>NC_060882.1:0-642250 GCF_021901495.1 Neodiprion virginianus
ACGAAAGGTCATCGGAACGAATCGGCCTCTGGTCTACGACTCTGTTTCGGCCGAGTCACGGGCGATCATTTTCGGCCATTCAACTCGAGAAACGAGCCCCGATCCACATCCTCGAGTTCGGCCGAGGCCTCGAGTGGCCATAACTGAGAACACTCTGGGTCCGTTCTTCCGGCTACACTTACCCGAACTGCAAGGGATAAGCGACCGGACCGAGGGATGAGAGATTAAAGGATCCGAGGATCTCTTTGCATCCCAGGACGAGAACCGCCCATTGTCCGGAGTGCGGATCGCGCGTGCATGCATAGGGGTCCCTCTTTCGTGTCGTGTCAAAAATTATCATCTCTTCACTTTTCTGTCTCCAGTCACTCCGTGCTGATTGACGTACCGGAACGAACTGGTGTTAATCGTTGAAGACATTTTTATCTTTCGTTCTTTCTCCTTTTCTCGCGAGCTTAGCGGCACAGCCGTCGTTTACGAGCTGCAAGCCAGTTCATACGATCGTACTAAGGCTGTTGCCCAGCGTCCTTGTACCGTTTCAAGAGAAGGAAGGAACAAGGGAAAAAGAAAGCAAGCAGAGAAAGAGGAGGCAAGGGGCATGGAGAAGAAAATTAGAGAACCTTTTTCGCCGGCAAAAAGTTTGATGAAAGGAGGACCAAGGGACAAAAAATATGTGAAAAATGGGGATGAAGAGAAGAGAGAAAAGGCGAAGGAAGGAGAAATAATAAAACGATAAATGAAAGAAACGGTTTCCGCCAAGATCGGAATATCGGCCCTCAACGTCGCTGGCATGCGCTTAAGCCTCGAGCGCGCTCGAGAGTTTGCGTGTTTCAATTTATTTCATGTCACCCTCTCCCCGTCTTTTTCACCCCGCAGGTTTTAATTACCACTTGGGAATTAATTTTCGGTACCCTGAGGCGGTCGAACGGTGGGAAGGATGACTGAGAAATGAAATTGGTCGTCTTGGCCGTCGTTGTCGTAATGTACGCACACGTATATGTATACATCCGCGTGTGAATTATTATCATGAGTATGATTATTATTATAATTCTTACTCTCGCGTTGCTTTGCCCCAAGATTGCAACGAGACACATATAAACTTTGGAAAGTCATTCGCGTAGACGAAAATGTGTCCCGAGTTATTTTACCTCCTCCTTTTATACATACCCGTATACATATATACCTCCTTCCTTACTTTTACTTAACAGGGCTTTTTAGCTGCCGTTGCGACGGAAAGCTGAAACTTAGTACGGTACAAATTAGGGACATCTTTCCAAGTTACGGTTGATTACTCTCTCTCTCTCTCTCTCTCTCTCTCTCTCTCTCTCTCTCTCTCTCTCTCTCTCTCTCTCTCTCTCTCTCTCTCTCTCTCTCTCTCTCTCTCTCTCTCTCTCTCGCTCTCTTCCCCCGGCTCGGCAGGTCCCGTTTCTTGAATAGAAAAAAGACACGGGGCGTCGTTTTCATTACCGGTCGGCGGAACGTCGACCTGCAGAGTATACGTTAACGTTCCTTCGGTATCCTTCACTCCCTTCTTTCTTTCACTGACCGCGTTCCCTCCCCGCCGTGGCTTCTTTACTCCTCCTTTGTCAATCTTGCTAACGAGGAACACCCCTGCTAAACATTTGCCCCGTTTAGCAAAGAAAGAGGCAAGCGTGCAGAGCGTGTAATTATAGTCGAGGCGGAAGCCAATTCGACATTGATACAGGCCTGCAGGCTCACACCGCGGACATTGGCGCTAATTGTATATTTTCAATGAAAGTGTTCGCGTTGAATGTAAAATCAAAATGACGATGCTGATACTCGCGTCCAATTATGGTTATTATACCCCTTATTTGTCGCCAAACAAGGTAACGCGAACAAGCATGACTCCCCGAATATTCTCGCTGGTTACGCGAAACACACCGGTATCTCAGAGTATCCGCGGTAATCCGGAAAATGCGCTGCGCGAGGTTCGTGGGCGGGGTGGGGGGCTCGGAATGAACCGTAAATTTAATCTTGACTCAACGATCAAGCCAATTAGTCTGAGCGCAATTAACACGCCGCCAGAGCGTGTGGGTGGGTGGGTGCGTAGGCACCGAGAGGAGGGTGCAAGGGGTTTGGCGCGGACAGCGAATCGCTATTTCACCGAATGCAAACAGCCTACAGTCCGGAGCAACGAGAAATACGACTAGCTCCGGTTCGCCTGGGAAGACTGGAGCTAGGCCTTGGATAGAGAGTGTAGTGGCGTACGGTACAGACACCAGCTGGTTAACTAACGAAATTTAAGATCTATTAGGCAAACTTTACCCCCGCCCGCCGTGAAACTTCGAACAGGATCGGAAGAGGAGACCGCACCACAAGTTGCAGGCAGGGGCTAAGCTGCTGTAGAATCCTTGTTGACGAATGATATAAGCCGTTCGGCGGCCCAAAATTCCCGCTCGTCTCGATATCGAGGAATTTTTTTTCGACGGTCGGCATCCACGACGATGAAGTTGGAATTCAGGTGCGACCGTTCATCTCGAGTCGGTGTGATTTAAGACACGTTCACTGACTTTAAAATCGCTCGAGAAAAAGCAGGTGCTGGGTGCCCGACGGAGAAGTAGACGGATATGCGCACAGGATTCTGGACTTCGAGGTGCGCAGCGCAGCTGTGTGCACCTTTGGGATGGTTTGGTTCAAATATTTGTACAACGGTTATATCTGTGAGAGTTTTGAACGATGATAGAGGACTGCTGGAGAGGAAGAAATTTTCTATGCTATTCTGCTGAAAGACAGTGTGTGTGTGTGTCCCCCCCCCCCCCCCGGATGTGTATATAAATTGAATCCAAGTCAAACAGAGGTGCTCATCGAGAGCGGTGAATATTCATGGAATGAGACACGTTTTTTGTTCAATTTTTTTCCAACACCACCGCGAAGGGAGAATTATGCGTATTCGGTGTGTCCGGCAGCTCGTAGGCTTGTTAGATTACTTCTTTTATCGTTCTTTTTTTCTTTTTCTTTTTTTTTTTTATTCAGTACATTTTTTACGTCCGAAGACGGTATGCGGTACTTTTTTTATCCGAAAACTCTCGAAAGAAACAAACCCGGGACCGTCGATGCACAGCTGGTAACACATCGCTGTCAGATACTCACAATCGTTTCACACCGTTATACGTACGTAGTTGCTGCTGCTGCATGCAGAGACGAGGACCAACAACAACCTGTTGGGTATTCAAATGATACCCTTGTCGCTGCAGCAACGTGGCTTGAAGTGTAAGTTGCATTCAGTCAAATGCCTTGCATAAATTCCTTATACACCGAGTGTCTGGTAATCCATCCATCCGTCCGTTCGTCTGATTGTATACCTTCGAATCGTTTGGAGAACAACGGTATAAAGAGGAACTTTCAACCGTTAAAATTCCATCAACTACTTTCCAAACGACGTTTAATGAAAGAACATTAGTTTGGATGAAACGAAATCATTCTGTTTCAGATTTTGTTGCGTTGTTTTTCTCCCTCTGCAATAAGCGAATTCAGCATTAATTGTATTTTTATTTGCAAACCGCAGCGGCATTTGACGGTTCGCCGATCGGAGGCGTTGATACGAATCAATCGAGTATCGCTAATTGCTTTATTTTTTCAACCCCGTGAACAGCATCGTCCTGAATTTTCCATCCTTTCTGATTTTCATATCGCTTCTTTTATTTTCTTTTCCACTTTCAGCCTCCCTTTTGCACCCCCGTCGACGCGGTCACTAACGAAGCCAAACATTTTCATCTGCGTGTAAAGCGGGGAGGAAAAAAAAAAAAAAAACAATTGCCGAACGAATTAGTAAAAAATCAAGGCAAGGAGAAAAGAAGATGCGATAAAAAAAAAAAAAAAAAAAAAATACAGAATAATGGAATAGTTCGAACGAGTTTTTACTCCTAGAAGAATCTACAAACAGGGGAGAAAATTTTTTCTTCACAGTCACGGGCGAGTAAGTAAGATCGCGATCGATAACACAGTGATTCAAATCCTCGTGTGTATTACCCAGCGTTGACGACAAATAACAACGGCTCTGCGCAAGGGCTCGTTAAATTACAGCGAGAAATAATTGCTTTATCACGCGCTCGCAAGACAAGCAGGCGGGTGTTTGAGGCAAGGTTGGGTATTTTTTTTAATACCTACGCGAGAAGCATGCACGGACGGACAAGTTTATACATTGTGCAATATGAGGCATATACCCACGATACTAACTAACTTTTCTAACTATACAATAATACGTCTGCTGCACGGAAGGCAAACAAAGAAATCCGCTTTTGATTCGGTGAGCGCGTTCCACTTGTAATTATATGCATATATACGGCAGGAGGGAGGGAGGAAGAGAAAAGCGTTTACTAAGAAATGTCCTGGAGCAATATGCCCCCTAAGGACAATACAAATGCGCTGACAATGTACAGCTCTCGATGAAGAAAATAAAAAAAAAAAAAAAAAAAAAAAAAAAAAAAAAAAAAAAAGAAAGAAAGAAAGAAAATGTATGAAAAAAAAAAAAGTAAAATAAAATAAAACTAAACATATAACAATTTATAAAATATTTAAATTAAATTCATGCTTATTAAATAACATATGCTGATCAGGATAATATTACTTAATATCACTAAAACTAGTCAGTCAAGAGGGGGTGGATGTAAAGGCGAAAGAGGCGGAGGGGTGGCATGTACCTTAATTTAACTTAATTGAAGAGGTTCTTGGTAAATACTTCCGCTTGCAGGCAGGTCGCATCGCGGCTATGAAAACTTTTTATGGAATAAGCTTCCGCCTCCCCTTCCCCTCCCCACACCTCGTGCTCTTCAAGTCACCGTGGATGCGAAGACCGATTTCTCCCGGGTATAACCCCACCCACGAGATACGTAAAAAACTGAAAAAGTGGCGGTAATTTCTTCGCCAGTGAGAAGTGGAAGATGGAGAGTGAGGAAAGGGGCTGAGCCAACACCCTTATAGTTATGTTAAAGCGTGGTACCCTAAACAGGCTCGTCCGTTAGGCGGACCCGCGTTACGTAACTATGATACACAGGGTGTGCAAGGTGGTTCCCAAAGCATGTACGAACATACCCCCATGCACACGCATGTCGACTAGGCCTGCACAGAAAAAGGTGTGGTCATATAAATTTTACCAACGTCGTTTCTTTCGCTCATCCGTTATTGTCATTACAGTCACTTTGAGTATTGTCCAACATTGTTAGTAGGGATGGGCGAAACAGAAATAAAAAAAAAAAAAAATGCAGATTGCGCAAAACAGAGCGATGAGGGTCATATTGCAATGCGACCTTAATGCGTTACAGTTCATGTCAATGACGCAGAGACTATATTACAATGTATGTATATTTATATTTAAATCGGTGAATAACCTACTGCGAAAAGAAATAAAGAATCGACTGCAGATAGTCGGAACAAGAAGTGGAAGAGAGACACGTCAAGTTGGGAGTATGGCATTACCATTTAGGAGAACAAAAAGTGCCCAAACAAGCATATATTACGAAGGAGTAAGGATGTACAATGCGCTACCGACAGAGGTAAAAGGCTGTGAGAAATTGGAACAGTTTAAGAAGAATGTTAAAAGAATATGTAAGGAATATGTAATATAATGACAACGGCATAATAATACGTATATGTATGCACTTACGTGCAAGATAATATTGTAAATGTACAACAAATAGCTGAGAAAGCTAAATAAACATGTATCTATCTATCTCTTCCATATTCCGAATCATCGAACTGTCACTTTTCATAATTCTTTTCGCTTATCGGCTTTCTATTTCTGGCATTCACTTCCCCTTCCCGTCACATCCTCTATATCCCTGGACGTATTAAAAACTCGCTTACACGACCACTTGCTCGAATCTGAATTCGGCTCATAGGAGTTCCGTTCAGCTTTACAGCTTTACTTACGCACGACTTCGACGCTCTTACTATGAATATAAACTACTATTATCTATCATATATTATATCGTTATTATATCTATAATTCCTTACTAATTCGCCACTAATATCTACTACAATGAGAGCATTGATTTCATCAACACCTCATACGACTTTCGTACTTTTTATTATTTAGAACTCAGTTATTTTCTATTTTTTGTTATGTTTCCTATTTTTAATTCTTATTTACTACTAATAATATATGTCTAAACGCACTACGATATCACACTGAACTAAAATATTTAGATTAAGTTTCTTCCATCGCAACGCTTGTAACTGAATTTGCCCCTTAGCATGCTGGGGCATGATAAAAATATCAATCAATCGATCTCTCTCCCTCCCTCCCTCCCTCCCTCCCTCCCTCCCTCCCTCCCTCCCTCCCTCTCTCTCTCTCTCTCTCTCTAGGAGCATTGTAAATTCCGCAGGCTCTCGGCTACCGTTCCCTCTCAACATTCGCATATCAAGGGTACAACCGACCGACGTCGGAGCGACTTCTCTTCGGATGGGAGAGAATACGGAACACAAGGATATACATATACATATACGTGGGCGCGCATCCCTTGTGACTCGCCTGACTCGACCGTAACGAATTACGTTAGTGGCTTTGACGATATAATTGGACGATGCAGTGGGTGAGAGGGCGAGGGGTCAACGGTATATAAATAACAGAGTCTAAGGGGTCGATATTACGCTTCGGTACAGGAACCGCTCCCCGGCTTCTATACCGCATAATCCGGTTTCCGATGCATCCCGCGGGATATCCATGCGTTTTGCACCGGGGCAACTTGGGATGATTTCTTGGGTGCGTGGAGAACGGTGAATTAAGCTGCGACCTTTAATCGCGGGTCATATATTCGGCTGACTGTCAATGACTCAGCGCGCCGGAGTCGATGAGGATCACGTAGAGCCAGGGACTCCCGCTGATCCCTTCTCGCGGACCCCTGTAGGACCCCTAATTCTAATTTCCTCGTCCATACCCGGGAGTCGTAAACTCTGTTGGAATTGGATTGCACACGTGTATAAAAGCCGAGACTTGTGTGCAGCGGGGGCCACTTTTCATTCGCGATGACTCACCGACCCTCGCACACGTTCGCTAATTATCGCTGCTTCTCCGGCGAGAATAAAAGAATTGAAGGAGAAATAAAAAAGATGTAACTTGTTTATTCGTTGTTTCTTTTCTCCTACGTTTCTGCTTTCATTTCACTGGAATTCGTTCGGCTGATGGAATTTTTTCACCCCCAAGTAGGACACGCACGCCTTGTAAATTGAAAAGAAATATCGAGATATTGGAATATCGCGCGTACCTGCCCCGCGCGGCTCGAGAAGCAAAAAATTTGGGACATAATCAAAGTTTGGAACAAATTGAAGCAGGTGTATACCGGAGCCCGGACGTGTCGGAAAATTTTCTCGCCAAAGATTTTTCGCCTCTTTTAAATACGATCTTCCCGGTAAAAGTATGATGATAGTGATCCGTTAAGTTGTAAATGTGAAAGTAAAAATGGAGCTGAGCTGGGTAACTGGTAAATAATGTATCAAATTAACGAGATAAGCTTTTATTTCTGTCTTACGTACCCGATTGATCGGTTAGAGGAAGAAATAAATCTGGGAAGCACAGCTTTTTATATACAATATCTCAGATGATATTTCAGTGCTGGAAGCATGACGATTCGGTGAAAATCGCAGCACTATATGCCGGGGTGCGGCGGTAGTACGGTAGTTATGCTAATGAGTATAGCTTCGCGATAACGGGTACGCTGCACTGAAAATCTAAGCTTGAATAATACATCGGACACGGGGGGAGGAGAGGCGAGCTGGTAATTAAGCCGAGCCGGAGTCTCTATGCGGCCTTTGAAAATTCACTGCGACGACGACTCTCTGCCGAAGCATGTTATTATATAGTCCTTGCCAGAGGAACGAACGGCCCGCAGTCCGCATACAGGTATAAGCCGTGTACGTTGATCATCGGACGGGTTGCGTAGCGGGGGGAAACGGCGGGAGGAAGGAGGGAATGGCCGAGCTTTCCGGGGCTTTCGGAGAAGGGGCGATTTCAGTTTCCTAACTCGTAGAAACACCCGCAAAGTGTGTAAGGTAACGCGCAGGGGAGATTCGGCTCTTAGCCGGAATTCTAACCGAGAAGTAACAACACTTCTGTATTAACCCCGATCTCTGAACTCACTCGTATCGTGCTTAATCCGACCTTGTAATCCCGCGAAAGCGGAGGCGGACACATATTTGCTATGACTTATACGAGGCGAAAATGAAAACTGAGATTAGCAATGCAATTGTACTAACAATTAGTCGGCTTTTATCCTGATCTACAGTTTTCTGACTGAATCGGGGATTTCTGAGGGATTTTAAAGCGACGGTGGTAATTGGCTTGTGTAAGAATGCAAGCTAGTCAGTTGGCCCGATTTTGAATTGAAAAGTTTGCCATATCGTTAACGATTTGATGAGATTCGCGAGTCGGGGATCATCGATAATTTTTCGTTAGTTGCTTAGTGAAAAGAATGCGCAAAAAAAAAAAAAAAAAACAAAATTAGTCACGTCGGCTGTGTAAAAAATAGAAAATCATTCAACGCGAGACTGCAATATATGTGATCGAATTGACATACATAGTATCGATTTCAAACTCTGCGCGAACGATTCTCAGAGAGAGTGCGGAGGAAATTTGACGATTAGCTAGATTTACTGGAAGCTTCAAGGTGCTTGAACATTGCGGATAAATATTGGAACGTGACGGTTGCCAAAAGTATATCGAGGTGTTTAAAAATCAATGCCTCGTGGAGCCGATTGAGCGGCCTTGATCTTCTCATTTCGAAACAAACAGCCTGGCTAGGGGATGAGAAGCTGTCCTGCAGCGGTTTCATTAATCCGATGATTCACGAGTTATAAATCGCGAGTTCCATGAGTTAAACGTGATGGATGGACCACGCGGAGAGGAAGGTGCAGGAGGACGGGCAGACGAGCCTCGATTTGACGGAAATCACTGGCATCGCCCGAAATTCACCCCTGAAAGCTTTCATTGTTGTTGACTCACTCGTCACCCGCCATTCACAATGCATTTTCTATTTGCGACAATGCGAGTACGCCTCATGAATATGTTCGTTGTCAACGCAATCATGCAACGGCTGCTATTACAGGCTACGTCACTTCTGCGGCAGAAGGCCTCGGCATGCCGCGGATTTTGAATTGTGGTTCTAACATTCCGGGATGAGCGTGAATGAAAAGACCATTTCCGTCTTCGAAGCACTTTTTCGGCTTGTTGCGAGTCCAAAGATTTGCCGATCTCGTCAAAACGATAGACCGAGAGTCCGATTTCAGAAGTATACGAAAAAAAAAAATCTATCGAACGAGGAGCAAGTCTTCTCAACGTTGAAATATTTTCGTGGCATTTTCCGACTCGACGGAGGAATGTTAATTACCTCCTAACGCTCCCGGATTCCGGATACGACAGTTTCGACGAATAACAACAAACGACACACGCTACGAGCTCTGGTAAGATTTTCGGTCACGACCAAATATGTGTGTGTGTGTGTGTGTGTGTGTGTGTGTGTGTGTGTGTGTGTGTGTGTGTTTGTGCAGAGTGACACGCGAAGACCAAGTGACACGGAAATGCGATGATCATCAGTTTTGAGAAGCGTTGGGAGTTTCACGTACCGATGCTTTCCTCATGCTTTTGCACGGACAAATTGAAAAGAAATAAGAAGGCCCCCTCGCATTTCCCTTCTCTTATTCGTGCCGCGACATATTGTACACGGTGTACCTCCTCCGAACATGAGGTAACCAAGCTGCGCGTGTATGAAATACCTCCCCCAAGTGAAAGACGCATGCCTTGAATATCGCGGAAGGATCTATCCGTATAGGTCTGCTTACACGCACCGAACCTTCGCCATCGGGGGTTGGAAAAATCTTCCTTATCGTCGATACGCTTTGTCCTTTCTGCACCCACACTGCCCTTTGTCCCCTTATCTCGTGCACACTTTGGCATACAACAACACCCTCCGCCACTCGGTCTCGCGGTCCGGCCGTAAACCAAACCCGCGGTCTTTCACGACGTGTCTTGGATTGCATTCGAATTGGTCGGTAGTTTGTGTTTTATTTTCTTTCCCGGACGGAATTCGAAGCAGGAGGAGAAAAACTTGATCCTCAAATACCGCAAACTATCGGTGAACTCGTGAATGATGACATAACTCTCGAAGTCCGCGATTGTAGGAGAATAGTTACGCGATACTCTGAGATAAAGAAACACGGCTGAGGTGTCATTAGGGCATCTTAAAGATACCGCAACGTCGCATTCTGAATGCACGTGACAAGAAGCTCACCGATCGAACCTTGGACCGAACCCGAAATAAACTTTTGCGCGATATCAATTGCGGTAAGATTACGAAATTCGGAGCATCCGGAATTCCGCGAAGGGACAATTTACGCGGTATCGAATAAGATTTATTTCAGGCTTTGGGTTTCCTATTTTGCATTTCGAGCTTCGACGGCATCGAGCGAGGGGTCGGTCACGATTTTGTAGGTATTACGGAGTAGTGGAATGACGCGAATTGCGAACGAAGGATGTCGAGGCTGCGGATGTGGGGCGAACGCGGATCCCCGCAGCGAGGGAGTTGAAGGCGGAAGAGAGTGCCGCTGGTGGTCAACGAGACGCAGCCTCTCCTCGCTCTTCCCGCATATAATCCGTACGAGGTGCGTTACAACAGACGAATAGCCGGATACTTCCGGATGGCTGAATGGAACGATCGAGCCACGTTCCGTGCGAGTTTCCATGTACAGCTATGTACAGTCCCATTATCTTCGTCGGTCACTCGTTTTTGTCATCCCCCAACGGAGATAATAAAATCGCTGATGCCGCGAACTAGGCTGATCATCGTGTGCTGTTGGAAGGGAGTTTTTACACCGAGGCGGAGGGAGTGTGTGTGAGAGAGAGAGAGGGAGAGGGAGAGGGAGAGGGAGAGAGTTTAATAAAAGTCCTAAATAGAGAAAAATATAAAAGAAGGCGGTGTCCCTAATTGCCAACAATAATCTCTTGTTTCGACATATTTTTTCATTCCAACGTTAATCGTACGGTTTATCAACACCCCCTTTCCCGAGCAAGACTCTGATTTGAAAACAGTGCGAGTTGCACGTCGCGAAGCGGAGGTTTGCCTCCGCCGGAAAACGAGGCGTATAACGATATCACAAGAAGTGAAAAACAGACAGCGGTACCGGCAGAGGCCTCTGTTTCAGCGCTTGCGGTTATATTCTAAACACGTTCACTCGCGGAGCACCAAGCACCACTGGCACACTCCGTGTCTGCTAACTCCGTTAGAACTTTCTTTGTTTCATTCAACACAATGGCCAATTCCTCTCTCCATGAAACTTTCAGCCTACTTCCCATTGTGTTTAAATCTCGCCTATGTAGGCAGGCATTCCGTATACCAACCCATCGCGCGTACGCGTGTACAAAGATCAGGCTGAGAGTGGCCCGCAGCCCCATTTTCCTTCTCAAATAACACTCAAATCAGTCGCGGTTGTAGACGCGACTGACGCTCGGAATTTATCTGACGCACCGTTGCAAGCTTGCCGGTTGAATTCGAATGGTGAACATCTCCGGTCGTTATCCGCGAGATATTGGTCTCAGCCCCGTTTCAGCACCATGCGTCAGACGTTTTTTATGCGCCCCACGCACTTTGCACGAGGCACGCTTGGTTGGCGCTTTACATCGGGAATTAGAATACCTAGAGCGTATAAGACGGCGAGGTGTAAATCCTGCGGAGCTATCCCGGTTCTCGGAGAAACAGGAACCGCCGTTCTTCTTCTCCCTCCTCGCCGAGGCTACATCAGGAGTAAATTACGCGGGGAAGTTAGCCGCGACGGCCACGCCTAAAACCAGCATCGCAGCCCAGAAGGAAGAAACGGGGGAATATAATTAATTCAAACATTATATATTATAGAGCGGGGATAAAGATAAAGATAAAGATAGAGATGGAGGGAAGAGGAGAGGCGGCGGACGGCGGTTTATGTTAAAGTCGTAATTTAAATAACCGCGAAAACGTCATTCCGTCGGGGGAAAAACATTCCACTCGAAATATTGTACGATACGAAAGTTCTCGCAGCGCATCGAATTAATTGGCTCGGAATATGCATAATTTTCTCAAGCAATTAGGGCCGAATTGCATTTTGGGGTGTGTTGTCGGTGTCTAAGGCGAGAGCGAGGGCGAGAGCGAGCGGCTTGGCAATAACCGAGCGGCACTTAGTGAAGACGAGGAACGAGGAACAAGGAATGAGGAATAAGCGGCAAATTTCTTACCGGGGTATCGCAGTACCTCCTCCCGGCGGCTACTAAACTGAATAAATTTCATCTCAAACTTGCCTCTCAACTTTGTACATACAATATAGCCATTTATCCCCGTGGTTATAGGACAATTAGGCGAGACAACTTATTTATTCATTGAACCGCCTTCCGTTTTCAAAATTATTTCACGTCTGATCGTCGGAGGGAGAACGAAATTGAAGAGAAAGTACTTTTATAGCCGCTGGCAAACATTTTTTTGTCCTTCAAATTGTTCTGTAATCGTTGTTTTTTTTTTTTTTTTCCCCCAACTTTTTAAGGAACAATTGATACTTATCACTGTAGTCGTACGTAATTGATCGATTTTTTATTTTATTTCATTTTTTTTTCAACTATATACAACATTGCTGAATACGAGCACGAGCTCGAAATCCGAACAGCCCACACCTCTACTGACGACGAATTGAAATACAATTTGATCGAAACACGATACGTGAACACAGTTTGGGCGGGGGATATGAATTCTCTATTCGTTTGCGCAGAATGAAACGACTGTATCTAACGCGGCACACAGGGTATAAATGTTATTTGGATCAACTAAATACTCTTCAATTGATTTTCGTCTGCCTCCAGGTTGTATTTTCTTTTACCTAACTATCATTTCAATCGGGTATTCCAATTACCTGCCGCGGATAACGAAAATTTCGCACGGTCATAACGCCGTATAAAAAAATCAACCTATAGGTACGAGGCATTATTTTCACAGCGCAAAATTCAGTCTCTCGTCGTCGGGTTGCGGATTTTTGTATTGTTGTCAGGGAATAGAAATAAATTGATTTTTCCCATCGGTAGCAACACCAACACCGCGGGATGCTTTGGCATGAATTTCGGGATCAATTTCTGCCATGCGGTCGGCACACGTATACCTGGCTTGAAAATTCAACAAAATTAAACACACGTCTCTCAATTCACGTGACAACATGCCCTGCACGTTGTCGGACGAAAGAAGATAAGAAACGTGACAAGTGAAAAAAAAAAAAAAAAATGATTCATCCCTGAGATATATATTTTGGAACAGTTCTTTTCGACAATTTGCGCAAGTGCAAGCATTCGCTTCCCCCCAATTTCCGACATTCTTCTATAACCCTGACGCGAACACCTTAATGGAATCGAGGTTCCGGCGTCTCACAGAACAACACGAAACTCAATTTCTGGAAAAAAAAAAAGTTTCGGACTGGCGTAACGGCGTCCTGGGATTCCAGGGTGAGAACGTCGGTTAAACCCGCAGGTGTCTAGTATAGGAGTGAAGGGGAAGAAGCAAAAAAGCAGAAGTAAAAGGAATGGATGAACTATTTCTGAGGCAGCGATAAAAGGTAACTAGATTTTTATTTTGCGTAAAAGTTCCGGCTGTTGTCAGATACATACAATAGAATATCCAGTTGAGATTCTCCTAATTTTCTTCGCTCGAGGACGGCGCGCGAGGAGTTGGCGAAGAATCGCGCTCAATTACATCGCTCGCGAGATGAGGCAGATCGAAAATTTGTTGCCACTAATTCGCGAATAAACGATAAAGAATATACGGACGAATTAGACGGCGCTGAAATCTGCGCGCACACGGGCCGACAATTATCGCAAACACTTTCGTTTGACAATTGAATAATGACGATCCCTTTGTCAAGTCGTCAACGATCGCTCCCTCCTTCGTCGTAACGCCTCGGCCAATCTCCCTCTCCCTCGCCCTCTCCCGCTCTCCGAATATATGTATATACCTGGGTTATTTATCGCCCTTGATAGAACCCTCGCGTTATTCGGGGCTTGCTGGTGCTCTTGGTAACCTGGTTAAAATTTCTACTCCCGCACACGCCAATTACCGCCAACGGCGGAGAGGAAGCACCGCGGGTCGCCAGTCGCGCACAAATTTACCTAACTTTATCGTTTTTTGGGTGATATTTCAGGATTCGGAAAAGCGGCGAAATCGATTTGCATACGGAACTAGCGAATTCAGATGGAAAACGTGGAATAAAGATTTCCGCACAATTTATTTCACGAATTTTTTAATGGCTGTGGCGAAAAAGCGAATAGCTGGAATATTCGTTGATTCCGCGATCAGTCGACCTTAATTCCTGTTTTTCTTTCGCGGATTATTTAGCCGCGAGAAGAGAGATTCGCGAAGTAATTGAGAGGACGGGGAGAGTAACAGAGAGAAGGGAGCGCCTGTACAAACTGCGTGAAGATCAGGTGCGCGTGTGGTTAAAATCGTCCGAGACATAAATCGCGATTGCAAAACCGCGCTGGCGCGATGGCGGAGAAAATATACAGCGATATCGTGGTAAACGAAGAGCTGCAGCGAGGAATGGGAGGCATTGATGGGCGATAGAGGCTTAGTTAAATCGGATGGTGAATACGTAAAAGGCTCGAGGTAAATCCTTCAGGTGCTGGGTGCTCATTTGAATTCAACGAGAGAACATCCGCGGGCGGCACCGCTGATCGTACTCTCACGTCAATTTTCGATACTTTGCCCATGGCTGCGGGGAAAAAGCTTAAGCCGGGGAAAAATTCGTAATACAAAGTGTAAAATCGACGTCGTATCGTCTCTGTTATGTCGTCTGTCTCCATGCAACTCGAGAGACTGATCCACCTGGTGTCTCCACTGTACGAGGTGAAGGGGGGAAAAAAAAGGTACCAATCAAAAAAAAAAAAAAAAAAAAAAAAAAAAATTCGATCCCAGCCTTTACAACGATTTCATGCCGTATTTGCGTAGCGGCACAAGTGTGGGTAAATCGTACGTATTTCCAATAGAGCGCGGTTATCCTAGCATCGATATAATAAGCGCGAAACAACAGATTGCACGAACGGGTATCATTTCCTCGGGGAAAAATACACAACCCGCACATATAACGTCCTGTGAGTGAAATTTTGGCCCCCTGACACGTTTTCATTTTTTGCAAATATAATACACACACGATACGCACGAATTCATTTCGAAACACAGATGGGTCGGAGCTGAATTATGTCGTTCTGCAAATCCGCTGCGGTGGTACAAAAATAACTACACAGCTTATGGGGAAACTGTCTTTTCTTGTTTTTTCTTGTTCATTTGTTAATATTCTTGATTCTATTTTTATACGCTCAACTCGCAAACAGCAAGTACGACGATCGATTACACACGTAGTTGAATAAACATAATAATTATTTTTACCAAGTATCTGTGGGACAATCAGACGCGGCAGCTGTAACAGACATGCGTAGTGTCCAAGTTCATAATGAAGATGCGAAACGTCGGTGTATCGTGGGAAAAAAGAACGTACCGGAAATCAGGTGCGGCGACAGATTATAATTTAATCCGAGGCTTGTTCGAACACACGGCTGGCGATTCGCTTATCGTTAGTCTCGAGAAAAAAACGATTCTGAAAGAAATCGTTCGTCTTCGTGATTAGGATAAAAACAAAAAAAAAAAAAAACATCCGTAACGTTCCGTACATCGCACAAGCGATGTAATCTCAATGAATTCAAATAATTGTTACACCGCGATCGATGATCGAAACGTGGCGATTCTCGACCTGATCGCGCTTTGCTTCAGACGAATTCAATCGGTCGTGTGAAAGCGGGCGAAAAGAAAGAGTAAAAATTACCTTCCGATTCGTATTTTTCGTCGATCCTTGCCGGAACCTCTCAAATCTCGCGCCCTTCTGTCTCCGACCGCCGACGCAGCGCGACAAAAGAACAGAAATTGCATCCGCAGAGAAAAGTTGGACGATTACAGAAAATGAGATTTCGAGCGTAATTGTATTCCCGACTTTCCCACTGAGATTCCGTCTTCGTGTTATTCTCACCTTTGCGAAAATTCCTTATGCAATAAAGCACGCGAATATGCGTGAAAATACGCGGCCAACGTGGGTCAGCGCTCAATTATCCATTTGGCGGCGATTATTGACAAAGCTCGCGGCTATAAGTGAATTCGCCAATTCCTCCACCGAGAGGAGTTTTTCCGTTCCAGTTACCAGCAAGGCTTTGCGACGGGATTCACCACGAGAAATACAAAACTTTCCACCCTCGAGCCCCAATCCTATAGTTTCCGGGAATCCCAAGATGCAGAAACCAACTTCCGGCTATGGGTTTCGCTCGGTCAATTTACCGCTGAAGAATTGCCCTTGAATATTTATTTGAGGTAAAGAAAAATCAGCCCTGCACCTGGATCGCTTCATCGCCGATTTGGCTGATGTACGCGGAGAAAAAAAATTCGTTCGACCGCAAAATTTCAGTGTTAATGCAGTCGCGGCAAAAACAAATTTGTCAGCAACAGCTACAATTTCGCTAGTATAACCAACGGACTTGCTATAATAGAATCCCAATCAGCCACGCTTGCAAAACCTTTGCTGCTGCAGTGAAAATTCTTTCCTCGACGGCTAAGTTTCTTGCCGCCATTATATTTGCACTAAAATTTGCTACCCCAGCGAGTCATTTCTTCACGCGTAGGTATACCTAAGCGGTACGTAAGCGCGCGAGTTGTAAATGGAACGTCGTATAAGTTTTTCTAAATTTTCATTTCACCGAGATTATTAAATTCTTATTTCTTATTTCGTCGGAACATGATTGAGCGGGCCGGACGGTACCTCGTCATCTTCGTCGAAGTTTCTCTCTCTTTTTCGTCTATAGGCGAAGCTCGGAGCTGGTGATTCCCGATCACGATGCTCGGCAAGAGAGCTTAAAACCGTTGCCGCGAGGGTGCGAGTGAGTCGAGCCACCCGGTTGCAGGAGTCTAAATGAGTTTGTACGCGGCACGTCAAAAAGTCCTCTCGAACTTTTCGTCGCGGAGCGGTGAGCCGGCCATCCTTAACGATTAATAAGATGCAAGGAGGGGTTGTGTAACGGAAGCGAGGGGGGTACAGGTCGGTATTCAGGAGGCGAACTAGCGTCAAGTTTCCCGCGGCTCCACGATTTTATTAAATCCGCTGGCTCCGCTCGGTAAATGGCAAAAGTTTTCCCACCCAGCCGGCAGGACGTCGCGTCGTGTTGGATCTTAGGCCTCGAGTTCCGGTCCCGCAGCTCCGCCAACGGCAGCGGACCTTCTTCTTTCCTCTCCGCTACTTCCCCCAACGGCCAACCCGGGCCGGGTTCTCTGTGTGCAGAATCCCAGATGCTCCTGCAAGCTGGCCGAGTGCCTTTCCACCTCGCAGGTTATACCCTATTCCCGCAGGCTCGCGACGGCTACATCAACCAGGTATTGCCCCCACCGAGGCTGTAATTTTCGCCGACAAGTTTTCGCGAATATACGCATAATTTGCATGTTGCTTCGCATTGACCCCGTTAATGACAGCAACACCCGCCGCTTGTCTCGTTTGATGATGCTAAACCATCTTCGGATACGGGGAAAAAATTGCTCCGCTACACAGGAAGAGGCTTCCACTTTATCGGGGCAATGCGACGCGTTAATTTGTCCCTCGAAATTTTACCCCTAGGTGTTACTAATCCAGCATTGAGGCCACCCTCCGGCGTGGTGACTCACTCGCTGCATCCCCGGCGGCTAGTTAACGGAATCGAATTCAGCTTCTCTACCGCAAATGCATGATGCATCGCGATTATACTCCGCAAGTGTTCGAATCTGAGATAAGAGGGTGCCAGATATTGCTACCCTCCCCTCGCGCGATCCCACTTTCGAACGCCATTCATGCAGTATGGAGGTCCCGAGGGTGCCGGTGGACGGCTACACGAGCCCAAGAGGGTCCTGCCTTCCCGCGGGAACACGAATTGCAAGTAGTTCAGAATATGAGCTTACTTTTAACCATTTAAGGACGGGGATTTTTACGTTGAAATCGACCTTTTATTTCGCACGAAATTTGTGTATAATATCAATGAATTTCTCACGTGGAGTGTCCGACCAACCCAGTGGTCGAAATATCGACCAGTCATGGTAGCGAATGGTCGCCACAGCTAGAAACAATAAAGTTGCCGGTAACGAGGCATCCCATATTTCAAGCAAAGTGAAGATACTCGGTAGTTCGGGCAGTAAAACCACGGAGCCACTTCAGAGCCCGGACAGCGGTGCAAGTTTGGCAGCCACAACCAATACGCGACAAAGCCATATCAATTGTGATTGTCTTAAATCGGATTCTCGGTAGTTGAAAATTCGAATTCGGTTCTAAAATTATCGTTTGAGAACATTTTCCATTGATAAAAGTGCATACGTCAATCATAATCGAGTATTTCACAAATTGTGGCAAACCGCGAATATGCCCGATGTGGTCCATTTCTGTACTCTGGCATACCTTAACAAATTTCTACACGGAGTCCCGTCCTTAAAAGGTTGAGGCCGCGGAGCCGGACTCGCTCTTGCGACTTTGCTGCTCGTACGGTTAGTTGAAACGAGTTCGCTTCAATGCGGCGGGGCGTTTTTTCTCCCTTACGTGATGAAGCTGCAAATCTGATCGGAAAATCTTTCGGCGATCACGTCGAGTTGGCCATTTTTCTAATTCCCTATTTTGTCAATACTCAGGTTTGGTAGGAACACGTTCATCTCTCCAATTATTTCCGACTAGCTCCATTCTCCAATAACAAACTAAGAAAATCTGTATGAGAATTCGCAACAAATCGAAACGTACGAATCAAATCACGATATTGCCTTTGATAAAAACTTTCGAGTTACACTGTGCACGGAGAGGCTGCGATGTACTTTATACGTAAGTAGGGTGGTGATTTTTTTTTACTTGATTTCCTTTCTGACACCCCGACAACCGCGTCGCGTTCAAACTCGGTCGTTTTTCGGGCGAGCATGCAAGGTTCCTTAAAGAAAGAGTGAATTTTTCGCTGAGCCACCTCAAGTTCTCACCTTTTGTTTTGCGCTAGCGTTTAAATTGGCTGGTTCTCAGCTCAGCTCAGCTCAGCTCAGCTCAGCTGAGCTTAGTTCGGTTCGGCTTGATTCGACCGGTGAATACGACAACGTTTTGAAAGCAAACGGGAAGGAGAGATCCTACCCGGCAGGCCTGCTCCGTATAATTTCTATCAAAATTTCCTTTCCCCTTTGATACTACCCATGGGAAAGAATGTTGCATATATATGCCTACGCGCAAAAAAATATCGGAAGGAAAAATGCGGCTCACGCGGAACCGAGGGACGAAAATTTCTTCCGTTTTAACCCGAGCCACTTCCGCGTGACCCGTCTCGTTTGGATCGGAAATTTCCGACCGCAAGGAATTTATCCACGCTTATTTGGCAAAACAGGGCGGATAAGGAGACGAGATAAATGTTTATTAAATCGATATATCATTCGAAGACTGAAAGTTTATCATATCCGAAATATTTGTCAGATCCATGTTTTTGTCTTCTACCCAATCATTACTAGCGTTAATTGCGTTTTTTCTTCTCATTGCAGTCCTGGTTTACAAAGTGAACATTTTTCGTACTTCGAGGGGCAGTCAATGTGCATTATAATATTTGTATTATATCATTTCACGATTATAAAATTAACCAGCAGCGTGGAAATTATCAAAGGCCTCCAGCTCGGGTACTAAATATCAACTATCGAAATAATTACACCCAAAATACAAATTTGTTCCGAGTTCAAACTTGTGTACACCAGGATTTCATATGAACGAGTGTAATAAGAGAAAAACATACCAGATCTGCTATTGTTTGAGCTACGTTTATTACACAGGTTCAAACAGGAGGTTCGCTTCCTTCCTTCGGATGTATCTTTGCTTGTATTTTGTTGATACAATTATCATCGTAATTAGCATTACCAAGAAGACAATCGATATCGTATGGGGTAACTACACGTGGTGCAGGCACCTGTATCCAATGGCGAAACTTACATTAAAAAGGTTTTCAGGGTTACGCTTTGCTGACGTAATATTTTGCGACACTTGATACCGCCGGGTCACTGAGCCCGATAGCCCCTGGGATCCCCCATTTCTGAAGACAAATATCGAACGTGGTCTTTCAACCACGCAACGACGAAATATATGAATGTTGGCCCGCGCCGCGCGGAAAGAGAACACGCGCGCACACACACGCACACACACACACACACACACACACACACACCTTACGCGAGCGCGCGCTGTGTGTGCGCGCGTGTGTGTATCTCATGGCAAGAAGACTGGCAAATATTTTCCTCGTCACGGTCATAATTTAATTCGCAGACGTTAGGTGCATGTATGAGTATTTATAATTCAAGCAGACGCAACATTTTTTACTTAAAAAGACTGCGCTTACGCACACAACCCAAGGGTATTAGTACCTATATGCTTATTATAAATATAATCGACGGGCGCACAGTTTGAAAACTTGGAAGGAAAATATTATTTATTGCGTGTTCTTGCGTAAATTTTTGCGCCGTTATTTCCTCTTGGAAACCTGATCACGAGAGCGCTAATTACCTACGAACCTAAACTCCCAGAGGCAGAAGAGGGTTAGAAGTTAATTTCGTTTACGTGGTCGATATTCGCAGGTACATGTAAGTATAACCTACTTCTCAGATGTGCAATTTGTCATTAGTTGTACATGTAACGTTACATTTGAAAATACGCACAAAATTTGTTCCCTCTTTTGTGTGTGAATAATAATTTACGAGAAACATGGGAAGTTGTCACCGGGCGGTGGAAAAATTAAAAAAGAAATACTTACAAATGTTATACTCATACGAAGTACAAAATCCCCATTACACGTAATTTGGTACTTCCGTAACTATTAAACTTTGGAACGATTTCTTACACCAATTCAGAGTGAAATGATATTTACTCACGCAATCGTTGACGACTAAGCGTTATTTTATGAGTGCGGTTGTATCGAGAGCTGCATGTTTACCTGGAACAGAGAAAAGCAACAGGGAATTAAAACGAACCAGTATAAAAATAATAAAATACTTATTTAAACGAAGCTTCGAGAAGAATTTCGAAAATAAAAAGACACATTTATATGATTTATGAATTATGATTCTATTGAACCTAAACGATAGTATATGTCCAATGCCTTCGCCGCTGCGGTGAAATGACCCAACAACGGAAAGGAAAAAAAAAGGCAACAGGGTAAGAACAAAAAGAGAAGAAGAAAAAAAAACTGACAGCAAAATCGAGAAAAGTAACTGAAATACGGTGATTTTTCGTTGCGCCGAAGAACGGAAGAGTCGGAACGACTGTAAATCACCAGCTTGGCTTGAACATTCCGTCCCGATATAACTGCGGTACTGCTCTCTATTAGTCTTCACAGATGATAATGTAACGGTCGCGCGAATAAAACATTAATCAACCATTGAAGACCATCGTTGACGTTGGTTTGTGATAAACGCTTGTTTCTCATCTCGCCTCGAGGGTCTTCGTCGTCGTGTTTCTTCTGCGTGTAAAATTTTTATTACGTTTTGCCATTTTACTACAGTGCCTGCGAGTGATACGCAGGTTTTGAAAGTACATAGCGAGCTTTTCTCTCCCAAAAGCAAACAAGCCGACTATCGCCCCGGCCCTTTCGCCAAAATCGTCTCCCCTTCGATCCTGAAACCGGTGCTGCACCCGAGGCTCCCGGAATAGGGAGACGGCGTTATTGATGGGCCGCCGCAAGCCATGGGACGCGAGCTGCGAGGGACGAGACGAAGATGAGATAGTGGAAGAGAAGCGGAAGGGACCACGGAAATTCTGTATCCGAACTGCCTACACAGCCCATTTTATGATACGATCACATCGATTCGCTGCACTCTGCACTGGATGGAATTTTTTCCTCATCTTTCCTGCGAGTCGAACACGTTCGGAGTGAATCGCGGTTCACTGGCACGGCGAATTCGCGGAGAAATTTAACCAAATCGGCAAAAGCTGTCGGAGAATGGCGGAGTAGCGGAGTGACGACGAGGAAGAGACGCGACGACGCGACGTCATTTCCCAAAGGGTGATTCTCGTTATCCTGGAAGATCCAGCATGCTTGCAAATTACTGCAACATCCGGTAAAGCAAGAGGGAGAAAGAAAAGTGGACGCGTAGGAGACAAGACACGGCAAGGGCCTACAGGGCGGCATTCGCTGCGGCGGGGGGGGGGGGGATTGTTTACTCGCGTTGTGCAGGAGTGGCGAAATAAACCGAATAATTGAGTGAGTTAACAAATACGCGCGACGGGTCGCCGATGCGGGCACAGCTATTCTGGATGGAGGTGCGTTGGATTCACGTTTCTTGTCACTCTTTACGACTTCACGTTACGATGAAACAGGACTTGTCGCTTCGCCTCAAGCACAGCGTTGCGCACAAGCGTCACTACCGTCGTAGGTGTCGACACCACAACCGCCGACTAACACCGGGTCCGTTAGGCTGGCCGCGGTTCGCGGCTCGTGTCAGCCGTCAACGGAAGATTTCGTACTCGGCAATCCGACGGTCGTGCAGCTTAGGGAGGAGACGCGATTCGGCCCTCGAACTCTCGGATGGAACCGGCGAGTGATTGATTTTCGATGAGCTTCCGGCGACCGGATGGATGTGCGTCCTACGCCTCGGACCGAGTCTCTTCCCGGTTGTGTCTCTCGGTTATGACGCGGGTCATGCGTAGGTTCGGGTAGGTCGCCGGTCGGCCCTCCGTAAGGGAGTGATTGGTAGCCGAGCGTGAATCGGCGTCTGAATGACAACGGGGTTGAACGAGCGGGTATGTGGGGGTGGCGGTGAAAGAGCAGGTACCGGTGGATATGCGGGGGTGGGAAATGTGTCACCGGGTTTACGAGTTATGATGGATCGCAGAAGGGTGGTGTCCGGATTATCCACCGGGGCTTGATCCCCGGATCCTCCTCATTCTCTACATTCTCTACGTTCAATTCTTACGGGTCCGAATTTTTCGCCGTGACGAGCGAGAGCCAGAGAGACGGTGAAAAGGAGAACGGGCTGAGAGGTATAAAGATGTACCTTGAATACCTTCTCCGATGTGTCTTTGATATACCTAGGCGAGGGCGTGATTCGCCGGCGAAATGAACTGCTGCAATGATTTCATCGGCCTGTCTCAACCTGACCCATAATCTCCGGTCACCCTTGTCACAGATGAGATAATTTCACTTGCGGTAGGTGCCATCCCCGTCGGTCCGAAAAGAGAGAGAGAGAGGATAGAGAATGCCGGGGAAGGTTCACAATTTTCTCGGCTCTAAGGTGAAAAAGATTTGGGAAATTGAAACATGGGAAACGACTCAGGGAGAGCCGCCGGGCTGTTTGGCTACCGTGTCTCTCTCCCGTGGGGAAATTGACTCTTTGTTTTGTACTCCCGATGCTCGTTTCGAATCGGGTACGTTCAATAAGATAAAACCTAACCTGACCTTCCCTTCATCATCCTGCCCGCCGGGCTGCGGGACGAAGAAGAGGAATCAACAGACATTGTGTGCGTTTCACTTTGTCCTTATATTACGGCTGTTTGGGAGAAACTCCACTCCCATTTGCGTCGGATAATAATAATGGAAACGAGTTCGCTCTGTATTCTTTACAACTACTCATCGAGATCAATCCCTATCCCTTTGAAGCGTCTGTTCGGTTCTTCGGCAAAAAACGGAAATAATTCTTCCAATTTATCCGCTCTCTCTACATTTATCAGCAATTTCCCATACATTAGTTTTCTACATTTTGTATAAGGTTCGGTATAACAGAATCTTTGCATAAATTAGAGACCGGTTGTAAAATTAGGATTTAAAATAATTGTACGCGATTGTTAGCAGAGCTGTTACTTAAAATTCTCTCTCTGAGTTTCCTTTTTCACATCGATTCTTTTACGAGAGCCAATTCGGCCGGATATATTTGCCAGTTTCAGCTGGAGCAGGGACTGGAACCCCTGGCGTGTAGTCTAGGCATTTCACGCAGCGTTAAAGCGAGACTTGGCGAACGCAATCACCCTTTGTCCGAGCGAGACGTCTCTCCAGTCTCCTAAACGTCGGGGATACACGTATTTCCGCGAAATACGACCATCGCCCTCCTCATCCTTCTCCCGCCCTCACATACATTGGTCACAGAATCAACAGTTCTCTCTTCCCTCCGGATTCTAATCCACGTAGGTATGCCAGATTTTTCCTCACCCTGGAACAACTGCGAAATTTGACAGCAAACCGACAAGGTTTGACCCTGCCGAAATAACAGTCATTTAAAGAAGTTCGAGTTACAATTAGAATTAACACACGTCGAGATGAAATTAGTTTCTGAAGCAGTCGCGATTCAACGACTATACCGGGGGTGAGGCGATGCCTCGTTCAAATCAATGCCGATAACTCGCTCTTTCTAGGGGCCTTAACACAACGAACGGACAGACCTTCGCTGCAGCTCCTTGCTGAAGACCGAATTCGACGGGAGAAACAAAGAGAGTAGGATAGAGAGACAGAGAGGGAAGAGAGGGGGACATTGCGTAGAGTTTAAACGGTTGAATCCAACAACCTTAGGGTCAAATCACTAAATTGCCAAGTTATAGCGACAAGAGATGAACGGGCACACGCCGTCATGAATAAGAAGAAGAAGAAGAAGAAGAAGAAGAAGAAGAAGAAGAAGAAGAAAAACGAGCGTTCGTATTCCTTGAGCACAGGTTATCGATGAGAGGAGCGGGGCGGGAAGGGGAGGGTTCAATCAGCGTACCAGGTATGGACAGTTGGTCATGTAGGCACGAACACGTCGTTAACTACTTTTTTCCAGATAATTATTATACCGCTTAATGGGTGTTTTTTGAAGCCTAAGGTCCGCGTCGCACGTCATTTCATCGTTCTCATACATTCATTTCTTGATCACAGTAATTCGTTCGAAGCAAAGTAAAGAAACATTATTAGACCATACGCACTTCTTGTTACCGAATCTGGGGCTTTGGATGTGCAGAACGAGAGACGCGAGATTAAACGTGTAAAATTTTGAGTTTATTCCGCCACTTTGCGACTGCACAGAGAGACACAAAGTTGATGCTGAGAAGACTGACAATGACAGTTGTGAAAAAACTCACGAACCTTATTCTTGCCGCCGGCAAAAGCTTGTGAATTTAGTCTTGGAAAAAAAAAAAAAAAAAAAAAAAAAAAAAAAAAAAAAAAAAAAAAAAAAAAGGAATGTGTTTACATATATGAGCTGTAGCTCGGAAGTTAGACGAGGAGTGAGAATCGGGTCTGAACAGGGGGCACTAAATGTCAAATGGGAAATGCCGGGGCCGGTGCTTCGAGCGCACTTAACAGCAAATGACCATCTCGTCTGCGACCTTATAGATATCCGGGCATCGGCGCGGCGTGCCGAAACGATCAAGTGTTAAATCCTTTACCGGCATGTAACGAATTGCTGCAGCAGGCGCAGATAGGGTTGCGTATTGTTTCCGTTCCCGCGATCATTAGACTACACTTGCTGCGGCGCTCCCTGTTAACTTTGCTCAAGACTTCTACTCTTCCGTTCGGAGAATTTTACATTGAGGATATGCGCGCAGAAAAATATTCGTTTCTTTTGGCTCATAGCTGTTCGTTAAGTTTTTCAAAGGGCTCGGTATTGTTTCGTGTTCCGATGGGGATTGACGTCTCCTTCTTCATTTCCCTTCGTTAACGTGTTTGCTACAATTAAATGTAAACTCCCGTTTGTTTTTCTTTTTTCTTTTTTTTTTCCTATTCACTTTTTTCACGCCAACTTTGGACATAGGAAATGTGTAAGAAACAGAGAAGTCTTTCAGGGTGAAGAAGATAATTAAAACGGAAAAACCGTCGAGGAGAGAGACTGACTCGGAGTTGCGAGGATGTGAAGGAAGGAAATGAGAACGAGAGTGGGTGGAATAACGGTTCATTCGCTTCACTCTGCGGGAGAGGTTGCGACACGCCAAACCATTAGTCGATTTCACGAGAGATCTTTTCATACACGTGTATAAGGGCAGGATTTGTGCGATTTATTCGTCGTCTCTTCGATTGCGCAGCCCCGCCGCCGTCCGACTAATGGAAATCGTTAGAAATCACACAGACGACGGCCAGCTAAGACGTTGGCTGCTTCTTCCTACGTCGCTTTATTGCCCCTTATTTCCCACGAGTCATGGTCTCTTTGAACGTCTATCTAAACTTCCGGTGGAACGTCAACTCTTTGTTGTCGCGTGTGAATTTTTCATTTTTTCTTTGAAAATTTTTTCAAGCTCCCATCACTGTACCGTTCCTCTCATTCCTGTTCTATATCCGATCTGCACACGCTATTTTAATCTCCTAATGTATGCTCCGATTGCCGAATAGGAGAATTTCAAGAAATAATTAGCCATGTGTCGGATGGAATTATTTTGAATTTAATTTCGTAAAAAATATTGCTAAAAATGAATCGCGTCTGGCATTGGAAAAGAATATATTATGGAAAAAACGCCGACAAGAAGTGCCGAAGATTTGTCGAGCGTATGTATCTCCATCCGCGTCAAACGTACGAAATAATTGCACGATCGAGGTTGGTCGACGGAACCCTGCAAATTCGCCCTTGCATCGTTCAGAGGTCTCGCAAATTCTACTCCGAGTCTTGATTTCCGGTCACGAGACGCGTTAAATTGACGAACGCGCTATACGGTCGACGTAGAACGTTTACAGCTACAGGGGCGAATGTTGGATTTAACGACGTGCAACGACGCGACGGCTGGTCTGACTGACGAGAATCTGCAGAAGAGGAAATCCTTCCAAGTATGATAACGTGATCAGTGCGCTGTTCAATCGAACGAATATAATCAACTCTGGGATTAGGAGGTGAACTTGTTTGAGGCGGACTCCCCGGGACTCCCCGATTTCCGATCAGAAAATTTATCGATTTAATTTAGGCACAATACAATTAGCGTTGATTAATAAGGAGGCTCGGAAGCGAGGCTTGGATAAAGGCGTACCATTTTTTCTTTGCTTTCAACTTGCGAATGACGATCGGAATGAATTCCCGACGAAACTAAGCCTACCGCTGCTGCAGCGGTAGGAAAATTCGTGAGACAAAGGGTGGCGATGACGTTGAGTGAAAGCTTAAAAGCAGTAAACGAAAGGGAGATGAAAATTGCAGCGAGCGCGAGTCGGTGAAAAGGTGCACTGAAACGAAAATGATAATTCTTTCTTTTATATATATATATATATATATGTATATTTTATATATATATATAATATATATACATGTATATTTTGTTCACCTAGTGGATGAGGAGCGTCGAGGAATATCAACGGGGAAATAAATGATCCGTTGATTGTTACGGAAACGGAATAATGCGGCGTAATTCCCCACCTGTCTACCCTGCGGCCGGCATTAATATACTCAAAGCGGGATATTAATAGCCTGTGGTTCGACGTATTTTTGAACTTCGGCTTCTCGCCGACGGCGACGTACCGAGCCCCTGACGCTGTAGTCGCGGCGTCGCGCGAACTCCGAGAAAAAAACGATGCGAAGATGGATCAGCTGACCCAACGCGAACCGCGGCCACGAGTTGCTGCGTAATTAATTAACCAAGAAATACTTTTCTCGCTTATTGATCGTTAAGAAAACGCCCCGCGCGTTTAGTCGGATTCCTGAAACCGTTTCACCCTTCACGCGTTACAGTAGGTACTGCTCGAAAAAAGCTCTGCAAGCTCTCTCGAAATTTTAACGTGATGATTTTAACGGTATTTTGCGTCGTTCTTGACGGGAAAAATATACCTATCATCGTTTTTCCCTTCTTCGCATACAATTATTTGTGAAATTTAAAAAAAAAAAAAAAAAGTGTAAGTTGGTTTGTTCGTTCTACTCTGAATTAGAGTCGGTCGTTTCATTCTTGTAAAATCCAACTCAATTTCTAACCGATCAAGCTTAGATTATGGATTTGTTGAGAGTTCATGCGGAGCAAAAGGTGAAAAGGGACCAACCCGCACACTTTCTTCTCTTCTAATTCAAGCGAGGCGCTTTTAATTTCCTTTCAAGCATTTCGATTTCCGCATGCCACGATTCTCCCAGTCTGTCCTGCCCGTGCTGTCTGTGTGAAAGCAAAGTTTACAAAAATTGATCTTTCAGGAGGTCGAAGGATCGATAAGTCGAACTTCACAATGCGACGTTCCGTGTTTAAGGTGTGGTCTTGTGACGCGCGTGTTACAATGGCACGATCACTGTACTGAAATAATTTTAAGTGTAATATTTTAGGAATTAAAACGAGCGTAACTTATACAATGTAATACACGCGAGAGCGCGAGACAAACGATAAGGCTAGACTAGAGTGCCGTAAGGCTAACGAGGTCAGCGTCAATTTTCACTGGCGCGACGTTCCTCATATTGCGAGTTGGGAATCGAAAACCGAGGTCCTTGAACTTGTGTTGAAAAACGATTATGGATAATGCAGCAGATGGGCGCCCCAAAGTTCCCATCTTTCTATCAATACAGTTCAAATTTTCAACTGCAAAAACTTGCGAACAGCAAAGAATGTCTTTCAAAACTGTGATTGAACGAAATTTTTCTACCTTATCTTTCAAGATTGCCGGACCTCTATTCGTTCTTCACTTAGTTTTTTCACTGTAATTGAAACGGAATTCGGGCGCGGTACGCAAACTTTATTCACTAACTTACCGATAAGTTACAAAAACGTCTGCTGGCTGTACTTGTAGCTCACACATGTTCACCTATCTCAACTGCAAGCGTACCTGTTGGGAGTCTTTGAAATTAACGGTGGCATAATTTAGAGATGATCAGAGGTTGGTTTTAGTTCGCATGACAAAACACCGACGTCAGCTATTATAACGATACGGCGGGCCGGTTGGGTAACGAGGGTCCGTTTTTCGCTAACCGCGTAAAGCGATAAAACCACAAAGAGAGGATGAAATAATCGTAGGGGGAGAAGAAAATCAATTCACATTCCATTAACGCTCGCTTCATCATTAATTTGGCCCTGATTGATTCAATTTCCTGGTTTTGACAAGCCGCGCGAATGCAATAAAAAAGATATTTAGATTATCGAGGTGGGTTTGTAATACCGATCGATGATGAACAATATTTTTACATTATAAAATTTTCACGCAAATCTGTGAGAGCACGAAGATGAATCGGAGAGAAAAAGGACTAAGGAGGGATAGGCAAGGAAAACAAAGAAAAGAGGCAGCGAATTACGACGCCGTTTGTGAATAAAACGAAGCTAATGGGGTGAGATGAGAGTGTAAAAAAGACGAGTGACTCTGCTTGTTTTTTTTTTTTTTTTTTTTTTTTTCCCCAGCATGAGAAACAACATGCAGAAGAGCTGAATGATTGAAAGTTCAGAAAAATTAAGAACCGAAACTTGGATGGATTAGAAATTTTTTTATTTTTTTTTTTTTTGTCATTTAATACCAATTAACTTCCGAAGAACAAATGATCAAACTTGACTGTATGGCTGTCAATTCCGTGGTGCAGAAGAACTATTCATTATTTATTATGTGTTATTTAAATTCGAATTTACACTTTTTTGACAATTCTCCATGAACAGGTGGGGGCAATAAAATTAAGCTGAATCAAACAATGTTTCGTAACATATTCACGGACACTGAATTTTTTGCTGGATGATGTTTCGTGCACAATTAGAGACTCGTTATACAATAATTCACCGGTGTACGTACTCGAAAATGGATTTTCCGATGCTGGCGATTTGAAAGATTATAACAGAAACAGCCACCATTACGAATTATATTTCAGGGAGCTATTCAAAACCGTTAGAAACGACGGCCGCAACGTTTTTGGCTACACAATTTGTTCGCTTATCGACAATTTCAACTGATTTAGCGGCTATACCTGAGTATTTACTGTCCCAGCTCGATTACCCCAATAGAATTGTTGATGCTAAACCTTATTCATACTGTCAATTTACATAGTCCGCTTTGGCCACATAAGCGATGATTGTACCGGTCCAAATAAAACAAGATCGGCGAAACTCTCTCCTTCCTGGTGGCAACAAGTCGGCTGAGCACGAACACTGCGAGATGTACCCAACAAGCATACTCAACACCACCGATTGTGAGAAGCTTCCTATCACCGAAACTGATGGTGATCGAAGCGAAGATGGTGTTGACCTGCCGGTAATTGTTAAAATCACACCGTTCATATTAAGAGCATGATAAGAAAATTTTTTTTTACAAAACCAGGAACATAGTATCAAATTACCGACCATGTGACCACGTTATCGGCACTTTATTCGAAATAGCAGTTTTCATTAGACGGATCGAGAAATACACGAAAGCGGAAAAATCCGAACAGATGAAATACAGGATACCTAATTTCGATTTCATACATACGCAGGTCACGAAATGATCGGACGTCGTCGTGAAGAGATAACGAGTTGTATAAAAATCGTCGTCTTGTCTGTCAGGACGACAAGATGGGCAATGCGGCCAGTGCTACGTTCGGATTGATCGTGTCATTCTTTCATCTGTGAACGAGATTAAAGACACCGCTGATTTATAGAGGAAACTTCAATTCCCCCTGCCCCATAGCCACACACGTGCCAGCCGGCTTCTTTTTCTTAGGCTGTCGCCGTGGCCACAGCCACGCAATAAGACATGACACGGCGGCGAGAGGAGGGACGGAACGAAAAAAGAATCCATTTCATCGTGAATTCCACCTTCCTACCTATAACGCATTTTGAAACGATGGTCCACGGCCCTGCCCCTTTTCCTTTCCCTCGCCATCGTCAACTGACATTCCCGTCTAGTGGGGAAAATTTCTGAAGTCTGACATCGTTTCAAATTCGGTGTACAGCTAGCCTGGGAATCTCATTATGTCTGAGGATATTCTATCTCGAAGCACTGCACATCGCAGAAGTATTACGGAACGGTAATAGAGCGATATTGTGTAACGCAATTTTGAAAAGGGACTCAAAACGCATAGATATACGAGTATCTGCGATGGTGAAATCGGTGGGTGTATTGCGCCATTTATTCTCTCACGCAGAAGAATAAAAACAGCTGGCGTCGAATGAATACGACGTGTCATGTTGTAAAATGTGTAAGAGTGTGCGGCGTGATTGAAATTCACACCGTCGGATGAACATTTGCACTGCTTCCGCTTTCGCGAATTCCACGCGTTACTATATATTGAATTGCCTTGCGAAGGCTTGGGAATATCCCTAAAAGTGGAACCGCGTATTACTTCTATTCCAAAACCCGTTCTAATTGATGAAAACTCTGGAGGTGCGCGCGCGCGCGTGCGTGTGTGTGCGTGTGTGCGTGCGTGCGTGCGTGCGTCCGCGTGCGTGTGTGAATAACCGAAGTTCATCGCTATCGCGAAAACGAGACCGAAATACAGGTGTAACCGGGATCACATCCCACTCAAGAATATATTTACAGAGTGAAAATATCTGTACACAGCTAAGTCAAATTTCCAGTGAAATCTGTATTGTAGGATGAAAAAAAAAAGAAAAGTTCTACACTATTGCTCGTCCATTGCTATTTTGCAATTTACGCACGAATTTTTCGTTGAAAATAATGCGAAAGAAATAAAGTAAAATTTTTTCATTTCTCCGACTACGAAGTGAACCTTTGGTGCGCATAGAAGAAGGCCGAGATGAATGCGTAGCTACGATATTGCGCATCTTGAAGTGCGAAAGGTGCTACACGGCTCTTAATACAATATTCATTCGCTTCGCGCAAACAAGTGTCGGTATTCTATGTAATAAGTAAAGAGAAGCAAAATCAAGTAAGCTCAGAAATTACCGACGAGTAACTCGGTGATCGATTTTTTTAACTCCCTTTCCCGATATCGTGTAGAATATTTGCATTTAGGTATACCGCAAAACGATGGGTGTATTAAAAGAAAATTTCGGGAGGCTTTCACGATCTATCGATTGGTCGGTTTAATAACGCCATTAATTAGACATACGCGAGAGAAGTGGTGATCTAATTTACCGTTAAGGAGACATAGGCAGGCGTATACCGGTTGAAGGAACAATCATAGTGTGTAAAAGCATATTCGTATACCAAGGTGCTCCGCAGGGTCTACAAGAAGCCAAAGCGGTCGCGGTGGTCCTCTCTCCTCAGGGTTTGTCCAAGAATATTTCAATGACTCGCTTTGCGTTTGGCGTTCTAATTTACTCCCTCTGGCGTTATACAGCTCACCCGCAGTTCTCACACACACGAAGACACGTGGCACTTTTGTCTAATCGACATCGCCCTGGTTCGAGCAATCTGTCCTGTCGCTAGGACAGATAAAACGTGTACTTGCCTGAGAGAAACGAGCCCCGTTGCAGAACCGATGCACACGCGAGTAATTTACAAGCTGTACCTACGCGATGCTTCGACGGAAGAACGAGGGAGTGCGAGCGGGAAGTGCAAGACACGCGGAACCGGCGCTGTGTAACGCACAGACGCTGGACGTAACGCCGCCGTGGCTCCCGGCCAACTTTCTTACTCACGCTTGAAAATCGTAGTAAATACGTACACGCGCGCGCGCACACACCCACATCGTTCATACGTATATTATAAGAGACATCGGGCAGCCTTGCAAAGATGGGATTTAAACCCAGCGGTATAGTCAAAGGAAGAGCTGCCAACTGCCTGCAGAATCCGATCGGCGATTTATAAAATTTACCCCAACGAATTAGCCCTTCTCTGCGTTGTTCGTTGTATTCGTACAGATTCGGGCAGTTTGTCAAGAGGGAAATTGACTCGGAATTGGCGCAAGTCCAGCGGCACCGCCTACCCGGCTGCATTAGGTGTCGCCGATCGTGCTCAACGGTATCTTTTCAGGCTCGTTGGATTGTCTCGGCTGAACTACTTCCTGTCGCATTACCTTATTCTCCTTGCCGCGGTATTCCGTCATATACAAGTCCGAGGAGTAAGATCCACGAGCCTTTGAGCTCGTGTTCCCGACTCCGTGTCTCGCACTTACGATGGAAAAATCTTTTCGTTTCGGATCGGTTTGAGCTCAGCCATTATATGCGATAGTCGCCGTGAGGAGTACTTCTCGTCAGTTCGTGCCGACGTAATCAGCCGTTCTTTTTGCCGTTGTCGTCGTCCTGGGTGTATTTGCATATCAGTGTCATCTCCGCGGTTCTCCGTAGCGAGTGGCTCCTCGTTTGGTGCAACGAAATGGCGCACAAGTTGTAGGTACATAGTATATACTTGTTAGCCGTCTTCGTACCTCGCTTCCTCGTGGCGCGGATAACTGCACGCCACACCGCAGTCCGGAGAGGGGCTGCAGGACGCGCGAAACGGTTCTTGGATTCCGTTCCTCTGCGTTCAGTAATTGCGAATCGATCGCGATATCGGATATTCGAATCCCGTCTTCGTTCCTCCTCGAAACTGTTCCTGCATTGCCCGACGCAAGTGCGTCTGCGAGCGACGCTACTGATGCCGGGTCGGTTATACGGATAATCTCACTTTTCAATGATTCTGTATACGGTGGTGCGGGGAGAGAGACTGGTTTTCCGCGGCGCGAAATCACCCTCCGTATCTCACCCGGTAACCCGAATAAACTTCCCAGAGCGAAAGGGGCTGTCCGAAGTAAAAGAGGTCGGAGGAGAGCAGAGAGCGAACGAGAATGAGTGAGGTAAGAGGGGGTGGCTTCTGCCGCCGTCGCTGCACGCTCAAAGTTCAAAGTCACGCTCGAGAACCAATCGAGCCTTCTTTCGTTACCTCCTCCGTTCCTCTCTCGCACCCTCGGAGAGGATGAAGCTTCTCGCGCGCAGATCGGCCTGCTTACGATTACAATCATACGCCCCGAGCGGACGATGATGCCGTGCCCTGCAGAGGAGGTGGCTCGGGTTACACGGCTATATCCGTGTAGCGGATTTTCACAGCGGTACAAGAAAAAATTAAAATATACAGAGATAGGTGAATTATAGACAGAGGGTTAAATTCTCTCTATGTAAGTACTATGGCGAAAGCGGACGGTTACCGCCCATTCCACGTTCGTATATGCGGATCATTGGCGAGGGAAGGCCGAGAGTTAAATGATATATCCGAGGCCGACAAGTTATATCTTCCTCGAAGAAAATAAACAGGCCTTGAAACGTAATCACTACTCGAAGTTATATTGAAACGTCAGAAGTACACGCCTATTCGCTGCCACGTGATGCAACAGCTACGAGACGAGGGGCTTCCGTTATCACCCGCGAAGGTGAGATCATCGTATCGTTCGAATCGACGTCTGACTCGATGCTCGGGCGTTATACCTACATACAGGTATGGGGCAAGAGAGGAGGACCGTCGGTAACATGGGTTCGAGGGAGGATGAATTTCTGATGCGTGCTGCGCTGTGCAGGGGAATCGTTAAGCTTCGGCTGTAAATCTTGACAAATTTATATTTACCGGCGATTTTACGACGGGGTAATAACCGGGGACCGACCGACTCCGGTGTATGCCCCTACCAACCACCTAGGTTAAGCTGTAATAGTATCGATTCCGCCCCCAGGTCATTCTAAAGTGTTCCTCACCCGGACGGTCGACCCTCCCTCGGACACGGCCGCAGCTTCTTATCTGCAGTCATCTTCATTCCCCCTCCACCGCTTTCTTTCCTTATTTCTCCGGCAGAAACCCGTTTCTATTAGCTGTATATACTTTATGATCACTGCCAAAGTCTTCGGCAAACTGGGACGCTCTCCTCGTTTCAGCGTGAAACGTGAACTCTGAACAGCAGCTGCGGGCAAATAGGTTAAAGTGAAGGAAAAGGTTTTACCCGTTTTGTTTAGTCGTGAACAGTGGAGAGAGAACTCGCATCGTACGTTATACCGCTAGTGTGGGTGAGAAAGAAAATGATTGACTTTACTAAATATGACGATTGTCGAATATACCTACGTCCATGGAAATGTTTCGTTAATTCGAATAGATATGCTTTCACGCGAGGACAAAGATTCAAGGACAATTCCTCCACCCGTGCGTGGACTAATGCGTTGTTATGAAATCTTGATAGCGTATCATAGATTAATTTCGCCACACCTCGCACCACGTTGCGAACGTAACAAAAGCGCACCGATGCGTTTCAGCAGCATGTGTATTAGTATCTAGTGTGAGCGGAGTGCGCCTGCACGCGGATATTCCATTGGAGATTCTACGAGTGTAATTCCCAGCGGCTGGATCGGTACCGTTCGAGATAAAGGGGCGATGGAGACGCAAAGGAAGAGGAGGTGGAGGAAACCGGCTGAACTCTCGGTTGTAGGTATACCTAGCCGAACCGCAATCGAAGAGGCATAAATCTGTCAGACAGTACCGTGAAACGCACCGCGGTGAATGCGCTCTATTTCATACGTTGGACAGTCATTGATATACCTGCCCTCGGCGGAATCCGTGCACCGGGAAATATGCCCGCAGTCGCAGGAGCACAACCGCGAGGAAGAGACGCAACGCTGATCCTGATGCATCAGCAGCATCAGCAGCAGCAGGGCTGTCATCGTCAGCGAGATAATTTCCCACACATGCACAAAGCTATGCCGGCAAGAAACCGCAGTCTCGATTTCGCCCTGCCGCGTCATCCTGAAGGGTTCCGCCTCGCACGAAGATAAAAAGTTGCAGAAGAGTCGCGGGCGCGGTTTGAGTTCTGCTGCTGCGGCTCGGAGCGAAAATTCACGAGTCAACTGCACGAGGTTAAAAAGTTGCGCTTTGGAATTTTATAATTACGGATGTTATCTCCGACTATGGTCCGTTCCGGCTGAAACTTCATCTCCTCGCAGGGTTTCGAATCGGTTCCCCGAAATCTTTTGCTCGGAAAAAATCTGAGTACAGGGAACGCGTGTTCCTCGATGCAGCCTAACAACAACGTCCAATGAAAGGATACATTTTGATATACGTTAATATCTATACATGGATATAGGCATAGGTATACGATTGTGCGTGCAGCTTTAGGGGCTTTCGGGTTCACCGAAGCTGTTCTCACAGCCCTACGAGATCAAAAGAGCGAGCGATATCTTTCTTTTTCGCTGCTTCTATATATTTTCACGTTATATGTAGCGTGACGATCGCGGGGATTCTAGAGCAATATGCTCGTGAATTTACCACGTCGGTGGAAGTCTCTGTATTTGAATGGTAATGATGGTAATTGCATTGAATTTGTTTGTCCCAGGACTTCGCGTTACGGGACAGTAGATATTGCGTAAGTCCGGTCAATTAACTAGCTAAGCTCGCGAAACAAGCCAATAGACGCGGACGATTGCTCGACGTTGCTGTCATTGACAGACTCAGATTTTTAGTTTCGTAATTTCTACACCAGAACAGACGCGGACGTCGATCTTGTCATTACTGTTTTCACTCACAATCAGGCTCGAGACCCCAGATTCATCGTTGCCTAGTTGATCCATACTAGGACATTTCTACCGTAGCTGTACCAACCGTAACGCGGGGTTGCACGTTCTCTGTAGCTGAGACACGACAGTACGCAGACTCGATACGCGGTCGTAGCTACAACGGTGCAGACGCGGACTTGACCCGAGTCGTTGCTGCTTCCTGAAACGCGAACGCACGCAGGTTTTGGCGCCGTTGCCGTGCTCCTCCGCGAACGAGGGTTTCGTTTAAGACTTCGCTGCCATGGCTAAATTGACTCTACGTTCTAATACTGCGTACCGGGGTTTTCGCGCCGTGGCGGCCCATCGTGACTCAGGATTTCCAGATCAATCTTTGAAACAGAGCATCTGCGGATTCACCGTTGCTGTACTCTAACACTTGCTTTCCATGATTTTGTTGAACACTGTTGATTTATTGAATTGACAATAATTACCAAACAACAGTTTCAATTAGAGAGGGTGTACGGATAGTGTACGATCGTACCCCAAAAGCATGCATTCGCGATTCTTAATAACGATCGTATATTTATCCAAGTTATGCCCAATTCCTTGGTTACGCTCCTATTTATAACAATGTATTTTTTACACTGTTTTCTACTGCTAATTCGGAAACTGAAATTACGAAGGGTTTTACGATAGGCGCTTTGCACACAACGATAAGACTGACGTCGAGTGATCGCGCTACGCGCTTTACGATGAATATGCTCGAAAAAAATCTACTCGGGTCAGCTGTCGAACACCTCCTGTCGGACCCTTTATTTATACCGAAAGACCAGCGACGCGGTCCGAGTGACGAAGATGACTAGTCAGTCGACCTCTGTCCGTGCGCGATCGTCAATGCCGTAGTCAAGCGTCCGAAGTGTTCGTCAGTCCGCGTGTCGTCGGTCACTTGACTGCAATTCGCCCGGCCGAGCTGACGAACACATTTCGGTAGATATATTTTTAATAGGAAAAATAGGAAATAAACCGTTTCGATGCTTCCAAAGTCGATATAAAACGGGCTTTCCTTTGTTTCCTAAGTAAAACCGAGCTTATGACTACCTGATTTTTCGCCGAGGAAATAAAATAAAAAAAAAAAAAAACGGGCAATACCTACGTAAATGTACGTCCGGACTGAAGCCAGCCCGTGAACTTTCACGTATCGTATACATATATACCGACGTGTAATAGCTGGCGCTCATACGCGGCTCAGAATATGTAAGAACGATCGCCTCAATCCGTCACAGCAGCAGCAGACATTTTATATTGAAACTCGAGGAAGAAGAGAGTACGTAGTAACAAATACAATGCGATGTGACGTGAGCTACTTAAAAGTACTCGACAAGCACTTCGGCAAGGCGAAAGGAGGAGGGACGCGTATACGTGCCCGTATTATGTACACGCCCACAGAAACGATAATTCCTCCTAATTGCCACTACTGTTACCTATACGATCCCAAATTGCAAGGTGTTCTACGGAGCGAGTTAATTATCCTACATAATACCAGAAATCGCGATGATGGCTCTTTTACTCCCTCCCGTTGCCCGCATCGGCGGTCTCTTTTTACTTCATCAACCCAGGATTTATATACTATCGCAAATTCAAAACGGCCTTGGATTTATTCGTGTCAATTGTCGACACTGTCTTTGCCAAGTTTAAAGAAAACTTGTTTCACTAAAAGAGATTGTCGAAGATACCGACAATTTTTGTGATAAAACGTAAGTTTTCATTAACGACGAATGTACCTGCGTATTGGCAATTTTTTTTGAAAATAATATTGTGGGGTATTTAGTATAAGCGCACGGTATTCAATTCCAATGGTGGAGACACGCCGGGTTTTCTCTCGTCGTGACGGAGTTATTGTGGCTAATGAAATAACATAACCAGGTACGTACATACATAACGGGCCATAACCCAAGACAACAAAATTAACGAGCTCTTGACCCAACGGATCCGAGGACCCAGGAGTATTGTGTCTCGGGTATAAGAGGACGGTTGGTAAGCGAGAGAGTAAGTACACCTAGTTGAGGAGTTTCTCTCCCGACTCGTTCCCTGTTATCGCTGATATAATTACGCGATTTCCCTTGTGCCCGGTAACGAAGAAACCAGGGACGAAAATTAGAGAGATTGCTTTTAAAACGAGTTGAAAGTCTTATAACCGTGCATCCGATGATTATTATATCATGGTTAAATTTTCACTGCTCTTCAAGTACGAACGAATGTTTTGGTGTTCACCTGCGCCGTGTTCGCGGGACTTGAAAATCCCGAGCCAAAACGGAGGAGTGAGAAGAACGAACGCGTTGAAAAGAAATATCCTGACGTTGTCGAAAAATTATCAGGAAAATTGCTCCTCGTTCCATGCAACAATAACGACAGTAATAACAATAATGATAATAATAACAACAATAATAATTATATACAGGAGGATGGTTGTGTAGTTTCCCATTAAAAAGCTTAACACCGCAAAACATCGGGACTAAATAATTTGCGCTTCACAGCAGCGGGAGGAATTAAAAGCAATGCGAAATGATGAATAAGAGAGTGGCGCTGGTCGACCAACGACCGCCGCATGAGTCGATCTCGAGGATGGGGAAAGAATCAAGAGGGAAGAGAGAGAAGGAGGGAGTAAAAAACGGAGTGCCGCTCGCCATGCCAGGTGGACCGCTGTACACCAGGAAAGAGATTGCAGCAACAGGCGTCGTCGTTGGGTCGAGTGAGTTAATGAGTCGTGGCTCTATCATCGCACTTGAGCAACGTTACGTCTCAATTCCTGTTAGTGTAACCGATTTTAAGAGCGTAATGAGAGTTCGTAATCTCAATGGCCAGTTATTATACATGTAACATTTCTTCGAAAACGTTGATTTTATTTCCTTTTTGTATGATTTTATTGTCACTTTATTTACAGAGTAAGGTGTTCGGGGCGTCTAATTTGGATCAGAATTTTCCCTTTCTTGCCTGCCAACGTCATTTTTATGTGGATATTCGGATATATTTTTCGCGTAGGCGACGTCGCCTTGATCACCTTTTCGATACCGTTACGTTCTGTCATTGAAACTATTGCATTTTGTTGCCGAGGACTCGTGCGGGGGTGATAAGGCCTGCGATTGGTGGAAATTTCTTGGAAAAATCTTCTTGTCAGCACCTTTCGTCGAGTTTTCGACACACGCGTCAGGCTACGCGTTACATTCGAACACTGACAATTTGATTTTATAGATTTAAATCCCGGTTTTTCTCCCTACGTTACCGACGCGGGCGATTATCCGGGCGGTTGGACGAAAAATCGTACGGTGTATAACCGGATTTTAAAGCTCGCATCAAAGGATTTGTCTGACCCCCGCCACTAATACAAATGAGCACCTGTAACTCTCGGATCAATTCGAATATGTGTTGGTGAAAAATTGCCAGGAATCAAACGCGGGCTTTGTACTTTCGCCCCAGGTAGGCAATCGAGAGACGGAAGAAAGAGGGGCGATTAAACGAGTGAAATTTATTGAAGGATGTTGGCAGAAACGAGCGGACCGAATCAGATCTCAACGGTACACCGGCCATCGTTGAGGTTTGAGCTTTTCAAAGCCAATTTGATTTCAGGTCGGGAGATGCGGCGATTAGGTGCTCGACAAACGATGTTTGAAACATCGGTTATCGACCGAACGAACGAATCCGACGGGATTGAGAGTCTGATCGTCGGTCTCGTCTGCTGGCTGCAGATTCGAGACACGGAAATCTTCATTTAGCTCGGCATGAGGAACGGCGTGAAATAAGGCATAGCTTAAGTTAGGCCAATTCATTTCTCACACAAGGAGAGAGAAGTGGGCATCCATCCTTTGTTCAAATCATCCCGCAGCCTTCCATATTCCCACCTCCTTTACACACGGACGGTCCGCGTATTACGGATGGCTCGGCGAACGACTGGCGTGGGCTGCTAAATACCCATTAGTTATGGGTACGTAAGTCCCGGGCTATTACCGAGGCAAGGCCGGGGAATTTACTTGGGCTTAAGGTGAATTTTCTACTCTGTTCCGCCCCGACTATTATATAATATATTTATAGGTGTAATACACAGGGACGTGCGGTATACCTACATATACGCGTATTATCCCACTGCTGGTAGGGAAATTTAATAGAGGAAAAAGGGAGCACATTCTTTCCAGATATCAAGCCAAACCCTCGAGGCGTGCGGGGTACTTTCGCGCACATCCAGACGCATTCCCGCGTCTTTAGTGAAAATTATCCGTCAGCGCCGGTGAAGGCCAGGTCCTGACCCTTAAAACCGTCAATTTTTTCCTAGCATCAGACAGCCGGGTGTCGTGTAGGAGATGGAGGAGCAACGACAGGTATATACGAAAGGAGGGAGGTGAAACATGAAAAAATGAGAAACGCGGATAAGGGAAGAGAAACGGGAAATTATGAAATCAAATGGAAGCGTGCTCTGTTTTCAAGCCGTTCTCGGAATCTCGAAGAAGAGTTTCGAGAACCGGGTTTCAGGTCTTCGTTTATTTATCGCGGATGTAAAGGATAAATGAGCGGCGTAAAAGAAATTTACATCGAGGCGAGTAAATTCGCGTGAAAAGAGACGGGATTCTTATTTCGATTAATCGATTTACGGGACTTGCTAAACCTAAGTCTGCAAGTACAGTGTCGGCGCCACCCGCCCACCGCATTAGCTTTCTGCGAGCTTGAACTTAGGTAACTGAACCGAAGAGGGAACTGTGGTTAAGATCCAATCGAAACTTTTCCACTTTTTAAACGGTAAACTTTTAACCTGATACGCGTTACGGCACTCGTTCAATTTTCAGCCTAGCTAATTGCCCGCTAGTATATAGGTATACATATACACTAGGAACGTATAGTGCATAAGTAGATATACGTGCCAGGAACATTTTAGGTATTGCATAAACTGACTTTCAATTTCCGGGCAGTCAATTTACGGTGAAACAAAATTTAAAAAAAAACAAAAGAAAAAAAAAGAAAAGAAAAATAAACTATGACAATAGGCAGTGCACGGTGTTTCGAGAATCTTGGTACCGGGTCTATTCGAAGAATTCAACCACAACTGGTTCAATTCGGCGGCGAATTCGTAGTTGAAATTACAATTGCTATAAACCGCTTGAGCCACAGCGGGAGAAATGCCAATTGGCTCCCAAACCCGATCAGGTGGAACGGATCGCTTTGTAGTTGGCAAAGGCACGTGAGATATCTCTAAGCCGTCTCTCCACCTCAGCGGATGGCATTTCGGCTCAAGTCGGTCGAGCTTAGACGTTCCGGGGCTCGTTGATGGGTGCTGTTGCGGTATGGCGGATAGTGTGAATTATTTACGGTTGCCCAATCCGTCCAGTATAGCCGCCGCTCAATTATCACGTCTTCCCGCAACACCGAAAATCGAGCTCAATACCCAATGAGCGTCCAGAAATTTAGGTATGCGACTGATAGGGAGAAAGATAAAAATTGGATGAAGTCCTTATTCAGGTATTTGGCAATTGGTACTACCCCAGAGATCAGGGTGCGGTTTGTGCTGTTTCATACTTACTCGGCGCGTCTGAATCGTTGAAAAATATCTGACCCAGCCCACATCAGGATGCAACTGAGGCTGAGGTAGGTACGGTGTAAGAGAAGGAGAGGCAAACACGCGGCTTCGCGAGAAAAGCAGGCAATAAATTCTATCATAAAATAGCCTCTGAACACCGCGTTCCAACTCACGGTGCAAACGGGCGGAAAATAGTTTTCAACTCTCGTACATACGTATATACATGTATGTATATAAAGTTCTGTGTGCATACGTAACGTTTTGTACCACTCACCGGTGTGTATGAGTAGAAATGAAACCCTTATCTTACGCCACCGTCAAGCTGCGCTTTATTTTACACACAGTCGTATGGTGCACTCAGGCGTAACTTACCTATCGAGGTTTACGTTCATGATCAACTCGTTCGTTTTCTCGAACGTTTATTTAATATATCGACTAATTATGTTTGTGAGGTTAGCAGCTTTTGTCGATTATTGTGTAGATGGTCGTCGGTGGCGAAACGATAGTGGGAGAAAACGATGTGAAGTATGAAAAACACGTCGTATGACTTTTCTTTTCCTCTCTCTCCCTCCTTTTATCTTTTTCAACATTCTTTTTTTGCAACTTTCACTTTCGTCCCGGTATTTTTCCTGGGGGTATGAGCGCCCCACCTTGCCTCCTTAATCTGATCACTAATAATAATAACGCAAATAACAGTCTTGAATCACTAACAATGTCTCTATCTCCTATATAGTCTGTTTCTACTCCACTAACAATTAACTATCGCGTACAAGGAAATGCGGATGTATGGTCTCACCCAAAATTCTATAAGTTTTAACCGAAATTACAGGAGTCTCCAAAGAATTTGTAGGTATGAGGGTACATGTATATGTAGGGTAAAGGGTTGAATCTCTGATTCCAGGATACACGAATCACCCTTACATAAGGGTAGAGGGTTAAACCTGTATAGGTATAAAGGTATATGTGTAGGGTACGGGGTTGAATATGTATATGTAAAGGGTATATATGTAGGGTGAAGGGTTAAATGTGTATCCGCATATGGGTACATATATGGGGCAAAGTGTTGAATCTGTATAGACATAAGGGTATGTGTATGGGGTAAAGGGTTGAATCTATATAGGTATAAGGTTATGTTGGGGTGAAGGGCCTGGCAGCGGAAAGAAGGGATGGGAAAAGGGGGAGGGGGAATGGGTGGGTTCCTCGGATTATAATATAGAGATACATCGCAAGCGAGCTGGTATTTGCCGCGGCTTGCTCGATGGTAGGTAGGCAGCAGCGCGATTCCTGCGCGGACAGCAGTCGAACCCAGGAGGAATAGGAACGCCACAGGAGAAAACCTGCTCAATTTTCAACGTGGAGATAGAGGGGGGGGGGGGGGGGGGGGAGATGTAGAGGAAACAACAGAAAAGTAGGTAGAGTATAACCAGAGCGAAGTAGCTAACGCGGAAAAAGGATAAGAAAGACTCATACCTGGTGGTAGGATGAGAAGAGGCAGAAGTAAGCGCAACGACGACGCTCGAGTAGCGGGAGGAAAGAGAAGGAGAAAGGCGGCTTTCTGACACCCCGCGGTGCTTCACTCGACGTGCGATTGCGGCGCCCACAATCGCGGACGCCTCAGACTAATTAATGCAGGAATTAACCTTCGGGGTTGATGTTAAACGCTAACCAGTAATCGCCGTTCGATCGTTGAGGCTGAACGGAGAATCGGTGCCGATAGTACGATTCTGATCGAGGAGAAAAAAGGGAGCGGCGATTCATTCATTCGGTAGATGCACGGTCGTTGTTCGAACCTCCGGCTGTTTTCAGTTGGCTCAGGTCGTGTTTAGCGTACGCGCGACAAGCTTCTAACCGATCCCCTATGGATTGAATTGTGACAGTACCGGATAGAATTAATTGGAAGACCGACGAGGAGATAAAGTCAAGAATTTTTGACTTGACTTATCTTTTTTCATAGGAATCAACCGCTTATCATGGGCATGTGGCAGCCGAGGATAACACGAGTGCTTACCCGTTGCGTACAAGTTAGGGAGGATTATTTCCAACTTGACACACCCTTCGGGCCCTAAGACGGAGGGATGTCGTGCCGACGGTTGAAGTATGCACTTTGTGCACGCAACCGCTCCTAAATCAAGTCCCACGCGATACAAACGGCGATACGGCGATACGGCGAAACTCCTCCCTACTCCACCTTTTGGTGCACAACTCGTTGTTACTGCCTCGAGTATTGTACAAGTACCTATTCTGAATCTGAAGATTTTTTTGATCGGACGGCGAGAACGATGTTGCATTTGATTTTTCTCAATTATAGTTGAGGAATTTTCGGTCAGTGAAAACGAGAGTGTGAAAACGCCAACTCGAACATCACATTGCGCTTGAATCCTTTACGAGAATTAAAGGTTAAGAACTATTTTGCCGACCATCCACGCCCTCCAACCACACCGCGGTGTGGTACTTATAGATACGTAAAGATACAGGCAAAAGACCGTTTGTTGCGTTTAAACAAAACATTCCCAGCCGGAAGATATACACCCGTCCATTAGTAGAAGCGGCGAAATACGTAGAATATGTCGATACAAGTATGAGGTTATATTGATGATAAATTTATGTATCAACCAACTACCTGTATGCGAAAAACTCTCTGTCTCTCTTTCTCTTCACGGAGCAGCATCTACGGTATACAGCATTTATATTTCATACACATGTAAAGCGTACACGTACTTCTACACATCGCATATCTTCTCGCCTTGCCCTCCGCGTGTTTCATGCCTGCGCGGTGCGCATATCTTTACAACACCCTGCATACGGCGAGGCTACACCGAAGAAGAGTGCCTTCCTCATCTCGCCTGATGTATATATTTATGAGGAAAAAAGAAGCTTTCCCTGTTTCTTTTTTAATTCATCTTTTTTCCCCAAATTTCTTCCCCCTCTTCTTCTTTTTCTTCTTATATTTTCCTTTTGTCGCTTTTCTTTCACTCTTCACCATCTTTCTCTCCCGCACCAAAAAGTCGCACAACGGTGGCGGCAGTGGAGGCAACCGGGCAAACCGTTAATCCATTCAGCTGGGAGGATGTATACCAGCGTTTCGTTTTCATTTCTTTTTTTTTCTTCACTTTCTTTCGCGAAAAAACCCGGCTCTTAAATTTAACCAAAGGATATAAGGTACAAGTACCGACCGAAAGTTTCCTTCTTATCGCAGCATCGCTTCTTCACACGCGATTTGCATTATTTATCCATTAAATGTCTAGACGTCAGAACCTCGAGTTTAACCAACACTCAAACCTGTAACGCTAAACATCGCGATTCAGCATGACATCGTGAAATTTTCACCAAATATTTACTTCTATTGTAGATCAAAGGATGTGCGGAATGACAGAGGAATTATTGGGAAATCGAACTCCGCAGAGCTTTATATAATGTTAAACTAATGCAGGTAGGTACGTCCAGCTTCCGTAATTGGCTGCAGGTTAGCATCTAGTTGATGGGATTTTTTGTTGAACGAAGGTATGCACAGAGAAAGATATATTTACGGAGAAGTTGGCCAACGACCATATATGAAGCTTCATTAGGGGAGTCGAGTTGCGAAATTGCGGTGTATATATGTACATGTTGCATATGGCCAACCGCGTGTTCCTTTAAAATTTTCCCTCTTTTTCATCTTGTAGAAAAATCGCAGAGAAAGAGAAAGAGAGGGGCGGGGGGCACAGTTAGGCCAGGCGGCGGTGGCATTGATGGTTTTTACCAGGTTTGCCGTATTATAACGGGGGGCGTGAACCGCACTGCACCTTGCAACCGACGAACGGGCGAGGTAATTAATTTCTTTAATGCAGAGGGCGCAACACCGCGCCGCGTAGAAGGAGCTGAGCCAAGAGTTTAGCAACGCGAAAGAGGAGGAAAATATCGCAAGGCGTAGCTCGACGCGAGCACCGAGTAAGGCAGGCATTTCTTTGAAAAAGCAAGCCAGAGAGAGAAAATCGCGCGCGCACACACACACACGCAGACGCACCACCTTTCCGTCGCCGCACCCCTGCAGCCTTCTTCCAGTTTCGTGAAAAGGCACCGGGCTGTAATAAAACGGCCTTCGCTTCTCGCTGCACTCGCCTTGGTCGAGTCCTCCTCGCTGCCGTAAAAAGGAAACAAGTTACAGCAGTAAGGATGAGAGCGTGGATGAGAGGCTTGTGATGCCGATGTAACGTCAGCCACGCGCTCGACCCCAATATGTTGACGTTACCCCGGAAAAATGACGACGACACGAGACTGCAAGAGGTTCTTCTTCTTCCGTCGGAGCTTTTGCTATCTAGGTTTCATTTTATCTCATTACATTTCTCCTTCTTCTTCTTCTTCTTCTTCTTCTTCTTTTGTACTTATTTCGCGAGATTTACGTTTCTTTGAGAACAGTTCAAACCAATCGCATTTTTCTCAAGAACAAAATGAACTTTGCACGAATGGCCTGACGATAGAGGCTTTCGAAAGATCCTTATCTTCGTCTTGAATCATTCTCTGATATTTACAGGATCCTATTTATTTGTTCATTCTGTGTTTCTACTGTTCGCAATGAAATTCTGCGCTTCGGAAATTTCTGAACTGATTCGAGTGGTTTTTCCATGGAAATAAGGTTTCATGAGTCGTCGACTCGCTATCGGTGGCTAGCTTCGGCATAATTGACGATAAACTTGTACCTTGTAGTTAGCCGTAGATCACGCGTGTATTAAACGTAGGTGTTACTTGCGGAATTCAACAAGGTGAGACGTAACGGACTATAAAACACTAGGCGTCTGCATAAAACAGTCCTCTTCTCTCGCGAAATAAAATCCACAAGAACAGACAGTTGAATAATCGCATCTAACTTACGCGCGGAAAATAGAGACGGGACTGAGAATCCGTAAGAAGGGGATAAAACCGCAAGTGCGGAATGAATTCGCGTGGCAGGAAGAGAAAGATAGATAAATGGATAGATGGATAGATAGATGAATATATAGATAGATAGATACACCGTATATTTTATGCCCCAGAACACTTTGGGGCAAAATAGATGCGTAGCAAATATAACCTACGTTAAAAAATGAACCTGACGATATTTATGATTGCTACTTAAAATAAAATAAATATAAGACGAGAGAGAGAGAGAGAGAGAGAGAGAGAGAGAGAGAGAGAGAGAGAGAGAGAGAGAGAGAGAGAGAGAGAGAGAGAGAGAGAGAGAGAGAGAGGGCGGGAGGGAGGGAGGGAGAGAGACAGGTGGGAAGGGGGGATCTGTAGTCCCTTGATCACGAAAGTAGCCGACCGTCCATCCGCGCGTATCGAGCGAGTGCAGAACGGGACGACACTCATCGGTTTTTCTTTGGCAAATATAAACTCCGTTCGATCCCGCGAGACCGTTTCGCGAAACCTCGACTCCGTCGCCGGTGCCCTGATGGAGAAAGAAATCTTTCGGCGATGCATTATGCAATGGCCCAGACGCAGCTCTTTGCCCAAAACCTAAGCCGTTACAGCTCAGCCAGATGCCACCTGTTCGCGCGAATATTTTACCTCCTACAATAATTCGCCTCAGGAATAAAACGGTACAATTTCCTCCTCTGAAAGATTTCGGCCTCGAATCATTATTCCCGCGCCGTTGAATCATCACGATCTTTCGGACACTAATTGTACTCGCATAGTTCTGCCACGTATGTAAAATGAATGTCCGTAGGGCAAATGCCCGTTGTCAAAGCCCGAGAACTAAAAGCTCTCTACCGTAACCGCACTCGTTGCACGTCGATTGAATAAAAGCAAAGCGTTCCGTTTTATGGTCAGCCAGGCCGTGGCCGCAGCGCGGACTTCGGTAAAACCGAACTTCAGCAGCCGACGGAATCCCGGGAGAGAGAATGAATTTCGTCGAGGAAGTCTCGTTACCGGCGATGATCTTTTTACGGCTACGCTCATACTCGTATTCATTGACCACCGCTGCCCCGATGACGTACCTGTGCATGCGCGTGGGAAGCGGTGGAAGGATATCGCACGTTAACGTCGAACCACCTTGTCGACGTTTTACAATTGAAATCACGATTACCTCCGTACAGTCGTAAGTCGATTGAGTTTTGAAAGCTTTGCCAAGTGCCGATGGTGCAGCACGTTGTTAAAGGCGCAATATCGTGAAAGATTTCAAGGCAGAAAGAGGAGCGTTACAGGGACGGTTGTAGCACACCTCTATCGAAAAAGCAAAGGCCGATGCATCGCGAAATCTTACGGATCTCTCTCTCTCTCTCTTCCCAACGCGGGTAGCAATACGATTATATACCCCCCTCTTTATCTGTACAGCGATTGTGCGTCTTGTAACATCTGCCGGGTTGAATTTCCGGGCGTATTTTACCTCTTGTTCGGCCCGTAGATCAAGCCCGTCGTTACCAGCGTGGTTTGTACGAGCTCGCGGCAAACCATCGCGGGCTGGAAGAGGAGCGCTGCCAGAGAGACGGAGAGGACACGATTGGAAATCGGCGAAGATAAAGGATGGAGGAAGGACGGGAATGAAGGAGGAGGGCGAGGATCGCGGGGAAATAAAATTCTGCAACATTACGCGGCGAAGGTGGCTTGTAAGACATGAACCCCCCCCCCCCCCCCTCTTTGCCCGTTGGTCCGAGGAAGCACAATACGCGTGTTTGATAACCGCACACAAGGCCAGGTAGCATTCTCTCGTTTTGATTTATTCATCGGGAGAACGATGAGGAGCGACGCTTTCGTCCACGAGGAAACGGTCCGAGAAATATTCGACGGACGGTTCCGAAGATCAGGACGTTTCCCGGGGTTATTATCACCCTCGTAGCCGTTCCCTGACACCGTCTCGTCGACGCGAAAACCGCCAACGCGACGGACGCCCGTCAGTGACCCGACTTCCTACGCACCGATGAAATTCGCAAAAAGGGGACCGAAAGAGAGAAATGGGCAAATATTTCAGGGCAGTAAAAAAGATTCGCTGCTACTTTTTCCTATACCTACAAAGGCAGGCCAGTCGCCTCTTATCCGTCGGTCAAAGTATATCACCGCACACTGAAGATATCTACGAGTCGACGATATATTGCATAACTTTCGGAAAGACCGATCCGCGACGAGCCTCCACACGGCCGAGTACCATTCGGGAAGACTGAGGAGAGTCTAGATTTCCGATACCGCGGACTTTTCTTCTACCTAAAGTTTCCTCAAAATACGATACGGCGAAACGTAAATATAACCGGCCGTTCCTAAGCTTATCCAATCTACGACTGCATGCATACCCCCCAGGGGAGGTGGGAGAGGGGGGGGGGGGGGGGGGGGCAGTAAAACTCGCACAAGGAACGCAATTACTATTACCCATTTCAATCAGCAAAATGATCCTTTGAATCCCACGCCCCGAACACGCGGTGCGCAGTGTTACACGTCGTTGTCGTCATCACGGTGGTAATAAGTTGCAGTTGCTATCGCAATTTTTAAGTCTACAAAGTGGGCGCCACGCTATAAGTACCGATACGTGTCGGGAAAAATTTTTAGGTGCATCTCCGTAGGTATAAAGTCCGTTCTTAAGCGGGTAATTTGAGAAGAGAAACCCAACGATTAAAGATTTCCGTTTCGTTTGTCCTCTTCCTTCTCCTCCTCGTCCTTCTTGTTCTCCCGAGCTGCTTAGTGCAGGTAGCATGTGTGCCTGAGGAGAGAAACGAGGACGACGAAGATGGAAGAGACGAAAGAGAGTTAGCGGGGCATGTGCACCCATCCTCGGCGTTAAGCGAGTGAATGCAACAAAATGGATAGTGCTTTCGAGGTGAGCTGCGCTGTGGCTTCTATAGAATAATCATTACTTGTACCCTGGTGTTTTACTTAGGACGACGACGACGCGCGACGCTCAACTCCCTGCTAGACGACAACGGCGGCCAGTCGTTATCGCGAGGAACGCAAACAGCTCGCGAGTTGCCAGGCGTTGCACGGCTCAAATTGGCTGGTGCGCTCGTACCTACTAGACGTGGCGATAGCGCTGAACGTCCGGAGAAAACAAGACGGAGCAATGGACTGTCAGATACGACTGACACGTTCCGAGGATTCTGGAAAAATTTAGGAAAACTGGCTGAAAGTAGCTCGCAGTAATTATCTACCGTTACAACAACGCTCTTTCCCCCCATTTTAGCGAGGAGCACAAAGGCGAAGCCAACTTCTTTCGATGCTTTTTTTTTTACCGGAAGAAAAAAAAAACAATGTTATGTGAGAAAATGTTGGGATGATAATTATACTGAACTGTGCAGAAAGTGTAGAATGAAATTTTTGAAGGGAACACGAAACGAGAAGTTGGCATTGGTATCGTGATGCGTGGGGAGCCGCTGGTTGCAGCTACCTGTATGCAATGAGTGAGAGAAAATTAAGGCTCGAGTCAACGTTGAACTCTCCATCCATTTACCGGAGTTATATCGCGTGTTATACGCGAGATAAGTCAGCCTGCGTGTGTTCGGTCGCACATATCTATTTGCGGGAGGATGTATTTGGGGCTGGTTTAAATTGGTCTAACAAAAGCGAGAACCGAATAGAAGTTTGAGAACTTCTCTCCAATTTATAACACAGGAAGGGAGGAAGAGAGGGAGGGAGGGAGAGGGAGAGGGAGAGATGGAGGGAGAGAGATAGTGAGACAGGTATTAACTCTATATTGTTGGTTACTTGGCTCGAAAGCCATTTATAAAATATAGGAGCGCGTTGAACCGGCGAAACTATCGTTAATTACACCCACAAAGTATTCAAGTCGAAGTAGAACGTTAGTCAGGCGGTTAGAGTTTCTACACGTCGGGAACAATTGATGTTAGTTGACATGGATACGGTGATAGAATTGTAAAACGAAAGAGAATCACAATGTCCGACATACCGGTGTTACAGTTAGAAAAGAAAAGGTCATCTTCAGTTATTGCCTCTCATTGTCAACTTGGTAAACAACGGGCGGACAAAATGAATTGTGATTGGGAAACAGAGAGAGAATAAGAAATATTTAATTTGCCTTTGAAAATCCACCCCGAGTGCTTTACGCAAAAGCCAGGCGGTTGATGAGCAAGGGATAACTCTCTTATTGTCAGAGTATTCGCGTATAACTCTTACCGACAGAGATCGGAAAAGCGAAGAGAGTCAAGCTCGTAACGTTAATGTAACGATTCATTTTTATTTTAGGAAAAATCATTATTTCCAAAATGAAGGATCGTCTGAAATTGACTAATCTAGTTTCAACTAGCAGTGTCTTCGGATTTTGGAAACTAAACTCCTTTGAAGTCGTTCTAAACTTTCAAAACAATGATTTCAGTTTCGACATTTCCTTACATTAACGTTACTAACTTCAATCTGGTGAAAAAAGACGAATGCATTTAATACTTATTCAAACGTTTGAAAGCTATTGATTCTCGCCTCATCGGCGTTGGATCAAGCCAACAGCCCACCGTACGAAGGTGAGGAGGTGAAAGACGAGCTCCGGTCGATGCTCGCGGATTAGATGACGCATGAAAAATGACGACGACCACGGAGGGAAGAATTGTACCGGGTGAAGAAATATATGGAGGCGAAGGAAGTGATGCCGAATGGATGGCGAGCGACGAGTTTATGAAAAAATATTTCAGGTTAAATGCAATGTGACAAATCGTGGACGTGCGCAACAACGCACTCTTCGTATAAATATTCGTTGCTTTTTTTTCTAATTTTCCAACTCTATTAGATATCAGACAACAACTTCTTAAATTTGCTTCTCTTTTACAGGGCGCGATTATTCTCTTGCCCTTGGCGACGGCTATTCGATGGGACATCTCAACGTCAGATTCAAATTTTTTTCAGTATCTATTTCCGTCGCAGAGTGGGTCAGCAGATCTTGTAACTCGAAGAAGAGGAGCGAAAAATTCACGTTTTTTGCTCTGCAGGATACATATGGAAACGATTGAAATTTCAATTCTCAGCAGGAGAGAAACCCAGATAGCTTTTTTGTTTCAAATCGGGAAGAATAATGGCAAGTCCGATTCTGCATACCTACACTCGATGTTCGAAGACGAACAGGATGAGGGTAAAGGAGACTGAAGAGGGGAAGAAAAGAAGATCGGCGAATAAAAATACAAAAGCAGCGTACGTACCGCGGTTGAAATCTCAGCTGAATTACGCGGCAGTTAAATCTATCTACAAACACGAGATCTGCATACCGCTAAGCAGGACGGCGACCGAGACTGCAGCCGACAATAAACAGTCCCGCGATAGCCGTACAAGACATTTATGCTCGGCAAGGTTAAGATGCAGTTTTTTATACAATTCTTAAATGCTTCTCTCAAAGGGCCTTTCAAGTCGCGCTCTTCTCCCGTGGTACGTACAGGTTCGGAACAAACCGGTTTGCTACTCCCGAATCGTCGGACTAAGAAAGCCGTCATTGGCACTGACGGAGAAGAGTGTGAAATGATCTGGACGCTGGTCGTATTCGACGAATCGCCTGTGATGGATCAGGTATTCGGTGTTGAACCCTCAACAGCTGTGGCCAAACGTTTGAGACACGGACTTCGAGTCGAACATCGAAGCGCCAAGAAGCGGAAAGTGAGTAGGAACAAGAAGAAGTATTATTGGCTGGTTCGAGCGCGGAAAGCTGGAATTAAATAGACCACGTGTGCAACCGCTGACGCGCACAGGCACTATGCCGAATTACGATTTCATCGCTACCACACTAAGCTCTGATGCTCCACCGCTGTTGGTCGGTTGGGGGGGGGGGGGGGGGGGGGGGGGGGCGTGGCTCAAGGGTGAAGAAAACGAGTTACGTGACCGTCGGCCGGACGGTGCCGACGCATTATTGGAAGCCAAGGTGCCATAAGTTCAGAACTTCAAACTGCACGTATGGTTATAATAGATATAACACCGACCGTGCCTCAAACATTCAAAGCAGCATAAATTTTCCCGCGTCGCTGGTCGTCTAGTATCGCGGACTTCCGCTCACGGAGTGTTCGGAATCCTTGATGCGATGCGAACTGTCGAAAAGGCTACTAAATCTCATTTCGGATCACTGAACTTTTGATGTACGTAACGCTGGTCGTTCAGAAAAAAACATGTAAACGATACCGAGATACACTTTTAAACGAAAGAAAGAGCGATCACCGTGTACGCCGTCTTCGTATCGACCCATGCCGAAGAGAGCGATAATCGAAGAAATGACGGAGGCATCATCTACGAGCGAGTAGGAGCAAGACGGACAGAAACACAATGTGGTCTTTCAGTGTCGGCGAGATAAGAGTAGTACCTCGCTAAATCCGTATACGCCGCGTTGGAAGATGAATTTCACGTGATTGAGGATGGAGACTCGGCGGATGTTTTCCGTGGATGGTTCGGTTCACCGTTTACTCAGAGTTGAAATTTTATTTCCACTCGGTTTGTCAAGCTTCCAAGTGTTCCCCATTGATATCGGGGGATTCGACGTACGACGAAATATGACTACGAGTACATTTTGCAGAGATTTTTCTCTGTTTCGAGTTCAGTGTTGCGTTAGCGGTGAGGTTACAAGAATTCAGGTCCATAGAGCCGAGCGAGTCTTCTCACCGCGTTCGAGAATAAGAATCGAAATCTTTCTCTCTCTTATTCTTTGCATAGCACAGCAAGGCCACAGGGAAGGAGCGAAGCCAGCCGGCAAAGTCTCGCTCGAGGCGGCGGTAGTGGGTGCAGCATTGCTGAGACTTTGCGACACCGGCGCAACGCATCGCATGGGAGAGCGGGAAAAATCCCACCTCTGTAACAAAGACCTCAACAAACGATAGGGGAATCTGGAAGCAGAATTGCGTCAAGTTGACGCAGACGCTTGGCAGAGCGGTACACGTTCACCTCCCCGCCGAGCTCCGGACGCGTCACTGTCGTATGTGTTCTGCTTCCCTCCCCCACCACTCTCCGCGTATTCCGCGGAACGATGATACCGTTTCATGTGCCAATGGACAATAATGGAAAACTACACCCAGTCCCTTCCCATTGTTCCAATTTCATTTCACGAGAAAACCATTTTGCGCTACGTTATATAAAATTGCCTGCCTGCAGCGCGGTTGTGCAGAGAACCTTCATACGTACATGTACATCACGGATCGTATTGTACGTTAAAAATGTAAAGTCACACGGAACGGCCCAAGGGGGAGAAGAGTATAATATAATTTCACAAAGTCTCCGAGATCCCTCTTGCTGCTTTCCGACCTCTAACTCTGATTGGTGATCAGGTATACGCACGGAGACAAAATGAACGCATTTGATTCATTTCGTCCACAATTTTCGAAACGTGATTTCCTCTGCGACGTTACAGTGGCGGCGGTCGGCCACCGCGACCAAAATATATCGGCGACCCGAGGACCGTGCAGAGCCGGGATCACGGTCTTCGGAGTTGGGCATTCGGTATACACGGTGTCCCGGGAGGTTTCATTACATGGCTGGTTTCCCAGGACAAACAGGATGCGCATTACGCTCGGCTGACCTCTACCAGCAGCCTCAACTCTTTGCGCTACCAGCCTGACGGGACAAACTGGACCAGCCCCTGGGAATGAAATGGTATTACCTTCAGCCCTTGTTCACCAGGGTACAACACGGCTATAGGTACTGAACGTTGCTCAACGGAGTTTACCCGAAATGAACAGTTCAAGAGTCAAAACTCGTGATAAATTCACCCTCCTATCGCTTAGAACTCGAATCAAAGAAGAGAGCACCGAACCTTACTTTCTGTCCGTGTAGTGCCATCAATTCTCGGATGTGAAAGGGAGTTTGGAAGCATTCTTGGTGAGCCAGAGTTCATCAATTATTGACAAAAGTCACTCGTGATCGTTTCTAAGCCTATATACACCGATGTAACATCTATTGAATGCATGATAATGGTCTCTAACAGTGCGCCAAGTACAAAATACATTATTCATGAAAGCGCGGCTGGGTTGCATATTACATTCATTTTCATTTCTGATAGTACTACCGTGGTTATCAAAGAGCCGTGTAGCGGTGTTCATGCGGGAAGTATCGAAATTTTAATAACAGTAATTCCTATTACATACTACAGTAATAAGTGATATACACCATTTTCAGGTTTTTTAATCAATATTGCTCGTTGGAAGAACTAATCACTAGTCTGCATCGTGACAATTGTTACATTTTTACTGAGGGAAGTCGTTATATCAGCATTTTGGAGACGATGATACTGAAACGTGCTTCCCGCTACGCTTGACAAAGAAAATATATCCAGGGCTAGTATGTGAGAAGATTTATACCAGTATCGAAGAGCAGCCGGAAGAGAAAGAGAGAGAGAGAGAGAGAGAACATTTATTTGACTCTGGAGCGATGCTCCCTAAGGGCCACAGGCAAATTACAGAGCATACATGTATATCATAAAGTAAAATCATATAAATGTAAAGTATAAATATAAAAATAAAAATAAAAATATAAAAATATAAAATCTTAGTATAAAATGTATCCGTAAGCTATATGCACGATTAAAATAATTAAAAATAACATAAATAAAAATAGTTAAAATTGAATTAAACCTCAAACTAAGGTTAAAATTAAGAGAGAGAGAGAGAGAGAGAGAGAGAGAGAGAGCCGTGGGCGGCATAGGCTCATCTCGGCTTTCATTACAGAAACGCCCGGCGGTCATGTTTGACAAACACGTGTAGGCCCCGAAAATACACTTTGTTTACGGGATAACTCGGTGATCTCTTAGCAAACGGCTGGCAATCTTCTGTCAAAACATGGTGTTGAGTTATTTGGGAAAATGGCGGTCTCAGCTAGAGGTCAGATGCGCGGGAAAGAGGACAAACAAACACAGAGTATCTCCTGCAAACATTTTGTTTCTTGTAGATCCAGCTCTTTCAGGAGCGAAATTATATCGTCAACGCCACCACCCTCGTCGGTGTTGTACGTTTAGTCGATGGAGAATGAGAAACGGGGGAGTGGGGGCGTCTCATGGCAGGATTTCACCCGCAAACGACCATTCGACGCAATTTTGTCCGAGAATGCTTCCGTGCAGAACAGGTGTTCCACAGTTTCCATAAGAGGGAATGAAAAAAAAAACAGAACACACACAAGCACGCAGATGGGAATACAATGCAAGAAAAGACCGCAACTACCGAGGACTTCCTTGTCAATTACCGTTAATTGGACATGATCGCGGGTTTTCCCTCGGGTCTCGGAAGCAAGACAACACGGAAATAACAGCTTCAACTCCACTTACGCCCACGTTGCGAAGTAACCCCTATTCTCGGGTGGGGCGCGACAGTATGGCGAGAAGTGGGGAATAACAGAAAAAGAATTGGCATCCAGGAAGAGAACCGAATGTAAAAGACAGGGATGATTGAATGGAGTAAAATAATTATGAAACCAGGCGCTGCGCCGCGTCTGCATCAGCAGCCTTTGATCCCGCAGAGTGAGGAGAAGAAGAAGGGCTTTTATTGCATGTACGCCGGAGAAACAAGTTCCTGTAATTCTAAGCCGTGCCCAGGTCAGCCTGCAGACTGATAGGAGAGATAAATACGGCCAACACGCGAGTGAAGTTTAGCGAAATATAGGTATGCGGAGAATAAACAGAGTTGTGGCGGTAGGCGTCTTTGCTCCTCAGACGCGCTGTCCTCTCGCACACAAGCTCTACTCAACGATGCTGCAACGGTCCTTAGACCAACCAACCAACCAACCAACCAACCAACCAACCAACCAACCAACCAACCAACCAACCAACCAACCAACCAACCAACCAACCAACCAACCAACCAACCAACCAACCAACCAACCAACCAACCAACCAACCAACCAACCAACCAACCAACCAACCAACCAACCAACCAACCAACCAACCAACCAACCAACCAACCAACCAACCAACCAACCAACCAACCAACCAACCAACCAACCAACCAACCAACCAACCAACCAACCAACCAACCAACCAACCAACCAACCAACCAACCAACCAACCAACCAACCAACCAACCAACCAACCAACCAACCAACCAACCAACCAACCAACCAACCAACCAACCAACCAACCAACCAACCAACCAACCAACCAACCAACCAACCAACCAACCAACCAACCAACCAACCAACCAACCAACCAACCAACCAACCAACCAACCAACCAACCAACCAACCAACCAACCAACCAACCAACCAACCAACCAACCAACCAACCAACCAACCAACCAACCAACCAACCAACCAACCAACCAACCAACCAACCAACCAACCAACCAACCAACCAACCAACCAACCAACCAACCAACCAACCAACCAACCAACCAACCAACCAACCAACCAACCAACCAACCAACCAACCAACCAACCAACCAACCAACCAACCAACCAACCAACCAACCAACCAACCAACCAACCAACCAACCAACCAACCAACCAACCAACCAACCAACCAACCAACCAACCAACCAACCAACCAACCAACCAACCAACCAACCAACCAACCAACCAACCAACCAACCAACCAACCAACCAACCAACCAACCAACCAACCAACCAACCAACCAACCCAACCACCCACCCACCCGCTCGCTCGTCTCTCCGCAGACTGACTTCCGAGTATGAGCACGCGAAGGAACGGGTTTCCATTCAGAATCCCATCCTTCTTCTCCCGGTTCCTGAGGGTTCGAAAGATTTGCATATTCGCTGTCAACCCGTTGGACCGGCCAACAAACCGCAGTTATTCCCCCTGTGTGCAATGAATGAACATGTTTTTTCTACACCTTCTTCTTCACCTGCTTTATATTCTTCTACCATCTAACAGGTTTCTGTTCTACGGTCTGATAAACGGGCATGGAATGTGGTCAACCTACGTCTCATTGTAAGTTTTCACAATAATGTCATGTAGCGTAGAAAATTTCCCTACTCCCGCACTACTATCATCTACGTCTTTGGTACTTTAATCTTTGCACCGCTCTTCCACTGTGAGAGAATTCTGTGAAAGAACAGAAATGAAGAAAAGTTGTGAAAAAAAGAACTTGTATTGTTACGGTGAATCGTGGCGTACGCTTCCAACTGCGCGCACGATTTGCTCTTAAAGAACCATTCCTTCGAGCTGATACATAGATATACAAGTACATGCGTTTGACGCTGTCTTTCTCTCCGTCGAGGAGAAAGTAGTGTGCCATGTTATACATTGTAGCGAGGATTTTTTGTACTTTTCTTTTATCTGTAAGCCTAGGGTGAGCCAAAAAAACTAACCTATCAAATCTATGGTCTTAAAAGGATCTATTTACTGAGAAAATAATTCTCCCGTTTGGAAAAATTTTTTGCTCAATTTTAAAAGGTGTCGCTGGCTATCAGGCAAGCAAGAAACAAGCGTTTTTGTTCAAGCTCACAGAGCACGTGCGTGGTGGTGAAAAGAATGAAGACAGTGGCATTCGTGGCATCGGATGAGCATGAGCCTGAATCCAATAATTGAACTCCGTTCGGACGGCGTTAAATTCTAATTGAAACAAATGGATAATGCGCCAGCCCGGCAAATTTATGAAAAGGCAAAGAATGATGTCTGGATAATCCTTTCCACAAAAAACACGCGGACAATGCGTGTGGCACAGCGGATTGTGCGTTGGGTCGCATGGCTAGATCGTTTCGTAGTTAATGGTTGAACAAAAGCGCATGCAGCAATGAGTATAAACATGGTATAATCGACGAGCATCAAGTGCCAACAATGGTATTGTCGCGGTCGAAAAGGGCGGGGGAGCCTCCCTCATCCGCTAATTGCTGGACGACCATTCGGAGCCAAATCCGACACAACTCGGTGGAAATATTCATTGAACAGCCAATATAGAGAGCAATCGATATCAGGATTCCTTAATCATGATATTCACACCTCATGCCCGGGAGGTGCCGCGCCAGTCTGTATATCCCCAAGCCGTTCTTCGAACCCAGTCCCAATTTAGCCCCCCGGTAATTACTTACCGATTCAGTCGTGTTCAAGAACCACTATTGCGCCTACACGCGAACGTCTGTGGTTTAATTGGGTTAATGATCGGGCCTCCATCGGGTAACAATTAAATTTACTCAATCCCCGAACCTCGAGCTTCCCGTAGACGCAGGGGCGAGTACGTAGACGCAGGGGCGAGTAAGAGCAAGAAATGGGTAACAAAAAGTGAATGAAGATTACGCCAAGGCACACAGTTGAAAAAATAAATCGCTGTAGGTGAATATGTGGTATATTGTATGCATGTATATCTCTATATTATAAAAATATCTCGCCGCCGCCGCCACCGCCCTGTCGGGAATCCAGCGTATATGCCCTCAGATATTGACAGATTTAGCCTCGAAGCCCGCATATACATATATATGCCCTCATACCAGCACAGATTCCCTTCACCCTCCTTCCCTCTCTTCCCCACCCCAGCCATTCCATCTGCCGCCCACCCACCCCCTATTTAACCCTTCACCCTTTGATCTTCGAGCTCCAAATTTCGACCTTTGACCTTCGACTTTCGACGTTCGATTTTCGACCTTCGACCTTTGCAACGTTTATGGCTATACGGCTGTGAAGATTTAACCCTTTACCCTACACATAGTTACCGCAACACCTATGAAGACTTGACCCTTTACCTTCTGTATACACCGTCTAGGAATCAGGGATTCAACACTCAACCCTTCATACATATACATCCTTATACCTACAAAAGTCTGACCTTTTACCGCCTTTCCTCCCCCCCTCCCAACCAAACCCAAAAATGGTGGTTGGCACGCGAAGCGGGCAGGGGGGCAAAGCTTCCCTAGCATATTATATATATATATATATATATATATATATATATATATATATATGATGCGTCCATGATATACATATACACATATTAAAACATATAACATGTATAATATGTATGTGTATAATTTTTCGAGTGATTTAATTGAAATCGTGAAAGGAGGATGAAAAGAGGACGGTTCTTTTCGCGGCGTCCGAAAGCCGAGGAGGTAAGGAGGGGAGGGTTATACACTCTCATCCGTTCGCTTGATAGCTTTAAGAGGACCATTCTTAAGATTTATGTTGAAGCGTGGTTTTGATTTAATTGGCTTCTTAATTGAGGGGCTCTCCGACGAGCATCGCCGATGCTCTGGATACCTACGGACAGAATCCACGCGCTCCCTCCTCTCTTTACTCTTGCTCTCTCGCCTCCTCTGTAGCAGCCTGCGGGAGGTAGAGATATACCCCTGGAGGGGGATAAAAAGAGTCTCGTTGAGGCGAATAAAGCGACGATGGAGCATTCTTCAATGAAAACAGATATAATTTTTATCGACACGGTCAAGGTATTTAGGCGTTGAGAAACCAACTCACGAAAAAATGATTACGGACATAATTACTCTTCCGACTTGCTCACTTCCGCCTTGATCACTATTCGAACTCTAAAAGAAACGTGCAACGAGTGAGGTAGCAATGTTGTCCAGTATATGAAGCATCTATCGGATTGTAGCTTAGGATAAGAGATCCTAATAGAGAGGCCACGCGAAAAAATCACATTAACAAATGGCACATACACGGTTTACTAAATGTGAGCCTAGATTGCTGCTTTTGTTTCTGGGAGTTGCCCCATGCGGTAGTGGTTCGATCCTGCCTGTCGGGCTGCTTGTTTGTTCGTAAGGTACAGGCACAGCTTATGGTCGTAAGATTTTCAACTGTAAATGAACGAGGAACTGTACAACAGCGTACGACGAAAACGGGGTGTTACGTAGTACCGCAAAATTGCTCAAGTGTTCGTCAAGCTCACAGTCCTGCAAGATCCCGAACGCAGTGGTCGTTTGAATCAAGTGAATTTGTACATACGACCGAAAGTAAATGTGAACTTTTTTCCACATACATATTCAAGTTTTCACCGAACTTTGAACCAACATCTGCATCAGGAGGTGCTTAGCTACACCACTAACAGTCTCTTTTTACCGGAATTCCCCGGTTACTCAAGGGTGTAATGCCACCGCGTTTGGGTTGTTGTAATTTCTGACAGTGTGACAAATACGGCGGTGAGTGAAAGCACTCGACATTCGCGGTTGTCACTCGTCCAGATGTTTCGGCCTCTAAGATAAACAGCCCACGTCTGGCAAGTCAAATTTACATATTACCGAGCTTTCGGATTTTCAGGATCAGACCAGGAAGCTGAACTCAACGGCGTGCCGATGTGCCTCCGTGGACGTGAACTTACACCTGTTAATCTAGTATTAACTAGACCACGACCGCCGTGCGATAATTATTCATACAGGAGTAAATAGACATGATTACCTCGTCGGAGTGTGGTTTGAATAATTAGCCTAGCGTGGTCGGACTAAACTCCGTGTAGTTCGCTGAATGACCAGGTAGGACGAGTTTATATATGTACATATTTCTATTCTCCTCTTTTCTATCCTGTTGATGAACAGGAGTTGGGAGATACGAATGAGATTGGCGCATCTAGATGCAGGACGCACCAGAAAAGTGTACATTAGGCCGACGGCGAATTCAGGGGTTTACATCAAAGACGGGGATCGACGGTCACGTTGGTCACCATGACGTGTACTTTCAGTGATCGCAAAATTTCACTGTCAAATAGTACCAACACGCGCAATTTGCTCTACAGTTCTGAAATGTTTCATTTCTGGCGTTCCGTGCTTCGAACCGACTGCACTCACGCTTTGCACAGAGGCACTCGGTATTCCGCACATCCACTTCCGAGGACAACAAATAGTTAAATCTATCTCGCGTGTAGCGGTGGCGACCGCAACGGAAAGACATAATCGGGAGTTATAGCGGCTAATGCTACAGACCAAGTACGCAATCGGATTCAAGAGCTTTCCTTTGGCTTATACGCGAAACGGAAGTCGTCGAAAAGCAATATTATACTGTGGTGGTATATGTACGTGCACGTAGGGTATATTATATACATCTGACGAGCAGGAGAAACCTTGAAGAGCGAGAAACAACTTTTCCGGCTTAAGCTGGTTACTCGATAAGCGTCGGACCGAGTTTTCCAGATGTATATACCTGAATATACGCTTGTTATAACGCAGAGTTTGCGACCTGGGCGCCCCGTGGTCGCAATATCCAAGAAAAAAAAATCACCCTTCCACCGTATTATATTGCTACTAGGTACCCATCATTTCTATCATTGTTATACCATCCAGAACGGAAGTTATTGATCTGAAATCGGTCGGGAAATCCCAAGGAAGCTCGTCCGTTCGGGGATGTAACAGACGACAACAATATGGGCGTATTCTCAATCCTGTATATTCATTACGTGAAATTTACTACGGAAACTTCTTCCGTGTAGGAATTTAATTCTAAATCAAATCTGAATGGTAGCGGTGAATTTTCTTTTTTCGCGTTTATTCATTTTTATTTATCATTCTCACCACCGTGATTTCCTGAGGAGGATGGGAAAAAGAGAAATTAGACGAGGATGAAAAATTACAGCGAACAAATTGGACTATTATTAGGATACGGTCCCGCGTTGCGGGTAGCTTGACGTTACCTTTTTCCGTAGCTGGCAACAACCCAGACGATCATAATTGGAAGCAGCAAGGCTCAGCGAAAAAATGAGGGGGAAGAGTGGGAGGAAAAAACGTGCAGGAAACACGAGGAGGAGGGAAGATTATGAGAACGACTGAGCGAGGTATAGGGACCGAAAGAGTTTCACCTGGGCTTCTGGCCAAGTCTCGAGGTTCGTTATTGTGTCGAGGAGTTCGTTGCAGGATGCTCGCCTTAAGCAGTCGAAAATTCTCCCATTTTGGCATGTTTTTTCATCCCTTCCTTTTCCTCAAATAATTCAGTTGCGCGAGACAAAAAAGAATAAGGAACATACCCCGTTTTGGACAGCTTCCTTTACACGGAATAGTATATGAAATAGACAATCATAAAAGGTTCTTACCCAGCGACAAGAGTCCAGGTGTCGACAAGAGAGAGGGAGAGCAGAGAAAGAGGAAGGCGAACCAAGCGGGAAATGTACCGAGGCTGCAGCCTGCGTTCGAGCCCTCCTTAATAATTGTCAGTTGAAGTTGCGGCGCGGCTGGCTGTCTCAAGTCTTTCAGTGAGGGCACCTCACAACCTTGTAATTTGAAAGGATGAAAAAACGGCAGGAAAAAAAAATTCCAATTGCATTAGACCGGCTCTGTGATTGAGTAAATTACCGTTCCACGACAAATACAAGAAGTCGGGACTGGCGAGATCTAAACGCACCTGCCAGTGTTCGAGATGAAAACTGTCGTATTCACGTTGTAGGCGGCTCTAAGCTCAATTGCATATGTATATTAGGAGGCTACATAAATACAAAGGATATAAATTTTTACCAGGCAGAGGAGATTGTCTAAAATCATCTGCTATAAATTTTATCTCATAAATCTGCGCAAGAAAATTGAATAACTATCAAATGCAGCAGCATCGGCAGTTTATTTTTTTTTTGTTTGTTGTCTTAATTGGGAATACTTGGTCTTTGCATAATTACGTGAAAAATTGATTCTTGATTCCCCGTGCAGTGATATTTGTATCCGGGGTTCAGGCGTGGAGCAACCGGATGCATCTAGCTACAGGTCCTAATTAAGGAAATCTTTAACAATCTCGTTATAAGAGACAGCATACACATTACATCGCATCATCGCACCGGCGGGGTACCTCCTCGTTATCGGATTATTTTACGACAACGACGCACTTTGCCGCTATTTTCGTCAACTAACGAATTTTTCGATAATAGAAGAACGACGGCGCCACCTCCCCACCGTCCATTGTAACCACTAACGAGAAACTCTACGGTCCTTAGGAGCAACCGTCACACTTAAATTTGGACGTTTTTTCTTTACAGGGAGAAGTGGAAGAATCGCCGGAAAAATAAAAGTTGAAGAGATAAAGCTGTAGGAAAGACAGCAGAAATACATTTGACTGCTTCTAATTTCCGCGAGGAGAAGAAAAAGAAAGATGCATCGATAAGAGGGAAGGAAATACTTTATGCGAGAGTTTCCGGGAGTGCCGTAGAAGACATGCAACGAAATCAGTGAGACTGAAATTCGTTGGGAGAGGATGAGAGACTAATATTCACGTTGGTTCATCCCGACAGCCTCGCGTTCGGCAAGCGTGTGGGCAAGGGGTAAAAAGCAGGATGTGCTCGGCGGGACGTTGACAAAAAATTCCTCGAGATTAATTGCGCGCTTTTGCCCGTATATGTACGTATGTACCGAGGACATGGTTCTCTATTTGCAGAACGAAATAGCCACGCTCCAGTCGAACCGGAACCCCCCCCCCCCCCCCAAGATAATCCGACGCCCAATGGGACGCCCCCGCGGCCGTGGTCTGTACAGCAATTAATAGTGTTTACTTTCTGCCACTTAATCATGCAGCGGTCTGCACTGTCAGGCGACAAACTCTCGGTCCACCACCGCAAAACTCTCTCTCCCTCCCTCCCTCTCTGCCTTTTTTCTCTCTCCGCGTGAGTGTAAATGGGATAATAATATGATCCGCAGAGAAGGCAAGCGGTTTTTCATTAATTTCACCTCTTTCCTTTCAAAGGATCTCTTTTTCATTCCCGGGTCACTCAAAAATCAGCCTTTCTCTTGTAAATTTTTCTACCCATTTCTGTTTTGCGCTTGCACAAAAACGCGATCAATAACCACAAATGTAGCTCTATTATGCGCACTTTGCGAGCTGTATAATAGGGGGAAGGAAAAAAAGTGAATTACTGGGAAATCTTCCAAACCAACATACCTTATGCATTGATAAACGCGCGTTGAATAAAAACAGAGAATAATTTCGTCTGTCAGTGAGTCGCGGGCAGGTAGGCGGAGGTAGAGCAGGAGGTTACCAAGCAATTTGTAACGCGATTTCGAGCTCGCAATACCCATTTTTCTCCCTCATGCCTTCGCTTATGCGTACCATTTATCAAAACGGTGCGGATATAAGCCTCGGGGTCATTACATCGGGCGCGAAGAATGCGGAAACTATATTTATCTCCTTCCTCCCCGCCTCTTTGGCGGCAGAAATGTTACGAGTATACGATCGTTTCGTTTCTAAAAAGAATATCCATTGGCCGAACGATCGAAAATTTTGCTCATCCATTTTCTTCGTCGAAATATTCCCACCGAATTACACGTACAATTCTCGGAGTGTGGACCTGAAGCTGAGCGGAGTAACGCGTACGGTGTGCAGATAGTTCATTCGCCGAGATTCGGCACGACGTCTATGAGGGTACAGCGACTGAATGATTCTCTTTGCGAATCCTCGAAGGAAACGGTGGCTGATGCAAATACGATCCCAGTTGAAAACCGCAGAAGCGAAAGCTCGGCATTGCTCTACAAGTTGGGAGAGCAACGCTGCGCGCATCTGGCGCCAGGATAGCGGATAGTACGAGGTATTCGACGTAGGAAGGAAGCTTCCGGCTCCACCTTTGAAACAGGGACAGATGTTTACGCGACTGCAGCATTTCGCTCACAAAACTGGGACGACGACGACGCGGAGGAGGAGGAAGAGGTGTTCGAACACCGGATCAGTCGGTCGGCTTGCCGTATGGTGCGGAGAGAAGGAAGGTATAAATTCGGATAACGATAAAGATGTATATGCATGCGCACAGCGTGGGCCGGAGAAATAGATGAAAGTTAATTAATTCGTGGCGCAGGTTGCAGCTCTCGGCGAGTAGAAGCTCGCCGTTATTACGAGCACTACGGTGTTCTGTTGAATTTCGTTTAAATTTAACCACGTGTACAGCGGCGGCGGCGGCAGCCACTTACGATCTATTTTCATTGCATCGTGCACTCTACGCGTGAGACTGTCGCTCAAAGTAGAGGGCTGGCCGTTATCAGCGGGGAGCGGATTCAGCCTTTCGACTGGGTACATCATCCGGCAGCGATGATCGGAAAATAGAACGAAACAAATTCGTACTATTGAAAAAATGACAAAATAGAAGAGCCGGCTCTCTATAAATATATAGGTATTAGGTTAATCTTTCTGGGCCGAGGAGATGCGAGCAGGCCGATGTGGAGATGATGATACTGCAAGGTAAATAAGCATATGCTATATCCAGACGACGCCGACCATTGAAGACCCTAAGCCGTCCGTGCCGAAAGTAAATCATCGTGCCTTTTAGCCGCTGCTGCTTAGATATACATTTTATATATACAGGAGGCCCGGAAGGTTATCTGCGATGAAGGGAAATCGGTGTAATTTTCCTTAAGCTATTGCTAGCTACGGAAGAAATAAACATGAGCGAGCGTCCCTGCTTTTACAGAGCAGCGAGCGAGCGAGGGAATGTTGGAAGAAGTGAATATCTTCTCAGCGCTTTTTTGCCTTTTTCACATGTATACGTATACATACACATAGGTATATACCGATGGAGGCACTATGGACAGAGGGAGGTTTATCGGTGCGAGGATTCCGGGAGTAGCTTGCTTCGAGCCCGTGTTTACCGCGGCTGGCTGGGTGACAGACGCCGAGCAAGCAGCGGCTATGAGAGAAATCCTTCGGGGTCCCGTGTGATTACGCTCTCCGGAGGAAGAGGCGAGGCGCGCCCCGTTTTACGTTTCGAGTGAAAAAACAAAACGAAAATATAAAACAAAACCTGGACAGGACGCAGGGTGCAACGAAACGCGCGCTCGAATCGGGGGGATCTCACGCCAGAATGACGTTTTAATTTAGCCGTTTCTTTGCCTTGGTTTATCATCCCGTCAGTTGGGAAAAGGGGGAGGAGGTGAGCTGGAGTTGGATATGCGGGAGGAGAAACGAAACTTTGTCCCCTTTTTCCCGTGCCCATTTCCATTCCTGTACATGTGTATATTTTCCTCTCCGCGTGAATTCACATGTGAAATTTCTGCCCTCTTCGCACATCTGGCGAAATAAGGAATTGACCCAATACCCGAAAATTTTCTCAACACCGGCAAACTCGCGCGCACGTTCACGTCCCGCGATAATTGATGGTATTTTCGTGAGATCTGCTTGTGGAACAACTATTGTGGAAGCCTGATTTGATCTTAATTTATGGGAAGGGAAACTATTTCGACACGAGAGTTTTTTTGGACCGTCATGTCACCTTAAACGGTTTCAAGCTCGTATACGCTCAGCCTTGGTATCTGGGATTTTCCTTTATTCCCCCGTTATACGGAAGGAAAAACCGAGAGAGAAGCGCAGGGCTAAAAGCACTCGAGGTTGAACGAACCCCCGCTACTCGGCAGACTTCCCTTCCACTCTTCGAACTCGAGCCCTGTGGCTCTGCGCCTTACGAGTCTCGAGGTCCACTTCGCGACGTCAACCACCGGCACGGAATAATGACACAAATCGATTTATGATTGACTTTTCCTCACCGCTGTTTCGCCCCTCTTTTAATACCCTCTGAAGTACACGTTACGGGGATTATTTTTTACCTACAAATCTTTTCTGCGCTAAAATTTTATTCCCAATTCTCTTCGTCGGGTACCATTTTTATTCTCTGTCAATCGTAAATGGAATATCCATGCTGGATCTGACGGACAGGGGTATGTTTTATCAATGGTTTGAAAAATTGACAGAGTCAACTCGCACTCGTACCCGTAGAGAAAATGCTTGGAATTTCAAATTGAAAACTCACACCGGCAAGATTCGTCATCGACGGTGTGCAACGGTGTTAATATTTATACGAAGCAATAGAAAGAGGGGATACGAACGAACGAACGAACGAACGAACGAAAAAACGAAGGGCACGGGGTGGTTTTTATACGTATAAGGCAGAAGCAGAACGGTGGCAGCAGCAGCGGCGGTACGATACACGGGAATTAGCATACAACAAATTTCAAATTCCCTTCATAGAAAATTCAGCGACGTTCGTTCACTTCGCTTTAAGGAAATTCAACGACGCTGGGCGCCTCCTTTCGTCGCGCGACCATCCGACACGGCAGCGGAAAGACTTACGTATTCATCTTGCGGTGTATAAATATATCGGTTCCATTCTGCTACAGGGTCTGTGAAAGGGTGAGGAGGGTGGCTGTATAACTGCGCGACCGGATGACAAGAGTAAATACAGCCATGATTCGCTGTGGATGTAGGAGCGGGAAGAGGGAAGCGGCGGACGAAAGAAGTGAAAAGGGTAAATAAGAAGAAAAAATACGCTATTCCTGCTGTGCAACCGTTATCATCCCGTGACGTTAGCCCTCCGACATTTTCCACGGCGGAGCCTTAAGGGCAGGAGCTGGAGAGCATCTTCTTTTACCTGAAAGTCCCGAATGAGTCCCTGTTCCTCGTTGGCGGATCCCTCAACGCCCGACCATTTGTCAAACTGCAAAAGCTATCGGCTCTCTTCGGACAGATTTAATGCCGGCAATTTTGTTCCTTGGAAATACCTACTCTCTGACACCTAAATTTTATATTTCACTCCTTGAAGGGCCCGTGGTGAAGGAAGACGACGAGCATGACGGGGGAACGAAATTATCGATCGAACGCTTACGGACTGAATTACTTCATAATTAGCTGCAACGACGAGCAAATCCGTACAAGCAGCATCACGCTTTCGTAATCGGTTCGGTCTGACCGTTTGTGAGACGAGTCAAATACTCATTTTTTATCCCGCCTAACGCTTCGGAGTCAAGAAGCGTGAAACTCCCACGATTTTATCGTACCGTTTCTTTGGTTGCTGTATACCCAACCTACCTCCGATTGTAGGAATGATAAATACGCCCAGTGAAGTGCTTTCGCAATCCGCACGGCTCACACGGAGAAGGGAGGAGTGAAAAAGTTGCACAACGAGTTCCCAATTCACTAGTGGGTTCACACAAAAAAAAAAAAAAAACTCAGGGACGTTTCACCCTGCCTATTGGTCAGCTGACAATGAGCCTCTCGCAATCAATTTCTTACGTACAAATCTTTCGAGCAGACTATTGGGACTGCCGACTGTACGGCGGGTAGTCGAAATGTTCGCGAGTATCATCTCTTACAAAATTGCACATGAATAACTTTATATTGAAAGTAAAAGACAGATATAAATCCTCATCCTCGGAGCACTTTCTCGGGGATGAATTTGTTATGGCCAATATTTACTTTCCATACTTCTTGGCGGTATCTTTTTTAAATTTATTTTTTTAAATTTCTTTTTGATTGTCGGACGGCCGGCCTTTGAACCGTGAAACGAGCTGAAGGACTTCCCGCTTGGGAAAACGAGCCGGAGGGGGCGCGCGTACGGTTATATAACCTATACAGGAATCCACTACCCCACCGAAAAGAAACGTTGAGGAAGATCATTTGTTACCTCTTCCGTTCTCGAAGGGAACTCGACTCTCGTCAATTTACAATCTTAAATCTATTCTTGGTAAAGGGAAGCTGCTGCTGCCGCCGCCGCTAGAGGATCGTATCGCATGATCCGAGCGCATTTGAGAGGCGGCTAAAGAGAGACGGAAGTTAACACAGGACAAAAATATTGACGTCAAGTTTCGATCGATGGAGTGCGGTAGTGCTCGCTTCCCTTTTTTCGCATTCGCTTTGTCCGCCGTTCGTCCAACCATTGTCTCCCAGTTCTACCTTTCCACACCTCGCACCCGCACTATTTTATCCCCTCCGCAAGTTTCATCTCATTCGTCTGAACCAATTTGAACTTTTGGGGGGCAGCAGCAGCGGCCCTCCGCTGCACGTTCGTTTGTTCCGACTTACGCGAAGACGCGAGGGCATAGCCTTTGGTATTACGTTCGCACGTGGGGCCAATGAGAGGTGTGGCGGTGTCCAATTGCAAGAAACTTTCGGCCCTTGGGGAATTTCATCTTGCGGTGTAGGAGCTGGGAAATTGTACCTTCCATCAGGTGGTAACAACAAACTCGGTCCATAAATAGATCGCAGGTTACATTGAAATTTACAGTTCTCGACTGGCCAAAGGAAAATCACTCGATTCGAATCCCTCCCAAATTGCCTCATCAAGTTTCTCCAGTTAATTACTGGTTTTCCAGGTAACATCAGAAATGATCAAGCGCTGTAGAATTTGCTCAAGTCTCGTTGTACGAAGCTCAATTGGGGATTCTTCAGGATCTCACCACTGTGCCATCTCGGTTGCGAGAACCCTTATTTGTTGAGCAGCAATTGTTGTAATTTCGAAGAATACGATGTTGCTTAAACACAGACACCAAGACGCATACCTTTTTCAATTACGAAATAATAATTGGTGACACTAGCGGGATAAGAATCAATGCGGATCTTGTTCTATGTCTCTTAGTCAATCAACTGTACAAACAAAGAAACATGCCGCATGATAATAAATCCGCTATTTACTAATTGACGATTTTTTTTAATTAAAACTACAGCGGACCCGTGAAGCAAGCAAAAGTTACTTTATTCAAACGCCATCGTGCGGATAGTATAATGTAAATAAAAGCACGTCTTGGAAAATCATTGTGGAGTGAGTGAGTCTATCTAGAGGTCTCTCTATATGACATGGTGGGAATGGTACGCGTCTATCATGTAATCCAGTGCCTTTCAGGTGATGTGGAATTTTCGAAAGCGCGTCATTTGATCCTAACTGCATATAGGTTCTATTCCTTTTACGTCCCTTCATCCTCTTCGTCGGGAAATTGGCGCGTACCTTCACGCCTGCCAAGCCACTATTTTGCTATTTTATTTACCTCCCTTCAGTTCGCGCAAACGCGACGCACTTCGTAGATATTTTGCTAAATTTGAAGGAGCCGCGAGACGACCGTACGCAGGCCCCAGAGAAATCGCTTCCGGGGTTCACTCTCGACTAAATATTTTTTTCCCGAGGTATAAGCCGGAGGGTAACAAATTTCACTTGATCGATGCGATTCCTACGTGAATTTCTCCGTCCCAGCGCCCGGCGGTAAACTACGGGCAATCTCTTTTTTTCCTTCCACCCACGGTGCACCAAGAGGCCGTTTAAACCGATACATCCTCTTTGGCACTCGAAGAATGACAGCGAATCGGTGCGAGCCAAGTGAGAAGTTTCGTATCGGTGAAAACGGAGAGAATATATTTTCACTTGGTATGAAAGAGAACAAAAATAAAAAGGATGGAACATTTTTCCGAACAAGTTGGAGTAGGTATCACGTAATGGGATTTGAGATTTCGGGTTTTTGCTGCTACCACTTCGTGAACCGTGAGATCCGGGTTTTTTTTTTTACCTCGAAAAGCGATAGTCGCATATCATGCATTTTTCGGGATTTTTCCGTCCGGGCAGAGTTAACCCACCTTTATTTTAGCTTTCGTTTATTCCATTCCGCTTCATGGTTCCGTGTGAGTATTTCACAACGTTATTTCGGAGATCGTAAAACACAGAGAAGAAATTCGCCATACCTAACCCAAGCTAAGGTAAGCTAAGCTAAGCTGAGATGGGAACCGAAATTGTCTGGCCCAACGCGCGTCGATGCGGTATTCAAATAACTGCGGTTGGCTTTTCGCATGAAGATCGAGGAGAATAATTTGCGAATAAATACCACGTCGGCGTTAAATAGCTTCTAGTTAGAGGCGCGGTAATTTCTAATGATTATTATTCAACGATTCCACTCGGAGGGCGTAACCTCAAATAAATTATCTGTCAAGTAAGTGTATCAGCCCGGTGACCTAGGGGGTGAAAATTAAAATGGACGAATGGACCGATATAAGTTCTCATGACGAGATATCAATTTTTTTAGAAACAGTTTTGTTTTTTCTTTAATAATTTTCTTTCCAACTTCAGCTTTGCTTAATAATATTTGACTACAGTCGCTTGTTTTACCAACGGTTTGTTTAGTTTCTGAGGAATCCATATCAGGTCGATTTCAGATTCCTGAAACTTGTATCGAGATACTCTCGCGAACCCCGCCCTCTTCTTCTTTGGGATATACAAATTTGAAGGGTGATAAATATCTGCTATATACAGAGAGAACGAGCCCAGAAAAAAAAGAATACAACAAAAAAAGGAACCCCGAGTACATTTTAAGAATACCTACGTAGGTGAATGCGAAGCGTATCACTTCCGCGACTAATGTTGGAAAAAGTGGGGGCGAACGGAGACGGAGGAAAGGAGCGACGGCAGGGGTGAAATTCTCTTCGTTTCGCGGAGCTCCTCTCCGGCGTACTTGTATAATGACGTAATTTGCGCCCAAACGAGAGCATGGATCTTACCTCCTGTTTGATGCAGGGGGTTTTAAGGACGGTGGGAAATAACGAAGAGGCAGGTTCGGTCGGTCCGTAGTGTGAATTCTGCTTCTTTTACTCCATTCTACCTCTGCAGGCTATTCGTTCTCTCCGTGATGAAGATGGTCGTCGTCCTCGCTCACTTGGCCAGTCCTGCTCCGGTTTTGTGACCGGCAAAAAATCAGAAGGACTTGAGGGTAGTCGAAGCATCGATTGTGATTCTCCCGTTGCCGGTAGCCGATGAGAAAAAAATGACCCCAGAGCAATTGAAAGACGATTTTTTACTCCGCGAAATACAAATTTTATACCTAAAACTAATCTCAGAACGGAACATTTAGCGGAACACGGATCGCGGCGCTGTGATGGGCTGAGATATACACCTTCCGAACCTGAACGGTAGGGCGTTGCGCTTATATTTACACCGGGTCTAATAATAACCGGTTCATTAGCCGGCAGCGCGCTGAAGATTTCTCGGATACTTGGAGGGAGAAAACGGGCAAGGTTATTATACGCAAGCGCGTCGGTATGCACGGGATACTTGAAATGTTTCGATCACTCCGGGCGTCGCGCGTCGGCGTCGCCCGAAACCCCGGTGCAGGACGATGAAGAATATCACACGAACTTGGACATACCTAAACTCGTCACACATGCGCAACGCAAACGAATACGTGATAAAACAACTCACCAGACTGACAGTAGTAGATACAATAAGACAGCGTTTGATAGTTACCTGAAACAGGACCAAAAATACATTACGATTGGATGAGAAATTAAACAGCTCTTGTTATGTTGGACAATGAATGAGTAACCAACAACGATCCTGAGTTTCCAGAGAACGAAGGCCGTCGCGTTAAGTGTCGTGAAACTTAACATTCATCGGTGCGAAATTCCTGTGGGTATAAGTGCATTCGGCACTAGACTGGCCTCACCGCACGACCGTCTCCTCTCCTCGTGACCACCGTCACCCAGGATATCGCGAAGGCACGTTACCCTCCTGCCAGAGGTGGCCATCATTGCATCCTGCGACACGTCTTGAACACAAGTTCAACGATGCGTATAGCCGAGAGTACCGGAGTATTCTTCCACCGAGTGGAAAACACTGGCCGGTGAAGCTTTTGTGCTCGATGTATGTACATACCCGCGAAACTTTCGCGACACTCAGGAGCTGGTGAGCGTATGCTCCATTTTAAAAACGGTTAGGGCACTGGGTATCCGTATCTTATTCCGCTTGGCCGATTTTCAATGAGGGGAACGTAGGATCGGAAAACGGATTTACTTGTCCCCGGAAAAACAAACGTATCCTATATTAATCGCCGAGAATTCATTGGGGGTGGTATACACCGTACAACCGTGCGTTACATCACCGTCCCTTGCCGATTGCACCGGTGCAAGGTGCCGTTCACCTCAACTGCATCGATAAGACTGAATATTTGAAGAGCCTTCGCAGCACTGTTGCCTGGAAGCGCGTATCCTGCAAGCAACTGACCCCTGGATAACCGTGTGAGAGAAGAGGCAGAAATTCACCTACTCCGATCTGGCTCCTCGTTCTTTTACCTCTGTGTCCGCTCGATCATAGGATATTTATGAAACCGTTAGACGATGTGTTGGAATCGGAAAACCTTTGATGTACTTAAAATTTATTATTGAACGGCGGCAGCGGTTTTGTCGACGAGTTATATCGATCGGTATTTCATTATAGGAAATTAGAGAAAGCCATCGGGCAGAGGAATTGCAACTTGATAATAACGAAGAGAATGTTCATATTGTTCATCGGCATTATAATTGTCTGTCTTTTTCTTTCCGTCTTCGTCAGTGGTTGAAAAGTAACCCGACACATGCAATTTTAAAAACGGCCTAGAGACTCGTACGTCCTTCAGGAGTACCCAGGATGAAAGGCTTTCAATGTATTGGTTCAGCTAACGAACGGGATCGAACCACACTCAGATATATGTATAGCATACATGCATATTGAATAACGAACCGGCGATAATTTTAGGTCAATCGGATTTTTCGAAACTCAGACCGTGAATCCGAACTCGGCATTCTATTTGCCCTTTCGAATACAGATACGCGTTACTTTCGAAACTCACTATTCTTCAAGTTCTTTAGTTCGGATTTTTCCACGTCGGACGTTGGAAGGTCTAGCTGCGAAAATCTCATATCCGTTCGACGGATGCATGTGAAGTGTACCTATCGCGAAGTTGTGATAATTCGGATCAAGAGAGGAGAAATAAAACGCGCGGGCAAGCGGACGTCCGGCACAACGAAATGGCCGACAGCAGCACCGAATAAAGGGAGGGTAGAGAAGGAGTGAAAATGAATATGCAAAAACGTGAACAGAAAAAAAAAAATTCATATGGAAATAAACTTTAGCGGGTGTTATTTCGTCGTTCCTACGACATATAAACACTACGTAACAGCACAAATTGAGTTTCCTCTAGACTTACGTACTGTATATAACACGGGGAACTAGAGAACCTCGCTACTATTTATCTCATTTACAATTTACCGACTCGAGGAAATAACGCGGTCCGCAACGCTTTCATTAATTCTAAAGCCACACTGGCCAGCTTTCGTGTAGATATACCAACCGCAAGTTACCCGTTACATACGCGTTTGAGTTTTGCTGTTCGTTCGTTCTCTCCATATGACAAAATTATAGTAGCCCATGTATCGTCGTACACGTCGGGCCGGAATTATGTACCACAGCTCGGGAATACGCATTAATCAGATTTTGAATGTCGAAGAAACTAGGACAATTTATCTGTGATAAGGTAATGAAAGCTCTGCGAGTGTTTTTCACCCGCGCTTTCATCGGCATACTATTTCACAGTTACGGACTATCAGCTTTAGCCGTGTCTCTCGTTATTACATGTATATCAACTCTAGATTCACCTCACCGATATACAAGCTATTCGACGCGACAATTTAACACCAATAGAATCGGTAATTAGCTGGTCTGGCCCTCCCCGTCGTTATGCCCCTGCGAGACCAACGGGGCAACAATTCCATTACTAATCCACCTACTAATTTCGAATTTAGTCATCGGACCGATTAGTGTGACTATATTGCGAGGCGAGTGCCTCTAAATGTTTGCTCGGGTGGTTTTTTCCCCGTAAAGCATGGGGGCAGAAAAAAAATTGGCCAAAGATACTCGCCTCGTTTGCTTTTTCTCGGCCACAACTTCTTGTATACGAAACTATTGATGCCGTAACTCATCAGCGTCACGACGAGGCCCCTGTATAATGGATTAACCTCGCTTTGTGTACAGATTATACACAAGCTATCGAACGATGTGCAGAGTAGTCGATACAGCTGGGATATAGCGGGTGTTGTTTTTGTGGGGTTAAGTTCGCGCATCGGTTTGATCAGGCTAATTAATGACCAAAGTGGCGCTTAGTTAGCGGCAAGGGATCAAGCTTGGAAGTACAATCACAGTTTCTAACTTCGACCTAATCGAGCCGCATAGTTCGAATATCGGTGGATCACAGCTTGGTCATAGTTCGTCGATATTCGTCACATGGTTACAGTGACTTTTGAAGTGTAAGAATCACAGATCACTGACTGCAAAGTTCTCGCTGAGGAAATAGGCTGTTACAACTGAGCAGCAGTAACAGCAGCAGCAGAGGAGGACCGGATCATGCAGTTGCACATGGTTATAGAATGGCAGGAGATTTGTCAAAGAGTAGAAGAAGGAGGAGGAGGAGGAGGAGGAGGAGGAGGAGGAGGAGGAGGAGGAGGAGGAGGAGGAGGAGGAGGAGGAGTGATTTATGGATTGTTTAAAAGAAATTTCAACTATTCAATCGTTGGGGCTGAAGGAGCACATTCACTCGACCGAAAATTCTGAATATATGTATAGGGTTTAGGGTATATATATACCAAATCACCTAACCACCTCTCATACAAGAGTCTTCGTCTTGAATGTACGCACTGAAACGAATCCCCTTTTCAATGCTGGAGTATCATCCGCGATCATTTGCAGATGACGTACGATCTCTTCTAGACTTTTCAACGTCTCAACACTTCTACCACGCGATGATGGAGGCTGCCGTTGTATGCTTTGGGATTAACAAAAGGAAGGGGAGAAAGAAAACCTTGAGGACTTGGATGAGTCGAAAATCTCACGCCTATACTTAAACCGGTTAATCTTTCACACTCCGAGGGAAGCGTTCTATATCCTCTTAGCCAAGAACCTACTGTTCATTCTTCGTGAAATATCGAGGGCAAAATGCGAACGCGATGAAGAGAGGATGTTTCGAGGTATTTTAACGTAAGCCATCCAGCCACCGACGATACGTACTACCGATTCAGTCCCGATTTTTCCCCACCTTCTCCCCGCCCTCTATCCTTATTGCTAAATTTGGAAATCACATACGTGCCAAAATTGAAAAATGTGTATGTGATCCGTGAGGCGTGACATCCGTCTTCCGTGGAACACACGCGGCCTCGTTGCCCGACTTTCTCGAGGTTGCACACGCCGAAGGTGCGAATAACAAAGAAACTGGCGAGAAACTCGTAGTCGAGGTAGTAAGAAAGCGGTAAGAATGCAGCAGGTAAGAAACATACGTACAACTACATATATCTATACGGGATGGTAAAAATGCATGATGCATACAGGCGATCATCGCGATGATAGATGAATCCCGGGGTCCCAACGGCAAAGCACGGTAGGTGTGTACATGTACAGCTATAGCTGTTATACTTCGGCCGAGAATTTACACCGTCATATTTCGCGGACGTATCCCTTCTCTATGCGGTATAAGAAGAAATCAAGCTTTTGCTTTACAGTAACAACTAATTCCAATAAACAGGGATGTTTCGAACTTTGAGGTTTCAGTGTTATGTTCCGAAAATTATACACAGTGTCAAATCGGGCATCTTTGAGCCGTGTCACTACGACAGCGTGTGAAACGTTGTGTCGAGACACGGGATTCATATGTAGCATACGTATAATGTACTTAGGAAAGTCACGTGGTGAGTAACTGGACACGCGAGATAGGAGCGCAAGCTCATAAGTTGCGTAATTCAAGCAATATACCATTAATCCAAGTACTGTGAGAGTAATAATAATCGTCGTTATGATATATGGCAGCGAGTACATCACCGGAGCCAATTACAGGGCAGACTAAAGCTGTGAAAATTATTTTCGCAGTGAATTGAACGATGCGATAAGAGACCGAGCCGCCGTTGCCGGCGAAGTAATACGTCGTCGTTGCTCATGCAGCGGACTCGTAAATGTTGAATACGTTCTGAAAACACCACCGCACCACTACCACCGCTACCAGCACTACCAGCACTACCAGCACTACCAGCACTACCAACACTGACACCTCCGCTAAGAGTATCCAGATTGTTGGAATACATTATGCAAAGCACCTTTCTATGCTGCGCCATTCGTGATAAATGATCGTTCATCGGCTTATATCTCACAACTATCGCATTCCGATTCCTATGGGGGGTTAGGGGAAAATAATTCTTACACGCGTTTCGATGTTACGACCTGGCCGTTGCGCCGGATGCTCGAGTATCCGAGCCAGTAGACGTGCTCTTTCCTACCTCTGAATCTTCAATGGGCACGTAATCGTGTTCTATAATACTCTCTGATCTACCTTTAGATAGATAACCACTGCTGTATGAAGAAATGGTTTCAGTTACGGCGTTTCACTACCACCATTTTCAAAAATGTTTAAGAGTTATCGGGAATCGTTACGCTCTCGTATCTGAAATTGAAATGGTTGGCTCACTTGGGCGTTAAAGTTATACCATAACTCCATCGGCAATAATTGAACTGCTAATGATTTTCCATATTTGATGGTGAAACGTGCACAAGTCAAGAAGCGACCCCCCTCTCACTCCGCAACGGGATTCCGGATAATTCGTTTCCTTGAGGAGCATCAGTAGAGACCACTGCACACAACTTGTAATTTGTTAAAGTATTCCAATTGTGGAAGAGGGAGTGAAGAATTCGCAACTTAGCGCGCGCAGTAAATATCCGAAAGTTTGTGCGTCGAGCGTCTTCGTCGTTCTCTTCTTGGTCGGTATACGAATTCAAAGTTTGGCCGTGTATTTCGCGAAGAGAGTGGCTAAATTGAGCGGCTAGACCCCTCCTCTTCGCTGTCACTCGCCCGCCTGTCGTCCTCTTTCGCCCTCTCTCTCTCTCCTCTCTCTCTCTCTCTCTCTCTCTCTCTGCTCTCTCTCTCCTCGCTCTCTCTCTCCTCTCTCTCTCTCTCTCTCTCTCTCTCTCTCTCTCTCTCTCTCTCCTCTCTCTCTCTCTCTCTCTCTCTCTCTCTCTCTCTCTCTCTCTCTCCTCTCTCTCTCCTCTCTCTCTCTCTCTCTCCTCTCTCTCTCTCTCTCTCTCCCCCTCCCCCTCCCCTCCCCTCTCCCTCTCCTCTCCCTCTCCCTCTCCCTCTCCCTCTCCCTCGCCCTCTCTCTCTCTCTCTCTATCTCTCTCTCTCTCTATCACTTTCTTTATCTCGTTGTATCAACCAATCCATCTATCTGTTGCACGCTCTAGCTCGTTCCTCTCGCTTTGTTACCGTCACGTCATTCAATCTTCCCTCGAACCTCTGACCCTCTTCGAAATCCTGTTAGTTTGGACTCGAACGGAAGGTACATACATCAATACGCTCCAACTTTTATCGCGATGTAAGTATAGTGACTTGTGTAGCTAAAGAGCGTCTTTATATGTATACGAATAACGTTTGCTGCTGCACGGTATGTTATGCGGCGCGGTACAATACAGTACAGTATATCGGTACTGGCAGAGGATACTGAAATCACTCTTCGGAGATTTGTGAGTTCCTTGACCTGCATCGAGTGCAGCGTTACGCAATGCTTGTCTATCCAATCCTTTTTTTCTTTTTCTCCGTTCACGTACAACTTATAGCGCGTAATTTTACGGTAAATGATATCACCGGCCCACAAAAAAAAAAGTGGGCTGCACCTTTGACCGGAACTATCTATCTTTATGTATTTTGACGCGCTGAATCCAAATCTGAAGTCAGTTTTGCCCGTACACCCTCAAAATTTTGATTAAATTGCAACAAACCATAAAAATCGTCAAAAATTAGCAGTTTTGGTAACAAAAAAATTTATGGAACTATAGACCAAGTATGATTTTCATGTATTTTAGTCCGCTGAATCCAAATTGAAGTTTATTCAACCATAAGCCATTTAAAATCTAAGTAAATTGCAAAAAGACCCTGGAAAATTGCGAAAAATAGCAAAAAATCTCTGAAAATTTAAAAAAATTGATGTTGTTGTGATGAGAATCATTTTTTTAATCAAAACAAAATATATATTACGTTATTTGATTCGCGGAATATAAATTTAAATTTATTTTTCTATTATATAGGACCATTTTTTTTTTTTTTTTGTGGGCCGGTGTATTCCGTCACTGCGCGGCGGTGGGGTCGGTACAAGTTTTACGAGTAGAGTAATAACAGCGAGAATACAGCAGTCCAAATCGTACCCAATTGCCTCTGCAGTGTGAAATTAAAATGCCGTAGCAAGGTTTGTGCCGCATCTTGATACGAAGTATACCATTATAAAGAAATTATTCCGGCAACACCTTTTCAGTTAATTAATAATTCATTCCGCGCGGCTTGACCGTGAGTTCGCCTATATTCCTCTCCAAATCATCTCTGCAATCTAGCTTGACTACAGCCGTGCTAATATTGCAATTTCGTCCCGGTTGTACCACCTACGCAATGCTACGCGCAGCCACGCAGATGCAACACGACGCCGTCTTGGCTGGAGGAACACACCGTAACTCGGTATATCGTGTCCTGCGGCGGTACCGGTTTTCGCAGGGGCTTGAGACCGAGGGCGGCGGAAGTGACGTTACACGCTCGTGAAAGGCCCTGCACACGCTCGTGCAGCTCTATTCAGAACCGACGATGAGACAATGACCGCGGCAGGCATAGTCGGTTGTATGGCCGCGCGACGATCAGGTTCGAAGTGCAGTTTTTTTTTTTCTTTTTTTTTTCTTCTTCATCTCCACTAACAAAGTTGTAAGTTTGAATATGAGATGGCGATTGAATTATTTACAGGGATTAATTCGAGTAGATGTAAAATGTACATTTATTTCATTGTTATTTAACGACTTTTTTCTTTACCTCACCACACGACCGTCCCTCGTCCAACACAACGTGTAACTTCGAGGTTGTCAAGTTTAGAGACAACTCGGAAGAAAACGCTAAATACATATATTACCGAGTGAAAGGCGAGCAAACTGATAGTAGGTACGGTGCATGCAAGAAAGAGGACGGTGAAAGAGTGGTGAAAAAAAGATCACAAACCTCTCAACCCGGTCATCCACTTCGATGTATTAATTCTTGACGACTTTACTCACTTTGCCCCGAAAGTTATTCGTATTGGTATACTCGTCAGATCGTTTTCGCGGATAAGTCGTAAGGGATGGGAAATCTGTACTCCCGTTATTAACCTTGATTTTTGTGTAATAGATGATATTTACATAACGCGCAGGTAACATGTTATGGTGCGAAAAAATTGAGAATGAAAGAAAAACATTCAGGTGCCAAATAAAACTAGAGGGTGCAGAGTTTGTTCGTTGATACATTCATGTAACGCTTTCGAAGCGGAAGAATCCTACAGCGACAAATGCGTCAACAACGGTATGAAAATATTAAAACGGACGTAATAAAAGAAAAAAAAAAAAAGCGGAAAGGTGGAGGGAAAAATAAAGTTTGATGTAATTTAGAATGTGGAATCTAGGGCAGCGACTGGTTTAACATCTCTTTCCGTGCTACGAGAAATTTCTTCCTCTGAAATTTATTAAAAAACTTGAAATCACGTTTCTGGCCAGTTTGTCAGCCGGGTGTCTGTGATATAATACGTGGGAAATCCTCCTCACCCCATTTATATCATTCATCCTCTTTTTGTTCCCTACAACTCGAAGAGTTCACAGACGCGTGAAAAGGAAATGAATAAATCCACCGCAATTTCAACTTTCTCGGTTCACCAATTCACAAGTAATAATACCCAATTCTAAATTTTAGGTAAAGCATCTATAATGCAAAATCGCGTGAAGGGTGCGCCAAGACGCTTTTGAAACTCGACGGCAAGGTCCAAGTTCCACTGACAATGGACCATTATTTGAAGATCTAACGATCACCAATTCCTTTCGAGTAAATTCTACGAATGATTAGTACCTACGAATCCAGCGTAAATCTGGACGCGAAAAACCAGATGAAAGACAAGTGACTCGAAGGGGAGAGACGCTTAGGTAAAAGTTTACGCCATTTGATTCCCCATCGTTCGAAGATGATCATACGTCGTTAAATTAAATTCCGTCAAGAGTTGCGCTTAAGCAGACTGTCGTCAGCTTTTGAAAAAATGCCATTCCAGATCCGAGAAATTTGTTACAACTCACGCTCTACCTACAAGAAAAATTCATTGAAGAGCTATCCGTACAGAGCGAGTTTGATGCACACACACTACCGATCAATAGTAATAGTACGCTGTCGATAGGCCTCTAAGCTTAAATGTATTTATAGGGTAATTTATACAACGCGTAAACAAAATATTTATACATATATGTGCACCGTTTCGTTCATCTAATCAGAGATGCTGTACGTGATAAGTAAAGAGGCCCAAACTTCTGGCAAGACTCAACTTTGTTGACTGCCAATCAACCCGGCACCAAGAGTTATTTTTCCCCGTTATGTTATAAGCCCATGAATCAAAGACCCAGATATTTTTTCACTCGTCTGGTGTGTTTTCACATTAAACATACTCGGAAGAAAACCGAGTGGGCTACCTTTTCCGTTTCCCGTGTGAGACAAAATTTAACCAAACTATAAAGTCTGGGCTGCTGCGTATTTTTCTCCGCGTTGCAGAAAGCATAATTTGAATTTGGGTGACGATACATAATTATAGATGTATGTGTAAACTGGAGACGAAGCTTCGTTTCAACAATTGGTCCTGATATACGATAAAAAAAAAAAAAAATACGGAAGAATACGTGTGACGAAACATGCGATAAGAGAGGTGAAAAGCCGAATGAGATGTCGCCTCGCATTTGAATCGGTTAGATAAGAAAGAGCACGAGTCAAATCCCAGTGATTGTGACCCGCGCCCTTGCTGATCCCGCCGATTCATACGGAGACAGTGAGTCTCTCGATCCATTATGTCGCTTTTTAAGCAGGGAAAAAGGAATAGAGATCCACGCGTCACCTTCCTCTCCACATTGATGAGGATTTTGAATTTTTGCGCAGCATAGTTGAGCCACGAGCAAACTGTAAAAACAGACAAATTGAAGGAAAAAGGAGAGAATTATTCAGACAGCTAGTTTGCCGGTACGTGAAGAAAAAGAATTGTTCCATTTACCACGCCAGATATGATGCGGTATACGCGAATTTTGTAGCGCGGAGTTGAGTCGGAATTACCGTAATTACATCAAGAATAACTGGCCATAGAAATGGCAAAGAGAAACAGCAAAGTCGCAAACGTCATGTACGAAGTGATTTAAGCGATATAAAAATACGATTACCGTAGTAGTTTTCCATTTTCAAACACGCTCGCCTTTCTATTCGTCATATTGGGTGGAAGAACCTTCTTTCTTTCTTTCACAATACCCCACAGCAGTGGTGCGAGTATAAGATGGTAGAGAAGGGAACTTATCAAATTCCCGCGGAGAGTTGTAAAGGAAGTCGAATAGCGGAGGATGCAATGGAATACGGGGGGGAGATCCCCGAGGGATCTTGCCGTGCCGGAAGTCGGAGGGTGCGTTTCACGCCGCAATACGTATGCGAGCGTGTGTGCGTGCGTGCGTATACGGGCGATGATGTGTTTTCTGAACTGTCTCACTAGCGCAGTCAGTCAGTCAGTCAGTCAGACGTCTGGATACGTGTACCGCGAAAATACCTGTGCGACGTGGAATTTATACCCACCGTTGTAGAGGGGAATGGTGCAGAATGTGTCTGAATATACCGTTATTGTCCTCTACATTTTCGAGCACCTCATCGTACACGGAAACAAGAAAAATGGATAAATCTGTGTCGCGAGAGAAGCAATGTTTATCAGTTTTTTCATTTGGTGTTTTTTTTTTTCCTTTCTTTTTTTCTGCTTCATTTCATTATTTCTTGTACTCGGCGATAAGTGACGGAGAGATTGGTTTTCATTGATCGGTAAACGTATCGGATAAAACTCATCTGTGGATAACGATTCTAGGTGTTGACTGTAAACATTGTTCACAGGATGAAGTCTGACAATGAATTCAACAAGAATTGTCACGCAAAGCTTTGATCTTCACATGATACTCAGATAGCCGAACCGACACAAGTATGAATTAATATCAAGTCTGAGTTTATTTCCTCATAGAATTGTGGCCAACAGGTGGAATTGTATCGTTTGTCCGAAACCAGGTTGAACGTTGACTGAAAAATCAAAAGGTATTTTTCCGATAACGTAGATAGTCGATCACAGACTCAATGCCCGAAGTTGAGACTGGCGGGTAAGAATGGCACTTCCTGGTCGGTCTTACCCTTCTTATACGTAGTTACTCTCCTAGCTCTGGCGTCTTTTCAAGCAAGCAACACGCGGGAAAGTGCATTATGAATTCACCGCGACGCTGTCGTCGCCTCGAGTATGGAAAGTGCACTATTGGTGAAAACATTCTGGATGCAGGAAGAAGGGGAGGTAGTTGTAAGGGTGTGGGATAGGCGTTTAAGGAAATGGGGTGCTTCAGCGAACCGCTCGCTTGAGACGGCTCGAAGCGTACTACAGAGGCAGTGATGGAGCTATGAGCTCGGCAAATGATGATTCCTGGTGAATTTGAATTTCCATGTGAAACCGCTAGGACGCGAAGTAACGGAGAACGAGTGAGTGAAATTGAGTGTCAGTGATTACCAGCTAATTGGTATTTCTCTAACAATCAAAGCTCGGGAGTATTTTTTTTTTCCTTCTTTTCTCCAAGTTTACTCGGGGGAATCGTGCCAGTTGCGAAACGTGCCTAAAATTCTTTCCAAGAGAAACTTTCAAGCGCGGAGTTGTGATGAGCTCCGCGTTATTCAATCCCTCGTTACAGCTTGCTTGTTGCCAGTCAGCTCGTATCCGAGGTTCAACCATCGTGCAATGGAAGCTGCGGGGTTCAAGCGAAACACGTATAACCCATTAGGTACTGCGGTTTCACATTTATTCCCTTGAAGCTCTTCTATCTTGTGTTGAACGATTAACGCACTTCGCCAAACTGTGCCACGACTTGATTCGATTAGCCGTTTTGCTTCGATCCACTGCAGGTATAATATGAAAACTGCAGGATGCACTTAAAGCAACCCAATGATTCTTGACCGTTTACGCTTGGGTATGTACGTTTATACATGTACGAACACCCACTTATTCCGCCTTCCGGAATCCCCAAGATTCTTCAACTAATGGATCGCCGCTGCAAGGCGACGTAAAAAAGCGATTTCAGTAGTTTACCACTGTACTCACCACCGTACGGCAACGCGATTACACGACTCGAGGTGATACGCCGTCGAGTAAAGGCTAAATACTCAGTGTCCGGTAGGGGGTATCATTAATTTTACCCGATCCCCCCGGGTGTTTCTAAGTAAAAGGAATCCAGTGTCCGAACAATTTTTAACAATCTGTATTTGTCTATCCTTCATTCGAAAACTACTTTAGAAGCCTTTTTGACGATGTGACGATTGAGCCGAAGCCACGATTAAATTTATCACAAAATTGATTCTACCTTTTGCTCTCATCGTTATAGTCGCATCCACCAGATGCCAGTACAATTATCTCCGGTCTCGCAAGATCAGGGAGCGATCAATTGCAGACGGATAAGAAATTTGGGGTATTTTTTTGCCGTCCTGCAAGGTTTTCAATCTGAGAATTAGTTGCGCAACGACGTCAAACCGCAAATATTGATCATGTATACCTCAATACTTTCGTTTGGAAGTAGGTGTACAACGAGTGAATTATTTTCACACAAATATTAACAACCACGGTATTCGCCCGTTCGTTTGGTGGGCGCGAACGCCGCTGCAAAATATTCTGGCAAAAAGAAAAAAATAGAATGCAGGCAAGGGTAAAAGAAGAGCGGGGAAACACAGAGTTTGTGTCAAATAAAGGGTAGAAGGAGAAATTCGTATTGTTATCGTTCGTGTCTCGTTTACCCGCTGAGAATAGCAATAAATTCAAATCCCCCGAAACAATGTCCTAGTACGAATTGGACGGGATATATATTATTCCACCGGCGTGTTCTATTGATACAATAAAAACCATGTCCCACGCGTCAGTCACTGCGCTTTCCATTTATTTTTGGATTCGTCAAATTGATGGACGCAAGTTGTCTCGCGCTCTATTCTCCTCTCCGTCGGAAAAAGAATCGCGCACGATCGTGCGGGTCGGCAGTTTCTTCCCCGGTGAAAAAACCTTCACAGACCGATGACGAATAATTACCTAATTTCAAAGACGCATTTACCAATTTTCGAATCCTACGCGAGACTGTATACGAAGCGATGCAGATTCTAGTCGCGGTGGTGCAGCAGTGCATAATACATCACTTGATACAGCCGCAAGCTGAACAGAACCGTTGTCAAGGCCCGAGGCGATGGATCTCATTGAATAGAATTGAATCTCTATTAGCGGGCCGATATGCCTGAAAGCCTAGACACTGGTAGACGTCGACTAGATACGTTTGACAGGGACAATAATGGATAATTACACTTCCAAATCACGCGTCGATTATTCTGTAAACCTCCAGCGCCGCAAGCTTCGGGGGCGGAACGCGACGAGTTAAAAGCAAACTGATGAATAAATTCCCCAGCCAGCAGCAGCTGGACGTTACAACAGACTGTCCAGAGATCAGGAATAACGGCCGACATTTGTGAGCTACTAATGAAGAAGAATTTTCAGCCGGTAGGTATAGCGAGTTCCGCTTCGGGCGTTGCTGCGGCAGCGTACGCGCCGCATCCGCATGACTTATGAATATTTACTCGGCAGGTATTGAATATGCAAATATACACGCCGTCGTGTCGCTCTAGATTTGTGTTCCTTTCGCCCGACGTGAATCTCGATCGATATTGACTATAATCGGCAGGCGGTTTGCAGAGTCGGTCGCCCTGAATACGGATTTCTATGCATCGACGAAAAATTAGTGCAGGTGAAAATCGAGCGAGAGGAGCTGTGATAGCAAAGCTGGTGCCTGCATCGCGGATTGGAGATCATCCGTGAAACTTACTGAAAGAAGAAAGCTCCATAAGCGGATCGTTGAATGTGCGCATAACAAATGCACCCGCGAAGATCTTATGTCGCGTCAAAAACAACTTCTAACAACCATCACCAACGAACGATCAAAAACTTTTTCCGACCTTGCTGCAACAGCTCGGGAGTAATCCCGTAGATCATGTGACTAGTTCTCTGGAACCCAGTTCGAGGAAGAAAATATGGTTCTCTTGATACTAAGCAGCAGAGACCTCGCCGCAAAATTACCCAGTGATTCGCAGTCTGAGTTCGAAATATGTACTCACGTACCCGAAGCGATAAAACGGAGGCGGATAAGGCTGAGCTGCAGATTTAGCACAGAGCACGTAGCAATGTTACCGTATCCCGGCGGCTTGCAAAATTTTTTTTCTTTCTCTTCTTCCGTTTCCTTCGTTTGTTTTATCTTTTTTTTTTCTTTCTTTTGTTCTTTTGTTTTTGTTTTTTTTCTTTTCGTTTGGCAGTATAATATAACACATAGTTCGAGAAATCGGAACTGTTTGCCTTTCGGGACGGCTTTATACTAGATGGTCATGTCTATTTCACATTGGGTGTATTTCTTTTCTGCCCATTTTATTACACCTATAATAGTCGTATAAAATTGCCAACGCTCTTTGTAGTGTTTTTCTACGGTATATAGACATGCAGTGGGTATAAAACGTAGCTTTCAGCCACCGTCGTCCCCGGCTGTTGTTACAACGGCAATAAAAAATATGAGGACAAAAGTAACTTGGCAGGTTACGATGGTTCGCTTTGCCAATCGCCTCTCCACACCGTATCACTGATATTGGCCATTATATCGGATGACGTGCAATTTCTCTATATAGGTATATAATATCCCAGTAAAGTATTTGACTCATACCAGAGATCGTCGATTTAACATCTGCCTTACACGACTGACATTTTCCAGTAGACGCATGTACCTACTTCCGGATTCGACAATCTCTCACCCTGTTTCATTTATACCTGCATTTATTTTCAACGTTATATATAAGAGGGGCCAATGCTACCGAAGTTTAGAAAAAGAAAAAAATAATATATTGCGTTACGGTTCAATCGAACCATATACCAAAGCGAAACTCGCGCAAGGCGAAGTGGAAAAAATTTTCTCTCGATGTAAATAACATTTTCAGTACAGAGACGAAACGCGATACTCAGCAGGTACAGCGGCATCGGAAGCTTTCCTTCAAGAGAGTCGGAAAAGGCGACGGTCTGCGTTATTCGGCAGCGTTACTGGGTGGTTACGCGGACTTAATATCGACTATTAATTGCCACCTTATTACAGGTCCTGCGAGAAACTCTAGGCTGTGATTGCCGACTTTATACAACTTGGGCCCTTCATCGTGCAAAAATGAACACGATTCCTTACAAGTAAGCCGCCATTAATAGGTTCAACTATATCACGTTTCCCCATTCGAGATGCAGTTTACCCCCTAGGTTATAATCCAAAACGTTAAACTCGCGTGCCTGGCGTCGTTGCTTCGACGGTCCAACCGCGTCTCCGAGTATCTGTGCGTTTCTAAGAACCTTGCGCTGGCGATAAGCCGTTGCGCGCAAACGCGTTGTGTTTCGCCAATTGTTGACTCGCGTTACCCTCTTTATGCGTACTACAATACCAAAACGATTCCCTCCAACGGCCAAGCAAGAACTAGTTCAGGAAAAGCGACGTACCCTCCACGCTACCTCAATAAAACAAGTCCACGTTATATTCTGTGTAAATTTACCTCGGAAGATTATACACAGCTTTGAGTTGAATGAAAGTTTCCGTCCTTGCAGCTACCTTGTGACGATTATTAACTAGATACCGCTTGTCAAGGATGAAAATTCCTCGCTTATCTCGACGAACGTTCGTTCAGTTTTGATAGGTTTCGAACCTCAATTGGTCAAAGCCATGCGAGTACTAAGCGTACTTCTCTTCTCTGAATTAAATGGTCGATTTGAAAGGCCTCGTGATTAATGAGAGCTGATTAGCGGAATAAAAATTATCGTACGATCGCGATTGGTAATTATTTTTATCGTCAAAGTTTTAGGACGCTATAATAACCGATGAGGGTGGAAAATTTATCTGGCTAATTGGGTCGACCTCGGTCTCCGACGTATAATAGCGGTCAAGGTAATAAAAATTTAAGGAGTTTACCGGGTCGGAAACGAGGGGCGTAGATTCGCGTCATTTGTGTCTACCGTGGATAGTTTACGTCCAACTTCTGATGCCCCGTTTAATTGACCGGAAGAAATTTATTGGTTTATGCCTTAATGGATAATTCGAGGTGGAACAAGTCTCGCAAGTTGTGACCGCATCGGTTAGCCGACCGAGAACTACGAGTTCGTAAAGATAATAACGAGTTGACATCGTTAATATAAATACAATTTGAAAAAATAAAGGGCAAGTCGGCTTAGGGTAGTCACCGTAAAATGACCGATTACAGACGTAACGGTCGGTCTGCCGGAGTTTAGAGAAACCGTTGATTAATTACGACGACCGGGTCGTTCCCTTGGTATTTTATCGATGGGAGCTCTGGAGCTGTTAATACCAAACATTTGCCGTCGTTTCACGGTCGAAAGCAAATTAAAGCGACACCACAGGATTACAATACTAACCTTGTTCGTCAATGGAGAATATGCCGATGCCGTCGCCGCCGCGAATGGTGTAGCTGACCCTGGAGTCACCGCCGACGGAATCAGCGTCGGTGGCCTTGAGAGTGGTAACAAGAGTGCCGGCGGGTTGATTTTCGAGAACGGTCGCCGATACAACGAAGTCGTCGAATACCGGAGGGTGGAGATTTTCGTTGACGTCGACGACCTCGACGATGACAACGGTCTCAGCGGACATCGGAGGCTCGCCCCTGTCTCTGGCTATAATTGAGAGACTGTGAACCTGCCTCTCCTCGAAGTCGAGGGGCAGAGCGGTTCTGATGGTGCCGGAGACTCTGTCTATCTTGAAGAACCCCTCACCATTCATCGCAGCGTCGGACAAGAAATACTCCACGACACCGCCGGGTCCCTCGTCCGGGTCCGTGGCGCTGACAACGGCGACGACGCTCCAAGTCGGAACGTCCTCGCGTATTTTAACAGCGTAGCTGGGCAGAGCAAACTTCGGCGGGTTGTCGTTAACGTCATCGACCGTCACGCGGACCAGAGCTTCCGAGTGCAGCGGCGGTTCGTCGGTCCCGAAGCCGCCGTTGTCCGAGGCTCGTATGTGCAGCTCGTACAGCTCCTGACGTTCCCTGTCGAGCCTCCCGAAGACGCTGAGGACCCCGGTGACGGGGTCGACCCTGAAGTCGTTGGTCTCCGTCGCGAGCGAATAGGTGACGCGCGCGTTCTCGCCAAGATCGGCGTCCGTCGCGTTTGCCCTGAAGACGTTCGTGCCGTTAAGAGCGTTCTCGGATATCTTGAAGCTGGCCAGCGTCTTCTCGAACTTCGGCGCGTTGTCGTTAACGTCGAGAACGGTGACGGGTAACATCCTCGAGGCCGATTTTTGGGGCTTGCCTAAATCGTAGACGCTCACGTTTAGAAAATACTCGTTCTCGCGTTCCCGGTCGAGGTGATTGATCACGTTCAGGTCCCCCGTGTCCGCGTCGAGGCGAAAAACAGAGTCGCGATCGCCGGCTGATATGCCGAAGACCAGCTTCCCGTTGTAGCCGAGATCCCGATCCCGCGCCAGTAGTTTGGCCAAGGTCGTGCCGATCGCGACGGACTCGTTCACCCTGATTTCGTTGGGAAAATTGATAAACTCCGGAGCGTGAACGTTGTCGCCGTACCGACTTGGCATCATGGCGTACTCGTCTTCGGAGCTCGGCATGTTGTTCTTTTCCGCGGAGGCGATGGCGTCGGTTAGCCGCCTCGCGACGCCGGTGTCGCGACACTCAAAGGCGCCGGTTTCGTCGGTGAGGATTCCGGCCTGCGGGCCGAGGTTGCGTTTTGCGTTTACGAGGTGGATGAGGACTCGCGTCACATCCGCGAAGTGGGTGCCATCGGTCGCCGTAAGGTTCACCTCCCTGTCCGAGACCTTCACATCCATAAGGTCGCAAGTAACGGAGAGAACCCCGCTTGTGGAATCGAGGGAAAAGCAGGCGTCTTCGTTCCCGGACACAAGACGATAGCTGATTATGTTCCCGACGTCGAAGTCGATCGCCGATACGGTTATAATTTCCGAACCGATCGGAACGTACCGGGGCACGTGACCAGCGCAGTCAACCTTCTCAAACTGTGGCCTGTTGTCGTTGACGTCGCGGAGCTTGACGCGCAGCTGCATTTCCGTCTGTCGACGGTAAGGGAGGCCCCAGTCGCTCGCCCTCACGTGAAGGATGTAATCCCGCTTCATCGTCTCGTAGTCGAGGAGCTGTTTGGTCCTCACGACGCCGGTGAACGGATCGATCTCGAACGGTACCTTCCGGATGTTGTCGATGCTGTACGATATGTAGGCGTTTTCCCCCGAGTCTTGGTCCTTCGCCGTTAACTTTACCACGGAAGTGCCCGCAGGCTCGTTCTCGTCAAGCCACACCGTCATCTCCGAATTTTCGAATATCGGATCGTTATCGTTTGTGTCGACGACGTAAATCTTAACCTTAGCCGAGGACTGCTTCCTGGTCCCGGCGTTTCCCTGATCGATAGCAGCGACGGTAAGCGTGTAGAAAGCCTTCTTCTCGGCGTCGAGAGCCACGGCGGTGTAGAGCATGCCCGTGTCCGCGTTTATGTAAAATTCGCCACCCTCGTTGCCACCGACGATCTCGAGAAAGACCAGTGCGTTCTTACCTTCGTCAGCGTCCGTCACCTTGAGCCTGATAACCGGGGTGTTCACCGGGGCCGTCTCTGGTACCTTGACCTCGTAAATTTCGCGGTTAAATACCGGCGCATTGTCGTTGAGATCGGCAAGGTGAACGGGTACCGACTTGTAACTGAATCTCTGGGGCACGCCCCGATCCAGGGCTCTCAGGGTGAGGTTGTAGCCCTGGGGTGCAACCTCGCGATCCAAGAGTCTGAGGATTTCAACGTTGTACTCACCGGACTTACCGTCGGCAGAATTCTCGACCGGTCGAACCCTGAAGTGACCGTCAGGGTCACCGCCCACTATGTCGAGGCTCGCGATTTCCCCATGCGCCCCTTCGTCTCTGTCGACAACCCTCACGATGGCATAAATGTCCGCATTCGAGTGCTCCAGGACGTCCGGAAGGTGGTGAACGTATATCTCCGGCGCATGGAGGTTCACCTGGCGCACCCTGATCGTCACCTTGGTCGTGCTGGCGCTTGGCGCGCCACCGCCGAACCTGACGAGGGCGCCACGGTCCTCGGCGAGGACCGTCAGCTCGTGGAGGGCGCGCTCGGCGTATCTGAGGGGTCTGGTGAGCGTGATCACGCCACTGACCGGATGGACGGCGAACTGTTCGTTCTCCTCGGCGAAGCTGTAGTAAATCTCACCGTTCCTGCCAAGGTCAGCGTCGTCGGCAGTCACCTTGACTACGCTCCGATGCAGAGGAGTGTCCTCGGGCACGGCCACCTCGTACTCGGTCGGGTAAAACAAGGGGCTGAGATCGTTCGTGTCGAGGACAGTAACGACGACGGTTGCGTCCGCGTCGACAAGGGTCGTCTGTCTGTTCTTGCCGTCACGGCGGGTCGATGTTGCCCGCACTTCGAGAACGTACCGATCTTTCCGTTCGCGGTTCAACACGTCCACGTTACCGGTTCGAGTCCTTATCAGTAGAAAACAAAAATCACCCACAATCCGTTCTTCGGCTTTGAAAAACTTGTCTCTATCACCACCGACTATCTTATAACGCACTTCGCCGTTTCCGTCAGCTGCGCCCAGCCTTATACCCATTTTCTCGTCGGGCACTACGAACGTTTTACCCACCGAATTCTCCGGTATCGAAACGTTGTAAAGCGGTTGCGTAAATCTGAATTCCTGGACGACCGACGGCGCCATCGTCGTCGTCGTCGTCGTCGTCGTCGTCGTCGTCGTCGTCGTCGTCATCCCAGCTGGCCCCGTTTTCGGTGCTGATCCACTCGCCGATGAGATGCCCGGGGAGGCCGTAGTGGCCGCCAGGGCGATCCACAGCCAAGCCCATGGCCAGGCGAGCAGCGAACGCTGCCACGTTCTCCTCATCGCGCTAGCTCATTATTGGAGCTGATATCTCTTCGATTTCCGACCACTGCTCGCAGCGTTCCGCCGACTCTCTTCTCCCGATTGCAGCTCGCCGGACGTGGGTAACACACGTTACGGACACCTGAAACAGAGGTAATAGCGCGTTAGCGACACGCATTGTTTTTTGTTTTTTCATGACCACATACGTTTAATTTGCATAAATTACGCGATGATCAGTTATTCAAGCACGGCACGGCACGGCACAGCACGATGAACCCGTTAGACGTACGGGTAATTATTATCTTTGATTGGCATTCACGTTCTCGTAACCACCAATGAATATCCTAATCGATCGTAAAGATAGGTGTATTTCCTGCTATTTTCGTACCATTAAACACTCACGGATGAAATGCGTGGTCCGATTTTGCGAAGTTTAAACTTCTGCTGTAAGTAGATATACAGCATCGATGGTGCGGCAACCTATGAACGCAAGTTGAGTGATGCAATTAATAAAAATGAAATTTTATCACCGCCAAAAAACTCTACCCGACGGAAAAATGTTTATTAACAATGGCACTTCATAACTTCAATAGCTACGAGAACCAGTCACTTGACCGAGCTCTTGGCCTTACGGAGTACTGCGAAGTTATTTTTCTTGCTTCCCAATGTTACAATACTTGTACAAACAACGGAAAATTCAGCAAATATGGGAGCACCTGGCTTCCTCGAGGTCCCGATGGTTGTCTGTGTGCGGAGTGACTTGATCTGACCGTTTAGTTCTGTTTAATACCCAATTAGTGCGTACATTCCTGATCGGTACGGTAAGCGAGGCAACCAACCAGCCAGCCTGCAATTGTGTACAAGTAAGGGAAATTGTGAAGCGGAACTGAGTGAACGATGTTTTGACCAATGGCTAACACGACGACGACGACGACGACGACGACGACGACGACCGGTCGGACGGTCGATCTCTCGCTGCGTGACAGTTCGCCGGGATGATAACAGAGACGAGCGACCCGTGTGCCACACGCGATAACGCAATTCTACTACCGTATACCAGTTTGACCAAGCGGTTGCTATCTTTCGCTCTGGACGAAATATGCCTCGCCCCCGTTAATCTCTGTGGATGTGGACGGGTTAAAACACACGTATGCGGACACGTGTAAACGTTACACAGTAATTACTGCGGCTATACACCGCATATAATGCCGAGAGCGAGAGCTCGATTGAAAAAAAAAAGTAAGTATACAAGAGTATTCAATCGATATACGGCGGCCAATGAAATTTTTCTAAAGTTTAATAACGCTGTAACTTAACAGGCAGTTGTTTTGTTTTTCCTTTTCTAAATAAATTCTGAAAAGTCGAGGGCATCTTGTGAATTTTCATAGGATAGGTAGGTGCACCCCGGAGTTTCGGATGGAGTCCGCAGAGTCAGTAGCAGTTCTGAATTACCAAGTAGCGTGTAAGAAAAGTTACGAGCCTCTGCAACCGACCGTGAACCTGGAGAAAGCGGGATGGTCGAAATTACTCGACGCTATGTCCCAACCTGCAGAATTGAGTTTTAGCGCGGAAACTATACCGAGGTGTTCAAAGATCACACAAAGGGAAGGTCAAAGTTCGAATGCCCGGCGAGTCGGTGTTAAGAAACGTGACCCACAACTTAGACCGATCCCTCGGGAATGAAATGGCGACCGTACTCTAAATAGTAACTAACATTGACAAAATGATTTTTCGATCTTCCAACGGCGAAATTCCGGTTCCCCGTATCGATTGCGAATTCCGTGACGTCGTTGACGGAACTCCTTCGCCACCAACCCTGGAGCCCGGTGTTTCCTAAGAATCTCCAACTGGGGGATGAATCGGGGATGCGGTAAAGGCAGGCGAACCAGGGTCACCGGTTCGGTCAGAAGCAGCGGTGCGTAGTTGGGTACCTGGCTATAATCACCTTCCGGTGACTCGATTGGATGGAATGAAACGGATAAACGGATAAAGGCCATATACCCGCCGCTATCGCGGGCACTCCTTCTACCATATTCAGCTGATAACACGCGTCGTGGGTTATCCGATAAAATACGCTATCTTACCGCGGTTCCTCCTCGATCCTCACACCGCTGCCACGCCGCCGCTGTTTCTCTGCCACAGCCCGGGTTCATTAACCTCGCATTTTCTCCTACAGATCCTTACATTCTTTTTCATACCTTTCAAAGTATAAGAGACCACGCGATTTCAATTGAGTTCTTCGTCCACCATCTTCGGTATTATACGATTTCTCATTGCATTCAGGCCACATATTTTTCTTCTTTCTTGCTTCCTCAACTTTTACTGCAGGTCGAAACGAACGTAGGAGCTTGCCCATCGGTCTATCTTATCTGTACGCGCACGCACACGCACACGCACGCATACACATACAAACGCGCGCGCGCGCGTATACATGTGTATGTAATACACGCAAACAGTGGGATGTCCATCTGGTATGGATTCTTGAAAACGAGATTAGGGTCTTATAGACGCTATGCCGACCAATGGGAGTTCGACCCGAGGTCGAGGAAAAAAGTAAAGAAAAGCGCCCTGGATCCTGAGGGTATAAAGAACGTGGGCATCTTTGCTCACAGCGGACAGCGTACGGCGAATCGAACTCGTCCTTAGCTTGCAGCTTCAAAACGTTTTTTTCTTCGGATCAAGAGGTTCCCCTGGAAGAGGATGACTTTAGCCCCCGGAGGGGGTCTTCTTTTCCCTGCAGTCGTCTTTTGAACTCGTATGTCTTTCTTTTATTCCCCGTCTCTCGGATACTGTTACTGACATGCCAGGCGGAACAACAGGCTCGTCAGCACCGACGACGATGCACCCCTAACCCATGGGATATGAGCGAGGCTTCATATCGATACTATATGTGCTTTACCCGATTCTGTATAGAAAAGTAAGTGCTTTCAGAAGGCACGGGGTGCAGCGAAGCGAACCTTTCAATTTACCTACTAGGCAAGAGTAAGTAAAGTTCAACAATATGTCGCACGGAGTTCAAGCGAGCTCATGCAGATCGCATCTGCAGTTTCCAATATGATAGGCGGTTGTTGTGGCGCGCCACCTCCCTTCAATCTCCGATATCTATCCCATTTCCGAACATTTTGTGAAAACGAAAAACCGTATACGCCGCTCCCGAAAACCCATAACGTGCCTTTGGGCCTCCTCCCTTCCTGTGCGCTGCCATAACAAATTCAGCCGTCACCTCTCCCTCTCCCTCTCCCTCTCCCTCTCCCTCTCCCTCTCCCTCTCCCTCTCCCTCTCCCTCTCCCTCTTCCTCTCTCTCTCTCTCTCTCTCTCTCTCTCTCTCTCTCTCTCTCTCTCTCTCTCTCTCTCTCTCTCTCTCTCTCTCTCTCTCTCTCTCTCTCTCTCTCTCTCTCTCTCTCTCTCTCTCTCTCTCTCTCTCTCTCTCTCTCTCTCTCTCTCTCTCTCTCTCTCTCTCTCTCTGTCTCACACGCACTCGCACTCGTCGAGCACACCGTGCAATTATTCTATTTTCTTTTTAAAGCTCTGGGAAGAGGTGGTCCGCTGTGAAATTAAACATGTAAGCCGCCATCCAAGCCGCCATAAGTATTCCTCGCTTCCCAAACGTCTTCTGAATATCTTAAAAAATATATTTGTTTTTCTTTTCCAAACCTTTCTTCTCCGGAAAATATACACGAATATCTTTTCACACTTTGAGTCATACGCTGACTAATTGTAAGTATCAACTAAACTGGGGGGCCACAGCAAATGACAATTGAATGAACAAAGACCAAGTTTGCTTGTTTGATCAAATAAATTATGAAATACGTCGGGATTCTTCGGTAGACTGGGTAGGTATTACGAAACGGATTATTCGATCGGTAAAATTCAATCTAGCAAAATCCAAGTGGAAACATCCACGCCAAAGCCATTATACGTTGTGAGAGTGCCACTTCTCCTCGTCGTCTCTTAATTCAATCATCAAGAAGTTCCCTTACATACTGAATATCTTCTTTGAAACGATTCCTTCAACCTGCAGCCAGCCGACGTAAGTACTTTGCGTTATATCTACCTTATACGCCACACCTCTCTCTCTCTCTCTCTGCGTAACATGGGAATTCCATGAACGCTTAGGAACCCTGTCTGATATCTTCGTGCAGAAGTAGTGTAATTTTTGGGAGTAAATATAATTATAAACATGTATCTGTACCCCCGCCTACATTTCCAAATACCGTAAACGGGCATTGCGAATCCTAAGGGGTGCACCATGAGCCTTCGCCAGAGTAAACAATCGAACAGCGGCACCAGCAGCAATAGCGACTGTAAATTGATCATTTGAGTTTGACGACCAACAAATGTCCACCGTTCAGGTGGACGGAAAACAAATGATTAAACGTCGCCCGCTTTGGAGATTCGTATGAGCGAAGAGTGGGAAGGGCAGAATGGAAGGGTCATTGGCGAGGGTTTTGATCGTAAATGGCGAGGCACCGCAGCACGTCGTCCATCGTTCGCACACGTCACTCCGGGAGCATATCTCCGGGATTGATTTAATCAGTAGCAGCCATTTGTCACCCGCTAGCGAGAAGGGGAACGCACCTCTGGTATTCATTCGGTCAAGCTCCCATCCATTTCCCGAACTCGCAGAACCCGGTAAGCTCCGGGGTCCGCTGGCGATGGACTCTCGATTGTCAACGTTGATTCGTAAAAACGTTATTTATCTCGATTTAGTTACGTCAATATTAGCCCCAGCCCGACCGCCTCTGAAATTTACCGCACCGCGCAAGCTGCTCTGCAGCAGCCCGGTCCGTTCGGCAAACAGGAGCAAGCACTGGACACGGTGGGAAATATGCTCATGCCTCGATATTTACCGAATGTTGAGGTTCGTGGATGATTTTGCTCTGGGTGTTTGAAACCCGGTCCTCGGCGACTGAATGAAAAAAGTATTATATTTTTCTTTGTCAATTAATTACCGAACGAGTTACTCTGCCGAAACACACCTCAACGTATGTGTGACAAGTACGTTGATTTTCGGCACTCATTCATTTATTCGATCACTTGAGGTTCAGTTCCCGGAGTGATCAGCTAATAATCAACAATTTCTTCGTATACGCAGAAAAAAACCGAGCGCATGGAATCTTTCACCAATAAGGAATGATTGATAGAAAATAGGGGTCAAATTCTTTGACTCGCGATAATTGTCGAAGGACATTTTAGGAGGGAAAACATTCTATCTTTCATCGGCGAGGCCCAACGAGCTGGGAAAAACTCTACCTGATATTTCCCGCATCCGTGGATGATGCGTAAATCCATTTTCCGGCAACCGCGATGCTGAAGACAGACGATCTTCGCTAGCTCCAACCTCGCTACACAACGAATTAGTCTCACTTGAATAACCTTGCCCGCTTTGCTCGAGGGCATAAATTGCGGTGAACCCAAGCAGCTGTGATTGGAAGAGGTTTAGAGAACCCTTCGAACATGGCTCATTGGCCAGGTGCTAATTTTTTGACCTCATGAAGCAGCTTCTGGCCGAGTGAATCTCCACCCATAATAAGCTAAATTCTGCAGACAAGCAAAGAATTGCGTGGAAATGTAAGTTGTGACCTGGACTTCACACACAATCATGAAATCTTTTTTGGCACAATTCATACACCCAGGATATAATCGGTTTCCGCCAAATATCGACAATTCTAGTGCATTCAAGCGAATGCAGCAGTTTGTACAGCTTCGCCTTCTGTTTCCGTTTCCCAGGGTACGCGGCGCGGCTACGGCCGGAAGAACGATATTTTCCACCATTGCGCGTGTGAAAATCTTCTCTCGGCATTTCGTATTTCAGTACATAACGGCAATGGGCTCGTACCTACGGTTATGTGAAAACCGCACGTAAAAGAGACCCGCAAACCGAGACGAGATCTTTCCGGTTTCGGTTCAATTTGCGAAGCGGTTTTTCGCCGAGCGGCTTCGTCGTCATTTCGAATCTCTCGTTTTCTCTGAATATATTGAAAAGCGAAATGCTGAATTTTTAGTGGCTGGCTGCTCTGCGCCAGCATATCCCGCAAGTAATCTCGGCAGGTTTATGAAAAAATCAACTGGCTCGCCGAAACCGCAATCGGTAATGCTGAGTGTACGCAATTTTTACGACGCACCGGTTCCCTAGGAGACAATCTCTCTTCTCTTCTTTGGTACCAACCGACACGTAACGTTACGATTAAAGAAACTTCCTCCTTCCCGAGCCCTTCGCTTCACTCTGTTCCACTCAGACAGGAAGAGGATTCCGTGACACTCGAGTCTGTGTTCTCGTTGTCCTCGGGCGGAAAGTAGGTGTGCTACTCGTGAGTAGCAGTAAATTCATAAAGTACTGCCCCAGCCATACATGCGAGGCGAGTGTCGATCATTGTGAGCTCCCCTGTACGAGACGGCTGATTGTGACATAACGATCGCGGTATTTGGCGCCTTCGCATGCGAGATCGTCTCGTACAACAGCTGATAACTCCGTGCTGCGCGTCATTCGAGCCGGACCAGAATCTCAGCCGTATGCAACCGAGTTTCTTTCGAAGGCCGCAGTTTTAGCGCCACGATAGAGTGACCTCTCCTTCTGCGGTGTGAAAGGGTAGAAAGGAGACCTTCGAGACATGACGTTGAGTCAAGATGGGACGAACCCACGCTATCATCTTTTGTGCGGCAGCCACCAACGGCATACAGACAAGCTGTGGTAAAATGATTCAACGAACGATCGGAATATTATACCTTATACCGCTCTACAAATATATGTACACCGTATATACCTACCCTGCAGAAAACAACCCCGCGATTCGAGATAACGGACGGCGAAGAACCGTAACGAACAGCCACTGCAAAGATTAATGGCTTCCATTTAATGCCCCCGGTTCGCTCCTTCGTCTGCCCAGCCCTCCTCTCTCTTCGCCTTCGGTTAAAAGCTGTGTAAGAAATGATTCCGGAAAACGTGAAAGGACGAGGGGGCGAGAAGGTGTCTTGTCATGCACCTGAATTAATTTCAACAAGCCCGCGGTGGAGGGTAAAGAAGCCCCCATCTCGTGGTTCCGTTACACTGAAAAGCGGAGTGGAGACTGTGCTGCATTTTCCGGGAGGAGGGGGGGTGAAAATAATATTTATCCATCCGTCTGTACGGCTCAAGTGCTTTTTCTCTTCTCTTTTAATTGCTACAGCCATGAAAATTGTCTCTCGAATTCCACCCGAGTAGTCACAAAGCTGTAGAAAAGGAGACTGAGAAAGTAGGCGTAGGGTAGGAGGGGGTTAGAGAAGATTGCGTCATTTGACCCGGTTCACGATTCCGGAGACACCACCTGCCCAACACCGCAGATACTAACCGATCGCACATACAGCCGATATATACACCCAAGTTTGACCCATGGGTTTCGCGCAGATCTTTATGGCAATTACGTTTATATGCGTACGACCAATTTCACCTAATGGAGTCCTAATTAGGTTTAGCTTGGACATTTCTTCCCGTCAACTTGACTGTAGTAACCACTTGATGGAAACCGGACCATTAAACCGCCCGTCGTTCATCTGATCCGAATAAGAACACCATCGATCTTTAACGAGACCGATCGTACAACAGCTTTTACAGACTTGGACACTGCACCGATAATGGATTAGAATCGATCAACGATCGTGAGAGAATGAAATAGTACAGGAGTCAGTCAGGTCGCGACTCGCGGTTGCGTTGCGGATTTTCTTTCTTCTTTGTGATGTCTACCATTACCTCCTCGCACCTTCGAATTGCCCTCAAGTATATTCGCGAGTGATCGAATGTTCTTCCCTCCTCCTTTCCTATTATCACTCATTTCTGCTCGCAACTTGTTCAAATTCGAACAATCCCCGACTGAATGGTTCTTCTAGGCGCCTATATGCAGTATAACTAGGTCTATTGAAATATGGCAATTGCGTACAGAAAGTTTGCCGAAGTTTAAATACCATCGAACCCCTGCCGCCTATTCAATCGGTACCCGCACCTATCGACCCATCCATCCCGTTCTCACTCTGACCTTATAACGCCGCAGTTAAGCCGATGTAAAGGAATTAATTGGACGATTTATAAACTCCTATAAATTGCCGTGGCATTCACTACACGAGGATAGATTTTCTAATTCCAATCATCAAATTTCGGACCCGTGTTCAAACCAGACTTGGCATTGACGAATGTGAAAGTATCTTAGCCAGTTATATCTGCCCTGTAAGCTTTAATATAAGGCGCCGTTAGATTATAGTCATGACGACAGATTAGCGTAATCGAAAACCGGACTCTCATTGTTTTTCTCCAAAGCGTTTGGTTTAATGAATTACGGCCCATCGCCTGCATGGGCGGTAGAAAAAAAATAACACGAACAAGAAGAATTGAAAAAAACGAATATTGTTCAGCCCCGTTAGCACAGAGGATTGCCATACTGTATATACCCATTGAATTTACATCAGAAGCCAACAAGCATTGATTTTTACCATCAGTAATATGCTATCGGAAAAATCAATCCATTCTCTTCCGCCCCTTTTAACCGCCAGCTGACACAATTCTACTTTTTTTTCAGTATCGCGCATATTGCATACTGGCAAGACTTAAAACCTGCCAAAACACATGTGTTAGTGAAATGAATAATCAAAAGAGCAAACAACCGTGTTCGAACTTCGTAAGTAATCCTGTTTATTAGTTTATCCATTCTGTATTAACCTCCCACACACACGCACACACACACACACACGCGCGCACGCACGCACGCACGCACGGTGGTGAACCATTCCTAATGACGCGACGAGGAGAAAGAGAACGAGAAAAGGGGGGGGGGGGGAGTGAAACGCACATGAAAGAAGAGCACGAGAGAGAGTATGTGGAAAAAGAGAAAAAGACAATCAAACGAACGCCGAGAATCCACTCTGTCATCGCAGCCAATGACCCGCGGGGCAAACTCGAACCGGTTAGATAACACCGTGTACTAGGAGGAAAAAACCCTTCCGCAGAGGTTGGTGCACGTAGATACTCAAGTCCCAAGATCTACGCCTGATATTCCCCTAACCGTAACCTTTTCCTTCTCGACTTCAAGAATTTCTCTTTTTATTACCGTAGAGATGGGACTTACGGCGTTGAAAAAAGCACGAGGGTCGACACGGCACGCTGTGAATTTACCACCGCTAAACGTGCACCGATGTTTTTTTTTTATTTTCCCCTTTCCTTGCTTGGCTGTCGGTTACACAACGAACCCTCGGATAAACACTGTGTTAATTTAGACGTCATTTCTTTAATGTACTGAGGGTTCATTGGAAGCGCCAAAATTTATACAGTTGATTAAACAGTAACGCGAGTGGCGGCTCTGCTGGATGGCAATTTATACCTGTAGTTAGCGTGTGAAATTGGCTTCGAGAAATAGGAAATAATACGAGAGGGAAAGAGAGATATGCGGTATATTGTAGCACGAATTCGCATGCGAAATAAGGGATAACTTAATGTACCTTGGAAAGTAATTGGCTGATGAATTTTCACAAACTTTTTTTCCTCAACATTTGGAATAGGTAGGATTGTATGTACATACGCATACAGTGGAGCAAGCTTCACCGTTATAATGTAAACGCTTGGATATACTATATAAAATTCAGAGTCCCATCTGTTGCTGTTGTTGCACAACCTTTTAATCTTCCTTCTTACAAACGGAAGATTAATTTCTTTGTGTCCCGTGAATTATTTACCCGTTGCATGCTTTTTACTTGGAGCGATTAAATGTGTGCCGCTGTCATCGTTGTCGTGAGTCTTGCTTCATTGCCAGCCACTATTTTCTGTATATTTTCATTCGCATCTAACCCTGTTGATTTAGCACCGGCAACAGAAGTGGTTCGTCCTTTCATTTCCGTCACTGGCAGTTTGAAAGTTTCCGTCTCATCGCGCGCTCTTTCATCCACAGATTTCGCTCTTATCCAACAACGTGAATATTTTAAATCTGTGGCTTGCTGCAAAGTGTGCGAGGCATTTTTCCCTGTTGCAGATTCACTTTATGCAGTATCTACACCGTACGTTTAACAACCGATCGCGGTTGCCTCGAGACTGGAAGAAAATGAACATCATTTATCCAGGCTTAATGACTCGAAAATCACGATCGATCAGTGTATCAATCAATCAATTAATCAATCGACCCATCAATGATCACTGGGGCAACGATGAAACGTGCAACCCGAGTTCTGTTTTATTGGCTTTTGGGTGGCAGTTGTAATGACGCGATAGCCTTTCGTCGTAATTCCACTTTGATCTCGATGAAATGTTTCACGGAAACCTATAAATGGTTAATTAAACCCCCCGCGTAGCTGAGGAAAGCCGACTTCTGGAATTTTACGAATGAAAATTCAATCGACACACACACGCACGCACGCACACACTGACACGCGCCTACAGATATCCGTAATAACCAAAAAATTAAACAGGCTGTATAAATCCGACGCTGTATACCTACCTATTTCGCAAAACCCACCCTTGCGCGTTTAGCCCAACGGAATTAAAGCAAAACACTTGCTATACGAGCCTGAAACAGAATTCTGGTTTACGTCGATGAATAACTCCTCCCTCTCTCCAATCCCTCGAATCGATCACACAAGAGTCCGCTCAAGAACAAGAAGAGGGAGGATAAAACATGAAATGGGCTCGGATTTGGCACGGCGATATAATTTCTCAGAGTTTGGGAAAAACGGTGCGGTTTATCAGTCGATTCCAGCAGTCCGGGCTGTCCGATATTTCAAAGCCCGGTGCAAAATGCAAAGCAAACAAGAGAGCTATCCATCAGCCAACGTTCGCAGAGCATCACGAGTATCGAATTGACGGTGCAGGCTACTGCATCGCGTAAAATTTGAATTCAGGGAATGAAAAACCCAGTTTTGTAAACTACACGGAAAACTAATTGCACTCTTATGTAAAGTCGGATTCTGCGAAATACTGAAATATTGAAAGAAAAAATAAAAAAAAAAAAAAACGGAAGAACATCCTTTCGTAAATAGTTGAAACAAGAACATTTTGAATTAATCAAAAATTCGAACTGAAATGTTGAAAGAAATAAATTAGAAAAATAAAACATGAAACTAGAAGAAAAATGTTAACGTTTAGAAAACAAAGGTAAAATGGGGCCACAGCAGGAGCGTCTACGTCGCGCCCCTGCCTGATGCACGTCATTGCGAATCCTGCTTGAAATGCAAAACTCATGAACCAATTACGACGGTAACCTTCCGTAGCAACTTGACCGGCTCGTATGTCATCACCAGTCCAGTACATCGTACGGAGTACTTTTCGATTCGGAATTTGATGCCCTTTTCAATGCCGATGAAAAAAATATACCGTTGTATTTTTTTTTTTTTTTTTTTTTTTTTTTTAAAAACCAAATTCACCTTCATCCGACCTTGGCGGGTTCACTTACGGAAAATCTGACGCTCTCATCTTCTTTCCCCCTTCGAACCTTACGGGATGTTTGACAAGGTCGATGGCGGTTTTGACGTTTTGATGCAGGTATAATAACTTTTAAGACCCAAAACTTTAGCTCTGTTAGTATTTGATAGAAATTACTAATTCGCAAGGACCAAGATTTGGGCGGAAAACTTTCGCGGATTCAAGAATCGTAAAAAATTACATTATCGAGATTCAAACCCTTCACCGAACTAGAATGTATTTCTGTCTGAAAGAAATTTTCCCCGAAGGTCCTAGGTCCTTAAAACTCTATTTTATCTGAAGCAATCAATAATCATTTGAAATTGAAAGTTGAGAGATCCGGTGGGATGAAAATGCCCGCTTGCTTCCATATATCGGTCGTCTCAAAGAAAGAGGGAAATAGAAAAGAGAAGACTTCGTTACGTTCCCTCAATTTTGCACATTTCGATCGAAACATCAAACTGAGAAAAAGTCCATCCCCAACGAACGTGCCTTATCACAGCTAATTTCACCAGACTTCATATCAAACTTTCAGACCGTTTCCGTTAATATTTTCGCAGTTGAACTGTCTCGACGTTGAGTTTTCAATCTCTCGTTTTTGTAACTCGCTGTAGGTCATACATAAAAATATCGAATAGTATTCTGTTACTGTAAATCAAGTTTCATTCAACCTACCTGACTTACTAGAGACTGAAATATGAATTGTATGGCAATTGAAAACAAAAGCGAAAACGTTAAAGAATAAATGCACATCAGGGTAAAAGTTGTATAAACCGAATCGATAAAAATTGGATGTGCATCTAGAAGAAGTAGGAGGTCCATCGACCACCGCTGCACCGCAGGGAATCCAAGAGAAAAGCGTAAAACGCACTGATATACGACCTGGTTATTTCTGACATCCTTTGATGCCAGTCGTGAGTTAGGGAGGGTGGCTTCGTTCGCACTGCGCCCTAGGTGTCGGTAGTAGATACTATAGTGCACAGTGTGACCACGTGCGACCCGAATCGTAGTGTATTTATGTGACATGAGAGACGGATTGACGGAGGTTGATAGCCGCTACGTCATGAGAAACGACGTAGCGCTCCCGGTAAGTGAATGCTCGTCGTTGTTTATACATATCTTCGACAGAGAGTCGTGAGTATTTATGATTATGTCTGTTTACGTAGAAGAGAAATTCGTTCGTCCATTAGACACCAGGTACGAGAAAATTCCACAGGCTTCTAGTTGCCATGATTCGTATAACCCTCCGCCGGCTATCCATGACGATATCGTCATCGGCTATTTTCAACCCACTTAGGAGTATCCGAAAATTCCCAAAAAATTCACGGAACCAATTTTGGATCTCATCTCAATAATCCAATAGTTTTCGTTTTTCGTTCCAAAATGTTTCACCCATTAACAAATAGAAATTTATAAACAGCGCAAAACGGATAAATTTGACCATTTCACTAAAAAATCGATGTCTTGAACCCAAATTTCTATTAAGAAAAAATATTCTAGGGCTTTATTCTCGATACTATGGTCTTTTAAAAAAACCTACTTTCATTGGGCTCGGTTCCAAAACACCTATTTATTTCACCACCTGAAAATGGGCTATTGCGAAAGGAGAAATTTCGCATAAAATTGGAGTATTCATGAAAACACAATGTTTTCATCGCAAAAATTTGTAATTTATTAGTGAAAAAATGAATGTTGACATGTTACATGACAGTTCAAACTCGCTTTGCTCGTGCGAACAACCTCGAGCAAGGTAAAGAAAACATTTCCCACAACAGTGTCATAACATACTATTTAGGTAAACTTGATAAATAGGGTCAGAAACTTTGATTTTCAACGAGAAAATGTGGATTTTATACGTATGTCAAAAGTCGAAAAAACTGACGCCGCCGGCTATCGGTGACGAATTCGTTCACTTTCAAACTTCGAACGATCGTAGCTTCGCAAGTTCCTAACGCATACTACCGTTTTTGCGCGTGTGAGCAAATACCACCGTGAAGTTTTTTTAGATGCAGGTCCCAAGCCGCATCCACTTCCCCCTCCCGAGATACCAGGACGTGCCAAAGTTGGATATGACGATATCGTGATGGATAGCCGGCGGAGGGTTAACAGATCCACTAAATTCCTCGTTATAGTATCTAAAGCATTAATTAACCAGATCAGCGTGACTCCGAATGTGAAAGAGTGAGCGTAATTTATCGATGGATTGTTGAGACACCTCACCAGAGTTCACAGTCATTCTCACTGTCACACATTCTCTATTATTATAGTACCCCATGCGAGACTCTGACGGGCCTCTGATATAGAAGAATGCAACACGAAATTACAAATTGTTAGTTTAAACGGATGAATAATAATTGGTTTCTTAGACTTCGTAAAATCGGTTCAGCACAGTTTCTAAAACATGATCGTGGTCGAATTAACGAAGGGACGTCATTCGTCTGCTCGTTCCGCCGGTTTTAAATGGAGGAAGCGAAGAGACCGAACGAACGGAAAACGAGAGGCGCCATGTAATTAGCCGATCTTGATGAGGGGACCGCGTCGTTTTGTTCCCGGCACTCAATGCGGTCGGGGAGCTTGGCATTCGGCCACCTCCTCAACAGCATTGGTGGCAATGGTGGTCGATACGACGCAGCAGCAACCGATCCAAGGGGAAACGAAATTACCAACAATCAGATTGCACCCGACCAGCGTTTATTTCACAGCAAACGACGGGCTCTACCTGCAGCCGGATGCAGCAGCGACAGGCATTCAACCGCTATACCGCCCCTTAAAAGTGCCACAGCATCACACTTGCCACTCGCCAGCGTATTAACTCCTGGTGGTTCAGACTCTTATTCACTGAAATGCTACTGGCTTAGTCCCAATAACTCGAGAGGAATTTTTGCTAGACCAAGTAAATAAAGCGCAATTGGCATAGTATCTCGATGATTTTGCGAACTGCTTAACCGACCGCCACCCAGCTGTCGGTCAAACAGAACTATAGATGAACAAATACCGATGATCCTTTTGACTCGCGAGGAGACAGAGGCGATCGTTTCTATTGACGATAGTGATGTTCATCAGAGGGTTCAAAGTATTAGAAAATTATAGAAACGCGACTGTTTTTCCAATGTTTCGTTGTGTTAACGTAACTTTCTAAAATTTTTTGGGTACTTTTGACGCGTCGTCTGATCAGCTAGGGAAAAAACACAACCATTATCTTTCGCAACTATTTATCTCACAACTAGCGAGCGTATGAAACGAGTTGATTTTGGTCTATTTTAAGGTACAAGAACAGCAATATACGTACATGAAGTTGTGCCGCAAAATATCGAGCAACATATGACACCTAATCAGCACCGAAATATCAATCGACACTGTGATAACTCATGGTTCGGTTTTTGGCACAGCTCTGTTTATATTTTATTAACATTTTTTTACTTCAACCCTGCCGTAGTGTAGCAGGTGGCGAGTCTTTATCTTGGCGGAGCGTGCAGGTTGACCAAAATATTATAAAGATAGGCTGATAATGCCGGCGTAACAGAGGCCGAGCTGGTAGGAGCAGAGCGGAGCAGAGCAGAGCAGAGACACTCCCGACGGGGAGTGCTATCTGCGGCATCACCGCCACGTTTTTGGCTACCATAAATCTCATTATCGCGTCAAGACACGGCGAGAGACCGGCGCGATGTTACGGCTATTCTTTTTTTACTTCTTTCTTCCCGTCCCCGCGACCGAACTGAGAGACAAGCTGGCTGCCCGCTGGCCGACTCGCCTGCAGGGCTCCAAGGCGCCGGCTTACCTTCTGGTTTCCCTGATTTTCACAGTTTTTTTATTTCCGACCACCCTGAAGCCAGCACTCTGTAAGGCTATTACCTAGTATTGCAGGCCGTTTAAGCGCGGCTATCGCGTTATCTCTACGTGTTTTCACCTTCGGGCTCTACATCTCCGCTTTTTTCATTCCTCGTGTTGTTATTCTCATTTTGGTTTCCCTATTTTTCCTATCTTTTCTATAAATCTTATTGAGTACATAGGCTCTATCGTCGGACGGCAAACACAAGGACATTTTAATTTTACCCCCCGTTACGATTGACCCGGTCATCGAAATTTCTTGCGAGGAATTTGCGAAGATCGTGGAACAGCAAAATGCCATAATGTAATTCTTATTACGCGGTTGACCCTGCAATAGGGTGATACTTTTTCTCTTCTCCTCTCCTTGCATTCCTTTTCTTTGTGCAGGTAGGCGTATGAATCCTGATTATCCTTATTATTTTTTTTTTTTTTCTTTGCCTCTTGTTGTTTTTTCTACTAATTCAAATGCGTTCAAAGGCCTTGAAAATTCGATTATTTACATCGCGTTTTTGAAACGGTTAGACAGTTAGTGAAACTCGGAGGCTTCCACGAGAAGCTGACGTCAGTTCGACCGACGAATATCCGGCGATTATACGGCTGCGTGTATACGAAATCGATGCACGACCCGGGCGAGTTACGAGACCGCGATTCAATGAAACGCGATCGGTATAATCTTGGGGACAAAGTGTGCGTTACATGGCAGGAAACACGAAATATCCGGTTCATCTCTGCGGTGGCTCGATTAGTTGTTCAGTCGCCGGTAAACAACGAATAGAACACACCGTTGTTGCTACAGCACTACTTATGCTGTTATTTCTATCCGCACACGGACAGATAAAGAGAGGTGGGGAGGAGGAAGAAGAAAACGACAGACGTGCAGAGTGATATACGTTCCGGGCGTCATTGCTGCTGCTGCGGCGGCAGGCTGCGGCAGGCCGGTTCCGCGTGTGGCCAAAGGAATTGAAACATGAAATTAAATTGAAAAATCAGTTTATGTGATCCGATTATCCCCGTCCAGGCGGCGGGGAGAGTTGTGATTTGAATATATATTTCAGTCACGATATTCTCTCTGGTCGACGTTACGGTTCTTTTTTCTTCTCATCTTCTTCGCCCCGCCTATTCGGTCTTTCTTCATTCATTCGATTTATTTATATTCTTATATTTTACGCCGCGAACGGCTGAGGAGAGAAACTCGTGGTCCGCTTACAGAGCGAGCGAGCGTAAGGCATGGAACATGGAACACAGGATGCGGGGAAAAAACGAAATTTCGTCTCTCCGTCCCTTCGGGCGATGGAATCACGGGAAGACACTCATTGAATATCGATTCACCGCTCTCCTGCTCTCTCACTCCCGTTCGAGGTCTCACACACTTTTTATTGTCACACGGTAACGATCCTGCCATGCACGCGTATCGTTCACAGCACACCACAGGGCTGGCAATCGGAACCAGGGATCCGATCGTGGATCGGGAATAGAATTTTCAACAATGTTCAAAGACGAGCGGACAAAGGAAAGAAAACAGTAAAATTCAAACTCATACAAAAAAGCGACGAGGGCGTAGAAAATTTCGAGGAACGACGCGAGGGCCTGAATCAATACCGGGCACTTCTCCGTTCGTATCCCGATGAAAATATTTGGTGTAGGAAAACTAATTTTAGAACTTTGTTGCATCATTTAACTCGAGCGAGACCACGATGGGTAGGGTAAGAGAGACTTTTGCTCGCCTGTTTGCTTGTGTTATGCATAAATTTTCCAAAGAAAAATATACGGAACGAAATAATGAAGCTGTCTGCGGACACGGAGTGGTGAAACTCCACAACGAAAAGATTAAGCAGCATTCAATCACCCAGAAGGATTATTGCTTCAGCGCGACGTACCGGTATCTCTGACGAGAGACTCGTAGAGAAAAGCCTGACGCAAAGAGTTTCTCCTTTAAAAGAGAAGAAGTAACTAAATTTGCTACAGCCGGTGCATTTCAATTAGTTTGATATCTCAAAGGCCGTACGAGTATAATAGTTGTGTACAATTTTTCACTCAACACCCACCGTACCCAAGCTGATATATTTAGCGACTGGTGAATTGTCGTTAATTCGACAGCAACGATCGCGGAGGGAAATATGAGAAAAACAGAGAAAGAACGAAACGATAAGCAGAGAGGAATTAACCCGTGCGCCTTTGACTTTCAGCTCAATTTAGCGAAATGACACGAGGGCCGTACGACGATGTATGGAAATTTTCAGTCTCAACGCCCAGCCGAGTCGCAAAGTGCTCGGGGAGCAGCAGCGGCGTCTCGACGTCGGCGTCAAGGTGACTCTGAGAGGACGAAGACGACGTATCAGGTCGGCGTCGTCGGGCGGCGGCATTGTCGAAGAAGGTGGGCGCGGCACAGAGTGGCATTGTTCTCTCCCGAGTCGGGCATTAAGGCGAGAGAATAAAATTGGGTCAAGTAGCGATTAACCTCATCCGGCTGCATCGCGTCGAGTCGAAGAGCGGAACGAAGAGGAGAAGACGACTCCCGCTCCCTCTCTTTCTTCTGTAACGGTGCACCGGCTACCATCCAGCCGTCTTCGTCTTCTTCTCCTTCTTCGAGAACGAGAAAGACGTTGTACCTTGGCGAATTCCTATTGCGCGGACACTTGTTATTAAATTATCCAAGGAGACGGAGGAGGGCGCAGGTAACTACGAAGCACTACTAATTAACCGTCCGTGCGGAGAATTGCGTGCCAGCAAATAGCCAAGAGTTTCTCAAAGTCCCAGTCAAGCTGGTCGCACTTTGAGGAAAATTGTGAGAAGGATCAGTTCTCGACGTTCTCGAAACGGCATATACGATTGACGATTGTTCATTAATTCTCTTACCAGGACATTCTTCTCTCCAAGGACTTGTCGCGTCTGCGGGATTCTTGGGTGAATTTATCACGAGTAGTAACTCGAAGTTGAGAATTATTTTTTCTGCAGACCGCATGAGAGGCGTCTTGACTTTCGAGGTTCAAGCCGCATCGCGTTACAAACGAGTCTCGAGAATCTAGCCCCCCCCCATTCGCGCCTGTATCCAACCCAGTAATCATATGCATTAGATATATATGTATACATATAATATATGTATACATATAATATCTGTTAGGACAACGATGAGGTAACAGCGTTGAAAATTTATCAAATGAGCATAGCCGGGCGATGGTTAATTTAATGCCGGTCGCATATACATACATATGTGTGTGTGTGTGTGTGTACATCAGCCATGCACTACGTGACTAAAATTTCCGCAATCAGTGCTTCATAAATTTCTGATCCTCGACCTGAACGCGAGTATAAGGAACCTGCGTGGCGAGCGGACACGAGGCACTCTTACTACTCGCTGGAGAAGGGCTGCGTCAGCAAAGAACGGCGGAAGTTCGGTCTTACGTTTCCGTTTGTTCGGTGCCATTGGCCCGGATGAGCACCGAGGTTTTGACACGGGTTTATCGTCTCGTCACGTAGCTCAACGGGTCACAGAGTCGAGTCGAGTCAAGTTCCCCCGGCACCCCTGCGTGCCAAGGGAAGAAAGGAACTAGGAAAGGGAAGGAAAGGGAACGCGAGCTGAGGGGGAATGTCTCAGGGTCCGGTTTCACCAGGCCAAGAAAGTGCGCTCCTCCTCCTCTTCTTCCTCTACACTTCGTGCTTGGTGCAGAACATACACGTGGCTCCTTCTCTTCTCTTCTCCTTCAGTCCTCCTCGGCCCTGAGTGAGAGGAAACGAAAGTTGCGTAGAGTTGGTTTATTCTTTTAGGCTTGCACGCAACCAAGAGAACCGCGGAGGAACCTCTTCTTTTCTCTTCTCTTCTCTTCTCTTCTCTTCTCGGCTACAGCAGCCACAGCAGTAGCAGCAACAGCAGCAGTGAGCCGGGGTCAACGTTCGTACGGACGGTGCATTCGCCTCGAGGGCGAACGACTTGCAGGAGAGGGAAGGATAGCAAAAGAAAGAGAGGAAGGAGGAGCGGCGGAGGACTTGTCCGGCAGCAGCGACGAGTAGTTGGGTCGGCAGGTGTATTGGGCAATCGAAAACGTTCGCAGTCCCGTAGGAGACGATCGGCGTCTCGACGTGGATGCGAACGTCTATGAAAGTGTGAAGCGGTGTGCACGAGGAAGACCGTCATCTCAGCCGGATCGACGTAATTACCGCAATCACTCGTGACCGTGGCTATAATAACAAAAGACCTGGCACCACCGGCTCTAATGCTCCTTAAAGCGTCTGGGGATAAATAGAAATGAATGAAAATCAATGAATGAAGGGACAAACGAACGAACGAATGAACGAAAGAACGAATGCACGACGTGGAATTGGCGGAGAGGCGAGTGGTAAGCGAACGAATGAAATTCGCGATTCCTAGATCCTTTAAACCCTCTTCCGCATATCTAATACAACACGATGAAATTGATGAAGTGCCATTTGCCAGCAAAATGAGAGAAAAAAAGAAATAATACGCATGACTGGGAGGAGAGGAATACGTTGTAATACTGAAATTTTGACCACTATGCACGATATCGAAGAAAAAAACCTATTTCTTTGCATAAAAATAGTCCCTTTTTTAGCATAGTTGCTCAGACGAAGATATGAACAACGAAAATAATCCATGGCGCAAAATGTCTTAATCAATGAGTACATTTTATTATCGACTTGGAAAAAGAGCATTATTTGACCAAAAAAAAAGTACATGTGACGATAAAAATCAACTGAATGAATATTTATAAATTCCCTACTTTGCATCAATATGACCTTCAACTTTCGTTAAAATTTTAGCTGTCGCAAACAAAGTCAAGAAATGGCTTGACGTTCAATTCTGCACCACAGATAATACTCGTCGCCGTTATAAACTACGATCAGTAACCCCGGTACACGTGTCGGGTCCGTTGAGACCCCGACGAAGTTCAGTGACTTATGGGCTGCGAAATGAATGACGAAAACAGCGCGTCGATATAGGAAATGGGTTTATTGGAACGTGCCTGGAGAGTACTGAAAATAGTAAATAAATAGCCGCAAATATTTTGTATCAGCGGCGAATAAAAAAATTATAGGCTTAGGGTTTCTACGGTAGCCACGCACCTAACGAAGGGTTAACAGGGACTTCGATTCTTCCGAGGAATTGCTACTAGTACAGCAAAGTGGAGTTTGGGACTCGGCAAATGTACAGGACTAGATAACTGTCAGCGAAAATTGTCTCCCGTAGCCTGTTTACGCGGCGAGTGAAAACCGGTTCTCTCCGTCTTTCTCCGTTTTAGCTTTTTTATTCATCTCGCGTATACCGTGAATTGCGTGTTTATCTCGTGATCACGTCTGGACACTTCTCAAGATTTCTATGCCCTATATCATTATCTTCAGCATCTGAACGAATAGATTTGTTATTCAAATTTTGCAGATCCACGTGCCTCCATTTTTCCATACCTTTATTGTTCATCTCTGAGCGTATCTAACGCGCATTTGTATAACGTGTCTGTATGTGGTGATATACATATATATCCATTACTCACTTTCTTTTCTCGAAGCCTGCAGTGACGGCGTGCCTATCGAGCAGAATGGGCATACCTAAGTTGATATTGTGACGGACGATTAGGAAGAAAGAAGGGAAAAGAAGATAAAAGAGAAAGTAGAGTTCCGTACAACTGATCGCTTTACGATCGAGCTGTATTATTAATAATTTTGTTCTCTCACTGTTTCCTTTACCTACAATTATGGTTCCCCCATGTGCCATCGATCACAATTGTCCCGGTTTGGGTAAGATTGATCGATAAAAATTCTCGACATCAATGTAGATGATATGAAAAAAAAAAAAAAAAAAAAAATGATCCCGTGACAGGAGCTTATTATTTCAAGTAAAATAACTTGGCATTATCTGTAAATAATGTGTGCGTATAATCTGCGATGTTCAGTATATAACGAAATTCCGCAAGGTTAGTAAAATGTACATAAATTTACTCAGACTTATTGCCAGCTGCGCACTATCTTACCTCCATGTATATAGAACAGACCTTAAAATATACCGGATGAGAGAGAGAGAGAGAGAGAGAGAGAGAGAGAGAGAGAGAGAGAGAGGGGGGGGGGAAGGAGGGAGGGAGGGAGGGTGGGAGGGAGGGAGGGAGAGAGAGGTAAGCCTGAGCACTGGATGATGAAAGGCTTTTAAAAGTTGTCTAGTCAGTTGGAATCGTTTCAATTTGATTACACGAGCCAGCAGGCGGCGTACCGTTAGGCGTAATTAGCTGTCTGGAGTCTAGTTCCGACCATGGGGTACGTTTTCACCTATATGGTACGTATACCTACGTAAGTAACTGCTTATGTAGGGTCTCCATAAAGAATTCACCAGCAGGTGTAACGTTACATATCGCATGAAAAAACGTCAAACGTAACGGAGTCAGCGACACGCGCGTTCTCGAAGTCTTAAATTTTGCCTTCGATTACAAGAGATTTATAAATGGCCAAATAAACATTATAAACATCGATCATAAATCACTATCGCATACGTGACGTATACTAGGATTGTTTGTGTATGCGCAGCGGCTATATCTGTCATTTGCTAACCTAAAAGAACACACAAGCCTGACACACACACGTGCATAGTGGAAAACACTTTCTCTCTCATAGCAAAACGCCTACGCTCGCTACGTTGCGTCGTTGCCCATCGAGGATTGTGTAGTAGGCGCGTTAGCCATTACGGTAGATTTGAGACGCAGGTTCTAAACGTACAATTGCGTAACGCCGCTAATTGTATAGCTTGTTTTTCTGTAATTCAAACAATTTTCGAAAGCCACCGCAGCGATCGCAAGTACAAAAAAAAAAACATCAGTTGGGTACAAGAATGAAACATATTTTAATTGATTCTGACCTTGTGGATAATTACGTTGAATTATTCATACATAACCGCGGCTTATTTCCTTTTAGACAATTTAAGAGCGTGTTTTTTTAGAAAAAAATCCGCGAACCCTATTTCCAAACAGTATCTTTATATACGTGTATGCGAGACCGCGATGTGTGGATAATAACGGTGATCCTGCAGAGTTAAATTCATGCGCGATATCAGTCAGCATTCAGTTCAGCCCCATAAATCGGTAATCCTAAACTAATGAAACTGGTAAAGCGGAGGTCGGCGGTGACCTGGTTTACCGCTAAACCCACCACCGTTGTTGTAGTCAGCACAATGTGCAAGAGAGGAGTGCCGATGCACGATCTACGATAGAGTTTTCCAGAAATTTTCTCATCTCGTAAACGAAAATCCAAGTGCAATCGAGCAGTAGAAGAACTGGAAATAGGTGAGACGGAAGGAAGAAAAAATATTTCAAGTGCGTAAATCTTATCCCTATCGCTGAAGTAAAAGGATATCCGTTGACCCTGAACGCCGTCACGATAATGGTGCCTATCAGTGCTGAATGGATTGTAAACTGAAAACACCGTGGCACGTCGTACCCTGGATTGAATTCCGTGAAACCGAAAAGGTGCGAGTTATGCCGAAAGCGTAGAGCCGGTCCACCGGTTTCCTGCTCGAGAGTTCAGCGGAGAGGGGAAAAGAGGCAGGCTTACAGAGTACCGCGAGAGGCGGACGGAGGGAGGTTGGGAGGGAGGGAGAGAGGGAGAGACGCAGCCGTTAAGCGTTAGGCTGTAAGGTGGCCGATATTAATTAACAAACAAAGAAGCCACACCCTCCGCAATGTACTAAGCTCGGTAATGGCGTCCAAGGGTCGCTTAGTGATTGTCAGATATCAGTCACCGTTAACATCAGCATACTAACGGGCGGGATCGTTGCAGCGTGAGAAAAAAGTTGACAGAGAGTCCGAAGCTGAGTATAATATAATAAAGCACACGTCAGACTTGGCGAAATATGCGCGGTTTAACAACGCCCTCGAGGGAAATTTCATCAACTGCTTCGCGTCGAGCCCCGTCGAGCATCGATCGTTGTTGGGATAACCCAAAGGAGTGTCCTGCAGGGTGAATCTTGAGGATTCGGTTTTCCACGGGCATTGGGTCGGGTACGCGAGTCTTCGAGGGGCTTCTTGCGGGGCTACGAAATTGTGACATAAAGGGGCGAAGGAGAAAGTACGGAGTTTTCAACGGCGGTCTCGTTTCTGGTCTGATCGTTTCAGGAAGGAGGATGGTTGAAAAAAGGCTCGTTTCCAAAGCCGTAAGGAAAGACAATGACTACGACAACGAGTCGCGTGTATCGCTTGAAGAAAGGAATAACAATACGAAGCCATTTCGGCACGATTTACATCTAGAGCCTTCCTCTCGCCCCGTCCAATATCTTTACAGAGATAAAGAATCTCAAAGAGGAGGAAGCGGAGTTGGAGAGAAACGGTAGATAACTAGACGCGGGGAAAAAATAGACGTCGTTTACTATAATACCTGCATACTGCCAATGACGCAAAGGAATGCGATACTTTATTTGTTCAGAGGGTAGAAGAAGGGAAAGAAGATGAACATATTTTTTCTGTTACATGACGGGAAGACTATCGCCGGAAGTCATTCTGTTCCGTTTCCTTTGGCGTTAAAAAAATTAAATAAATTACATGCAAACAAGCAGGAATAAAATTCTATGAATCTTGAATCGATTAATTTCTCAATACATTTGATAACCCACCAGCAAATCGAAGTACAGAAATAATATTCATTTTTCATTTTTCCATGCCGTCAGTATTTCAATGCCGAATAAGCCGAAAGTGAGATCCGACCCAGTTTAGGCATTGAAAGTAAATCGGTACCGTGGCTCTTCATCTTTTCGCGAGGCTGTAGTAACACCCGGATAAATGTGAAACGTCTGAGGTAGAATATACGTATTCTACAAGAGTGTGGAAAATTTGAACAAGCTGTCACCGAGAGAGCGGCGACCACTGATAAATAGTGTACTACAAAAGTTTTGACGTTGGGTATATACGCTTACGATTGCACGTTATACCAGGTAAATGTGCGCGGCTCGTCTCTACGCGTGTTTCCCATCTCCGAACGAACGACGAAGAGGAGCGACAAAAGTGGCGGCGGCACGATCGTTAAGAAGAAATATGAGAGGAGAGAAGGGAGAAGAAGGAGGAGAAGAAAGAAGGCGGTTTAGGAACGACGTGACCTCGGACAAACTTCGGACCACCGTCTAGTCGGAGGTATAACTCTGTTGCCCGGATTATAAGGGAAGAAGAAAAATAAGAGGATCGAACGACCGATGAGCGGCGCATCGCGTATCGTAAGCTAATAAGCCTCGTGGAGAACAAGATGTACGGACAAAAGTCTGTCCGTGTGTCAAATTTAAGTCAAGTGTCAAAGGTGTCCAAGTGTCGAAGCGTCGGCCGCAAATTACCGATCAATTGTAAGAGATTTGCCCTCTGGCTTCTGGATTTACTTTTCAGCGCCATTTTACCTCTGTCGCGAAATTTTTCCTTCATTCTCTTCGTTGCGTTTTTGTTTCGTCGCTGCTGGACGGTGCCGCAACGGTAATTAATTCCACGGCTTCTCACTATCAATTACACCCTTAATATTTTTCTTCATTATTCGCGTTTTCTCATAAAACTCGACGGAGGAAATTTACAGTCGAAGAGATTGTTAAAATCTGAGTAGTTTTTTGCACTAGCATAATTATCATGATCTACGTCCTTTCGCAAACTGAGATTGGATAAAAAATATGGTAGTCCGATATTTTGGCGTCATCCAAAAAGTTCGGAAGGGTCTAAAGGTGAGTCCGAAGTTTGTCACGGAGAAGATAGCTTGTAAAAAAAAAAAAAAAAATAAATAAATCGCTTAGCAGTGGTAATAAAGTACGTATAAGAATGATTTAAATTGGTCGGGGGAAGGCTGAGGTTAGCTGAAAAAAACGCGACGGAGAGAATCACCCGCTAAAAAAGACAGAACTCGAGCTGAAAGGGTTAGGAAACTTGAATTCGCATCGTCGGTCGATTTTTCGCCGTTTGAAAAAGGACATTTTCGCTTTTGACGCAGGAATCGGGATTTGGCAAGAAAAAAAAAAAAAGAAAAAGAAATAGAAAAACCACAGAAGACCGAGAATCATTTTTCACCATCTAAACAGCAGGAATTTGCCAACCAGGCGATAGGGCGCGTGGTGGAAGGCAGTCGGTCAATTTATCAGTAGTCGAGTGGATCTTCTGCGCCGTGAATAAGACCTATCCTATCATCTTGATCCTAAAACTCGGGATTTGTAACGCGTAAGCAGCTGCCCAAACTCAGGAGCCGTCGGGGGTTCTTGCCCAGATCGGTTTCATATCGTTCGAAAACGGAATATGCAGACAAATGCCCCGGAAGAAACGTTTGCCAGCGGCTTCCTCGATCGTCTGGCGATGCTGCTGGCAGGCAGAAATACCAGATTTCGCAACGCTCGACCATCCCGATTGTCAAACGTTGATACCACTCCCGTCGAAGGGCGTGACGAACCGCTGCAATGTATAATAAACACGATCGAGTTTTTGATCGATTAACGGGTCCCCGATCAATCGATCTCCAACCTCGCTGATCTTGCGCCTTCTCCAAATTGGCTCTCCGCAGTGCTCTGGGTTACTCAACTTCGACGGCTTCTACAAGCTGTACGAGGAAATGTTCAATCGATCGAATAAAAAAATAAATAAATAAATGAAAGAGATTTTAGTTAAGGATATTATCAGGGTTCAAGCCGTGGTGCGGTGCGGTCGGCATCGTCGCAGGGGTGGAGCCGCCTCAGTACTCGTCACTATTGCAATTCGCTGTACTTCTTCCTTCGAGGAGTTCGTAACTGTCAGTAATATCGCAACGAGGTAGCTGAAGCAGGTAGGCATGCAAAATGTTGCAGAGGAGATCACTCGCGTAATTGATACTTTTTGCTTTGAATAATATTCCGCTAACCTCTGATCGGGCATGTTTTCAATGCGAGATTATCATAACCAGTCCTTCGACCGAACCACCTCACGCTCGATTCCTGACAAGATCTCTCACTAATCGAAATCAGCGAGGGTGTCAATTCAGCCGCATTTGTTCGTGCACGAAGATGAGGCTTGACTATCAATCGCGTTTGCCCGGTTTTATTGTACAATCATTCGCATTATTCACTTGGATTTTTCTTCTCTAACAATAAGACAAAATAAAAACCTGATCCGATGGTGTTCAAGGTCACGATTTGCCACACGCTCGTGCAGTCGACACGATTAAATGTCAGACTAAATCCTCTTCTTCGACGTTAAGTTTCAGACTGAGAATCGGCGAGGCTTTGCGATTCGTTGAGATTGCCACAAAAACAGGGAAGTACCCTTGAGTCGCAACCTGAATCAGCGGCACAGGTTCTTCTGCTCGGGACTTCAACGCGTCTTCAACCCCGAGTAGGAAACAACCGATAAACTGGTTTGACGAGTGTGAACGCGCTCTGATGCTCGGCCCTGTTATACTGGGTGTTTCAAAACGCGCGAGTCCAGACGTCCTTATCTCCTCCTCGGGAGAAACGGGAATGTATCTCAAACTCAGAATAGTCACAATAATTACCCGACAAATTATCCCGCTGCAGGTGAATGTCGCCGTCTTCAAATACGCTGACACGAAGGCTTGGTAGGTACGCTGCTTGAATTGGGTACTGATTAACAATTGCAATTGCAGCATAAACTTTTGAGCCACAAGTGGCACACGTTATAGCCGTGCGGCATCAGTTAAGTACCGCTCGTAATACCGTACGTGTCTTCCCCGGTAAATTCGTTGGAGTAAAACTTACAAAAGAGGTTGGTTTATTGCAGTGACGGCGACGTCCTGCTATATTCTCTTGAACCGAAAGAAAGAAGAAACTCTCACTATACATGAGAAGCGAGTGAGCGGTGAACTACCGGAGAACTCCGAGATTCGAACTCGCTACATTATGCATTCGATGAAAGGAAATCGGGAAAGGAGATCTGAACGTAACTAGATAAATGCAAAAACCGAGACGAGTAAACTTTTGAAAAACTCGGGTCCACTCGAATTCCACGTGTTTCCGCGGATATCTGATTCATACCTATCGTGCGCGAGGACGTCGAATTTACTGTTTCGTTGTAGGCCTATTGTACCTGCGCACCGATGCAGGTCCAGAGACTGGGATAGCAGGTTTGTCTCCATCTCTTACTCCTTCCCTTTCCGACCGGCAATCAGCCCGTGCAACGTGGCATCGGCGACGTTTTGCTTGTCCGTTGTTATCGTTTTGTCTGCATCTAATCAGCGACTAAGATGCATTGTTGCTGGCAAACTGACGGATTGCGACGAGCCCTGCCTAGGACTTCTTATGCGGCGAGCCCGCGTACAGTTATCGCGATCTTGCGATTTAGCGATCTGCTCGATTGAAACGACCGATGCGTTAGTGCGGTGGAAGGGAAGAGAGGAGGAGAGAGGAGGAGAGGAGGAGAGGAGGCGAGGAGGAGAGGAGGGGCGGAGGGGAGGAGGGGAGGAGGGGAGGAGGGGCGGAGGGGAGGAGGGGAGGAGAGGAGAGAGGAGATGAGGAGGAGAGCAAGAGATGAGGAGCATCGGTCGATTCCTATTTCTCGGATACACGGCTCTTCCGCATGAAAACGGGGACTCATGTCAGCTTATACCTACGATCATTCAAAGACAAAGAATATGAAAGAAAAATCGTTTCATCATGTTCCAAGAACTGCCCTCTTGTTGGTAAAACGAACACGATGTTCGAGCCCCAAGAGAATATCAGAGATTTGCCCCGGAAAATGAGAGTGAGTCGCTCATTCGTTCTCTTCAGGCTTACCGCGTTTACTCTTTGATGCTCGGTTCTCCTGTTTAACAACGAAAAAGAGAACCGGAGTAATAAAGCTCAGCTCTCCAGAGACAGCTTTCGAGCCAAATCTTAAAATTGAACCGTGTACTCATATATACAAACAATCCAGATTTCGTTTCAATCAAAATCCCAAGCTCATGACTTTACAGCATTTCCGAATACCTTTGAAGTCAACGCATGGCGTTAGACTGACGTCGTGAAATTTAAGTCAGATCCTTGAAGTTATACCCAAGAGAAAGAAATAAAGAAGGAAATTCAAATAACCAAGACGTATGAGTTGGAGGGTAGAGAAACCCCAATCCGTATACGTATAAGTACACCCGCTTCCATCAAACGCTTTCGTTTCCGATAATCACGCGGCATTGAAGATAAAATCCGAGGGCGGGGAGGATATTTCGCGAATTACAAAGCTCTCAACGTTCGCGCGGGTGGATCATGAAGAGGTGGAAAAAGAGGGAGTAGAAGATGAAGACGAATATCATCGCGGAACCGTCCCTCGCGATGCGAGTTACGAAATTCTCGTCACGCATATTACTGCACGCGTCATACGACGACGGAGGATCGAGTACACCGCATCACGGTGCAAGCGTGTGGAATAAGCTACAGCTGCTGCTGTTACCACAGCATTGCAAAAGGATGATCCCGCATTTTTGCTCTGCGCGGAATCTTTGTAAATGAGGCGAGAGAGTACCCACTTATCGATTCGTCAGCACCGTCATTGCCACGTGTGCGTGTGTTTTATTTCAACGTTAATGCTCGAAGATGAACGAAACTCGCCCTCCTTTTCGACGCCCCGAGAAATCATCAAACGAGAAGTTAACGAGAAGAGAAGAGAAGAAAAGAAAAGAAAAAAGTCTCCTTTTCATTTCTTTCTTTTCTTATAAAGAAAAGAACGCGATGAAAGTAAAAATCGAATAGGGAAACTCACCGATTAATTACCCGACCAAGCTAATGCTGAGCTGATATCAAGCTCGAACCAATTTTTTTTAAATAGATTCTACCGTTTGAATCATTTGCGCAATTAACCGCCCTAGAACGAATGACGCAACATCTGCTGCACGGCGTTGCATCTCAAAAAGGAACCGATGCAACCAATCGAGTGATAGACGATCGAGATGATTTGTATTCAGCAGTTTCTTCTTTTCGATATTTTTTAAAGCGCCACACTGATTGCGAGTCGATTGCTTACCAGATGTTAAACCTCGAGGGTGTTGTGATGAAACGAGATGAAATAAAACGGTGCCACCTGAACTGCGATGGAGATTCATTACTCTAGACTATATACAATAAACCGAAAGACAAACAATACAAATTTTGCTGCGGCACTGCAAGCAGATTTTTCAGCCAGCTCAGCAAAACATTTTATGCTAACCAATGTTTCATGAAACAATAAGATATAATGAAATTGCCGAATTGCTATGTCAGTAATGAAATATTTCTTTTCTACTTCATGCGTGTTATCAAGACTTGTATTTCAGGCAGGCACAGCAGCTTGCCGTGAGTACCTAACAACCCGCGTCCATGTCGAACGCGCATCTGTGTCATCCGAATCCACTTGCGTGGATATCATCCTGCGGCCTGATATCGTACGGTAGGTGTTATGTAGCGCGTGGAGTCTAGTCGCTACCAGTGTGCAGCGGTGTCGATGTGCCGTTGCGCAATGAATTGCCCTCCTCTTTTTGTCTGAACTTTTTCCGTCGTTTTCTTCACCGCAACATCAGCACCGTCAGCGACAGCCGGAGAGTTCAGCGACGCTTTTGAACGAGTTTCGACAATTTATGGGACGTTATTCTCGGTTCTGGTTATGCCCAGAGGGTATGGCTAAATGATCCCCCCATGCAGTCGCCGCTTCTACGGTGCCGTTGCCGTTGTCGTTCCGAAATATCGCCTCTATTTCCGTACGCTCGAAAAGATTTCAACGTTCGCTTTTTCATGCTTCTGAACTTGACTTCTTCGCTCCTTGTTATTCTCTCATTTTTCAAAAATGACAACAAGCTCTTGACGAACTTTCAAGTATTCAGAAACCAGTTCATCCATATGACGCTTGTATGTGACTGGCAAACACCGCGAGAAAGGTGCTATGAGGATCGTCGAGGAGAAGCGTGAAGAAGAGAATTGGAGATGTTGCTTTCGAGGAGGTGGAGGATCCGCTGTCCACTTCGCTGCGCACATCAAATCGCCCGGCTCTAGAGTCGACGAGATTCGGTTACAGAACTATGAAAACATGTAAATACATGTTCGTCGCGTGTCGTTGCATGCCTACGCGATATACGTATTAACGCTGATGCATTTCTGAGCTCTGTCTCCTCAGTACAGAGACCACGTACCGATATACGTGTGCAAACAGATGCCATATTCACTGCCTTCGATGCGAAACGTCGATTCTAACTACGTACACGCAAGTTGAAAGTTCATGAATTGACAGAGAAGTGATTGGCAGAAAAGGTGAGTGAGAAAGATGCGATCGGCTGGGGCGCGTCAAGCCCTGCAGAGGCGTTATAAGGATGATAAGATAAAGATACCCTCGAGTTATATTCACCCGTCGTTTTTCTCTGTCGTCGGCTAAACGGAGTCGAGTCGACTTCCAACTATACAGTGAATTATTTGTCGAGTCAATCTTATCGGGGACGGACGTGATGCTCGCTCGAATCGACTGCGAGGCGAGGCGAGGCGAGCCAGTGCACACTAATGACGCATGTGTGCCCTGCAGGCCAGGCCCTACGCGACTTCACCAGCTTTGGAATGGTTTAAGGGGACGATAATACAGCCACATAACTCCATACGGAGGAGAGGAGGTGGGAAAAGAGAAAAAGAAACGGTTACGCAACTACATAGCACGCGTTTGCGGGAGAGGCAGATAACGGGCGACACGAGAAAAAGGGAAAGGAGGATCGACCGAAAAAAGGAAGTGAGAAAATAAAAAGGAAAGTGTACAGGACACGATATATCTTCGAGGAATTATTTCCGGTCACTTGACACCATCGCGACCGTTGTTTTTCGAATCCCAGGATCAAAAGTCCCGGTGAATTATCCCCCGACACATGGCGGCGTATTATGAGTGGAAAAAGTTGACTTACGGGTTTCCCGGAGGCAACTAGAGAAGAAACGGCACAACGAGGACGACGATGTTAGCAGCTTGCAAAGGTGGCGGGTGGTGTAGGAATAAGAGGGAAAGTGAAAAAAGAGAGGATCGTAGAAAAAGTCGCCAACTGTATAAGCGTGGAAATATTTTAACAGCAGAAGAGTAAAACATGGTTATAATGGGCGCGGAGAGGAGAAAGGAGGGAGAAACTCTTGCAGATACTTTGGTGAAAATAAAACGTCGTCTGCGAGCTGGAGAGGAGGGGGGAGAGACGGTGCGGTTTAAAACAGAAGAAGGCACTGCAGACTGAATCTTGGGCCAAGTTATACAATATCTTTCAAGATGCTGCGCTACAGGCAGGCAGGCAGCTTTCAAGCCTTCCGGCGGCTGGTCGACAACCTTACAAACTCTCTTTCCGTGGTCGCCGAAAACTCCTCCCTCCGTGATATTTCTCAAGTGAACACAGTGCCATCACCCCCGTGCAGTGCCGTGACTTCCGAGATTCGACGATCCAACTCCTCAGAGAATTCAAATGAAATATTCAGCCCTCGTCACTCAAAGACAGTCCTCCGCTAGCCACTCTACTCTCCCCTATCACCTGCCAATCTGCCATTTCTGCGTATGATTGTAGCCTCGTTTATAATGTGCCCCTGCATGGTATTGACGACGGAATGAGAATTTATTATGAATTGAGGTAAATAGCACACGACATATGTAAGTGAGAGATGGTGTTATGATCGATACTCCAACGATACTCGACGCCACTTCATGACTTATAGTAGACGATGAACGAAGCATTCCCATCGAATGAAATCTCGTGACGCGATATCCATTAAACAACAATGAGTAAGTCGTAGATATTCACAATGGACAACTGAATGAGGGAGAGTGAAGTGAGTGCAAGTGATCAGCGCTGGATTGGGTCAGCCGATGTATCAGAGGGTTCGACAAAATATTAGGTAGGTACATACATGGTCTGTCCCTCCTGTCGTTCGAACCGGAATGGGTCAAACACGCGAGGCAGAACGACTGCGAATCGTTAAGCCGTTACGTTAAACCATTAGCTCATTGTCAAGAGTTTTTATGTTTGAATTAATGATACGGGGACCGCGACATACTAGGCGAGTTGATCAATAACATTTCAACCGTCAGCAAACCGTAAACAATACTTGTGCAGCGTAAGAGCAGAATGGCATAAAGTAATGAGAGCAAGCTACGTTGAAAGTGAGGGAATTGTTGATTTTACTGACGAGCGAAGTGGAATGATGACAGATTTTCCTGTCACGGTTGGACAGCAGCTGTCACCGCGTGGCATACGCGAAACATTCAAATAGGAACGCAGCAAAATGAGCCAAGTCTGAGGTCTGACAGTTGCAGAAGTAAAGCCAGGGAGGTCCGTAATTCCTTGACAAGTGGGTATAAGGGAGAACGTCTCCAGGTTTATTGCTGCCAATTCTCCCTCGGTGAAGTTCGCCGAGGCATGATGGATAGGTACAATCGGTATGTGACTCATCGTCAGTCACCCACATAAGCACATGGCCTGGAATTTCAGCAAGTTTGGAAACTTCTACCCATGACCGAGGAGTCCAGCCGTCGGCAAACTTGGTGTTCAACGTTGAAAAGAAAACTGAGAAGATTATTAAAGAGACGCGGGCTCGTGAGTTTTCAGCTATCGAAATTTTACCCGTGTGTATCTGTCACCGGATTGGCATTGCGTCAAAGTTGCCGGAGTATAAAGTACAACGTGAAGAAACTCTCGAGTCTCTCTGTGACGGACAATGAGCTCTTCGTGCTACACCGGCTGTTCACCCAAGATGTCTAATTCTCCGACGCACGCTAGACTTTTACACTTATTCATTCGACTTTGTGTTGTAAGCTGGGGTAGGTGCCTACCCGGGAAACAACGAGCAAACCCTTGTTATTCGTTTGTCTTTCACTTGGCCAACTATTATACGCGGTGTCGTTCTCCTCATCTTGCGAATAATTTAGAACAGACCTTAAGAGAGCGTAATTCTCTTTGTATCGAGCGAGACACCCGAAGGAGGATAGAAAAACTGCTCGTTGTTATTATCATTGTCACAGTCTCGAGAAGACCGACTTCAGAAGTCACGCCCAAGTGTTTATTTTTCTATTTCCATATTCGAATTCTCCAGACAGTGTAGAAAAGTGTTTTTACGCGTCGGGCTAAATCGCTGAAAGGCCAAGAAGGAGCACGAGGAAGATGCAAGAAAAAATTAGTAAAAAGAAAAAAAGGCCAGACAACCCGGGATGTACATACAGTTGTACCTTCTCGGCGTAAGAAGGTCATTAAGAGGCTGGACCATACGACCGTTGGCTACGGCCCAGAATCGATAAACCAAGGAACGAACAGGCATGAATGAATTGGCAAAAACGCTAAAACAGTCGCCAGAATCGTCCCGCACAGTAACGGACGAGTTAATCACGCATACGGAAGTAATTGTGTCTGGTTCTGTACGCACAACTAGCATTATAGTAGTAAAGAACGCTAATCCGTTTTGCCATCGTTCCTACGCGCCAACGAAAATAAATCTTCGTACAGGTTTCACTGAGATTCATTGAGAACCTCTCATGTCTCATTTCGAATGAAGTTTGCTCCAATATCCACAGACCTGTCTTTCATTCATTTCCACGCAGTTTATCATTCCGTTGAGGAGTGAAAAGAACTCGCGGAAGAATCTTCGTTAGCTTAATGGTCTTGCACTCATTTTCAATTGAAACAATTACTGTACGAAATTGAAATTGACATATTTCATCAGAATATGCGAATTATATTTCACCCTCTTCTGCAGCATTAACCGCCTGACATTCCAGTTGGAGGAGAAACAAAAAGTGACATAATTCAAACGAATAGTATATTGTGTCGACGGTTGAAAGATTGAAAATAAAAATTAGGAGCAAGGAGAACGAGTCGCGTTCGGGCGATTGTAGATACCGACGGTTAATAATCATGACGAGTCTTTTAATTTACGAATAATTTATAATAAATTGCCGGCCGGGCGAGAGGAGGAACAATATTATTGCAGTTATGAAGTAGGTTGGGTTAGGGCGAGTCGTTTGGCAACACCAGCGGCATGATGTATTGGAATTATTATTATTGTTACAACTTTTTATCTCTCACCATTTGGGGTCGCATCGTGCTTTTTAAATTCTTCATTTTTCATAGAAACAATTCTCAGCCCTGCACAACCCAAGATGTACGACAATTATTCCACGAAAAAGTTTACATCACTAAACTAACCTCGAAAAAATTATTATTCGCAATATCACACCGGAAAGGTTGTATCATTTTGAATTACTTTGAAAAAAGAAATTAACGTTGCAACGTTATCTTGCGCTCCAGCTTTAGCGCTAACGTGAAACAAGGAACAAAAAAAATAAATAAAAATACTCGTATCCATAAACATAAAAACATAGATATGAACCTGTTTTATTTTCATTTTGTTATTCACTCAGGAAGAAAAAACAATTTTTTTTTGCATCATACCTACGCCTATAAATGAAATATATGGGATATAACAACTAGAAAGAATGACAACAGTGCACAAAATTGCGGAACGGGTCACTAAATTCAGACAAAGGCTCTAAAAGAGTCGAGAGTATGTGGGAAAATATTTTTATACATGCGAATGTGTGTACTGTGCGCAGGTATAAAGTATGGTAGGTACATTTGTACCCTAAAACGCGAGGACCGAATGAATTCCCGCTGCTCGTGGCTCTAACGCGGAGTTAAGTATACAGCTGTAACTGACTGCAGTCACGGTGGTTTTGCGGAGAGCGTTAGTTAAATTGACAATTTATATATAAGCACGTAACGTACATATGTAGCGTGCATAGAGAGGCGAGAGCTAGGCTGGCACATACCGTGAGGAGAGAGGTCAGAGTTCAACGGTGCACGACACGCGTTGCGCAACATCGTTTCTCTGCCTGAATGCAGTGAGTATCATGGGAGGGTATCGCGTTAGTATAGGAGAAAGATACCGAATAATAATTAATTGATATCTAAAAATGAAACCACAGAAGAAGTATCGTCACGGCGATATGTTTTCTTTTCTTCTTTTCTCTTTTTTTTTTTGTTCTTTTTTTTTTTTTTTTTAGTCAAGGCAAAGCGTGGGTGCTGCGAGTGCCACGTATTGGAGCGATCTCTGGAACCGAACGTGCTATACCTACATACGCAAGCCTGAATTTCACCCACCTTATAATCTGGTACTGCGGAATTCATATACGCCCTCTCTCTTCTCTTTTCTTAGTGAAATATTAAAGCGAGATAGCAATCGATACGAAAACGGTGGCTGGCCGATCAGCCGTCTGCCCGGGTACGTAATATTGAATTTTACACCAAGGTCCGAGAGTGCGCGATCGTTCGGTAAGGCTTGTGGTATAATATGGAAAAAGTGTCATAGTCTGGAGCAGTCCGACGAAATGTCCGAAGCGAGCCTGAACACAATATGCCTCCGCCGTGCCGTGTGTGCGGTACATAACGGAAGAACACGCGGACTCACCCAGTTCGTGACGTAATCGGCGGTGAGAGACGAGGTGGGCATGTATCGGGACCGATGACGACATACCTACCTGAATCACGAACCGTCACGGTCAGCGGCGATAAAATATCACGTTAGTACAAACAACAACGACGCCCCGATATGAGAGCACGCGGAGTATAGTGTAATAAAACAACATGCATAATGCATCATATTGCTAGTTTCAAGGATGTGTGTAACCTCATTATAGACATAAAGCCATACTTCTGTCGTACGCTCTGCAAGGTAGGTTGTGTCATGTACAGCTGAGAGTTGTAGTTCCATTGTGGTGCAAAGTTTGGAATTCGCATCGTGACTCTTTACAGTAGCTCAGCTCCGACCGGTTGTTTCACGCGAAGCTCCACCGTGCGAATCCGACTTGTGTGCGACGTGAGGTGTACATACGGTAACTTGATACGACAGACTGTCTACTCCCAAGCAAGCAACAAGGTACAAGGCGCAAAAGTTCCGAATCAAGTAAAACTCGGAGTTAAATGAAACCACACTCTGTGAGATGCGGATGGACGCAAATTCGGTCACACATCTTATGCTGGTGTACAAGATGCCCGATTTACTTCGATGAGATGAGTAATATTGGTCATCGGTGGATGACTAAACCCCGAGTTGAGCAGCATGCTTTTACACCGTGGTGTTTGAATATGCGACGAAGATCGGCAGGGTACGAGATTACATTGCGGTGCTACGAATGTCTTACTTTTCCGGAAGGAAGTGTCGTATAGCAGTTTTATCGGAAAAACGTTCCGTTGAATACTCAGGGACCAGTTGATGTACTTGGTGGAGGAGGAACGGAGGAAGAAGAGTCGACTAACCGACCAACCGACTGAAGAGGAACACGGGAACCTGCAGAAACGCTAACACGCGAGTCCAAATGTCCTCTCATTGTCTTCTGTCGGAAAAATGGTGGAAGGTTGCCTCCGGCTGGATCCAAGATTCTCCCGAGGTGTGAAATGGCAGAAGAAAGAGAGAGAAAGGAACGAACCACTTATACACGATTAGAAAATGCTTCGGTCGACCTAATCGGACCCTGCGAATTCCCATGGCGGTGCACAATCGCTGCAACTTTAGCCTTGAGCCTACGATTAGCCTGCGCTAATCAATCGCGAGGGGACTTTCTCGATTCGTACAAACAGTACCAGAGTTAATCCATGGACGGATAGAATGATCCCGTGCACCTACGCAAGAGGAGGTGGGATCAGCGACCGCCTAAGCCTCGTCATGTCCGAGAGATAGATATGCTTGAGGAAGAAGGTTTGATTATCCAGGTATACCCACCGTTCTCGGTCGAGCTAATTGCCGGATGCGTTATCCGAGTGACCCGAAGGCGTGGCTCCTGGCCGTGCAGCGGGATTTAGCAGGCGCATAAATTTGCAATCACCCGCGTGAGATGTTGCGGTGGGTAGGTAGGTAGGTAGGTAGGTAGGTATGCCTACCCTGGCATGCAAACGCGCATGTTCATCAGCTGCAGAAAAGTAAGATTACTCATTGTCGGCAACGGCAACAAGAACCCTGACGATGAGAAACAGATCCACCCGCCTGCCATTGCGTGCACCTACCTAATCCAAATCCTGATCCTGATCCTCCTGCAATGCTAATTTAACGAGACTCGTTTCACCGGAGAATGCACGTTTTACTTTTTACAGTAAAAATATTTCACAATGATTGACGTTGATCTTCTAAGCTACGGATACTCGCTCTCTCTGATCAGTCGACAAATGATTTCTTTATACTCATTTTTATTATTTGTGATCGATTCCGCTTTCGAGGAACGTTGTCACTATCACGCTCACGAGAGATCATTATTTCACGAAGCGTTTATCGGATTCAACATCATAGCGAACGACTTACTATCCAATTGTATATAATGTCCCGAGTCTAAATTGTGTAACGTTTGCGACAAGATGATTAAGGGTAAAAATAAAATTGGCTGATAAACAGAAAAACTAGTTCAACAGCGCGAGCCGAATGAGATGATGGCGAAGTATATGAGGGGCAGCAGGAAATTTCCGGGGAATCGCAACTTTTTTTATACCGAGGGCAACACAGCATGAGCAGCAGCAACAGCACCGGAAGCAGCAGTGGCTAAGCTTTAAGAGACAAAATGTTAGCGGTCATCGGATCGAATTTTCATTCACTTTTTTCCCCTCTCCCTCTTCCTCTTTTATCGTCGTTAACGACGTTTTTTCCTCGAGTTTTACATCAGGCCATAAAGAAGTAGATATCAATCAGTCAGAGGATGGTGGTTCTGAAGGCATGGTTACAGATGCATGGAGATGTCGATACGGGTGGAAAGAGAAGATCGAGGAATCCCTAAAATCTATTCGCGGCATCGTTTTTCTCCCCAGCCGCGAATCGTTAATGTCTCAATATAAATCGCCGAGCTTCTATGTAGTTCATTTCTTCGCCGCAGAATACGGAATAACACGCACGTATTCATATTGGAATTGCTCAGCAATCGATCAGCCCGATTCGTCCGGAGAAACAGTAACCTCATGTTACAGAGAGACTCTGTGTATACTCTGCATCATATTATACATACCTACACGCAATTACGAATAGTGACATGAAATGGAAATGCAAGGGGTTTCATAACGGGAGCGGTTGCAGAAGGTGGACGAAGAAAGGCAGCGTTGATAAATTGAAGAAGAACAAGAGTGCCGGAGAACAGGTTTAGCCACTCAGCTCTTAGAGCTGGGTGATACTCGGGGTGGGAAAAGAGACGCGAAGAACGAGAAGTGACTACTCATCGGGGATTTGAAAATGGGGAAATATCAAGACGTTGCATGATTTACAACAAAGGAACTTGGACGTCAACCGTTAATGCGCTGACAATGAAAAATGCCGTATGTCTTTGCCGCAGGGTTGATGATTGCAGCGCGAAGTTCACCTGCACACGGGGTGGAGTACAACTCGAAAAAATAAACGAAAAAATAAATAAATAAATAAATAAAGTAAAAAAAATAAAAAAAAATAAAGCAAAAATCGCCTGTTCCGTCGCGGCTTTAATGTCGTTCTCGTGTCACGCGGCTGCCGCGTGTAACTCGAGCTGAGTGGAGTTCCTACACCCTGCAGCGTACATAGGAAAAGGTGGCTGAGTATAGTCAGGTCGATCTTTTTTCTCTCTTACCCGCAGAGAAAACAGGGTGAAAACCGGGCGTACGTAGGCCATGGATCGAGGGAATGACGGAGGAGGGCATCGAGGGATCGATGAGTGCGATCAATTTCGAGCGAATATGGCAGAGCTTCGAAGTACCTGTATATGACCCGAAAGGTAATGACGCATGACGTGACGTTACGATGTATGGAGTTTCGGGGATTGTTATCGAAAGAATCAGAACATTCGATTTGTTGTGCAATACGCTGACGGCAATAGCAATTTATAAATCGTTGAATAACAATTAGCTCCAAGTAAAATAAAAAGAGGCAAGGAAAAATTAAGCGAAGCTATAATAAAACACAATAATAGTGTAGAAGAATACGATCGGTTCGCTGTGCAAGCCTGACGTGGTTTACCGTCCCTTATCTCATCTGGCGAATCGCGCGCGGTGATTTACAGACGTTGCCACCGCGCGCCGTGCGTTGCCTGTGTTGTATACACCCATGCTTACCTACACCTTGTACATACCTGTTATAACGAGAAATTGACACACTTCTAGAAACATTATATCTATTATCTATTATCTACATATACTGTATATATTGTTTGTGTATAATTGTACGTACATGTACGACGTATAGTAGAATATATATGTGTATCAGATTATATTCTACTTATACATATACCAGATATTTTATATTGAACATATTATATGTATAGAGCAGTGACGTGTTACTTTGACAAGTTATTCCGAGTATTCTTAACCGACTTTAATTACACTTTATCATATCAACTGCACGTTGTATTGTATGCAATATGCACATGCCTCGCAGGTATAAACTCACTGTCAACAAATCAGTTACAGAGACATAATGACTCCGAAAATCGTTACGTAATCGTAAAAAAATGTAGTAGAAGAACCCGGATTTTATTCAATAACCTATTTCCATCGATGTACATCTATATAATACCGCGATGAAACGGTTGTAATTTCTCAAGTAATATTTGCAAGTTTATAATTTGAGCTCTGTTCTTAAATGGGAATCGAGAAGAATGCAAACGTTGTGAGAATTTCCTGATATAATGTAACAAGATGCGAGATATACATGTGTACAAGGTATATATTATATTGCTTCATCAAACGCGATACAACTGCAGTACCAAACAGCAGCAGCAACAGCAGTATATAATTCAGTCATACACCTAAAGCTACAAAGCCAAGTTGCATCAGATACGAGAGGTTTGACTACAACCCCGGATAATAACGATTCAAATTACGAATGTACGTATTCTACATATAATTTGAAAGCGTAAATTAACGTGGGTAGAACAACCGCATAAGGCTAATTAAAATTCCTTCACTGCAAGGCAGACATGATTATATACGTATATATGTATAATTGTAACCACTCTTAATAAACTTCTTAATGACAAAAATTAACAAGTTTCCATATGATTCCTGTTGAATTCAACATTATACGTATATGTATGTTTCACGTACCGTTTAAAGCGAAATTGTCTTGTCAAATTTTGCAACTTCGTTGCGGTTCGTTTGGTTACGACGAAACGTAGTAAGGCGATTTGAATTTTACCGTGTGGCAATGGCATTAAAATTGATAACCGGCCGCCCAAACAGACGACGAGATCTCTCTACGACATGCCGAGAATTGAAATTGATGGAGGAAAAAAAACAGACAACGGGAAAATTTTCGCCTTCCCTTAAATTCAGCATCCAGTACCACCGATTCGGACCCTGTCTAATTGGGAAAACAATGCATGTGTAACTCGGTACGACGTATAAAGGTGTCGAAAAACGTAATTAAACCGTACGCCGCCTATCAGATGTACAAACGCGAAAATCGTAGCAGAAATAGCAGAAGCCGGCCATTAGCATCATCATCATCATCATCATCGTCAGGAGGAACGGACGAACGAGAATGAAACGAAGCGAAACGAGGTAAAGGCATTGTGGCGAATACCTACAGCGATGTTAGAATACGCCATACGGATACGTGTTAACGATGATGAATGTTCGCGCGAGAGGAAGACCGAATCTCACGGTAAGTTCGGTCAGGCTAATTGTAAGCTGCAAACTACGCCATGATTATGGAAGCCTCCCACGACTCGTTTGTTACACGTAAGTACACATTACAGATACGTATCAATTCCCGATAAATTCGTTATCGATAGGTTTTGATAATAATCGATAACGCCGTCCTGCACTGGCGTCTTGAGTAACAATGTTATTGCTCGAAGTGTGAAGAATGTTTCCAGGTTTCCGCGAACCATTTTTCAGGCTTTCAATGTTACAATGACGATGAGTTAATCGTAAATGACTGATTGAATAAATGTAATATCAAAGTGTCGACTAATTTCTACAGTCACCGTCGAGTCATATTATTATATTATTCATTTTCTTCCAGGTAATAAAACATACGCAAATTATTTTTTTAACAAATTCAGCTAATGGGAAAAACTATTTGTGAAATCGAAATAAGGAAAAGTTGTAAAAAATTTCAACGGAGTCTCCCGATTCTCGTAATTGCATCCGCAGCTATAATAAAATCCAATAGATCATCAATCTGTACAAACTACCGAAGTTAGTATGAATTGAATATTTGTGGGTATGTTGAAATGAGGCTAATTCGAGAAATACAGATTGTCAGTCGACCTGGACGTAAGAGGAGAATATTGATAGAAAGTGAGAAAGTATAGCCTGCGGGGAAAGAAAAATAGACAACGGACATAAATTTGACGTTTTAGTAGCTGTAAAAGCGCACCGTGATGGGCAAGCTGACAGTCATGGCCGAGAAAAAGGGAAAACTCCGTGGATACATTTCGTACCTAGGTATTGTATACTTCGAGCACGTTGTATTAAATAAACAAAATTTCGGAAAGAAAAGTTTCCGTTCCGAATGGTTCGTTCCACGCGCAGGCATCCACAGAAATATCAGTTTCCGACGAAGACGACCGTTTGTCGGTGTATTTCCAGCCTAAACACAACACCGCGGCAGCGGGCGGCAGTTTGATTCCCGACGAAGATGTGTAACGCGCATATGCAGCCAACGGTATCGCCGTCGTTGCTGCATGCAGACTGGCCAAGGGGTCGATAACCCGGGTAAAATTTCAATTTTTACGGCGGCACCTGCTGCCGCTTCGTCTTAGCCCTGTATATGGTTGTATCGTACACGAGCTATTTCGAATCTACACCAAAAAGCTCGAGTGGTCAACGAGATGGTCGTCGGGAATGTGAAAAAATGCCAATCCGCGAACCGACGCGACGCGTCACAACGCAGTTTGAGTCCAGTTAACAGAATCTCCTACAGTATTGTTAAACGAGTATCAACAATTGTTATTCTCTGTATACCACCCTCGGTGAAAAAAATAATAGCAACGATATCTCGAGTGTCGACGACGTTGTAATTTTTCAACGAATGAAAAAATCGGTTAGTCATTAATGAACGGAAAAAATTCTTTTCCATTTTTCTTTTCATCTCTCATCTATTTTATTTACCATACGGTATACTTACACAGCGATCAATTGACGGTTAATACAGAGAATGTTGGCCCAATATTGAACACGTTGTTGATTCCGAGTAAGAAAGCCAAAGAAGCGTTTGTCAGTACTCACGTCAGCGTTTGTCAGCTGAAACAATTGAAAGAGAAAAGGAATAGTTAAAAACAGTGTCTACCATCATTTGAAACATATCATACGTACATACTAGAGCTAAAGTAAAATTGTTTACCTTATAAATTTACTTGATATGTATAATAAGTGCGTTACAAGCGGTATATACGTAATTGGTCATTCTTTTCCACATTGCAATTTGCTTGCGTAAGAAAAATCCGTTCGACTGTTATACGAAGCTAATTTAATCCAAATCTATTTTGCTACTCTCTTTCATCACATGTTATGCCGAATAATCTCACTATGAGAAGGCTGAAACTGCAGTCGCAGAGCGTTTGAAAAAAGGCGAAAACAAAAAAATAAAGCAAAAAACACCATCAACTTGGACCATAACTTGTATATAAATAATCGAGTGTTTTGTATGACTTGGTTTTATTCTGTGCCACGTCGGTTTCAGCACGCACTCGTCAACATTAAACGTTAGAGATAGATCTCGAACGGTTCTCGAATTCAATTGTAAAGCCGAGCATCCGGCATGCAGCAGCAGTAGCTCGGTAAGCCCGACGCTTGAACGTCGGGCTTGAGGTTAAATGGTGATAAAAAAAAGGGGTTATAAAAATTCAATTTCGTGACGAGATGGAGAGAATCAATCGTCGGCAGTCTGCAGAAGTGCCTCGTACGCCACCCACGCAGCCCAAATTTTGATACCATCTCTTTCGCTGTTCAGTCTTTTTATTCTTTTTTTATTTGTTTATGCTTTTTATTTTCATTCATTCGGCTTTAGTGTTACTTCTCATTCTCAACGCCCTGTCGCCTTCTCCTTTTTTTTCAAGCAAACATCATACGCCGGCGTTCGTGGGCATACAGTAAGGCAAAAGCGAATTCGGAGTAGAAGAAAACATTCAGCTGCACAGTGTGTTGGCGGGTATTTTTTATCCTCTTTCAAATATTCTGTAGACACACACGTACACACCTCTGCAGGCGAGAGAGAACAAGTCTGGCAGACGGTGTGTAGGTACAAGCGAACCTGCGTATCGCGACACCCATACTTCTTTACCTCCTCGGCTACTGAAAGTGTGCACATGCGTGATAGTGGAAAAAAGAAATTGAATCTCTCCTCGCATCGATGATGGGATAAATAAATCCCTCCGGGGGTTACGAAAGGGCCAAAGGAAAGGAAGGGGGGAAGGAAGAAAGGGAAGAAAAAAGAGAAAAATGCGAAAGGGAGCGTTATGCGATACTTGGCGGGTTTTGAATAAAATTGCGATTGCATGCAATATGTATACCTAAGGTATACATAAGGTGTGATTTTCCTGACGAGGGCGTCACGCCGCGCGTTCTTAGCAAACTTCGTTGTGCTTCTTCTTCTTCTTCTTCTTCTTCTTCTTCTTCTTCTTCTTCTTCTTCTTAATTTTTGTTCATTCTCACTCTCATGCTTAACTTCTCTTTCTACGCCTGTCTTCGATACGAGCCAGTCCAGCGGGACGGCTGACTTGCGCAGCTGACAGATTCGCAAGGAATAATAATGATAAGAAAAGCAGTGGCTACGACTCCTATATATGCACCTATTATGCAGGCATATACCGTAACGTTTCTGAAATGTCAACCCTTATTTTATTCATCGATCCCCAACTATGTATTACAATATACATACCAATATACGTATATGTAGAGTTGATATACATACGTACACATCTATTGAGAATTTCATCACTCATTGATTTTCACCCTCACCCTCCGCTACCCCCTTACCATCGTCCTTATCGACTCCTCCGCCTCTCAGTTTTTAGTTTCACATCAGGTAAGAAGAAATAAGAAGAAATAAAAAAAAAAAAACGAACGTGTAGAAAAAAACGGCAAATGTAAAATACTTTCCAATGAACAGAAAGAAAGTCAGACGAGTCGATTTTCGAGGAATCACTTTGCAGCTATTCAAGATGAAGAAAAAACAAGTTTCGCCACATATTCGATGGAGATACGTGAGACAGAAAATAATAAAAAAATATGAAATTCACTTTAGAGGAGAGTGGGGCACATTCGGACATTGCCATTTTTTGCATTTATAATGTGTAAAGTGGTGACAGCTGTAGGGTACGTTACGAAAGCCAAAAAAAAAGACAACTTTCCGGCTTTAGTGAAAATTCTTCAAATAGATGTCGTGTCGCTGGGAAATGAAAAATATTCTACCATTGAAAGTAACTATTTTTCCGATCTATTCGTAAGGATACGGGATTCGAAGTATCGTGTTCTACTATAGAAGTAATAGTAATTTATTTTAAAAATAAACGAGGAATATGTAAAACTCGGAATAAATTAACGTTTTTCTATTTAATATTATTGAGCATACCTATTAGAATATTCAGTAGCCCACAATTCCAATAACCATAAAAATAAAATGGTTGAATTAAATAAAAAGTCTAATAAAATTCGTATAAATAAATTCCGAAAAATAATTTCATAAAAATGCGTTGGTAGAATCACTTATACCTGAAGAAAATAATGTGTCCGAATTTGCTCTAGTATGGAACAAGTGCGGTACTTTGGAAAAACGCGCGGCACAATTTTGCATTGATCAAAATGTCAGTGTACGCGTGGCAGGTTACTAAATAATGAATGTAAGCGTCGATATATCCCAAAAAGGGATTCGATAAACAGTTCTTGAGGTCTATAATTGCCGACAAAAAAAAGACCGTCGCATTGTTTCGACTGAGAATACGAAGTATGAAAGAGTCGTACTGAAGAATTTACCAAATAATCGCATAAGCGTTTTACAAAAAATTAGATTTTCCAAAAATATTTCAGACTCTTTCAATTTTTTTTTTACTCGAGATTATCGTATACGTACAGGTACTTAAATCGATTTTGATTCATTGCAACTGCCTCTACTCTATATACAGCAAAAAATCAGTTTTCCACTTGACATTCGTGACAATACGATTCTCGTAAAATTGTAAATACTGGCATTTCAAAACGAATGTGAATGAAAGAAAAAGCAAATCTTTCCTAGAAAATGAAAATCACGTGAACCATCTGGGCGATTGCAAAAAGTTCTTTGACTCTGTTGCACGGTGTCAACTGTGATATAATGTTAGAGACGTGCGAACGCGTATCTCCATCCACTACTACGCAAATGCACACGTTACGGAGAAGGGAAATTAAAAGAAAGGCGAAGAAAATGACAATTTGGAAAGAATTGATTGAGTAAGACGAGAAAGGGTGGGAGAAGGAAAATCTGAGCACATGTATTTTCTCGTACCTACCAGAGGTGAGAGGGAGGGGGAGGAGGAGGGAGGAAGGGCGGGAGGGGGGGGGGGGGGGAGAGGGAGAGAGAGAGAGAGAGAGAGAGAGAGAGAGAGAGAGAGAGAGAGAGAGAGAGAGAGAGAGAGAGAGAGAGAGAGAGAGAGAGAGAGAGAGAGAGAGAGAGAGAGAGAGAGAGAGAATGCATCGACAGCGTTTTACATGTAAGTATACCGAGTGTATATCCATGTACATAAGAGAGGTTAGGTGGTTATAAGGTATGTGTAAATATAGTATCGTGTATAACTTATAGCCGGATGTGGACTGGCTCCTTCTCTTCTTTGAGCGTATTACAGTCCTCCTAGGTATAGGGTATAAATAAGGTATTACCGTATAGTCACGCAACGCGTCTCTCGCCGAGCGACGACGCCCATGTAGTATACATACATACACGCATGCATGCATACACATGATGGGTATGTAACATACCTTTTAAGTGCCCCTCCTCTTATATTACGTACGTACATATCTAACACTTCTACAAACAGAACACACGTTACATGCAAGTGGCGATATGCACAGCCGTCTACTATCGAATTGTTTCGGTCATCGTTTCTGCTCCGCTGGTTTTTTTTTTTTTTTTTTTTTTTTTTTTTTTTTTTTTTTTTCAACAATTTTTGGATCATACGGAGCGAAGGAAAAGTATATATACTTAACTTAGCTATTTCGGCGCGTATATGATTATTTCTATATGTATACGTATTAAAAATGTTTTCATTTCGGACTTTCTCGAAATTTGACTAGGCTGCCCGCTTGCGCGAGGGTTTAGGGTTTAGATAGAGTTCTGTGTTCTTTGAAGGGGATTATTAATTTACTTGGAATCAATCTAAGAGGGCCTCGTAGTCAAATTTCGGAAAAGTCCAAAATAGTGGACACCTTAATATGTATAATTGTATGCAACGAAAACGGTTCGTTATTACTCTTTCGCTTGTAATAAACCTGAAAAGAACTAGGCGCTATCAAGAACGGAGCCCAACTTGAACGAACCTGACCTGATCTGATCCCTAATGGCGGACAGCAGCATGCATAATTAGTTGTAGCAATGCCCTGTGACCAGTGGTATTTTCTGAGGCACGCAAGAGAAAGAGAAAGAGGAAGAGGAAGAGAAAGGGAAAGAGAGAGATAGGGTTGCAGCCGCAGCTAAGGCAAGGGTGATACCGTTTAACGTCAGCTTTATCTCGTTAATTAAAATTCTCATATTATCCTCATAACATATATACGTATACCATAAGTAAAATCTGAAAGTGGGCACGAAATTTTTCCGCTTCGGCAAGCGTGACGAAATTCCTCAAAAACCAACACGAACTGTTGAGATAAATATAAAGTATAAAGCATATTCCTTACAGCACGCCACTCACCTGTGTAACTTATTCTGAATGTATTTTAAAACAGTCTTAACAGTCTGAAATTCACCTTACAATTAGCCTAAGCCTTGTGTTCTCGCTTACAATCAGTTTGTTTTAAACCTACGTTACGATAATCTTGAAATACGTCGATAAATTGAAAATTTCAAAAGAATAAACTGTAGCAATGTACGTACAGCTTTTTCAATCGCGATTCGTCGCTTCGACCTAAAAAGACGACGTTCTTTCAAAATCGATCGCATCGAAATGCGTATAATGTTCGACTACTGCGACAACCAATCATAAACCGAAATGTGGCTAATAATATAACAAACCCGGAAAATTCGGGAAAAAAGCTCAATGAATATTTATCATCGTCTAAATTGTTCCTCTGAACGGGTATTTCACTTTGATTTTTTTTCCACTCTCTCAATTTTACATCTTTCTTCGTTTGTTTTTTCCTCCCTCCCTTTTCTTTGTCAAAATTGAAAACACACCGTTAATTTTCGTGGTCCAGCCGCGGATCAGAGGGCGCAGCTCGTGGGGGTAACGGCGGAGATTGCAAGCTAGGAGGGTGAAAGCCCTTCCATCGGTCGTTGTTACGCTTTTGTGTCTACCTCTTGTTCGAACGAATTGGCGATAAGCAAGGGAGCCCGAGGGCTGCAAGATTCAGTTTCGTACTGTATTGTGCCGCGGGAGGGACCGAGAAAACATTTCAAAAGGGTAGGTATAATAAAACAGGAACAGATAGACGGCATATTAATTGGATCTCAACGCGGAATCAATTAGGAAAGAAAGAAATATTTTTCATTTCAGTGTGCTGTAATGTATTGTTACATGTGCGTGCGATATTAGGGTGTTGGCAAATTTTTTTTAAATTCGATTTCCTTATGGGTGCTGGAAAAAATGCTTGCCTCTGGTCCAAAAGGAAGCCTCAAAAAGGCTGAGCAATGTAGCACCAATTCTGGTGTGTGCGAAAAGAATTTAAAAAAAAAAAAAAAAAATGAGAAATCGATATTGACACCCCTTTGACACGTATCACCTCTTTTATACTTTGCAAAAAAATGCGGTATGACCGAAAAAGATGATCGAAAGCGCATTACAGAGAAATGCTGATGTAGAAGGATCGCAAAAAAATTTTACTTCCATTCTTATATTATCTCTTTTATATTTTACAGAGAAATGCATTACGGCATTTTTTGCGACCCTTCTATATCGATAATTCTCTGTAATGGGCTTTCGATAATTTTTTCGGGTAATTATGCAGTATTTTATACAACATAAGAGAAATAATACGCTTTAAAGGGATGGTAATATCAATTTTTCACCTCTTTAGAAAAACCGTTTCCGCACACCCTAAAACCGGCACTACAGTGCACAGTCTTTTGGAGGCTTCTTTTTGGACTAGAAACAAGCAACTTTTGCATGCACCCTTCAAAAAATTTTTAAACTTTTAAACGTGAAACATCCTGATGTACACATGATCACATGTATACGCTATACAGCTGGGATCGGTTTTCGGGATGGCAAATTCCTCCTGACCCTCGTATTCCCGTTCCCGTTTCCGAGCCTCTGACACGCTTCGCCGCCGTAGGATCGTGTAACAAATAAAACGGAACCTTCATAGTCCTTCGTCCGACGTTCTTCATATTCACTTCTTTTCCCAACCGGTCCCACGAGGGATGAAATACCTCCGAAGAATTCTTCTCCGCCTGCGGTACATATATGTATAGTAGCATCTTTTACACTGTGGTGCTAACAATAAGCTACTATGGGGAGGGAAAGTTGTTGGACCCGGAAGATACGCCGAAGTAAGTATACCGCTCTTCCTTTGGCCATCGTCCGCTCTCCCTTCTTCTTTATTTACCCCATTTTCTTATCCTTCGACCACTCAAGATGCTCGCGCAGCTCGATTTCTACGAGTATAGCGAAAAACGTACCACGGCCGAAGTCTTGATTTGTAGTTTTAATCAGACTCTCTCATTCTTGATAAGGTGGAGGAACGAGAAGAGCAAAAAGCGCCGAAAAAGAGGCGTTCGTCTTCTACAAACAGCGCCTATATACACGCTTAATAGCCTGTACAAAGAAGTGTAAGAAAAAGAAGAAATCCCGGACATGTTTACCGGTGCAATAAATTGACCGACTGGATTTAATCAGCTTTCTTCTTTTTTTCCTCCAATCTCCTCAGCCTGAATTGCACTACGTTGCACCTTAGACGCAACATTATAACATAAGAGTATTCAACAAACCGACGAAGCTCGACGAAATATTTTCATTCGCCGAGGAACGGACCGTAACAACTTTGCAAATTCCTGGGTAAGTTCGGGTCTCGGTGCGTACGTTTCGTACTTTAATACGTAATACGGTTGGCTCGTGGGCCGGTTTCATTTCGAGGCCGCGTATAATTTAAGAGAAGCGAACGGGTGCAGGTGGGAGCCACGTCAACGGTAACGCCGGCAGCCAAGACCAACAATATTTCAAAGTTTATTTGGCGGGTTGTAGTAGCGGCGCCGGTAGCAGCGACTTTCCAACCACTCGCCTTTCTTTCTTTCTTTCTTTCTTTCTTTCGTCGTTTCGTAGTTTGAACTAGGATGAGGCTATTTCACGTAAGAATAGTGCCTCGTAAAAGGTGATTGGTGAAAGAATGCTGATAGATTAGTGAAAATTTGGTGTTGAGTCGACGCACAGAGAAATATGTCCCCCACATGTTGAAAGTGTGCTAAACCGAAATTGTATAAAAGTTTTCCTTTTATCTCCGCATAAATGTACAAACAATTTATGTATGTATAACGCATGCCTCATGTAGGGAGGTCGTACACTTATACCTACCATTTAATTAGGTGTAATTAAAACTTGGGGATAATATCGACTCTGCTCTCTGCGGCAGGACAGAAACAGAAAAAGAAGAAGATCGAAATAGAAGGAAAGCTGCGGAACCATCGATTCTACAGTGCATGCGTGTCGACGCAATCTGCGGTGCTGCTGTACGTACGATAACCTCACACTTACTCCACTTTATGCAACCGTGTTTCGCGGATAGCACAGACGGTAGGTAAAGTCCGGCGGTTCTGCAGCAAGCACCTATGCAATTAGCTTTCCCGATACCGCATAACTTAGGTGGGTAGGGTGGGTAGGTGGGTGGGTGGGGTGGTGGCGGTGGGGGGAGGGGGGGGGGGGGGAGGTAGGCATTTAAAGAGGCTGGAATGTTAATTGGATTCTACGTATGTACATACATCTTGCCAACCACGTATACATATAATATGCTACACGTATGTATGTATGTATGTATGTATGTATGAATGTACAATACGCCATGCACTGATTCGTATCGTTTCGATAACAACACGATTCACCGCACGATGAATCTATCAATATAGCTCAACTCATAGATGCTCACGTTGCGAATTTGCGAATTGGTACGTAGATCCTACGCAGCGTCATCATCCGTCGTCCTGGAAACGTGTCACGCGTGTAGAAACGATTTGTTAAAGAAACGTGTTTTTTTGTTTCTTTGATTCGATGAAAAAATGGGTGAAACAACAATTCGCTTATGATTACTCAAGTGGAAGTGAAAGCACATTTATTTCCGAATCCATTCAACATTTTTTCAATCATATACGATCACCATGTTTGGTGAAATCAACATATAGCAATTTTTTTTTTTGCATAATCGTGTTATACATTTTTCTTTTCATTTCGTTTCATTGAGGTGAAAATTACAGTATACACCAATGAATTCACCGGTGAAATTTCGAGAGGAAAATTCTCCAATACCAGAAATACGCCACGACAGATTTCAAGGTGATTTCAAAAGTTGGGGATTGGCGAAAATCGAACCTTGCCAATTCACAAGTGCCTGCCATATTCCGGATTTTCGAAATGATTTAAAGGTGTAGAAATAATCCCTGCTGATGCCGCTGCTGCTGCTGCTGCTGCTGATGCTGATGCTGATGCTGATGATGATGATGATGACGATGATGATAATGACAATGAAACAACGTACTTTTTCGCCGACAACTCTGCACACATACATATACATGCATGCGGGCACTGCGTATTATACAAACGAACGGTAAATGCAAAATCGCGGATCCAATTCGCGATATAATAACAATTCAAAATTGTTATCATTGTATTTGCGTTGTTATCGTTTCCTTTCGTGCGGAAGGATGATTTTCACAGGCTATTGTGCCTACGAATTTTGTACTAAAAAATACGTTAGTACTTAAAATTGCGTATTAAAGTGCGTAATCATACAGTAAAAAAACCATGCTTCGCCGAACAATCGGAACACTCGGAAGTTTTATTTTACAACAAAAAATTGAATTGGAAACCGACCCGTCAACTGTAATAAACACATGAAAAATTTAACTGTCACGCGATATTTAATGAAAATCTATTTCAGCCGGATCGTACGGCAATCGTATCCCGACGAGCTTGTTCCTGTAATCGCGATACCGTCTGTAATCGAAGATCGAACAACATCGCAGGCTTATCATGATAATGTGTATTCGATGAAAAATAGGATTCAATTAGGACCGAATATCCGATGGCGATTGGCAACTGAAGTTGCTTCTACACGGTACACTACTACCAAGAAAAAAAAAACAATATAAAAAGAAGAAAAAACATAGTATAGCGACGGTTAAATTTGCCGTGAAATATGATCATGATAAGCATCCCGTACTACACGTAATAGGTATATGTAGATTTTTGGGAAATAAATTAATCTGATTACTTAATCAATCGATTATTAGGCAATATGTACTTATGTACTTTGAACGCGGCATGAATGAATACCGCTTAATTAAAACAGTATTATAGGTGTATCGGCCTCGTTACCTTATAATTATAAATACAAAGTTAGAATCGATACCCCTGTATGAGCTACGCAAACGTTGTATTTATATTTTTTCATTTAACGATACACGACGAATTGATAGGCGAAGGATCAAATGTAACCGAGGCAACCCCTCGAGGATCATTGATTTGTCTATTTGAATACGACTAATTCGATACAATTGAATATTGCATTTCAATAATTTAATCGATATTTCAACGATAATTCAATTAATTGCCATCCAAAAATTCACCGCGTTTTGGTATGCCTAGCTGCACTGCTTGGGTTCTTTTGCCGACTTGATACGCATCACTGAATACCGAAGGAAAACGGTAACTTGAGAAGCAGACAATGAAGAATCGCGAGTCTACAGGCCCGAACATTGTTTGAAATGGAATGTGCGAAAACTTTGGAAATGAACGAAGAATAGGAAGAATGAGCGTCGCCGTCTTTTCATTCGCTCACTGTAAGTTTCTCGATGCACAATTCTTATACCTTTTACACTGTTACATTCGATTCTACGTTTAAAATTCAGGCTCAACTTATTTTTCCAACAATTTCTACGAAGTGTATTCGAATATCCATCCGCCGCCGCCGCGAATCTAACGAATCAATAAAAATTATAATACAATACAATCATTGTTCTCGGTAAAAACGAAACGAACGAAATTCTCGCACAAATTGCTGTGGCCGGCAATCTCGATAATTAAATTTTGCTCAAAGTTCAACAAACCAACAATAAATTAATCAAGCTGTCAGCATGAACGAAAAATAAAGGAAATGTAAAAATATGAAATTACGCTGAATAGAAACCCTCTCGGTCAAAGCGAAAATAAAAATTTCAAGTCACATAGAGAATATTAAAAACGGTAAGCAGATACCTTGAGTTGATTGCAAAATTTACCTAGGTTATTGAGAGGGTATTGAAAGATAGAATATAAAATTCAATGTAACAAGATAAAGCAGAAACGTGATAAATAATTAATCTCTGAACTCGGTGCAGTTGACTATATGACATAGGTACATAAGTATACCTCAGTATAATAAGTAGAGCGGCGACCTGAGTCGCTTTTCTTCTCTCTCCGCTCATTTTTCTTCTGTTTCTGTTACTTCGTTTCTTTTTTGTTCATTCTCCGTCTTACTTCTTACTCCATAAACTCCACTGTACAATTACTACTCGCCGTGCTCCACCTATGTACTATACAATAAGTAGTATATAACGTACATATAACGGTGTCTCATCTGTAGTTAAAATGCCTCGCTTTCTTTTTCTTTCGTTCCTCCTGATATTTCCATCAGATATATAATATATTCGTACGTGATCAAACTTATATCAATGCGCAACTTGGCGTATGTTTTTTTTTTTTCTTTTTTCTGTCAATTGTATAATACATACAGCTGTGAGTTATTTCCAATTTTTTTTCACTCAATTTCCGCGTGAAGCAATATCCCTACATCTTCACTCAGCCGTGAATTTTACGCATTATAATAAGTGCGGCTATACATATATATATATAATTAGTAACTTTATTTAGCAAAAAAATTAATATGTTGAAAAATTTTCGATCAAGTAAAATGTTTAAGTCGAAGAAAAAGCTATAATTACCACCGATCCATGCAATTATTAATAATTCATATGAGGTAATTTTTAACCGCCTGAAATCGTATCTCGCATTGCATTTGTATTGGAGTTCAAATACATATATTATAAATTATTTACTCAGAAGTATATAACTACTCTCTACGTGGCCGTGGCGCTTAGGCGCTACATACTTGCGGATAATAATTAAAGTAGGTGTATTAGACTGGGCCAAAAAAATTGACTATTTTTTTTTTTGAAAAATATATTGAGAATATCATTCAGTATGGCAAAAAAAAAATTTCATGAAATTTTAAGCCCTTAATATTAACTTTAAGAGGTCTATCATCGTTATTTTTGATTTTTAGTAATAATTTGATGTTTTACGTCAGAACTGTTGAAATATTGAAGTGAAAAAATTTATGTTCACTTATCCCTTTATAAAATTAAATTCCCTACAAAAAAGGTCTGATTACAGATTTTTGTCAGACAAGCCGTTTCCGAGTAATTAAGCTTAATAAATTGATATAATTTCTCGATTAATTTCTCGATTATTTCTCGATTAATTTCTCGATTAATTCTCGATTAATTCTCGAGAAATTATATCAATTTATTAAGCTTAATTACTCGGAAACGGCTTGTCTGACAAAAATCTGTAATCAGACCTTTTTTGTAGGGAATTTAATTTTATAAAGGGATAAGTGAACATAAATTTTTTCACTTCAATATTTCGACAGTTCTGACGTAAAACATCAAATTATTACTAAAAATCAAAAATAACGATGATAGACCTCTTAAAGTTAATATTAAGGGCTTAAAATTTCATGAAATTTTTTTTTTGCCATACTGAATGATATTCTCAATATATTTTTCAAAAAAAAAATAGTCAATTTTTTTGGCCCAGTCTAAGGTGTATGAGCACACACACACACACACACACACGCACGCACACACACACACACACACACACACACACACACACACACACACGGATGGCGAAGATACAAGACTCGCGGGGACCAGGTGTTGGTCCGAGAGGTTTAAGACGGTTGTGCGAAGAGGGAGAAGAGGGTAAGGAGGGTAAGGATCCTGGCTGAATGAGAGCCCACGTAATCCCGCGTTTACACACGAGCTGGGATTAGCGACAGGAGAAGGTTCAGGAACTGGAGGAGGAGGAGGAGGAGGAAAGGTTGGCCAGGTTGCGTTAGTGGAAACTCACCGCTTCCCACATGCCATACATACACATACGCATATGTGTACACGGGTCTATATTCTACCGCTAAATTCGCTCGTCCTCACTCGAAGACCCTACCCGGCATCTTCTTTTCTCTCAAGAACAAGATATGAGAAATTAGAAGACGATAGGTGAGGAAACAATATTTATAACGAGACATCAAGATGGTAAGACAAAGAAAAAAGAGGAAGAAGAAATCATTATTTTTATTCCAAGAATCAAATCGACGTACCGCAAGGAAAGGGGAGAAAATGCATATTTCTTCTTTTTCCAACTGAAGGTCTGTAGGGAAAATTTCTAAATCTTAGTCACATTACGTACGCGTACTATGAACTGTATAAAGTATGAACAATTACCACAAGACATACAAGTTGGCGGAAAAAATATGGGCATTAAAAAACGGCTGATCTTTCGGGAGGCAAAGAAAATGGGCTAAATTTGTTTTTTTTTATTACTCGTCTCCTTTTCTTGGAGGGTGCACGCACGTGAGCTTGAGTCGATCAGATAGGAATAGGCAGCTGTGCCCGATCATAGGGAAAAGTATAAATTCCCGGTTACATCCAAGGTAAGACACAGACGGCGACGCGGTAGTGCCGCAGGTTCTCCAACAGGTGGTGCGCTTATTTGTCACGAGGCAAACTTCGCTAGCGATTGGCAGGTTAACGCTTCGTACAAGAAACGTATACTAATATGTACATGTGTACCTGTGCGTACACGCCCAAGCCTCTCGGGTGTAAAAGGAAGAGGAGAGGAGAGCAGGGGGATTAAATACAGGCGGATGGACGCTCTCTTTAAGCGACAGCAATCAATCGACTTTGAGAAGAAGTCTGACGGAAAGACAACAGAAACTAGATTTAGTTGCTTCTACTTTTTGCGAATAATCTGCAATTTTGAAATTTGAACATCGAACAAATTAGTGAGAATTATTTTCTCTTCTGCTCTTTTTTTTTTTTTTTTTTTTTTTTACCTCATCGTTCAAGAAGATCGCATTTCTGCTATTATAGATACATACCTTACTGCAGATGCTTTAAGCGATTGGCACCGACGCGACGGATGGCTGACGAGGAACGAATGTATTCTCCACGCGTAATAAGCAAACGTCGAGTCAAAGAAATCTCACGGCATAGAATAATGTGTGAAAAAGTAGATATATTTCAAATCGAAGTGCTCCTGTTAAAGTCTGGAGATTAACCGTTATTACAATAATAACGAGGTTGAAGTCGGTAACGTTAACGTACGAAACTTTGAGAAAGAATCTCTGTTTTTCAATTTCAGAACGGTTTTGAACTATAATAATAGTTGTGTTTAAAAAAAATGTGAAAGTACAGTTTTGCTTCGTTGCGAGTTACTGAATTTCCGATAATTTTAAGCTGTGAAATTACGACTATTTTCGTAGATATGCATTGTTGCAGTAACGTTACCAACTTCAACCTTATCAATAATATTGCTTCACGCGGCACGCTTATTCATTTTGTAAGGCATGAAAGCTCTTATACGTCTTCCATCTACGACGGCTATTAGATCGGAAAGGGGAGGCAAAAGGGGTGATTTCATCCTTTGTAATACAGTACACACACGCGCGCGACAGGTGCAAGTCGCGTCGCAGGATTTGTCCGCTACGAGATCGACTCACGTAAAAGTTGTTCGTATGTTACCGCTGGCGGTGACGCGATGACGCGTGGCTCGGAGTTTTGCGCTTTAATTAACGCGATACTCTCGGTATACCGACTGACGAAGTGAAGGGATAAACGAAAACTGAGTTAGGATTAACTTTGACCACCTGAGCACAGAGCTAATGAAGTCGCTGGGCGCATTATTATAATACGTACCTCTGCGCGTGTTTATCGTTAATTATCAATTTCAACAGTCGACGATAGTTCTCTCTATCTCTCTCTCTAAATAAATATCTAAATATCTAAATATCTCTCTTTAAATCTATCTATTTCTCAAGTATTCGTCTCTCTCCTATTTATATCTACATTCTCCAATATTGCTATAGTGAAATAAATTAAATCTATCTATCTATCTATCTATCTCCCTCTCTCTCGTGACATCAGCAACGACATACTTATACGCCGACTTCTCGATATCGAGAGATAATAAAACGATAGGTTATATAGATTGGAATATGATGACAAAGCTATCCCCTTTTTCCCATTCGGCATTGGTTTATTCAACGTCAACGACGTTGGTTTTGACGACGACATTGCGTCGTCAATATTTTTATATTACATCGTGATTAAATATTGAAAGAAACTCGACGAGAAAAAATCTCCTAGAAGATATTTTACCCCCTCTCATAAAAATTCACATATTTAAGAATAAGCAAGTTTCGAGAGTTGAACAAGCACAAGAATTGAGAAAAACAGTATCGAAAACATATCACAGCGTTCGGCAAATGATTGACTTTTGAAAAATTGTTAAAAGGAAAATTTCAATTCAAGTTTAAGAAACTTGTTTCAGCAGTTTTTCCAAAGAATAAAAAAGAAAGCAGCAACACCTTTCTCCAACAACACTACGAAGTATAAACACATTCTGCTAGATATTGATGCAATTTTCAAGCGTCTCTTCCTAGTTTTCCTTCTACTCAACTATGATTTTCGACAGGTAAAAGGTATATTTAACACGAATTCTCCCGTTATTAGACATTATACGTATAATAAGCAAGCGAGCTCCCGACAAATTATCAGACCTACAGGGCTTCGTCTTTTGTTAATAATCACCTTCCCCGATCCATCTATCTGTCCACACATAACCAGCCGTAAGACCCTAATTGAACAAGGGGGCCCAATTTATACAACCTGCTGATGCCAGATGTCAAATGAGCGGGACGGGTCACCAAGCGTTGGGAATGAATCGCGGAATGAATCATCATTAGGAGAGAGAGAGAGAGAGAGAGAGAGATAGAGAGGGAGAATGGAGAATTTCGGGTGGGGGGTAAATTCCCGGCATCAACGGATGAAACCACCTCGCGAAACCTGCAAGAGACGCCTGGTAGATTTTTGCGAATGCGAAAACGCCCCTTCACACGGGTCCGCCGACGCATAACGGGATAATAAACCAGATAACGGTGAACACAATGAGGGCGTTCGAGTAAAACACACGGACATTCGACGGAAATGGTGCTGCCGCCGCGGTCTGCACTAATCGCCCAACGAGAGATCGAATGATTGATTTTTGTTCTTTATACTTTGTTTATACCTTGAAGCAACGAAATATAAGATGGAATCAACAAATATTATTACCATCGGCACTGAGCAGCGGTATTGACCACGTCGTTCGTTCAATGAATAAAACTGCTTTTGTTACAGGGAATAACAATAAAGAGAATAAGAAACCGCGGTGAGGTACTGAATGACAACACCACAACAGCAACAGTGCCCGCAAACTCGTGTTTACCGTACGTCACATGGAACCGCGATTCCCGCTGAGTGAAATAGTAATTCGCACCCGCAGACAGAGAATTCGATGGAAAAAAGGAAAAATCATCAAATTTTAGCCTTCGGCATAAGATTGTTATTCCAGCGATGGAATTTCTACAACAAACTGTAATATGTATAATATGACAATTTTTTTTCGCTATTTCGGTCATGTTCTCCAACGACGAAGAAAAACCCCCGCTTGTGATGGATGTAATAATAATAAAAAGAGTATCATAAAGAAATGTACTTATTCTGGTCACCAACAGCTGTGGTGATTACAAAATATCTGATGAGGCTACGGCATATATCATTCCAACTTCTTCAACTTGTTCAACTTGTGAACCTGGGTTACAAATATTTCGAAAGGTTTGAGCTCGATTAAACCACCACAGCACTCTTATCTATACACGATCAAGTGTCCTCTGCATTTGTTGCATAGCAGATTTCGCGCGAAATTGGTGGAATTAAAACGTGATGCATATACATATAAATGAATACAATACATGAATACAGAGTGAATCACGTGACTCATTTCCGGTTTATCTGATTTTAATTTATGCGGCAAAAGGTCTTCTCAGGCAGAGCGATAGGTATGTAGTGTGCATGTATGTGCATTGTATGTATACAAACTGGACAAAGGGAATCAAGATGATTGATTTGAAAATTTACAAATCGTGCACAGAATGGTTACTTTAAAATTTCTATTTCTCTCTTCACGTGTTACTGTAGTAGTTACAAATTTAATGGCATGTTAAAGAAATTTGAATCTTTCAGAACAAAAAAAAAGACCGAATTCTTCGTCCACATATTATATATGCTACGTCTACGGTACGTAACCTATAAAGTATCTACGTCATCTTCAACGAGGAGAAGTAAAGATTTCGTAACAAAAGTCGTAAATTCTTGACGTGTGCACAAATTCGTAGAGTCAGTCAAGCTACGTACATCGAAATGGTCAGAGGTCAGGTGAAGGTTAGATGATGGAGGAGGTGACGGGGATGACGGGTCACGTGTTGAATATAAGTCGTCGCGTCGTAAAGGAGAGGAGAGTATAGTAGAATATAGTAGAGTAGAGTAGAGTAGAGTAGAGTAGAGTAGAGTAGAGTAGAGTATAGTATAGTATAGTATAGTATAGTATAGTAGAATAGAGTAGAGCAGAGTAGAGCAGAGTAGAGTCCGGAGGTCCGTGAATATAAATGAGACTAACTAGCTCCGTAATGTCGGTAATGACGCTAGATTGCCGGCCGGCAAGGCTCTACACACTTGTGTATGTATGTATATGTGTATCCATACATTCGAAGGAAGGTTCGCCTGCAGAAGTTTGGGTTTGAGGTTGTTGCAAGCGAGTAGTAGAAAAGCAGGCAGGCAAGGCAAGCGACCAAGGAAGGAGAAGAGATTCCACGACGGTGCTGTCACGCCACCACTTAAATCCATCCTGCACCGTTCTTCGACGCAACGCCGTATAAACTGAGTAACTAACCTACATACACTCCGCCTAGTACAATTCTATAACGTTGTATACAGGTGTATAAGTATACATTTATATGCATATATATATATATATATGCATAATATACATGTACATCAATGTCGCGGCTGTCACGTCGAGACGAATTTTCGCACTATTGATTTTATTCTACCCCGCATGCAGTGAAATTTACGCTTGTGATTGATTCACAGTTCTGAGCTGATGTCTTAATTTTTTTGTTTTTCATTTTTCTTTCTTCCTTATACCGTAACCATCATACGCATCATGGTTCAGGATAGTAAAATTAAAACGAGTCTAACAGCTGATAACCGGAAGATTTATCGTGCGTTACTATTGTTCCTTCAATAGAATATAATATGTACTCCAAGCATTACTCTATAACTATAATAAAAAAAATTATTACACCTACCAACGCCACTGCAGGTGTAATAATTTCCTATAATAACAATAACGAGATGAAATGTTAGCATATGAGGGGAACGGAGTGAACCGCAGCTGGGAAACAGAAAACCGGAAGTAATTAAGTATTGTGAAAAAATTCGTGACCAGGAGGTTGATTGAAGATGAAGTTAGTCGAAAATTCCGGTCAGGTAAAGAGAGTTTAATTATTTGGAAAACGTAAACATGTTTAAACGTTTCCGACGTTTCGGCCGGGCCCTGCCGACCATCCTCAGGCTATAATAATTAACAAAAATGTTTCAAAGAACAATTCTGTTGTATTTATTTTATTTTACTGTTGTAATTAAGTATTGCGAGAAATATATTCGTGTGTAGCTGCCGCAAGGTTCGGCAACGGCAAAGATGCCGGATACGCTGTTGATCGGCGTGGCTGACTGACGAAGGTGATAGTTGACTGTTGAAGGAGGAGGAGGAGAAGGATGAGGGTGAAAAGAGAAATCAACGGTGGAGAAGGTCGGGAATCTTTTCAGGTATACGCGTGGGATGCTGGTTTCGAGACGCGCTCCGGTGCTGCAATGCTGCAGTTCAAACGGAAGTTACGCCACCCGCTTCCTCGTCCTCTGGCGTTGCAAATCGAGTTTCCGATTCAATCCCTGTGTCTCCTCGACGACTCACTCGTGCTTTCCTTCTTCCTGTCCCCCTAGTCTTCTCGTCTAACCGTCTGACACAGCGGTTGACTGTTGCCCTGTAATTCCGTCCGTATGACGACGACCCGGCGGAGAAGAGAAAGGAGGAGGAGGAGGAGGAGGAGGAGGAGGAGGAGGAGGAGGAGGAGGAGGAGGAGGAGGAGGAGGAGGAGGAGGAGGAGGAGGAGGAGGAGGAGGAGGAGGAGGAGGAGGGAAAGGAGGCTGAGGCAGCCTTTGACGAAACGCGGCGGTTCACCTCTGGGTACGCATCTCGTGTCAAACGCGTGTTGTAACAGAGAAACTATAGAGGATGATAATGTTTATCAGCCAAGATACCAAAAGTCGGTTTAGAGATAGGAAAAACTGTTCATTGAGATCGTGCACGTAGGTAGGTTACATATGCATATTCTTCTATTACAGGGCTGTTGCGGGAAAGAGATAATTTGCGATTTTTCAAAGTAACAGCCGGCAAGAAGTTTGTTTGCTTTAAAAGAAAGATTCTGTGAAAATGTGAGCATTTTACGTTATGTGCAAAGTCCTCCTCGTTTCGTTTGTTACTATTTTTGTTATATTTGTTTTACGTTGTTTTGAATTTGTAAAGAAACATGTTTTAGCACTTCAATTGTTTCATTCTTGGAATTTATACTCAACCGAAAGATCACGATCCGATATATCTAATGAGAATCTTATTTTTCTAAATTGAAAGTTTAAATTAAATTATAAGTATTTTATGAGATTGAATTAATAGTGAAAAAGTTGTCAACTTCTCAAACATCAACTGAAGACGTAAATAGATATTTTGATTAGCAATAAAAAAAATTCCTATTATTCTTCATAACTTGGAGAAGAAAAACAAAGAAAAATATAAAAAGTGAACAATCAATGGAGGACGATCTTCCATATAACAAGATGTTCACCTTTCGACAGAAGCTTTCTCTTAATCTAAACAAAATTTTAAGGCGATGCCACGGTGGCAAATCCCAAATTATTTTTATCTGTTACACCCTATTGCATTGTACAATGATTCACAATCGTTGGTGTAAATTGTTGATGAAATCTTCCGCGGTCATCACACGCGTAAAAACAACGTTATTTCTTCTCTTCGCGATATGAAATTCTTGGATACCATTATATAATAATATTAATAAAAAATGCCACGTTACCGGACTAGGGGTAAACACAGCTCCGTGTTGTACCGAATATAAAATACGCGATTTTAATTTCATATATGCATACAACATATACACGCATTTTTTTATCCCCTGGATACACGCACGTATATGTAAACAAAGTTCAAAAATGAGGAAGGTAAAAAAATATTTAACCTCAGGGCTCAAAGAGAGTCACGTCGTAATATAATATAATAATAAATTCGTTCGGTTCGCCGAATGAAACCAATGAAAATCCGCAATTTTCATCCTGTAGATGTGATGATTACTCATATTTAATGTGCGATTGAAAAAAAGAAGGAACAAGAAAAAATTCATGCATGGAGAAAATTATATCTTTAACGTCTATTTTATATAAAAATTGATTCAAACACTGACAAAATTTCCCTGCTCCGTCGCAGAGATTGCGCAGCAAGGGCAGCGCCGTATAGAAGCGTGGAGCGAAGAAACATGCAAGCAGCTCACGGCTCGACGGCAGAAAAGAAGCAAGAGAGTGGGATAAGAAAAATGACGAAACCTGTTCCGTGAGGACGGGAAGAATTCAGCATCCGAGGTCCATCTGCTTGCCGCTTGTTCTTCTCCTGCAGGGCTTCGCGTCTCAAGGACAACCCAAAGTGAGAGGGATTGAGGACGAGGGGGGGGGGGGGGGGGGGGATAGGCGAACGACGAAGAGAAGGAAGAGATGGTGAGACCGGTGCACCGAATATCAGCAGGTCATCCGTCCGAAACCTGGACAAGAGTTTAGAAAACGAGAGGCGAGATAGAAGTAAGGAAGGTTATTAGCTGGCAGCTGCTTTCCGTAATCCCCCCCACCCCCTCCCCCCGCCTCCTCCTCTTCCTTCTTCTTCCCCTTGAGAAGATAGATGCTGCAGCAGCAGTCAGCCAAGCCTCAGCTTACTAAGCTAGCCGGAGGCGATATGTGGGTATATGATTCTCGGACCAGTCGGACGACACGTAGTTTATACGCCCATCTATACATGTACGTATTGTGCCTACACAAAACACGGCTCTATGCATAGAGATTCACCGCCGGCTATAAAAAAAAAAAATTATATAAAATAAAGAGAAGAGGAAGAAGGAGAATGAGAAGTGGGAAGAAGGAGGCTGGCGAGAAAGATCAGTGATGCTGCGAGCCACAGGGGCGTGAAAAGGAGGGGGGGGGGGCATTCGGCATTGTCTACGTTATTGTCCTCAATTTAAAATAACGATTTCCTGCCACAGCATTAGTACTTGCTCACTTTACTCCCTCTCCCTCTCCCTCTCCCACTCCCTCTCCCTCTCCCTCTCCCTCTCCCTCCCCCCCCCCCCTCTCTCTCTCTCTAAGCTGCTGGACTCATGCAGTTTGTGCCCAGCCCCCACCCCCACCTCACGCGTTATTCGCAGTCCTACACGGGAGCAAAATTAATCACATTTTACCCAGCGTTACGTTACGTTACATTTCGTTCCGTTTAGTCGCTCGCTCGTTCCGGTCGATTACATACGAACAACTTCAGCAGGTCGCTCGCAATTTTATTTCGAGAGCGAAAGAGAAGGATTAGTTTAACAGAATAGTTCATTGAAATTATCCATGCCAATGTTGGGCAAGGCGAGAAGTTCTGTTGAAGAAAGAATACAGAATAAGATGCGTAGGCAGGCATTACGACTAAGAGTAAAGCAAGACAAGAGGATAAGCGTAGAAAGAGGAGCGGTATACAAATGTGCGACCAGGTAGGAGATATACATACATTCATACATATTAGGGTGTTTTGGAAGAAAACAATTCACGATTCTCCACTGTGGCACCTCCTAAAGGGTTTGTTTAGGTTAAAAAAAAAAAAAAAGATTCCGTCAAAAGATGAGCGTTCTACGTTATGTGGAAGATCGCGCTCATTTGATTTATCAATTTTATTCACATTGTCTTCCAACTAAAGATTCAGTTCCGTTAACTGATATTTTTTTAAGTCATTAGAATATGATCTTGCATTGATCGAACATTTATTGGACCAAAAAGCGGGATATTCAGATTAAGAAAATGACTTTCATATCGACCATGTAACACAGGTCGTTCGCCTTAATATTTTGCTGACTGTAGATCCTCGTATTTGTACTAAATATTAATTTATTCAATAGAAATATTTCTCATTGAGTTCGTCCAACTCATGAATTGGTGTATTAATACTTGATATTCTCTTTGCCGGGCGTGACGACCGCATTTAATTTATCGAAACAATTTTTCTTTCATTACACGATGTTGATCTTTCCGTGCAGAGTTAACAGAGAATAAACAAAATGTACAAAATAGATAGGTGAGTGAAGAGGTTCAGTAGAGGCTAGCGGTAAAAGCATAAATAAAATAAATAAATAAGTAAGTAATGAGGGGTACTGCATATAAAAATAAAGAAGTGAGTAGAGAGGTAAAATAAAGCGGAATAAGATGAAATAGAATAGAGCGGGAGAGATAGAAAAATTTTTAATTTCGGGCACTACACCTCAATTTTGCAATTCATTATATATATCCACTGTATCGCATTTTCCAACGAGATATCAGGTATACATACATTATCTCTGTTGCCAGATTTACGAACGACTAGATTCTATTTTCAGATACATAATAATAAACAACAAAACCTGTATTGTTCGCGCGAGTATAATTACCAAACTGTACTTACGTACAGCGTAGAATAATAACAAGCGTGAATATCAGATACCCCGAAGGATTCCGGGGGCGTGATACATATGCATGTATAAATTTGATACCAGTGATGTACTTTCGTTACTGGGAGAGGCGCCACTGATGTGAGAGCAGACCAAATACATCGATTATATATTATACGCGCGTGTACGTACATGCGTGCAATACATACGTACACCATCCGTACCGCAAACACCAGTATTTAAACCGTTGTGCCTACATACGACGATACTGAATTGCCTCTCTGGCACACGCATCCCCGACTAGGCTAGCTAACCGTGGAGTTTGGAGCGGTTTAGAAATGTCTGGTCCGTCCAGCGACCCGTTCTTTTATCCTACGCAGTCTACTCACGCATGTATCATACGTATATGTAATATACCTGCACAGGTAGGTATGCACGGAGTCACGGTACATGTATAGTATAATATCAAACTATTATAAAAGAAGCATAAAAAGGAAGTAAAATGTACGAGTATATGAGGCTGAAAAGAAAAAGAAAATGAAAAAGGGAAAAGTAATCTCTTACTACTTACGTAGGTATGTACGTACATACGTAATATAACCGACACAACCGATCTAGTTTTCGTATTTTCTTTGACAAACGCGCATACCTACGTATACCTACAGCCACTTATAGCCACCTATAACCTGACTTGCATTAAACAGGTACACGGAAGGTATTACGTACGTATATGCATTACGCATACGTGTACATCAAATGCAAACTGCAACTGAAGGAAAATTTCCTAATATCCTTTGTCGCATAAAATATCGGAATACATGTAACAAACTAAGTAGAATTTTAAAAGATGAGATGAAAAAAATTATCTTCATCCTTGAGATTTGAGCTAGGAAGAAAGCAACATACATTGCACAGACTCGCAAATCTCGACGCAAATTCTGGGTAGATAAAGAGAAGATACGAAACGCGATCGATCGACAAGATGGCAATAGCATGCAGCAATATTTACCATATAAATTGTTATGATAAAAAAATTTCGATCTCGCTTTGTAGGAATGAACTACTGAAACTAGAGAAGAGAGAATACAGCTAGATAATTTTTTAAAGATATAATAAAGAACAAGAATTAGAAATAACCAGAGGTGGGAAATAAAACGACAGAGGGCCAATTCGAGTTTGACGATGAGACGAGAGAAGATTTCATGACAAAACAGCTGAAGCACAAGGAAAAGAGGAAAATAAACGGAAGACAACATAAATACTACAAGTTTGTTAGCGATTGGTGACGTTAACGTTGTTGTTTATCGGGTATTATACACACGCATTTGCAGTTAGAGGTCAGATTGCACATACAGCTAATAAATTTCAAACGCGGCGTTTGCGCGTCTTCAATTGCAGAAAGAGAGGAACATTTGTACGTAATATGTATGTGGGTATATGTACGTACATACAGTACGTAAAATATGAAAAAGGAACGAGGAGAAGCACGGCGAGCAAGGATTGCAAAAGAAAAGAAAAAAGAAAAACCTCGACTCGTACCATCCGCGTCAGTTTCACTTGCGCGCGACGTCGAGACGAAGAAACAGGAATTATTTTCCCCTCGGCCACGGCTGCTGCTGCAATCTTCGTCTTCTTCTTCTTCTTCTCTTACTTTTATTTCTATTTTTATACTTATTCTTATTCGCATTCATCTTCTTATATTTTTACTCATTTTCTTCTTTTTCTTCTTGGTCGGTCGCGTCGCGTCGACACGTGAGCAAACCGTACAGTGTGACACACGCACGTGTTCACTGGCAGCAGCAGCAGCAGCAGCAGCAACAGCGGCTCGCGTGCAGCAAAGAAAATCCGACGACTATTCAGCGGAAAAAGTGAAGAAGAAAAAACAAATTTAGCCAATCTGCAATGCGGCGAGTGTGAGACGCTCTTCCTCGCGGCGGCCTGCAAACTCTCCTCCTCCATCTGCATATCTCTACATGTCCGCGTTGCACGCGTGTGTACGATTTGCACGAAGCTGGCGTGACAAGCCAGCTCCTTTAAACGCGAGGAAATCAGCTGTCAAAACATCACGAGGTTTAACAACCTCCCACCCCTTCAAGGCTGCCGTTGAGTTCCGTTACACTGTGCGAGTTAAGAGATAAGATCAAATAAAGAGAATCACCGATAGATCATCGATCGAGTAAAGAAACAGGTGCGAAGAATGTAAGAGCAAAGGCAATTCGGATATTGTAAGATTGAAAATTAAAATAAATTATCATACAACGTACAGCGTAAATTATTACAAAAAGCAACGGAGAGCGAATGAAAAAAGATGACGCTGCGGGACAATGGGTCAGACTGTAACTGACGCGTTTAAATGCCTAAATGTGCTCTTGGCGTTTGTGCGCGTGTACGTGATTCTTTAAAGAGCGACCGCTGCTTTCCCGAGCCTTGGTGCACCTGGATACGGTGGTTAGTCAGGCGGTATACGTACGTTACGGGTACCTGAAGATCAGGCCAACTGGACTAAGAGAATGGAAAAAAAAAAAGAAAAAGGTAAAGAGTGAAAACGAAAAGGCCTCTTCTTCTCCAGCGTAAAATTACGTAGGTTTATGTACATACCTGCGGGGCCTTTTGCGTGCCTACGCAGGTTTTTTTCGTATAATTCGTATTTTAAAAAAGAAAATAAGATGGAAGTCAGGCTTCTCTTGGATAACATGTTGGATAGCGTGTTGGAAATGATTTTTAAATTTCAGTTTACGAAACCTGGGAGACGAACAGTTTAGAGGAAATAGAGAAATGGTTGACCTATCGATCAAGACTCAACAAGTTTGAATCGTCGTACAAAATGTTCATTCCCCCTTAAGGGAGCTTTCCAGTGTGAAATTTTCAAAAAATCGATTTTTTTTTTTTTGCTTTATCGAATAGTATACACTCTTCCGAATATTCCCTGAAATTTTCATGCCGAAATTCAGATTATTTCGGTTACTGTACAGCATTTTTTGGAAGAAGGCAAGGGAGCGCTACAGCTGCCGCGTCGGCCGTCTGCCCGTGCGACTGTTATTTCTATTGTCTCGTTCCTACCTGCACGTACATGAACTTGGCTCGCCAATTGTCGAAAATGTGAATTCGGACTATTGCATAATTTGCCGTTAATTAGCCGTAAATTAGTCGCGCGACTTAGTTTTTTGTCGCACTCAATTTTCAAAAAAAAAGCGGATGGCGTGCTAAATTCTTGAAAATCAATCAATCACTGTGTGTGGCAACTAGCCCCAAAGCACGTATTCTGCGGCAAGCAGATAGTAGAAATCGCTACGCAGTGTGCTGTGTGCACCTTCAATGAAGGTTACGACCCAATTTTAAAAATTTTGGAGACGACGGGATGCACGATAGGGCCGAGCGCCGCAGATTTCGCCGCTAAGTACAAGAATGCGCGCATCATCCAAGCAAACCGCCAGGCGTCCCTGGACAGCAAAGAGGCGAGGACAGCTCGTCGGACTGAACAATCCATTGAGCACGATCTTTTCGAAGAAGCAGAAGGGATATTGTACGGACCTGGCATCGCTGATTGACCGTAAGTAAACGATTTATGTAAAATTTCCTGACTTGAAACTTTGAACGCGTTTTTCTCGAAACAGCATTTTTCAAAACGGTGTCCAACTTGGAGGGCAGAGTTTTAAAGCTATCGAGTTGAATTTTTTACACAATATTCTTAACGTCATTGTTTATCGTGCTATGGAAGCTTTTTTTTTTTTTTGACATCTTCCTATTTTTTTGTAAAAAAAACTGCCAAAAAAAATGCTAAAATCGATACTTTTTGTTCAAACCGGCGCCATTTTTGCAAAAAGAAAAAAAAAGAAAAAAGCCTCCATAGCACGAAAGCCAATTATATACCGATCAATAATCTTTTTGTGTTTTTTGTTTCAGATCAAAATTGTGACCCCCAACGTGGACACCACATCCAAGTGCATTTTCTGCAACAATTGTTTCATCATTTTTATAGATATTAATTAATAAATAAATCGATCTTTAAAAAATTGTTTAGTATTCTTCAATACCCAATTAATATACAAAAAAAAAACCAGACCGATTAGATCATTTTTTCTTTAAAAAAAAAAATCGCGAAAAACAGCGATTTTTTGGGCTGTCACACTGGAAAGCTCCCTTAAATCCCTCGACGGTTATATGGGGGAAAAAAATAGTTCTAAACCGTTCAATAAAATTATAAGTCAGCCCCTGAACGATAATAATTTGAATGAGGCTGAAGTGAGTACATAACGTTAACGTAACGATGAAACATCGGGAGGAATCAATTATCACTATTCGGCAATTTTTCAGTCACTTTGGCATTTTAATAGTCGAGTATTCGATATCTGAATATGTTTCGCCTATTTACGATTAATTGCATTTCAGACATTCCTGAAATTGGAAAATAACGTTTTTTATCCCAGACGTGAATCATTCGTTACAATAACTTTACAGGTACCTACTAACTTCAGCCTCATTGATTAAAAGTATGACGGACGCACATTATACTAGAGATGTCTAGATTCTGTTGTTTTCACCACCAATACGATGAGGGGGAATTCAAGATACTTTCTTCAGTTTGACATTCACGTCATCAGGGACAACGCAAAGTTTACGTCTATTTTCAGGTCCTCGAAGCCAGTGTTCGGTCCTCGACGCAGTTTTAGGCAGGGGAGGCACACCGAGTGCGCGGAGGGTTCGGATTGTCAGAGACATTGGGTAGTCGCAGGGTTCGAAAATAAGCCTCCCGTGCATCATTCTGGTGTAATGGTCAAATAGAATGGGATAAAGAGAGGGGAAATAATGGAGGGTTGATTTTCAAAGCAGCTTTCACGAAAGAGACGTCGAATGACAGCTGCTCCTGCATTTGGCGCCGGCAGCCAAATCCGTCGAATAATGTTCGGTGATAGGTGAATCGAAATCTGAAGAGAAAATCGCTTGCAGTGTAATTTCACACACGGGGTGGTGGTATGCTACCGCCGATGCAGTTATAAACGCGGAAAATACGCGCGATACTACGCGGGGGCAGCAGGCGACATCATTAATCGCCATCAGATACAGAAGTGTGGAACATTAATCACTTGTCTCTCGAAATTACTCGTCTGCAGTGCGATTGAATAAACTTGGTATAATATATATCCTCCTCTAAATAGGAGGTGATGTTATTGACCACCTGTGTGTGCGTGTGCGTGTGTGTGTGTGTGTGTGTGTGCGCGCAGAGCATGGATGCGACGGGATATATGAACGATTCGAAATGAAAAATAATAATATAGAGTAAAACGGTATGCAAGTAATTGTTGTTCAAACTTATTATCGCCAATTATTTCATCGTTATGTAATTCTACGTCACTCGTAATTTACTCCAACAACACCACTTCGAATCCATGTACTGCCTGCATTATACGCGCATATTTACTCTCCTTCTCAGCGTCGCTGATCCGTCAATACAATTCATATGCAGAGTCCATACAATGCACTGTTAACACACATATTATATACATATATGTATATGTATAATAATGGTATGTGTAGCATGTGTGTAATGTGATCTCAGTGTGGCAGGCGTGGCGCAGGGTATCAATTGCCGAACCCATCAATCACCGTTGTAATTATCACCATCGATCATTAATTCGTGCAATTATTACCTAGGCGTATATACACATATGTGCAATATGTGTATGTAGGCATACCCGAAGCCAATACCAAAATCATAATCGGTTAATTTACACAAACGTAACGAGAAAGAGGGGGGAAGGAGGGCAGTAATTATAGTTGCAAAATTGGCATGAATCGGCAGTGTGTCCGTACACGTAAAATAAATTTACGTTTCTGTAAAACGTATACGACCAGTGTTTTTCATTATCATTTTTCCTACACGATATAAGTCTGGGTGATTCCATGTCAAATCGAACGAAAAACGAGATCTTTTCCCTGCACCACTTTTGATGTTTTCGTTCTTTTACTCACTTGAATTTCGTATTGAATGCATCAAATCTGAATTTTTTCGGATTTTCCTGACCAAGCGCTTTCTTACCACAGTTGGTCGAAAAATCAGCTTTTTACGATTTCTCATTTTTTCAAGTTAACATAGCTTGAAATTCAGGTGACATATGGAAAAAGTTTCGCATCTTTGTATGAAATTTTTTAAATTAATTATAGTTTTGATGAAAAATCTTCGAAAATCTTCCGTAACAGAACAGCGCCCTAATCGAATTGGCTGAAATTTTTACACAGCGTATCTTTTTCAGTACCAAAAATTGTCTACATATATCGCAGTGGGCGGAAAAGCAGTTGAAAATTTACAAGCAACAGTTTGCATGGAACTGTGAAATTTCTCACCATACGTACTGTAACGTGGCGGTGCGAACGGTGAAAGTCATACAATCGGTATTACGATACGCAACACATAGTTTTGAATTCTTACCTTGGATGAGTATGCTTCAAGAATGTTGTCCGGCAGTACGACACTTACACATCACGTCAGGAATCGTAACAAATAATAGACCGAAGTATACTCCGCGAAAAACAGTCGACAACCGATTTTGTAAACAACACGCGCAACAACTGAAGATCGGGCTCGAGTGCGCAGCAGCGCCACGCGCAGGGTGAGCAATTAGCTTGCCGCGCCGCGAAGTTTGAACCGAATTCTCGCAACCGTGTGAATATTTGTTGATATATCTTCCGAACCACTGCTCCGGCCACTATGAAATTTTCAGACAACCTTTCGCATTGAAGAAGGCACGCTGTGTATAAATTGTAACCCATTCGATCTGGCTACTTTTCAGTTTCGAATAATTTGCGCGCATTTTTTATCAATACTACACTGAAACGGAGAATGAAAAATCCGAAAAAATACTCTCGAGAAGTTCGCAAGAGAATCTGAAATATTTGTGAACGAACATTTTTCATACGTCGTCCAGGTTTTAAACTATGTAGGCCATTGTGGGTGCGAAAAATCAAAATATTGTTAAAATCCAATTTGTTAGATGAGTTGTTGTGAAGAAATCATGTGCCGAAAAAATCTGGAAAAATTCAACGTTCGTCCCTTCAACATGTACTTTAACTGTGTGAAAGGGCAATGAGATTAAAATGTGTCAGAGAAACCGACCGTTCGATTTGACGTGGAATACCCCTGTATATGAGACTGATGCTGCTGATCAATATAATGTATTATATATCGAGAAGCAGCAACAGCTATCGTCGAAAAGAACTAGAAGTCTTTATTCTTTTTTTCCGGGAAAGATGCCGGCAGGCTGTAATCCGTGTGTGGTACACATATACAATCCAGGGTCGCACGTAGTCTGAAAGGGTGACGGGATGAAAAAAGCTGCGGCGGTTGTTTCTTCCCTTATTCCAAGTCCGTGAAAATATATAATTAATGGTAGCCAGGCTCTCACGTTGCAGCTGTTTGTTGTTACAGGAAATTCAAAGCGAACTTGGCTGATGCACCGTTGAATACTCTCTGTTATCGTAGCCACCACCGAGCTGCGGTTCGGTACACAAAAATAACAAACGGCGGAGTTCAGATACGCAGGAAGGACTGCATATTTAAGAGACAATTGGACTAACGCCAGTCAGTAAGGACAGCGCCTCGATTTTCCTGTCCGTTTTAAACTATCTTTACAAAATCGCTTTACAAAATTTCAGAATCATTAGCAAATAAATTCACGATGCATAATAATATGTTATCTGACAATGAAAGTGTGGAATTTCATTCTAAATTGATTATGCCCCAAGAAGAGGTGCGGAAAGAAAGTTTTTTCAAATAAAATTACTGTTCAAAAGAGGTTTGTTATTACAAACATTTACATTGCAACGTAAGAAGTCAAACTACGTTTTTGCAGCTCGAAATTGATCGTGAGTAAAAACGATAGAGAACTGCACAAGTTTTTTAGTTGTGTTACATGAAAAGGCAAAGACGTGCGTCGCTTGGAAGGAAAAGGTGACGCGCGTCGAAGAGGCGTCGGAGAAGGCGATTAGAGAGGTAACACGCTTTTTATGGAGGCATGAAACGCGAGGAGGAGGAGGACCCTTGTCGAGAAAAGCAGGCAAGATCAGAGGCATGGTAGGCGAACAGAAAGAGAGAAGGAAAGAAAGGTGGCGCGGAAGGAAGATTTGTGTCACGTGACCTATCCGTCGCTTCGAAACCCGAGTCTGGAGGACGCCTCAATCCGAATACGCCCCAGATGAACATAAAATAATCACGCTTTGAACGATATTGAGTGAAAGTTTTAGCCCAGTCGGAATGTACAAAACAAGAAAAATAATCAGAATTGCAACGTTTTTAGATCTCACAATTTTCTTTTTCTAAACTTTGGGAGGACACCGCATTGGCAGTCTGAATCCAGTATTTTCACCAGTTTCTGCAGTAGCCTCGGCCGCCATCTTGAATTTTGTACTACCAATGGACCCCCCCCCCCCCTTCCCAATCAAACGATTAAAAAGAGAGAATAACGGTAGCGAAGAATTGCAATTTCGATCATCCATTTCGACCGAACTATTGAGTGATCTTTGTTATAGAGCCCGCTTTCGAAGCTGTATAAGTGAGAAAAGAATAACTGGAAAGAAAGAACGTACATTCACGACCGCCGATCTATTTACACCAGGGAAACCGTTGTGCTTTGGACCCAACGACGCACGACGAGGTCCCAAGAACCTTTACCTGAAGGCAGGCAGCAGGCAGCAGGCAGTCAGGGAGGGCAAAAGAAGGTCGGCAGCTGGTCCGGAGAAGGACTGACTGTGCAGTCGTCAGTCACTTGTGTCGTCCGAGCTGGAGACGGAGACCCTCACGGATTTCTACTTATACCTTATACCCACTACCTTTTATGCCCGCGTCAAGGAGCGACGGACGGGACGCCGGTTTTCTCTTCTCTCCGTCTGTTTACCTACACCCTCTGCATTTATCGCTCCTCGTACTTCGCTCGCAATGCTCGCGTGTATTTACGCAGGCTATAATCACGATGGTGTATACGGCACGCGGCGGGCGTCGCAGGAGATACAGACAAAGAGCTTCGTATCCTTGCTACCGGTGGTCCAGTCATTCGGTATGATGTACGTAAATTTGAAATTTTGCTATTATTTTTACATGCTACTATTTTCTTTTTCTAATCTTCGGGGGCGGGGGAGGGGGGGGGGGGGGGGGTCACAATCCAGAATTTCGACCAGATTCTGCAGTAGCTGCTTTTTACTAATAATTGTCATAACTAAACTTGCAAGTAATTAGATTCTACGCAACTATGGTCATGATAATTTTACTTCCTTTGCGTACGATCGACATTTTCTGACTTGAACCATATGTTTAATATGGCAACCGAAGCTACTGCAGAAACTAGTCAAAGTTCTGAAGATAGACTAATTGTAAGTATCGCGTGGCACCTGAAAATGGCAATTTCACGTGTCTTTTCTTTGCACACACAGTGACTGGACTAGACGCTTCAACGAAAATTACGCGTGGAGGAATGAGGATGAAATTAATAACGTTGCTGTAATGTAATGCATGTTTAAGAAAAATTATTACTTGGCACCGTAGGGGAAGTTTGAAATTTAATAAACCATGAGAAACATATACTCTTATTTCGAACAGCCAACACTTGGAAAGTCATTGGAAAATTGCGCAATAATGATTTGTTCCCCGACATTTCGTTACGATAACGTAACTTCAGCCTCATGTCTAGGAATAGGTATAATCGTGTAGGCCCGAAGAACAAGACTCAATCGGTCACGAGGAATCAATTGACGATTATATTATTCAAATTTCACCTGGACAGGTTTAATGTACATACATACCTAGAAGCTATGCGTTCGAAGTGTAGTGCGTTTCTTAAAAACTGCGATACCTCCTCTTTAAGGCTGCAGTAGTACACGGTACATACCTACACACGCTACTTTCAGGCGGATGTAGCGAGTTCCTTATTCAGGGTAACCGACCGAAATTGCGTAGCTCATTAGGCCCTTCCAAATTACTCCGAAACAACGCGAAAGAGATTCTAAAATCGATTTTCGATCTTCTCGTACCGTGGCTAATGATTTGTGTGAGCGACTAGATTTTAAGTACACACAATTAACGGTGTATTATTATACGTAGACACAACGTGGTGTACATTGTATATTATAAAACGAAATTTCTCGGAATTGGAGTGAAAATGTGCATTTGTACATTTGCAAATTTTTTTCAATACCGACGAAATAAATTAATAAATATTCAATACCGCATCGAGCTACGAATAGGCGAAAAAATTAATCATGCCTCATATCTAATTTCGATTTACCTTTTCTGATCTATAAAATGCGCGTTGGATAAGAAACCGAAACTTTTGATTTTAAGGTTATAGAACTCGAGAAAATCGTAAATAAAATTACTCGGGTATTTTTGAAATCACGAGTAAAATCGAGTGAGTTATTCGAATTCGCCGTAAGCCATTTGGAAACGTGTACTTAAAATCGTTGTGCCAACTCCATTGCCAATGGTATCGGTTTATTCTGTACACACAATTTTTATTTCGACTGTGATTTCTGTTTACTTTTGTTCCAGGGTAACGTAAATTTCGAATATTGGTTATTAAGAAAGCCCGAGGGAATCGATTCTCGTTAAATCTGACTCATTCGGAAAAACGGAGGAACAAAGATGATATTGAAGTTAGTAACGTTATCGTAACGATTCGTACTGAGGAAAAACCGTTATTCCGCCATTTTGGAGTTGCTTGAAATGCAGTAAGCCGCGGCAGAACAAAACACAATCGTATTTCGAAATCGTTGTACATTGTGAAGATGGCGATATTCTTCCCCAATGTTTCGATACGATAACGTTACTAACTTCAGTCTTGTGAATAAACGAGGAGCAAACAAATCGAATAACTGATTGTCTCAATCGTCGGCGACCATAATAAGTAATAAACAGTCGCTAGCCGATGAAAGGCAACAAACAACGTTAGCCTTGTTCTGATTCTTCATGACGATGATTCGAGTCAGTCGTAGTACACCAAGAGCAATGCAAAACTGGACGAGAAGATAAAAGCCTTCTTCCTCACGCTACGATCAAGTCGCACGGGCGACAATCATTTTTTCACTTTTTCAACTCAAGATGGTGCAAGTGACACAGAAAAACAAAAAGTTCGACCACATACCTGAATCAGAATCAGCCGCGATAAAGGGGCGATGGCTGCAAACGGTGTCGGTATTCAGGTAATCCAATAGAGCGTTGATCCAATCGCAAATTGATTCGTGATAAAACAAGCAACGACGATAACAACAAAAATAACTTCACCACTGTCAACGACACGCACACTCATGTAATAGTAACATTATAGTAATTTCACACGATAGGTAACGGTAAATTCCGCACTGTTTTTTCTCTCTTTCTCTCTCCGTCTTCCTTTCCCCCGCTTTTTTGTTCTTCTCTGTTTGTTCCTTATTACATGTACTTAACTTCCGAGATATTTTCCAACGAAATTACCCACCCAAAATTGCAAACCAAAGAGTAAAACCGTACCTACTTCGAAAAAGAACGCGCGTGTTTTACCGCCACGGCGTCGTCGCGTTGCGTACCGTCGTATCGGCTCAACAACGACCGAGAGAGGAAAAAGGATCGCACATCCGCGGATAAGACACACTCGTACTCACCGAAACACAACCGACACGACGAAGCGCCAAGGCTAGACTAGCGAGAAGCGCCGAGCGCGCCGCGCGGCCGCCGGCAGAGACGAACGCAGCAACGGCTTCCTCCCTACTTCCCCACCGATGCCCGGCGTCCCGACGGCTGACGGCCGCTCGGCAGTCGTGCCCCGTATTCCAGACGCCGAGGTTGGTCCGCCGTACCGGCGCTTCGGGCGCCGGGGGGAGGGGGAGGGGCAGGGGGAGGGGGAGCGAGCCGGCCTCTGCTTCTCCTCCCGCCGCCTCGCTACATCTTTCTCCCGAAGACCGCATCGCAACACGTTGGCCTTACACATCCATGTACCTATTACGCCCGAGTTTCGTATTCCTGAGATCATATACCTGCGTGCAACGAGCCGTGTGGCACGAAACGTGAACGGGAGAACTGGCTGGCAGGGTCTGATGAATTTTATGAAGTTGAAGCCGGTGAAGTTATTGCAATGATTCACGTTTCGAATAAAAAAGGTATTGAACAGTTTCGGAAATGTCTGAGATGCAGTAAATTATAATAAGGAAAAATGTATATACGTATTTGGAAAACTTGACTACTTCAGAGTCACTGGATAAATGGAAAATAGTGATTTTTACCCTCTACGTGTCGTTATGTTAACGTCACTAACCTCAGTCTCTTTGAATTTTTAACCGTCAACCTCGACGATGTTGGCGGACACATGTTACAAGTTTGCGCAATATTTGACATTTGATGATAATTCTTATTGCAACGGTGGACAATGAGATTAGCCTGTTGTTAATTCCGTAAAACAAGATGACGAAAAGACGTACCTAAATTTCAAAGTAAATGAGGAAATGATTTTATCAAACGCAGGCAGTCGTTTCTTTTATATTTTGGGGCATAGGCTTCTTGTACTGAGCAGGTTGTACTTTTTTTTCTTTTATATCGCATTTCGTTCAAAAATTTTACTTTGATTAGAATTGTATATTTGAATTTCTAACTTTCATGACCGAATTTGGTGCGAAGAAGTTTAATTACGGTGATTTGAAAATATTCTTCACGGCAGAAATTAATTTCCAATGTCCGATCGATGCCTGTGATTTTCGCAGGAACGTGGATCCAACACCCGGATGAGTAAAGTGTCGCCTATTTCGTGAAGAACGTTGGTTGGCCCTTCGATGTCAAATTTTCAAAAAGGTGGAAATCTGTTCAGCTTTCAAAATTTAGAAATTCGAGATACAATATAGAATTCCAATTCTGGGTTTTCTGTACCTTTCCACATTTCGACGTTCCCGATCGACGATTGTACTTCTACTAAATCAGGTTTTAAAATTTGATGAAACGGATTGTACAGTTTTCCAAAACTCTGTACGATGACCCGATTCTATTGTCTGTAGTCATCCTTCGTCTTTACCTTTACCCGTACAAGTGATGTTGCAGGCTACGCCTAACCGAGTCAAGTTGCCTGCATTTGAAGCCATAGAACCAGGCTTCGATCTGGACGTTAATATGGTGTTTTTGGTTCCCTCTTCTGCAGGCAACTTACGGGTTCTGCCGTATTAACAGTAAGTATACGATACACCCGGTGTGACACACATCCTGGGGCAGACAGGCTCGCGATTTTCAAGGTCCCCGTGGACGAAGGTACACGAGCTGTCGCAGCGTGGCAGTATATAGGTCTAACTATGCACATACGTACAACAGCTGAGGGCGCGGCGGCAGGAGGGGGGGGGGGGGGGGGGGGGGACAAGTCAGGTGGAATAAAGCGGCGAAACCGACTCACAAACCCACGTACATTGAAAGAGAAAGCCTTGGTGGCCCGAAGCGCCGTGGGTCAGACGCTGGGATTTTGGATATTTCAAACGAAGCTCCGACATTATTTCAACGTTTTTGCAATTTACCTAAATACGTTGGACGCTGTGTATATCGTGCGTGAGTATTCGTTGGATATGAGGCAGCGTTTGATCGCAAATGACCGGATCTAAATCTGATTCCAAGTTTCACCATCACGAAAAACGACCGAATTTCGGCTGTCGTACATGAGTTAACGTCACTTTATCAGACGGCTGGACAGTTCGTTTAATTTTAATACAAGTCAGATTTCCCTAATGGAAAATCACTTGCAAGTGAAACCAGCGTGATTTTAATACAAACAGAAATATATCACCTGTCGTTTCCATTCGACCTTTCTGCAAGTGAAAACTTTTACCTTTTTTTATAGTTTTTACGATATCGTGTGACGATTGAGATATATGCATATGATTATTCGCGAATCGATCTTGATTCATCGTACACGATAAAGAAAAAATACAAGTAATTTGAAATTCAGCAAAATACGCGTATTACCGAATCGCGCGTTCATCTTTGGTACACGCACGTACCTTTATACACACGACTTGTATAAAATGTCACAAAGGTGCGTCATCGTGCGGGAATTAATTCGGAATATCGCAACCGTGACGAATCTCTCTGCAATTTCCACATGAGATAACAGGGGCATTAAAGTACACGTATATAGCTGCGTAATCGTAACACCGTACAGAAACTTTTTTACGTTAATTGTTCTTTCTCGCAATTCTCTGTTCTTTTCAATGAATGTGATGTATTTAGTCTGGGAGGGTAATGGAAAGGTTGACGTTCAACCCCAACGAGCAAGGTTCGGCTTGATCCTCTCGTGGTCGTCCAACTGCCTTTGCTATTCTCGTTGTCGTGCGTCATCGGTACAGGAAAGAGGCCGCCTGCTATTCGCCTTCGTTCGCCGAACGAAACTCGAGGCTTTTTGCGCGTTCGAGGAGCCGGTTTCGCGTATACGCAGCCTCTTCCATGCCACCGTTCTCTCCCTCTCACGTCTTTGCATGCGCACTGTTTACACGGAAGGTGTACCAAATTTGCGACAGTGAAGATAAAGAAACATTGCATTTCATTCAAGTGATCACAGTAATTCAAAGAAATTCAGGTTCATTTTTTATGCCATCACGAAGTACAAAAAAAAGTGGTAGGAAAAAAAAGAAAGAAATGAATGAGAATGGAGAAGAACGTCCGCGGCGAGAAGCCGACTTTTTTATCCGTATCCACCGAGCTGTTAGTCGAGATAAGATAGGGACTTGAGTTGTAATAATAAATCGATAAGCTCGCGTTATGCCCACATTCACCGTCTCTCTTACACGTCTATATGAATTGTGTGACGTGGGATCCGGGACTCGACACGTTTCGTTTCGCACCTTCAGTTTGTGTTAATAAGGAGATTTGTAATCGAGAATATTCAATATACCCGTGTACCTACCTCCAAGTTTACTCGCGATTCTGTACATTCTGTATATATTCGTATGATGCGTTTCCATGAGTTCTCCGGAAAATTAGTTACTTTTTCATCGACGGATATCTGACGGCGAAACTGAGGGAGCGGGTATGACACATACTTGATTATTCTTGTCTCTCTGTTTGAGGAAATTTCGCCTAGCGTGAATATCAAATACAATGCCTAAGTGTCCTCCATCCAGAGATTATACCTTACTCCCTACACGTGTGAATTGCTCTGTTGGTGTGCAGGTGTCGTCGTCGCCCACGCGGAGAAATCGGTTTAGTGACGATTCAGAGGATCAAGTATACCTGCGTGTTGGACATGACGAGATGAGAAAATTGATGAAATGCTTTGACGACGTCTCTCTAATAAACAATTTCACATTCGGTTAAGCTGAGTACCGATGTTATACCGATCCAGAAAAATATTGAACGTTCGAGTAGCTTCTCAATCAAATGGAATTACAACAATCAACGGAATTCAATCGCAGAGCGTTGAATCGATAACTGGCCAGCTTGAATGACGCTTATATCGGCAGTACGAAAATGCGCCTCTGGTTCTTCGAGGTAACATAAAATCGAATGCTGCCATGCTGCTGCGTGAGGATCCTTAGAGCTGCACCAGGGACCTCATATCCACTGCCAGGATGGTTGAGTTTTCAGCGAAGTCCTTAAGAATCACCAGGAAACGAGAACATTTGTCATCTACGACTTGTGATGTGTGTCCTGACGTGAGAAAACCTTGAAACGCTTCCTTACCGCTGATATATCAGTGCCGTATGCTGTAGATGGTCAGTATTTTATGTTTCTCATTGCTCTTTTCTAACAGTTTCAGCGATTTTTCACACACGTGTTCCGATTTGTTGACTTGTCGATGTGATCCACTGCACAGGGTGAATCACGATTTAATTTTCGTTTAATTTCTCTTCACGATCGACGATCGACATCCGTTTCTTATAAACAGTAAACTTTTCCCTGCAACCACGTTGCATGGATTTTCAAAATTCCAAATTAAAACGGCGTAAAAACCGATACGCTTCCAACTTCTTATTCTGTTTTTTGTTTCTCGAATCGTCGAGGCTCGTTCGATGTATCGAATCCGTGCGTTCCCCCTTGATTTCTTCTTGTTTCTTTCGATATCGTCGCCGTAATTGAAAGAGATACTTCGCTGGTTGTTCGAAGAGCGTGGATTGCGTGACATTGTTGCTGGTCCTTGAAAATGGCGAACGATCTTTTACGAACGCGGTTCAAAACTGTACATCTTCTATACGTGTAGAAACACACGTAAACATAACGCACACGTGGCTGGTGTATCGCGTTACCTGGGGAACCTGGCGCCAACGGGTTCAGAAAAGGAACGGTGATCTCGGGACAATGAGCCGGCCATCGAGACCGACAAAAAGCGGACTCGCGGTCAAGAAAAGATACCGCGAGCGATCGCCGACTCTGCATCCCGTTTCTGTTATACCCGTACAAAATACCTTACAACTCCTTCGGCGGCGGCCTCGCGTCCGAATCCCGTGATTATCGCTGTGGTTGAAAAAAAGAATGACCGAAGTTGAGAAAACGAGAACTGATTTTTTTATATTCAGTTTTAGTAAAAAATGACAAACCGCTGGTTGTGTCACGGTAAAAAATAATATAGTCGATGACCTTTTCCGATGATTTGTTTCATGCCTTAGTATTTAGAGTCTAAAGTCTCTACTAATCCCCAAAGTTTGGGAACGTTATATTTCACATCAATCTTTGATAAACTAATTTTCATTGTATGTTTGTTTTGCTTAAATATTCATCGCACCATCGGAAATATACGAGATGCCGCATGTTCATCATCGGTGATATTAAACGCAAAGCTCAAGGCAACTAACGCGCCCTTGCAGGATAATCGAACCCTCGAGAAAGAACGTGTCGGAGGTTATTCCTGCAGCTGGCTCGAGTTTATTCTGATCTTGAATTGATCGCATGTTTACACCGAGCTGCCACAAGGATCCTTAAGGGGTGCTTCTATTTGTCAAGATAAAATTACATCCAACTAAGTCACCTGAAGTGAGTAATTTTCAATTGCGAATAGCGAATAAACCCGTGACTATCATCCCTGTCAAGATGTTTGACATCCGCTTGCAGGGTGCGTGGCGGTCGATCCGATGGATTTTTCGACCATTATTGCTGACTTGAAAAGTTAAATAGATCACTAATTCTAATAAATGCCATATCTGTAATATGAGAGGCTTTAAAAAATATGGAATACATCTGTGGGACTGTTTGTAAGTACGTTGCACTGAGAAACTCACGGATTTTCTAATAATATTTGTCGTGCGAGTGGGAACTTTAATTTTAAAAATGCATCCGTCTATTTTCGATCGTTGTGACTGTGGAATAATTTTTGAAAATATTTCCCACAATCCATATACCCAGGCAACGCGCGGGTAAATTCTTACTTTCTGTTAATTTGTTTTTCTTTTCGTAACTTGTAAAGTGAAGTAATTTCTGTTATCCGCTCAATTGTCGGGACGGCAAGACGAGATAAAGGAATGGTACAACTACCAATTACTAACTATACAGGTATGCATTCCGTGGAGGATTAGGAAAAAAAGAAGTGGGTTTAGGTATACGTGTACATAGGTATAAGACGGGTACCTAGGCGAGTGCAGCATTGAAGGAAAAGGCGATTACGGTTTATCCGGTAACGTAGTGTAACGTAGGTACGTATCGTCCCGCGTCGTATTCCCGAGAGAATCCTCTTTTCCACCTCACTGCCGGAATGATTCCGGTCCTGCTGGAGCGCAGCGGCTTCCCGCTAGTTTCTGCTGACGGATGATCAGCCCCGACTGCTCGAGCATTGATTAAAACTGCAATCATCGAGCCGAGACCGCGGGACGCGGCAAACAAATAACCCGAAATCGCGAAATTCGCCCCGCAGAGAAACATCGCGGCATCGACTGACGGGATTACGGGTGAAAAGTCGATGTGGGTTTAATCCCGATTTTTTCTGTTCATCTCAACTTTCATACCTGTATTTATTCCCGTGCAACTCGTTGCGGAGTTTGCTATGGAATTTTTGTTTCTCCGCAGTCGAAATTAAGTCCCGACAACTTTTTCAATTTCTCTCTGTCTATTTACCGTTAATTCGTTGTTATCTCTTGCGAATGAACGAACTGAAATTAGCTTCACTTCGAACTATCAGCCGAGTTGTTATATTCTACTAATTTGTAGCTTGGTTTATAACATTCTAACGTTACCTCTGTGCCCGCATACTTCGCGTAATAACTATACCTAACTATCGAGGTATTCAATTATCCAAAATGCAACATCAAATACACGCTTCGTGTAATAACGTTGCTACTTCAGCTGTGCTCTTCATCTGAATTTCGCTTACCAAGTACGCCAGGTATTCGGCTACTTCCAACCTATTTCAATTGCTCAGAGTGCCTCGTTTCCAACGAACAATAGTCGGCGTCATTTTTAAAAGCATATATTTCCTCAATTATGACTCCTGATTAATCATTATAACGATTGTGTCGTGTGCATTTTATTTTTAGTTTTCACGAAGAAAAAAAGAAAAAAAAAAAACAATACACGAGTCCATATCTAAAAAGCTAAACTTTGAATTTTATACTTCAGGTGTGAACTGAAAACCCTAGTGTGCACGCGTATGCTGTGCGAGCCGCAAATCTAAAAAGGCACAGGAAGCGCATAATACGATGTCATGAAACAGGTATGGACCTGAGGAATAAAGATTCGAACGAGCCAATCTCGAGTATATTCTACAGTATTGGTATGTATACCGTATTATGTACATGCTCGTATATGTGTGCCGCTTCTATGCGTCGGGGGTATACCTGTTCCGACCTAGGGAGCACGATCGACAGCCAGCCAGCTACGCCGCGCATTGGCGTAGGCCTCGGGAAACACAACCTGGATCAAGAACACGCCGACTAAAATTACCAGTCAGAAATTGAGAAAAATGGTTCGGGAGTTCCGGCAATGCCTGTATTTTAATTATTGCTGATTTCTCTTAAAGTCGAACTGACAATTAGTAGCAAGCTTCCGAGCTCGCTGCAGAACTGGACACAGAAGCCAAACGACACTTCGACTTGTACCTGTCCAGACGATAGTCTTCGTGGTAGAGAATCGTCAACGAGGTTTTCCGAAGATTGGATACGACGGACATGGACTGAAATCAAGATAGGCATGTTGTTGCATTTTTTTTTTTCTCAGGTGATGGATGATTTCTGAAAAGAGAACTGTTCTGCGAGTGTATAATAAAAGTGAACGAAAAGTGTGATGGGCGCCAATGGCGGAAGGATCGGTTGCCCAACAGAGCCTGAGAACGAGGTCTGTTTAAGGAATAAGGGATCGAACACCTCAAGGCTCGGAGTTACAGATCGTTGAAGGGTGAAGCAGCGCCGAGGAAGCCGTAAAAAATGAGAAATATAACAAGTGGGTGAAGGAGATGAGGAAGTGTATTATCCAATTTTCATTCATCGCCCATAGACTGACTCCAGACCGAGAAACTAGTGGGCAGAACGATTTCGAATTATACATAAGTGTGAAAGTTTTCTCCACGATATATCGTGGTTGCAAAGATCGAAGTGGGGGACGGGGTAAAAGCAAAGAAGATAAAGCCCCTTCATATTTTCGTGCGAGTTGGACGTTAGCCACAGAGTTATGGAGTTTAATTCCTCCGTGTGAAATACAACATGGATACAGCTATGCCCTCGATAAGAATATCGTGGATACCGTGGTTCCTACGATCAATCTTGAAACTCACGTGGACATGATAACCATAAAAAACAACCGCTTACAACAATCTGACCAGAACTCGGTGATAATATATGTCTTAGTTGTACAAGTAGACGGAAATTTCGAGTAGAATTCGTCTGTTTGCCCAAAAGTACAGGGAATGCGCGGAAACGCATATTGAAAGTACCTACTATCAAGGTTCAAAGGTTAGTTCGTAAGACCGGACAAATACGGCAAAGGGCAAAGCATACAGGCCTATGTACCCACGACTATCCTTGGGTGGTGAAATTGTTTGACCAGGTGGCAAATTCGCCGAGTTGTTTGTGTAGGCTGCACCGGTTGTATATATTATGTAATTTCGTACAAAGCTCCAGATGTGACTGTACGCTTCAGCCTGGCACCCACCGCGTACACATATGCATACATAAAGCCACGCGTGCACGGGGTAGGCCAGCTCGCCTATTCAATGCTCCCATTCAATCGTGATTTGTATACAAACGAGGGCATTTGCCAAATTACGGTCTGACGCGAACGATTAGCCCGAGCCTCCGATCAAACTCACTCGCCGAGCATTACATCGGACGGTTTTTGCCCCTCGGTTGAAACCATCCCCGCTATAAAACAGGAAAAAAATCTCTATCAACGATTCCAGCGATACTTTTTCCTCTTCCGACAATTAGATCCGTCAAGATGCAAGACAGTCCGTTTCACGCGGAATGATAGCGAAAAACGTTCACCAGGCTTGGTTCTTCTTTGTAGCTGGTGAATCGACTCGATGCACTTCAGACCAGGGATAAATCCAGCTTTTAATTTCTACCCTGTTTCGTTTCACTGCCAAGTGAACGACGCCTTGCTACCGGGGATCGTTAAGAGTACCAGGTAAATTCCAGGGGCCGGAATGTGTCGTCGTAATTTTCAGCAGGTCCCGAGATATAATAGATAATTAGCTATCGTGCCCACGGATCCTGATAAAGTATCAGTCTCCAACGGCGATGGGCACCCTCGCTCACGATCAGCTTACATCTTGGAAATGTGAAAGTGGGCGTGAGGCTCGTCCCGAGAAACGGCGCGTCCTCGTCTGCGTGGCAGCCTCGACCTCCCAGGGCCGTCAGCAGTGACCGTTATTCGCGATGATGGTCGCGGTTCGCATCCTGCGGAAACAACGACTGCTTATCGAACCAGCAATTCTAAACATATGCGAGTGTACACATGCATGTTACAAAAGTCACTTCGCACACTCCGCCTTCTCGGCTACTCGACTCCGCCTCTCTCTCTCTCTCTCTCTCTCTCTCTCTCTCTCTCTCTCTCTCTCTCTCTCTCTCTCTCTCTGTCTCTGCACGGGGCACTGCAATCATCACTGGCCGCGGCACCGCAACTGTCAATAATATTATCCAACCCGAGTTTTAGCGATCGGTGCAGCTGGCTCGTGGACTGGGATCGCTGATGTCAGCCTTGCTGTGAACACGGTTCGAATCCATCTCGCATTGGAAGACGATCGTGAGTGGAAATGGTAAGGTTGAAAATCTGGACCAATCACAATTTCTTCTAGGATACAAAATTTCACCACTGGTATTGTTGTTTTCAACAGTAAATGGTCATTTTGTCCGTAGTACATGGTCACCAGCGCTGATTTGAGCACCAAAGAAAATATTCTTTTGTACACCGACCACGTAAAACGTAGATATTTCTAACCGCTCATTGGCACCGATTTTTGCGCTTCGTTGTTAAGTGCTGACGCCTGTGCGCCGCTCATATGCCAGTTCATCGATTGGCGACGAGCCGCACATTCCGCGCGGCGGTGGGGTTTCGAAAATGGACAACCTTCGCGGTGAAGCCTGTTGAACTTATTTGACTCGTGTTAAGTTCAGGATGCCTTGGTCTCTCGCCTGGCAACATCCATCATTAAAAACACGAAGTGTCGTATGGCTGCCGCGAGTTGCACAATTACCGTCGCCTGTCAAGGAATTAAAACCTTATAGTTGATACCAGTTCACGCGCTGCTGGTCCTTCGGCTTGTCGGCTGCTTTTATTACGTTATTCGTCATACGTATACGCAGACTTCTATCTCGGCGGATAGAGGGGAACCCGGAAGCTGTTATATAGGTGTTGCCGAGACTGCGTAACGGCAGGAATTGGTTGTGTGCAATTCGAGCGGTGTTGAATCTACACCACGGGCCCTCAGCTCCAGCTGCACTGCATCTTCTGAACATATCCATGAAATGTTTGATGTTGAAACGTGCATCGTTGAAGATGAAGAAAAAATCATCAACAACACGGCCGTCTCGTCGCATTTTCTTCTCGTGTAAATATTCATCACCTGCGGTTGATTCTACTTGACAGGCACCATGATCTAAATTTCTTTGTGTATACACGTACTATCGTCGCAGAGTTTCATCGTAAAAGCGGCACGACTACCAGGACTTCACCGAGTCTACCATGGATACGTCGTCGACCTCCGGAAACGGCTGACATCTGGTCGATGCGCGAGCAGAGGAGCCCGCGATGCGGTGATATTCATGCACGATGTTTATACACGGCGTCCGTCTTCGGTTCCATTAACGGCAGGCTTTCGGTGAGGTGATTCAAGGATATAAAAATCCGCCGTCGCTGGGCATCGGGAATACTCCAAGTCTGGGACCCGCATTCCTAGTGACCGGGACTGGATCGGAGGGCGAGTCGAAGCCTGTCCGGCCTGGCACGAATCCGTTTCGGGTTCTCCTCGGGTCACTCGTCCAGGAAGAAGATGATTCATCGCGTCTGCGTACCGGCGCCAAAGACCTGCAAGGCTGCATGGAACGACGATCGCGTGTGCGGTGTACCTGCAGTTCGAAGCCTCGGACGTGCTCGGGGAAGTTGGTGTTCTGTTACCCCAGGGGTAAACCGGAGACCTCGAATCGAACAACTTGCGGTACGAACTAGCCCAACACACCGGGAACGATTCCCTGCAGCTGTCGGCCGAACCGGGAGAAAAATCCCCGGTGTTTCAGAACGGCAGGTACGTGAATGTTGTTCCCCGCATACATCCTCACGTACGCACCTACCGCTCTTCACGCTGTTAGCATATCAGTGTGTGTCTCTTGAGACGATACGTGATGCATTAGTTCGAGGTTGCATGCTAACGAAAGGTGAAATGAAAAATTGAAGCTTCATTGATTCAATGCCTACGCAAATTACAAACGACCGACCGACTGTTTTTCGAAATCAAAACTCCTGACACGACCCCACAATTTGCGATATTTGTGATTTATGTTGGGAGGGTAAACGAGGCGCTTACTTGTAGCAATCAAAGAGCTTTGACGACATCGCGTAACAATGTTGAACAAAACAAGGTTTATTATCGATGTGGTGACTGGCGGTTATTAAACACCGCGTACTGTGTAGGCTCACATAACAATAGCCTCGATGGTAATACGCGGGAAAGGGAATCCCGTCGTACAGGTTGTGTAGTACGAAAGGCTGACGCGCTTTTGTAAAGTGCTTCAATTATTTAACCCTCAATGCACGCCACTAACCTCTATACATTATACATATAGGTATACGTATGCATTACGGTAATGGATCAACACTTTCACGGAATTAATTGCGAAACTTGGCGAGTCTAAAACTGCTCTCAAATCGGAGTTGTCATCAATTTTTCAAGTATAATCATATGATAGCATTGTTCTAACTCGAAATCCTACAATCGAGATCGAATAGAATTTTTTAATCGTGCTCCACGCGCGTGGCCGGAATCCGCTCGTCACGGTACAAAGTAAGATATGTTGCGAGGCCCGAGTATCTTCTTCGTTCTAAAACCGTCCGACGGTGAAGCTGCTCCAAACGCTGAGCCGTAAGCTCCAGATTCGAATTCCTAATCCGTCAGCCACACACACACAGAGGCATGTATGCCCCAATTTCACGGATCAGTGTAACTGACAGATGTTAAAATCAGTCGAAAGTTCGACTCGAAACACGCGATACTGGGTATACACGATACCATCACCATCAATGTGGTCTAGATCGTGAATGGGTGTGAGATTCGTCGGTGCGAATGGCTTTACAACGGAGTTAGCAACGTGTTACTGCTCTCTGTAACTGATACATGTACACTGGCTTTAACCGCGGCACGGGTCGACACTTAATCACATAAATTGGCGAGAATTGATTCGGGCCTAGGTTCACTCGATTCTCTTCATACGGTGCTCCGCTGCTGACGACGATTTTGCGGCTGCGGCTGCGGCTGTGGCGCCGCCACGCTTGGTTGTGTACACTGTACATGCTCCCGGATCTTTTTGCCCGATTTTTCTCACCCCGTCTGTCTGTTCGGCGGAGACTACAACGTGATCCATCCACAATTTGCGGCTCGCAATATATTTCCACTGGAAATGTTACCGTTTATTAATTCGATGCGTTCGATCCGCGAGGAGAAAAAAAAAAAAAAACGCGAGCTTTCGAGACGATGCTTCTAGGCTTATGGCGGTGGTTCGATTTACCAATAAAGCATCGCGGACTGTGGTGTCAATACTTGACGAGTTGAGAGACTCCTGATACACTGCGAAATTACTCAGGATCAGAAAAGACGATGTAATCATACACCCTTTGTTCCTCCACTCGGCTCGATAACGAAGTCCGCCATTTCTGCAGTACGACGCCGCGATGTGAAGAATTTCATTCGCAGTATTGTTATCCGTTTCCCTTCAGTCCCGTTTCACAAACTTCTCAAGAATCGGAACAATGATTGGGTATAATAGTGTCTACGGATTCGATAATAAATCCGATTAGCCGCAAAATCCACGTAGGTTACTACCCATACACCGTTATTTCGTCAAACATGAAAATCGTTGAGGTCCTTCAACCACAGAATAGGAATTTTCCACCCACATGACGTTTATACTTACTTTTTACATCTCTGCACGGGATTCCCCAAAAGTACGGCTCTGCTTACCCAGTAATTCAGCGTGAGCCACCCCTCGCGGTAGCGATACGCAAGACTTAGCGGGGGTGAGACTTAGCGTATGCGTAAGCCGGACCGCGCTAAGCAAACAGTTTCTTTTACAGCAGGTAGAGGGACGCTTATAGAGTCGTTTTGGGAACGCTCTCCGCAGAGCCGCGGCGGTAGGTGAAGGCTCAGTTTGTAATCGAGGGTAGTTTTCGGGGGTGAAAGTGGGGGCAAAATCAAGTCACCGTCGGCCGGCGGGCGTCGGACCCGTGTCACCGAGGCGAGACAGCTCCGTTTATTTTATAGGGTGTACTTAACGCTCGAAAATCAGGTCGACCTCTGGTTCAGGTCTCAGCTGTTTACAGCGTTTAATCAAATCCGTTGTGCACGTCTAACGCTTTTTTTTTTATACTTTGCGGGTCGAAAAACCGAGGTGCGTGGCGGGGGACGCTAACTGCGAACGGAGAAAATTGAAGCGAAAAGTAAAACATGATATTATCTTTATACGGTTCGAACCACCGAGATCGCAGTACCAGTTAGAATTGGTTCGCTAGCGTTGGAAAATCTCCTCGTGTTCCCGCTCTTTGCGTGTGCCGAAGAGAATCTGGTTTTACGTGGACGTGAAAGAATCACGAAAATGAAAAAAAAACGTAAAAAAAATGGAGAAAAAAAAATGCAGAACCAGATATCCGAGTCGACGCGGACTTGGACACGCTATGAAATCTCGGAGGCTTAACGATGGCTCGTGCCGCAGCTACTGATTACACACATACACACGCGTGAACGGCAGCACGGGGTATAAGCTTCGACGTTCCCCCTTAACTAGACTCGCCGATTTTTATACATACACTGAGCCCCAAAAACACCTCGCGCAAATAAATTTGCCGAAGAACTTTTTGCAAGGAGCATGTGACGGGAATACTCAACGTCTCCTGTTACGGTTTCCAGACTATCCGCTCCGTTGCTAATAATTAAATTTAGGGGTCAATGCCGCGTCGGCGAGGGCTGGTAATAAATCGGTATGAACGAAAAAACTAAACAAAAATATGGTCTCGCAGATGCTGAACGCTGCTTCGCGGTTTTATACGCCCAAATAACATGGTACAGATTTCGACTACTTTTATTTAATCTCCGTCACATTTTCTCTGGCCTATTATACATGTATTGACCGAATACCAGGCACAGCATATTTTTCCTTCTGATCCTCGAATTCTAACTCATCGAACCTCCTGAACGAATTCACCGCGGATACTCGTCGTTTCTTGCAGGAGGGCGTGAGTCGGCGGCCTTTGATTGGACCGAGCCTATAATCGAGATCCCGGGGGGTATAATAGAGCCGATGGCATATCGTGTGCGTGGGTGTACCTACATGTGCATGCGCCACTCTCCTCGACTATACATACAATTAACCTATATTCCTCGTCGAAGCATCGCCCTCGAACACCCAGACCGCGGAGTTTCGCCGAGGTGTACAAGACGCCGCACGAAAACATCGGGTTGGTCCGCCCTCTCCCTCTAGATACGGCGCGCCGCTACCGGTTAAGGGTGTCGTGACACTGCCCCGGATGTAATTTACATTTTTACTCGAGTCCACTGACCGGAAGACGCCTTACCTCCGGTTTCTGCTGTTCAACCCTCGCCTCGCTTCGACTCGGTAACTTCCTGCAACGTTTTCTTCCAGATCTAATCAATCTATAGATAGTTAATCTATCGTTTCGGAATGTATGGGACTTGTTGTAGCGTAGTCGGAAATTTGCTGAGCAATCGATATTGCGACGAGATTTGAATTATTATTATACTGCGAAAGTGGAAATCTGTGAAGGAATGAGTAATCGGGTTGTTTAAATAAAAAACACGGCAATTTCGCGAACAAACTGGCGACTCGCCGAGGCGTAAAAACCCTCGCGGAGTAGAGCGAAATGCCCGAGCAAGCCGACGAATGATAGCGAATTTATTTAACGGAATCAGGTAGAATCCGAGTACGTAAAAGGCTGACGGAACAATCACAAGACAGAAATTTAATTTTTAACTTAATCTACCGCAGTTCGAACGATCGTTCGCTTGGCCAAATTAGCTAACAAACCTAGCACACAAAACTGTGCTCTGGATTGTGGGATACATTTTTTTTTCAATACTGCAGAACGTCAATTGTAAAAACCTTGTTAATAAACGCGTCGGAGAATATACGTTATCTCCTGTTTTTCTTTTTTTTTTACAATGAAATTTGCAGAGATTTTTGTTAATCATATTTTTGATTCCGCGCTCATCCGACCTGTCCGTATATCCCACACATGATCCTTGAGTTGGAATATCGATGAAGAAGTATTTAAGATCAGATACGATTCGTACCACTCAATTCTTTCATTGAAAATATCCATGTAATTAATACCGCGGCGCTTTGCGAATTTTCGTAATTCCAAGGCCAACCGCGAGCCATGATCGGAGCGACTAAAGAGATGACGGGTAGAATCCTTGGAGAAAGATGGTCAGGTAAACTTTGACCGAGTGGCCCGTTGCCAGGCCCATGCATCATCATACCGTGACATAATCGTCCTACATTCCCGTCTCCCGGCGCGTTATCCCGAAGGAGAGTGCGGCTGTGGTTTTCGCATGCATCTGAATGCGTGCATATGCTTGGCGAATAGCTACACCGGCACACCAGCGTGTCGTGTGCGTAGGTATGCGTACGGATGTACAGCGTCTAGAGGAGGGCGTATAGGCGTACTTTTGGCATGATGAATTCGAGCCACACGCCGTGTAAGCATTCAATGTTCCAGAATTATTTACCACCCGATTACTATCCGACCGTCTCCTCCCGCACCGACGACCCTGCTAATTAGTGCCGATGTAATTAATTTCGTACCGGCTCGCACAGCGTAAGACCGCAGAATCCTGCACGGCTGCCTTGACCCATAGACGACAGAGCTTCACGGTCCATCAAACATCATTTTCGTTCGTTCGATTATCCTCCTTTTTCTGCTCTCGTTAAAGCTCCGAATTATTCGTTCACGATCACATTTCTTGGACAACTTAATGAAAAATCAAAGAAAAAAAAATCATTTTCTAACATCAATGATACGACGGAATATTAAAGTTTGTTTATTCAATCTCGAAGAACGCTGAACAGTTGTTTGAGGATTTTTTCACGAAATTGATTCACGGAGGGCTGAAGGATCTTCGATTAAACTGAATTTTTGTGCGACATTGTATCAATTGCTGGTCTCTTATTATTCTAGAAGATCCTTCCTTGTCACAGTGAAAATTGAAAATCTTGATACCTTGGTGACTTTTAAGTTCCGTAGGTACTCTTACAAGTTTTATAGAGTTTCGTATCAAGTTGAGTATAAAGTTTGAGACGCTCTATTACGTGAGAGAATCTGACTGATCGTGCCGGCCCAGAGATAATAAACGGATCGCTTTGCGAGAGGTTCAATCCATATTCTTGACCTCGACTTTATCTTCTTCAAGGAAATATTCTCGGTCATCTCGTGGCCTGCGCCAGCTGATCAGATATTCAAAAAATAATGCGATTGTTCTAAAAAAAAGTTGAAAAATTATTGTGAATCGGTATAGAAATCCATGTTAAACGAGAATCTGCGATTCCGGCGAATCGTTTCTGGCACATGATTTTCCCCCGTTCCTGTGCACCGTGTCTAACTTTCCTCCAGCGTGGATCGCGAGCCGGAATCGTCAGATTTACGTCGAGTTGGATTAGCTAATTTCGCATCGAGACTCGAGCCGCTGCACGAACAGCTTCGACTTGCCGTGAAATCGTGGGACAGGTAATGAAAGTTTACGCGCTGCGTAATCGGCATACGCGGGCACTGCGCGAGTAAGCCGGTCATCCGGGCGGTCAGCGAGTCACTTTAACCCTCGTCTTCTCCATCCACCCCCCCCCCCCCCCCCCCCCGCTGCAGGGTAAGGAAGACTCGGAGTCCCGTTTGCCAGGTCAATTGATAGGACATTGACGCGTAACGACGTAACGACGTACTTACCTTCGTACATGCAAACTGATGCTTTCAAATTTCGTTCTCATCTTTTCACCCGGTTCGGCGTCTTGCGCAAAACAACGCGTATAATAATACGGAGTCATTAAAAATGTAGAGACGGAGAACCTCGAGGACTGATTGCGCGGAGCCCAAGAAGGCTTGATTCATGACTGAAAATCGAGGTCGAAGTCGGAAGACGGAGTCGCAGTATTGCGTTACATATTTTTCGTTCTGTAGGGTGGAACGGAAGCGAAGCGGGGTAAGGTTTTCATGACGAACTCGAGGAACAGGAGAGCAGAGTTTGCACGGCGAACCAGATCCTTTGATACAATTCCTCAGGGGATGAGGATGGAAATTGTGATGGGATTCGAGGGGGGAGGACGAGGATGATGAAAGAAGCCGCGACGGCACGGCAGCTGTCGAAAGTGCTTTCTTATATAGGTATAGATATAACTGCTACGCGGGCCAAAGGAATGGTAACGTAAGTCGGTAAGAGCAGAGTGTTCTGTTCCTCTTCGCCTTCGTTCTGTAATCCTACCACCCTGCAATATCATAAATGAATTCGCATCTGTTAAGGGAATCGACGGGCTGCGCAAGTTTTCCCACAATGCTGATAATGACACATGCTTCTATATCTGTATACTTTTGTACACTTCATATCTAAAACGTTAACTATTTCCGAATTTTAGTGATTTGATTTAACAAATTGAATCTGCACGGTCCTTTTTCATTGTACCAACATCGGTTTTTCGTGTAATTGGCACTCTAATTATAAATAGGGTTAATTGTAATGAAACTTTCCTGACACAATGAAAAAGGATGGAAGTGAAAACTTTGTTCTGTTTGTTTACGATTTCTGGGTAATTATCGAAGTACAATTATCCTAATTAATTTTAGTATTTCACGAATTTTCCTGCGCCGAAAATATTTGTCGTGCATTCCATTTGTGTGATTCCATCCAGGTCCTTCGAATTTCGATATATTTTTGTTTTCACACAAGGCAGTTATTATACAAATATTTGAGCTGGTTTGAATAAAACTCGGATATTTGCACTGTGTGGGCGCGAAGAACCGGCGTACATATATGTATGTAATATTGTATAAAAGCACAGTAATAACAACACGATCGGGTTCCACAAATCGCTTCGAGATATGTAAATTCGAATAAACGGACGATGATAAGAGTTACGCTGCATTGCAGTTCAGATACGTGCTTGCATGTACCTGTTGTACATGTAAATGCGTCCTGCTGAAAGTATACGCGATGTTTCAATAAAACAAGTTTTATAGCGAGGCGAAGTAAACGTAGCACCTCATTCATATAACAGCTGCAAGTTTTACTGCGGACATTCGCGATCGGGGAAACTGGGCAGGCGTTAAACCGATAAAACTAGGAACGCAACGCGCAGTAAAGCAGCTTGGCGAACACGTCCGATTGACCTTTACGGATTGTTTAGCGTACTGCCAGCTCCACCTTCACTAGCCGCCGTTCTTATTTCGCTAGGTAGCAATAACGAAATACGCGTCCGACGATAGTGACGCCGAAGAAATGAGGACTATTATTGCTTCTGCTTAACTATGCGCACGCAGAAAAACATTCTCGAGGAGGAAATTTTTCACAAAGCCAGCCGCTGTAACGTCCCTGCGGGGGAATATGATCGATTTTATTTTTTCTTTCCACGCCCGACTCCCTGCATCCAAATTTTTCTCGAGAATTGCCTCGAAAGGTAGTGTAACAAGCGATATTGTTATTATACCAGCACCGCGGCCTCAAAGCTCTCAGCAAACTTTCCGAATCTGTGTAAATTATATTATTAAGGAATTAATCTCAAGAATACGGTATTTAGTCTTGAACAAATTTGCCCGAGTTTAATTTTACCTATTTCAATTCACGTATATTTTCATCATCGATCAATGCTGAAAATTTTCGCGATCGATTATTTTTTCTCGGCAAAAGAGGAAAAAAACGCGTGATATTAATAAAAGCAATAAAATAATCGCGATTTGATACCGCCGCATGTGCAATCGCTACTCGACCATTGTATCATGCATATTCTCGTAAACCGGGCGGAAAGCTAATTCCGCGCACCGTTTTCAAAGCAATTTCTTTAAATTCCGAATGAAATTTAATATTCGACTTTCCCTGTGCACGCGGAGCGCTCCGCTTTCGGCTCTCGGCTCTCTCCCGACTCTCGGAGGAATATTAAAAAATCTCTCCCAATCGACAGCGAACCCACTGCGTGTTATTGTATTATTTAGGAGCAGCACTCGGCAGCAGGACGCTGGTCGCCGAGCCGAAAGCGAGGAATCGCAAATTCATTTCAGTCTTGAAAAATTAGTGAATACCCCAGGGTATGGATCGCGATTCTTTCAGCACGAACAAAACTGCAGTCGGCCACATCAGGGCCACGCCGTTAAAATTTCGTGCGACTACCTGCGGCCTGATCGGCAGAGACCGGAAGCGGCGGATTTATCAATTTACGATAAATCTGCGGTTTCGCCGCATGCCGCTTCCATAGTTTATACGGCCTGACAGCGGGACGATAAATACCGCCGTGAGATGAAATTAATGCTAAAGTTCGTGGTCATGATATGTATACACTGTCGCATTGCAAGCTCATTCGTAGTTGACGCGCTGTAGAATATCCCAAGTTATAGATCCAGTACCCTTCGGTACGATTTTTTTTGTCATCGATTCATCACATTTTTATTGCCCTCTCCTGCTCGTTTCTCTGCAGTCCAAAAATATTACGCAGTGAAATCATTCAAACGGACTGCTTTTCCGACTTCGATACTCGGACGTTCGAACAACCGTACTGCCTTTTTGTTATGTGTTTATTTCATGTAGATTGCAATACTTTTCACCAAGATTCGCTGGATGTACTTACTGTAACGTTTTAATTGAACTTTTTTTTTTTTATTACGAAATGACAAAGATCAAAAACGAAGTTCAAAATATTCATATATCGGCTCTTCACGAAATCGTTTGCAAGAAAATTTTGTTCCAAGGATTCGTGATTTTTTGAATACAGGTTAAACCATTGTTGAACATAATTGATCTTCACCTCAACAAAGACTCGTTTGTAAAAATTCAAATTCAAATAATCATGCGGCCGTGAGTTGAATTTTTTGTTCAGAGAACTTCCTCGATAATTATTAAATCACTCGCGATGATCGAGGAGGCATTACAACGTCGTCGAGGGTTCACTTAGGGCTGGATTGTTCGTACAGTGAAAATCCTCAGATTGCCGTACGAGTGTGTTTCCAAGGATTAGCAAACCGCTCGAATCGCGGTGCAATCAACGGTGTAACGGGTCCCGGGATCGGTTCTAATGCGTTTATAATTACTCCTAAACGCATCCCCCGATTACCGGCGAATAATTTACGCGGAGATTTCTATCCGCTCCGCACCCGCCCTGCGCCGCAGCAGAGCCAGTCCTACGGTAGGCTGCAGCACCAACGCAGCTTTTATCCGAAACTATCGCCTGCAGGACCCGTTTGCAAAGGTACGATTATCCGCTGCTCCGATCTTGTAGTACACAGGCACGCGTGTTCGGTTACAACTAGACGCGAGCATGCATCCGTGGATCCTACAATTATCGGGCTGCCGTTACCACGTGGTTCAAACTACCTGTTCGGGTCGAGGTATCGGCGGATTCCTGCAAACCAATAATGGCCCCGCGATCCCTTCGCTCACGCCAGCCGACGGTAATTCGCGTCTGCACGCACCAAATCGCTCTCGAAAGCGGTTCGCGAACCCCGTCCTGGTCCCGTTTCCGTCAGCCTCTTTCGGCACCGTTGTTATATCAGGGCGAACCGATTCCGAGAGACTCGGAGGATTCTCTTACATGCCCTGCAGCCTGATCCTCGTAATGGGATTCTCGGCGTGCAGCTGCTCGCTCCGAACTTGATCGGCGAGAAATTCCCGTAACGAGAGATTGTTAGACGCCTAATTGTAAGTACGGATGCGGAGAAGTCTATCGGCGAGCTGGATCTGCGCCCCAAGGTCGAACGATCGACGGAACTCGTATCTATCGAAAAATCGAAGCTCTGTTACACTTCGGGTGGAAGGAACGATCGGAGCACCTCTCGGTCGCCGCTCGATATTCTGCCCGCTAGGTGCCGAAAGTTTGTCCGGAGTCTAAGAATTAGGGGCTGGCTGGATAACCGAGGGGGTCCTCCAACAGGTCGGAAACAACTCTTATTGGTTATCTTCGGGTCTTGAAGCGGTTCCGCAGATCTGTGCCAAGTAAAAAATGTCATTCCTGTTATCCGCAGGGCGTCGATTCCACCGTTTGTTCTTCTCGATTCCAGAGATCGATTGTCGTGGATCATCGATCGGGATATCTGGACGAGAATTATGTTCAACCCTCGCCTGGTCGGCTGAAAAATGCCTTAATTTCGGTTTTGGTTGTCGTGTTCTGTGACGCGTTGGCAACCCTGCACAACGCGCGTCGCGAACTGATATTTATTGGGGTGAGTAGGGTGCTTAATTCGGAAGGCAAGAAGCGCTAAATTCAACGGTCAAGGAGTGAAATAGTACGGGGATCCCCCGGCTAGGTACGGCTCTGTTCAAGGCAGCCCATAACAATTAAAACTTACTGCATAACCTGCCCGCTCTGCACCCACTTCTCCGGTATATCTGCCTACCCCCCGATGTTCGCACCTCCAACTTGGCCCGTTTGTGCATGCATATAAATACCACGTCTGTACGCGTATACACACAACCGTATAATAAACTATCCCGAGGTGAAACTTTGTATTATGATCCACAGTTATGAACCCATTTTCACCGGATTAGGGAGAAATTACCAGATTTAAACAAAAGAACAACAAAAGAGAGATGTAATAAAAACGAGGAAAGTTTTGCCCGTAGAACCCGAGTCAAGTCACTTCGTAGGCACGACTATACGGCTATCTTACCTCATTCGTAATACACTTTTTACCCAAACTTCCGCTTTCGTGCCCCTCTAGATATAAAATATTGTAAGAAGACAAACTTTCCTGCTTCATTTTAATCCGTTGAAATTAGCCATAGCAAATACCTGTAGTAAATGTATTTCCAACTGTTTGTTAAAGAGTTTCGTCCTGTTTTCGAATTTATCCTTCGTTTGAAAACATTGGATATGCAAATTTGTTGACGATTCTCGAATTGTCTGACCAATAAAAATATTGCTGATATCCTTAAGTCATCTTGTGCAATCTGTGTCGCGGGCCGATAGGGGTGAAATTTTGTGCATCGACTCAGCGAGACGAGATAGGCGACTATCCTCTTGAATAGAAAGTATAGGGCGGTATAAGGTAGTCGTGAGGCTTGTCGTCTGACGCCCGGAAATGCGACGAGCTGTCCAGAGACGAGGAGAGTTCCGCGTTGCTGTTTACCGCGGTTCGTATAAAACAGGTAATAATGTCGACCATTACCCGGAGAGCAATGCCTCGGCAAAAAAGGTAAATACAGTCCCGGTACTGCTACCTTTATTCACCTCCCGACGGGCAAGTAATTGGGGGTTTTTACTTGGGCAGGCCGCCGAGAGCTTCACAAATCTGTCAAGCCGTTAAACCGCGAGTCCTGGACTCCCGAGGTCCTTGCACCACACGCTCTCCATATGGCGTTCCAAACTCTCGTCATCGCAGGAGTATCGCCTCGGTACCCGCGACGCATTTGCTCCCTCGATTTCCACCTTGTCGCTACGGGGGACAAAAGAACAATGTATTGTATCACTCACATCCGGTTGAACTTGGAGGTTGATTCGATTATTTTCTTTTTCTTCCTTCTCTTTTCACTTCGGTAATTATTACCAGTTACGGCCGAACCGTTTTCGCGAGAGAGCGGGATGATTCGTGCATTTTGATACAATTAATTTGAGACCCAGCGTTTGGTCACCCGCGCGATGACCCTTTGGTCTGTGACAGCGAGCGGTACATCGTAGGCGCATGGGAACCGTGAAATTAAATCGTGGCCTGGGGCTGGAGGCGTTTATCCTCGACGAGTACCTGCAGTGTGCATGCATCCCGGAACCTCGCTGAGCCCGAAATCTAATTGTTTGCCGAGCGTGGCGGGGCGCGAGGGTCAATATTAACGTTAGATAGTAACCGTATAACACGACGAGGGCGAACGGGTAGGTCTGGGCGCGACGGACCGACCCAAGAGCTAACCTGGACAGCCTCGGTGAGAGCTGTTGCCCCGGATCCAACTATACACCAATTAGAATCTCACCTTGCGTTAAACATCCCTCGGCCCCGTATTGTTGACGTCACTGGCCGGTCACCCTCGTCGTTAAAACCAGGAGAGAGTCGCGCCTCGTCTTCGGAGCTTAAAAGTTGCACGTACCGTTCCGATGGTGCGATGCAGGATTTTCCGTACATACCTTTTTCAATGCGCACCTGCGCCGTTCGGCGGTAAGTCGTATTTTCGCGGTAGTAAATCACTGAGTGTCAATTTGAGGCACACTACAGAGCTGAGCTTACGGGTGTAATCAAACTGCGCGGATTGGATGAGTTCTAAATGCTTGTAGCTTTCTTTTGATCGCACATTTATTAACTATGGAAATCGTGAAAATTACGCACGCGTCGAATCAGCGCCGGATAACTCATTGGGTTTATTGCCGGAAGTAAGACGCACATGGCAGGATATTGGGTTGGGTTGCGTTACGCCGTGGAGAAAGTTCCAGGTACGTTGATCTGGGCTCTGGGGGCGGCAGTAAGATTCATTTTTACAAAACAAGCAGACACGTGTAACCGATTGAGCATGTACGCACGTGTGTCCACATATACATATAACGTAATGGAAAAAAAAAGGTTTCTCAAGCGGATGCCTTGCGCCAGCAGTTTAATCTATATTCACAATCTGAAATAGGTTGCATGGGTGTCGTTGTGCCTGTATTGTAAATGTATGATACACCCTTTCAGACAATGAGCCTTTTTTCACAACCTCGATCGAAAGCGAGAATATTTATGGCTACACGGTACATTAACCGACGCGGCACGCGGGGTACAGGGACATAAAATCACGGTGAATGACACGGGACTTTCGTCATCGCCTAAAACTGTAACGCGGACCCTGAATACGCCTCGTTTCATCCAAGCGCAGTGCGCAGATGCCGTGCAGGAGAAACGGGAGAAGCAGCCGGTGCTTCGACCTATCGAATGCCGTGCTGCATAATTGAATTCAACCTGTTTTACAAGGCTTTTCGTCTTCCTGGGATAGGTTGTACATCCTGTACCTACTCCGGCGCTGGAGATAGTCTCAACAGATTTGAGATTACGGGCGCCGGGTTAATCTTATCGCTTGTTTGTCCTGAGCTTAGTCGTCTCTCTCTCCCTTTTACTTCGTTCTTATTTTTTTTTTTTACTCGTTTCGTTGCTCGAAGTACTTTAGACGGTGTAATTGCTCTATTCAAAAATCATTACCGGCAATAATGGACGTCGTTTGATGAAACTATAGAAGTGATGTAAAATCACTATGTGTAGCATGAATTATTACACAGGATAACAAAAATGTTGAGTTTCTACTGAGACGGATGAATTTCGATTCTGTACATCGAATAATAGCCAAAACCTTTATTTATTACTTATAACCTTTTTTTTTGTCTTTTCAACGTTAATAAATAAGTCTTGAAGTGTCTGGTTGGTAGCTAATATGGATGCCTATTCAGGAGAAAAGGGAAAACGTTTTCATCGAGATGTGATGGACTTGATCGGTGTTAACATTGTCAGGGGAATTAAAGTGACAGCACGATAGAAGATTACGTATGGGGTTTGATACGAGAATAGAAGAAGTATGAAAAATATTCGTTTTTAAACTTCGTGTGTCAATTCTTTCACATTTGTGGCTTATTGTTAATTATTATTTTTGAATGAAGGTGATTTAAATTTATAACTTAAGCTGGTTTAATAGTTATATACAATAAATGTTTGCGAAAATATGTGATTTCTTCATAAAATGCGAAATATCGTTCTGGCTTCTAAAAGAACAAAATCTAATAAATCAAATTTTTTACTTATTAGTTACATAGACGAAATCAAAATTTGACATCTGGAACCCAGTCTCAAAATTCGTGTTGACCGATCTTATCTTTCATTTATCCTGAAAATTTTTATCTCACAAGTAAAAGGGGAAAGAAAATCAACCACGGCGAAAATCTACACGACGGATTAATTCTGTGGCTAGTCTGCAAGCCGGCTGCAGGATACGCGGCAATGAGTATAAAATTGGTTCGAAGAACGAGGATGTATTCCTGGTTCAATCGCGTAAAGTGCGAAGGCCGATTATCCAGCTGGAGAAGTTCTTTAAGCGCTGGGGCGCTTATTTGTCGTCGTGGAATGGTTCGCTCGACTTGACGACGTAGAGAAATAACGAAGCGCTTGCAGGAGCTTGCGGCGATAATTAGGTATGCGTAATTCGTCACTTGACAGCGCGACGAGCGCTATAAAAATTCAACATGCACGACGTGAGTCGTTGCGTACCTACTTGTAGGTATGTATGTCGGGATTTTCAACAATCGGAATCCCCGCAACATGTAATTATTGTACTACGTATAAATTCGTCGAGCTTCTCTTTGGTGCGAATCGAGTCATTTATGAAGCTCGGATATAATTTTACACGTTATATGCGGTAATAAATTGTTATCCTCATTTTTTCTCATTAACCATGTTTTTCGTTTCTGTTCGTTACGCTATACATGCTTGATGAAATTTCTTTTCTTTTCTGCAAAGAGAAGGAATATGAGAGCAGGAGACAAAGTGAAGTCGCATCAACTTTGGGAGGATTCTCTTTGTGTCTGGCTAATTAATTCGGACGATAATTCTCGAAATTGGGATGAAACGTATAAGGCGGGACTTGGGATAACGAAGGCGGAGAGGTTTGGCCCGAAAGAGACGCAAAGAAATAAAAAAAAAAAATAAAAAAATAAAAAAATAAAACGAGACTACTCTCGAGTGTTTTTATAGAACCCAGGAGCGTATTTCATCGTCAATTGCACGCGGGACTTGATCGCGGTTTCCTCGTTCGTTCCGTCTTGCCTGCAGACGTATAACTGCGAGAGCGCCAATCTAAGGGATTAAAATATCGTAAAGAACTGTTTTATTATACCCCACGTTGAATAAGAAATTACTACTGGGTGGCATGGGACTCGAAGTGCTCAATGTCATGTGTTTAATTTACGCGATGAGGTCGCTTCGATTCTTTATATACCTCGTTATACCAGAATCGAGGAATACTTCCGTCTTCGCTGCGATTTCAGGACGTTTGGTCAGATAATTCGACTGCAGCTTTTGCTCTGAACTAAACCAAGCTGGTCGATTGTTTCAGCTCAAGCGTGGAGTTTGTATGACGAAAATTGAAACAGTTTTAAAATTCATTGTCAGTTCCAGTGAAGTTGTCGTCAAAATATTCTCCCTCTTCTCCGTACAACTGCCAACTTCTCCTCTTCCTCGTTTTTCTCTTCGTCGTCGTCGTCGTCGTCGTCGTTTAAGTTATTATAGGAACCAAGTCAATACAGGTACCGACTTCGGGTGAACTTGAACGGCGGAGGGGTGGAGGGGCGAAGGATCTCATTCGTTACACAAGTTTTTAAAGGGCGTTTTAGCTTCGCCGCTGATATCTTAAAGCTTGATTTATTCACCTCGTCCGGCAAACGCAATCTGTAGCACGCGCGCCACGCGCCCAGCTCATCTAACCCTCGCCATCTCCGGGCTTCTCATACGCCGGGATATTTTGCCCCATTTAATTTATCGCCTAATATGCGGCGGCGGTTTCTTTCCTTCTCTTCTTGCTTCTTTGTTTCGCTCTTTTTTCTCCTCGCCGTGGTTATTCTCCCTCTATCTTCTTCTCTTTCGCATGCTTTCAATTTCCTTAGGCCCGAGCAATCGATCCCCGAGGCATATCGCTTACGATCTCTGGATCGGTAAACACATGCCACTGGTGTACATGTATATACGTATATTATACCTACGTGTACCGATTTGACGGCAGATATATCTGGACGATCGATCACTGCGTAACGTAGGTTTATCTATTTCGACGTGACCACTGTTTCCGCCTGCGGCTAGCAGACAGGCTGGTTTGTTATACACGGAGTTATCGATTTTGGGGTGTTTGACAAAACATGTGTGAAAAGAGGAGGACAAGCCTTTTCATCCTGTAAATCTACTCCGGGATCGAATTACTGCTAATCCTTATATCCGGTTGAAATATCTGGAAGGATCGTACGATCGATTTATCGTTTCTTGTTACCACCCGTCGGTAAAAGAGCACATGAAAATATAAAACCCTCTATAAATTTCGTCTCTATCTTTGCTGTCATACGAAATTTTCAATTCGCTTCAAATTTTGCGGGGCTTGATTCATTTGCTCGATTCAGATCAAGCCACGAAACGAGAGTAATGTACAGATTTTGCGGCAGATAGGCGAGTGCGAGGTAAAGGTAATAATTGCGCAGGGAAGTCAGGTCAGTCACGTTTCGCGACATTTTTTTTCGCGGCGCGTCACATTTTCGTTTAGAAATTAATACTCATGCACACTTGGGGCAGCGTATATACGGTGAGGTTTCGTAATACAGCTCCACTTCACTTTCCCCGATCTCGTCTCATCCTGCAGGGTGGCTGATCCACGTGTCGAGGTTCCGAAGCCGGCTCCCTTCTTTATTCCAGTTCGCGAGGCGGCGCGGCGGCACTCAGACAGACCTGTAATTTGCCGTCATTTAATATAATTAGTTTTTTCTCTTTCCGTTTTTTTCCCTCCATTCAGTCAATTTCGTTGTTTTTTCCTCCCCCCTCCTATTTTTTGTCCCACGCTTCTTACTCGCCTCCTCGGAATCTTTTTCCTCAGTCCAGCTCTCGCGTCACTTTTTCCTATACCTTCTTTTTGTCCATCCTCTCATTTCACCGCACGGCCAGCAGGCGAGCTTTCCTCTCTTCTCCCAGGCACGCTCCTTCCTCGTCCTTACTTTATTTTTATTACTCACCGAGTTGGCTTATTTTATAGCTCTCTTCTTGCCCACCTTTGCCGGCTCCATCTCCTCCCCACTATCTATGTTTCTCTCATCCTCTCGCTATCCGCCCATCTTCTTCTTCCGTTTATTCAGGTCTTCTCTCAGCCCCCGTGGAGCGCAACTCTCCGAGAGCAAGCGAACGTTAAAATTACGATCATTTCTCTGATTACCCGCGCTGCCTGTTTGCCACTCCGTTTTTCATTCCCTCGCTCTTTCTCTCCCTCGCAGCATTTTCTCCTCGTTATTCGAGGTCGGTCTTGAATTGCCAACAACGAGAACATTTTTCCCCACACGTTCCGATAAATTTTTTTTCCAAACACTTGCCTATAACGTAAAAAGGTAGAAAAAACGTCAACTGCAAAACGACGTGTAGCAAGTCGTCCGTTTGGTGCCACTTCATTTTGTCGGTCGATTCCCGGACCAGATAAGCCTCGTTGCGGCCCCTCCAGAGGCCACAGATACTCTACTTCCATGTAACAAGTTACGCTGTCACCGAAGTAACGCCATAGCCCCCCCCCCCCCCCTCCCAACGTCCGACCAGATCAACACCATTAGTGCATGCACGCATCGGGAGGTCAAGGGCCTCGGGTCAACGTTTCGAGATTTTTATTTTCACAAATTGGCTGACCGGCATTTTTTATCTCAGAGTCGATCGTCACGCCCCGGACCACAGGTCTAATTTTTCCTTGTCGTGTATAAACCGAGAACTGCGATTCTTACGCAGAGAGATTCCATCCCCGTGTACGGTTGATACCCGATATCGCACTCTGGCGCATGCACGCGTCCTTTAGAAATGGGAATTCTATGGACCGACGCGAGTGTGGATAGATTCGAAATCACCCATGTCGGTAGTGACTCGCCGAGAAACGCGCTTCGTTCGTCTATAAGCTGGGAATTCTATACCTACGGGCTAAAAATAGGCGCATAAATGTGAATACGAATGTTGGATGTATAGGTGCGGATATGCATCAGACGAGAAGTGTATAAGTAGGTTCGGGAGATGCGAATATTATACCTGCTGTATTACTTGGCTGGTATAATAGCGGGTAACGCTCGTTGCAAACGCCCGTTATACCTACTCGTTTCTCAATCCTCCGCGCAACTCGGCTTTTCACCTATAATACCCGGGTATGTTATAAAATATTACAGCATTCGGCACGGGGCTGTGATACACGCTTAATAAAAAGTAGGAGAGAGGATTCAACCTACTTTACACCGGGACAACTTGTTGCGACACTCAGTTGTGCGTTTGAATTGCACGTAGGTCACAATTCCCTTATATTGACTATTTAGTGAGTTCAGGTGATTAGCCTGCGGGGCTCAGATTTTAGGTTCTTCGTTACAAGACTCGGGGAGTTTATTTTGTAACCGCTTAAATTACCCGATCAATATTCTAAATGGAAAAAAAAGTTGGACAGCGATTCTATTTTCTAATTACAATACCTACGGTTTACTGCTTTCTTTTAAATCGAAGAAAGTGGTTTTAGTTCATTTCACTTGCAGCAAACTGATTTCATCGCGGATAAATTATCGATGCATTTTTCACTAATATAATTTAAGGCGAGGCGAAAATCCTCTGGCTTATAGCAATCTGACTCGTGGAGATGAAAAGGTGATCCGTGACGTCGAGGGTGAGTGGCGTAACTTTTTTTGTCATGGAGCAATTGACCCACATGCATGTATAATTTTATTTGCGGTTGATCCTTGATTTCGTCGCGCGTTTCGAGCCCCTGTTACTCGATTCATTTTTTTTTTACTGTTTCTTTTTTTATTGTCTTTTTAATCCCATAAGGGGAGGAAGTGCGTTCAGCATAACCATATCTGTATTACATTTTGGAAAAAAATTTCACGGCCTCGTTCCCAGTCCGTCCTCGACCTCGCGAAATTCCCAGGTCGGGGGGGAGAGGTGGCGCATGAATTAAACCGCAGCTCAGCTGCGGTGTAAAGCTCGGGTACACTCTCTGTCCTCGAAGCTTCGCCGAGAGAGGAAGGCGGGAAAAGTGAGGGAGAAAGTGCTTTGGTTCAGCGACACCGCAGTTTACACAGGGGTTAATCGCAGTTCTAGCAAACGTGCAATTGATTTTCCAAACAACGAATGAAGGCCAGAACTACGTTAACAAATTGCTTTTCGAGTTTAGAAACTGAAAGTATTTGCCTCACGTGTTTTTGTGTGAAATTTTGGGTTAATTTTCCGTCGCAAGTCAACAATGGAAATCATCTCTGCGGCTCGATCGATTAAGAAAAATGTACTGAAAATTTTTCATCTTTCCTGTTACCACGGATCTTTGAATTGAGATAAACAGGTAGACATTTTCGTATTCGCAAAATTCAGTAGCAACGAACCGCCTCGCTTGACGATAAGAAGATCCTTGATCAACGCACAGCTTCGGATTTCCTAAATAAAAATAAAAAAACGACTCAATTTCAAGCAAACAGGCTTACAAAATCAGCGACGCATTATCGAATTGCGGTGAAATTTAATCCTCATCAGTTCATGCATGAGAGGCATCGGGGATCACTTTGATCCGGAATCGGTCTTTGTCGAGACGCCTGCAGGTTCGCCGTTCATGAATGGCAAAATTTACATGCGCTTATTGGTTTATCCCAGAGACGGCAGAAGCGTTTTCGGGCTAGCCAAGCCTCGTGCGTCTGGTTAGGTATACGTTAATCCAACTGCATTTAGATTTGGTTATCCCAGCGTCTCGTTTCCGCCCAACTCGTTTCTCAGAAGTATTTCTCACCCTTAGCGTTGAGCTTTCGAGCCAAACCTTAGTTTTCTCGGATGGGAAAAAAGGTGATGAGAAAAAAAAAAAAGAAAGAAAAATGGAAAACTAACGGAGAGGAACAGGCGAAATAAGCGAATCTGAGTGTTCGAGGCCAGGCGCATCTCGCGAAAGCGCGAAATAATAAGTCTTGGTTGATTGCCGGTGACCTGACTGACCCGAGCGTAAGGTAAAAGCATTAATCACATCTCCGGGTTTCCACCGTTCGCCTCGCCCCGCCTCACCTCGCGCCCCCCTCGATTTCTCATGATTTATGATAAGGGATATGTATATCCGCGATAAATGAATAGACGCAGATTTTACTCTCACCGCGACGTATATTACCTACATTATGCCCGCACTCCAGCGTGTTCCGCAGCGAGAAACACGGGTGCTGCACGTTGCCCAGAGACGTACACGGATATCTGCGGTGCAGGACGGGTATAAGACACACAGCTGCGGGGCTGCCTTGAGGATTTTGAGGAAGGAATACGGAAGCCGATTTGATTAACGGCGGTAGATCCGTATCGCTATTTATGGGATTATTTCCACCCGGTGTCGCGTCGCTACTCGACCGGTTTTAAAGACGTTACAAAGAAATCGAGTGAACCGTGAATCGGTGATCCTGTTCCTCGTTCTTTTCCCTCCTCATCCCCACCTCGATTTTACTTAATTTCGTACGTATCTTAAACGTCCTGCAGAACTCGCGCAGGCTATACATTTACTCGTTCACCGTGCGTAGTTATACCGCATCAGTTATTCGCCGCACAACCGGTAATCGTAAGGTCAGTCCTAGTCGAGGTAGGAGTGGGCAGAATTGCAGCAATTATAACTGTACACCGTTGGCTATGCGTTGTAAGTATGCCTCGGTACACGTTTGAGCACCGACTGCATTCTTTTTCATAATTTTCGGCCAATCGGTGGGCCGAGATCGAGGGTTCCTCCGTAGAATTTATTAAAAATCTATCCGTAGTTATCCAGCGGTCAACGGACCCTTTCAAATTACACAAGATCCTGGGTTATTTTTCCCGGTAGAGTTGTCGTTAAAACTTCATTCCGAGTCAATTTTACGCCAGGTACTACACCCCCTGCTTCTATCTGCAGTCCGGCACGGTGATGCCGAAAATTGAAACAACCTTCCTGATTGCGTTATGTGTACGAATGTCATTTGCGTTGTTCAATTTCAATTCCGCGGCACCTACTCACGCTCCGCAGATACCGAAAGAGGGAGCCGCCCCTCGAAACAACGTCGAACCAGACCCCCGGCAATTTTCGAACACCGCGGTGGCCTTTCCCACTCCGGATTACCGACTGCCCGAACGCCACCCAGACCTTCCACCGATTCAACGACCGTCTCTCCGCATTTTCGCCTATTAATTACCGCTTCCGGCTGACGCAGGATTCGGTAATTGGGCAACCATTTTCTCGATCATCGCACTTGTCAGCTACATGTATAATTCACGCAGCTACGATTTCATCGGCACTTTAGAAAATTCCTTTCGCCGTTTGTTTTCGTAATTTTTTTATGAGACACCGCTTTTTCTCATTTATGCCTTGGTGACGACGACATCTAGACGTATATGCGTCAGCGTTAATAAACCTAATTGTATTATTTTTTACATCTCATGACGGTTGTTTTTTATCCGCGTACGTTGGCTCATACGTAATAGCTTATGATTTCGCGTTACAGGGCGCAGAGTTGACGGCTCGCAGCGATGTATTGTACCTGTGTATACAGGGTGGTCAAAAACCTCAGATTGTACCTATCCCAACAAAATCGATCCGGAAATCAGATAAAAATTTTTTACCAAAAAATAAAAATTACGATAACGATCATTCTCCCTGGATGGCAGGGTGATTCGACGGTGTCCCGTAATAACAACGCGCGTCCATTATAAATTCGAACAACGCGTCGAGGTTACGTCGCCCCGTTCCGCGAGGTGTCACTCGTAATTTTCGTCGCTTGTCAGAGGTCGTCGAGTTTCGTCCGTCAACTCTGCACCACGCGTGAAAGTCCACGTTTGTGACTGTGCGCCATTTAGGTGGGTGTGGACATTCCGGCTGTTCGTCGTGACGTGATACGCAGTGACGAGGAAGAGCCGTTTCCCCGTCGCAGGTACACACGCCTTATTAAACGAGTCGAATAGCTAACGAATCAACCTGCGGGGGATCGTGCGCCCCCTCGGCGATCCCTGTTTCACCACAGCTCCGATTTTCCCCCTGACGCCTCGCACCCACGCATAGCTTTAATTCCCGTTACGCGTACCGCGAGTGCAGTCGCTTCGTGTGATTGTGCGATTTTCCACGTGATTTTACCTCCGGGCAATCTCTCGCCCCCCTGACTCTTATTCGAGAGTTTGGTTATTTTTGACCCGCGGTTTTTTTTTTTCTTTCTTTTTCAGGGTAGAGACAGTTTTTCAATTATTTTTTGTTTTCAGAAAAACGGTTCGTTCCTAAAGCAGATTTCGTTCGATCCCAAAACACTGGAAAGGTTCGCAAAATTTGATCACAGAAATTTGGGATTTCGAATTTGCAACAGTCGGTGAGCTCACGTGCCTCGGGATTCCGTTTTAAGTAGATTCGTCTCAATTGTGATGGATGACGCAACGGGGGTCGCGGGTTCTGAGGGATGTTCGCAGAACTCGGAGCACCGTGATTTCTTCTTTGAGTCTAATCGTAGGCCGAGTACCGTGCGATATACGTATTATATGTATATGTGTACACGCGATCATATCAGGGTAGATACCGGCATGCGGGGATAATTTCTGCCGGGGTGATTCCGGCAAAAAGTACGGGCAGCCGCGTTCCGCAGTGAGGCGATAGCGCGACAGAGGATCCGTCGCGATAATCTGCTGTGATTGCAATACCCGAATGGGGGGAACCCAGAAAATGAGTAATAATGCGAGTCGTGTGTAGCCAAAGCACGAACCGTCGTAACTTTGCGAATGTCTGCCATTGTCGAGGTCGAGGGGTGCAACGGCGACCCCCTTTAGTTCCCTCTATACACCCGGTTAACAGCTGGGTCACTGACGACGAGGAGGCTGCAGCCCGGAAAGAGAGAAATAAAGACAGGGGCGGGGGGGAGGGGGGGGGGGGGGGGGGGTAAATGGAGAACCAGGGAAAGAGACTCGGTTTTATTGCGATGGTAACGGGCAGCGCGACGCCCGGTAATATGCATTATCAACACGGGGCTGCTTCAGCCTGCAGCCCCGGCTGGATCACCGCCAACTTCTTCCCACGTCCTAGAAAAATATTCCGGAAGCATGCCCGCGTACCTGCGAACCGATACTCTTCCGGAATTCAAATGCTGCGCGCGGTCTCTCCAATAGTTATATCAATGTCACTTCTCTGACATCGGTTCTGCCTGCACTGGCTTATTCCGTTGGAAATTGCAAACCTTCAGTTGGGTAATAAATTCAACAGTGTAAGTGGGTCCAACGCGAGAGAGGATGGTTCTGAGGATCTTGTTGAGGATCTTTGGCATTTATTAATTGCAGCCTGAAAGTTCCGATGAGTGTTTACGTTCAGTATTGCGTATACGTACATTCGGATCTTGATGATCGAATCGACGGATCGATGAGACTGCGGTGCAAACGCTGCAGAGAGAGCGCAATCGGTATATTTGAAAACGTGGCGCGCGGTGGGTTATGGGCATAAATTTAATGACTGCAAGTTCGTGTGTTAAATTCTATTGGTTCGATAACGAGGTTTGGAAGCATTGATAGTCATATATCACGATTATACCGGGTAACCGTCCACCTTCCAGACCGCCACGAGTATCCGTGGCTGGTTTAAACCGAGCGGTATAAATTGATCTTTCAATACGGTATATATACATTATACATATATAATGCTCGGTGCAGCCAGTATTCGCGTCGGTACACAGACGCCTAGCACTAATTTGAATACAAACGAACGGCAGATTAACGAGCGGGTAGCCATCTTGTGATTGATTTGATCGATACCGCGACTTTCTACCGACGTTCTCAGCTCGAGCTCCGCACCCGTTACTTTACGCCGTTATTAATCGATCTGTGAGTAGGCATACGCGGCGAGACGCTCCCGCTTCTGATCAGCATTACCGCCACGGATGAACCGAGGTAGTCGGCAAGACGTTCGAATTCAAACCCGTATTCAGAAACGGCTTTTTCTCAGAGCCCTAATCACGCCTCGATCCTCGCTTCCGCTTCTCACAGTTCTTTCCATCCCTACTCGAATCCATTTTTCACCGAACTTTGACCCTGATTTTTTGTTGCCCACCTGCGGCTGGGTGGCTCCTCCAACGACGCAGGTATACAAGAGCCTCCATAACGCCTCCAGGTTCGAGCCTGTTGGATTATTAAAGGCGCTTCGCTTACTATATACGGCAGACAAGTTGTAATTTAAGTGACGTTGGAGAGGAAATTAAAATCAACTGTTTCGGAAATAATTGCTCTTGACCCGGGGCCCGACGACGGCTTGGGGTGAAGTATGAAGGAACGACGGGAATTAGACCAAGTCGGGGAACACACGACGCGCGACGCCTCGCTGCGCCTCGACGAGATTTATATCCTTTTGCAAAATCTTCTTCAGAGCGTAATTAAGATGCGCTAGCATTTTGCGATAATGGTCTTTACCCCGGCCTCACTTGGCATGCTGCAGAATCGCTACAGATGCGCCCGCCACTACGGAGCTCCTGCATATTCACCCTTCCACCACCAAGCCGCTGTCAGAAGGATACACATTTAATCAATATCCCGCTCCGGAACTCGATCCGCTTGTCGGCTCCTCGTTGATTCGAATTACCCGCTAATTGCACCGTCAAAATTTATACGTCAGCCTCCAATCATTCGGCTTCGGTGTCAATTCGACCGCATTTCACCGCCGCCGCGCCGTCCAAGTTGCAACTCATCAATTCGCGTACATACGTAGGTAACATATTATCCAAAGTTATAATACCATCATTGACTTTACCTGCGATTGTTGTCTGGAAAAATTTATCATTGGGTGGAGGCAAACGTATATGGGTGTACAAAAATTAAGAAATAAGAAATCACCACTGTATCACCGCAGTAGTGAAGTGCCGAGTAAATTGACAACTCTGCGGGGTGAAGCTCGTCGATGCATGATAACGAACCGGGGATTGACACAGTGATGGATGTGAACCCAAGGAAAGAAGGCACGCCGGATTTGGTGCTGGAGTTGATTATCCTTTTGCTTGTATCCTATTGACATGGGATACAAATGAAAGTACAGCGAGCGGATTCCGTTGGTCAAAAATTGTTACAAATGACCACGGGTCTTATCAATTGAACGCCGAAGAAGGCCCCGAAGGAACGACGCCGTTAATTAGGGCACAATCATTCTCGAGGAGTGATTTACCGTCTCGAGTCTGAGTATACCGAAGATTCGATATCCGGCCACCATATGATTAAAAATGGAGACCAAGTGTAGGGGGTGCGAAGAAGTCGTCGCCTTATTCCTTCGCCGTGAAAACCTTTCGGAATATTAGCTATTTTCCGCTCGGTTGGCCACGATAAAAGTGCCGCAGCGTTTTGTCCGCTTCGGTGGTCCGTTTGTTGCTCGAAACTAATAGAAAGTTGAGCGAGCTGCCGGCGCGGACGCGAGGATCCTGGATTTCCGGGATCAAATTGACGATTACGATTTAAATTCCAATCCAGTGCCAGGGAACGAGAACGGCGCGTCTGATCTCCTCCTCTCTTCTCGTACACCTTTGTCCCGCACGACGTTAACCGAATCGTTATGAATACCAGATTGAAACTTCTCACTCGGAATTCTATCAAGCTTTTCTTTCTTCCATTCTCCTTGTCCTATCTTCACCCATCTCTTTGTGCCTTTGCACGGTGCATCCAATCCGACGTAGGATGCCGTCGTATAATATATACTCAGTCCAGGGAGTCCTGTAATCAGCGTGCAGGTATTATCAGGGAACTTGACGTATAACTGTTCTTCCAACTTTCTGCTTCTCTGTATTTATGGTAGAGGAGAAGTTATCATAATCACTCAAACCACTACGGATCAATTTCAGATCGACGTGATCAGTTTTTTTATTTAACGATATCACGAAAATGAATTAACAACTGGTTTGGATGATCTTGGTTACAATCGACGCGGTTTTTCCTACCATACGGCGTTCGTGTAAGTCATTAAGATTTTGAGAATCTTGGCATTTGTCCTAAGCTCAACTTGTATGGCGGTGAAATATTCGCAAGGACCAATTTATACTTAACTATACAACGTCAAATTTAACACTCTGAATTTGATGGAAAGTAAAAAATTCACGATACGTGTCAAGCTGATACGATTAACCCTCACGGTCGGATGACCCGCGGGCCAGCTCCTGTCTTTCTTATTTAAACCAAACCTCGTCGGATTACCAATTTTAAGCCGATTTAATGCCCGTGGCTTCTGCCCGCCTCCCGATCACGATCACGATCACGATCACTCGTTCGCCTTTTAAGACAGGGACTTACGCTTGCAGGCCAAGAGCACGGGCTCTCTTCCTATCCTATCGCTACCTGTAATCTGATAGTTTTAGGGTGGCCATTCGAAGAAGACACTACCGCTCTGTATATCCACATCTAATCGTAAAACTCGCTCAAGTGGATTCGAACGACAGGCGATCGCCTCTGCCTTCCAGATGTTCTCGCCGTCTCTTTCGATACCTGGTAAACGAAATGAGTGGAAGATTGTTTTTCTGGATCGTGAGTTGAAGGATTTTTCATTTGCAAGACTTACGTTCATAACTGTGTCAGGTATGTGTTTTTATCGGCTTCTCGGTTTCGAATTCATTAATTATTATTGTTATACGAAAGCCGAAGCACTCGGAGGACTTGATTGTTCAAATACCTGCAGATTCGAGCAAAACTTGTACAATATTCTTGCGAGATATCCGGAGTTTATAGGTAGAGAGTGCATCAATTTTTCTGACAACTGAAAGCCGGGCGAACGTGAGGATTACGGAAGCAAGAAAGGTCCATCGATTGTTGTTTCGTTATGGACGTAGAGTATTGGAGCGGCGGAGAATCGAAAGGGGGGGGGGGGGGAATTGGATTTAACGGATTTTCACATTTCCTACTACATAATGTCTGAAAGGTCCGGCGGGCCAGGTTTTCACAATGTTCGATGGATCAGCGGGTCGAGGCGAGGCATGGTCGGTAATAAACTTGTAACACAACGTCGCTCCGACTGGGGGCGAAGCGCCTGCAGTGACAGATTTCAAATAATTCTCCTCGGAATTTGACAGGAGCACCGGGCACCTGCCACACGTTGTAGAGTTCATAGTTCGTTAGATATTGACGGGGCAAGAAAGAGAGGAGTGATAAATAAATGAGTAAAACCTGTCCGAGGATCGTTACTTGTTCCTTTGTTTGCCGTCGGTGTGCGCATATGGCCATCTATTACCCGAATCAACGAACACGTTTATTAACCCGCAAGATCCGCGGCATGCGGGAGTTTCGACGTTGGACAGAATTGATTTATAAGATGTTTATCCTCCTCCTCCTACTTCTCCTAATGTACACGGATGTCCATTAATTCAACGGATTACCGTAGTACTGTAGGAAATAATACGCGGGGGGTCAACATGCCGGGATTTCAAATAGATTTATGGAACTTTCGCATCGCTCGGTACGAAGGAGCCGGTGGAACCTGGACTCTTTCGAATCCGTCGAACACCGACTGTCCTGCACGTGAGAATATACCGGCACCCGGTGGAAACATGCCCCGGTGGAAACTTTGTTCGTCGGTTGAATTTCTCGAGTGACCGTTTCTCCGAGTTTCTCATTCTGCGCTCGTGCAGAGGCAGCCAGTTTCCGAACGGCCTGTAAAGCTTCAAGCTCAACGCCGGATCCCCCTGCATCCTTTTTCTTCTCTCTTTCTCTCTTCCTTCCCCCTTGGCACAGCCTCAGTGTCGTAAACCGCTTATATTATCTTACTTAACTCTTTAACCTCTCGGGCCGCGGGTTGGCCAGGCCGGTTGGTTAGTACCTGTAATTTAGTCAGGGATCACATGACTAATTGGCCGATTAGGGAGGTGGTCAGAGGACTCGCCGTATCCGTCAAGCCCAGCTGTGTCGATGCAATCGCCTTTCAAACGCTTTCGCATTGTTCTCAACGGTCCTGTTTCTTCTGCCCACATGTCCGCGTCTCACGATACTCGCGCACCATTTTTTATCCCGCATGCAAGCGCTCCTCGTCTCTCTCGCTCGCTCGCCCGGTATTCCCATTTCGCTCATCCATATAATACGAAAACAGTCCGTTGCACTCGGTGCTGCTCCGAAACCGCGAGGTTCATTAAGCCGATTTTTACAGGCATTAAAAATTCTTACATATCATTTTTACGATCGCCAAATTTAAGTTAATATTTACGACTCGCCGACCCGCTGCTATGGAACTCGGAGTAATAACAACCTCTTTTCCGACCAACAACCGTTATTCGGTGAATTCCAAGTGAAACTGGTGATCGCGCAATCGCAACATTTTTCACGCACAAGTCTCGATTTGATCAAATTTTTTCATCACTTTCGCGTTCTTTGCAGTCACATTTATTCCAACAACTTAGATAAGAGGCTCAACGATCGAGATCGGACAGGCTTTTTTAACTTGGAAGCCCAATCGGTCATCCGTAAATGGATCGATTTGTTTCACTGAAAATCGGCGCCGATGCGGGGGTTGATTGAGGGGCGTTTCGAAGCGAGCCGACATCGCGTAAGTGCCACGACCAGGGGTCAAGCGATTCGTTCGAGGGATCGCGGACAGTCCGGACTGTATATGCGGTGGCCTACGCGTCGCAAATGTTCGCCGCAGGGTCTCACGGTTCCCAGTGCAGGTTCTTAGTTAACGCATTTTATTGCACCGGAACTGTTTTAACGTTTCGAAGTTTAACCCGATAATTACACGCACGCGGACGCGAACGGTGAGTACATGGAAGTGTATCGCTTTACGGCAGCAGCACGAGTCTGCGGAATACAGCCGGTGAAATTGTCCGTAAGATTTACGTCCCGAGGGAATGTGCCGGGCTGGTGCACCTGGTGCCGCCTTTCTCCTTCGTGACTTGACCGGCATTTTGCTAGTCTGTCTCTTTGACCGTTCATCCATCCTTCCTTCATCCCCTCGCTCAGCCAAATTGCACGTTTAACGAATTACCATTTCACTCTCTGCAAGTGGAGATATGCGAGAGAACGCATTAACGCCAATCAACACAAGCACGTCGCCGCGTATGAGATACGAACCTTCGGCAGACTTGTGAGAATTCTGGACTTTCCAGGTTTTTTCATCTTCATCGTCTTCTTCTTCTTCTTCTTCGACTAACGAGGCACGTCTCATCGCCACCGTAATTGGTTTCAATTTTTTTCATATAATATGTACTTTGGCCTGTCGTCCATCGCGGAAATTCTGCTTCGGCAATTTCAGGTTCAATAATTCATTACTCAACTTGACGAACTTTCGTGATTCTTGAATATCTTTTACGCGAATCGAACTCGAGCGTAGACCAACTTGCTACACAGCCCGTACCTTCATGCAATTTGCAAAATCGTCGTATATAGTCGTTAATTTAAAGTGGGTACCCGACAACTTCCCAAGCTGCAATGCAAACTTTTCCCTGCGTTTCTTGTAACACATATTTAAACGAAGCAATTCGAAAGAGTTCTCCAACGAGGTTGCATGTACCTACTTTAGGGTGCAAACTCCTTGAAAACCGGTGCAATTATGCGTTCGTGATCAAACTTTGAATCCAGGAGGAGAGGGAGCATATTCGTTCGCAGCCCTAAATGGAAAAAATTGTGCGCACGGGAAATGTTTCCTTTCCCTCGTTCGACATATGAAGCACGAAGCTGGTTCACCAGTAGTGTAGGTTCATAAATATAATAACAGCGAAAGCTGCAGCCGATCGTGCTTAGCTTTGAATAATGCTACTAATTGCGTTAATGTCCTCGTTGCATTTAATTAAACCGATCATAATAATTACCTAGGAAGTACTAGACGGTTGTCAACTCCAAGAGAATATTGTTTATCGAGAGAACGATTACCTTGTACCCGAGCTCAGCAGCGTTCGACATATAATTGATCGCCGAGACAGGGGAAGGACAGTGTGAAACGAAACCATGTCATTACATCGCGATGCTGGGACGTCGGGAAGTATATACATTATACATACATACATATATATATATATATATATATATATATATATATATATATATATATATATATATATATATATATATGTGATACCTATAGTACCTACAAGTTGTACATTGTGAAACAGGGAACAAGCAGCAACGATACAATGCGACATTTTATTCACCTGCAATAATCGATTATTCAGTGACTGCAGATACGACTTAGGTGATTCCGATTTTTAAAGATCGTCTGTACCATATACACAAAAAAAAAAAAAAAATTTCCGATTCTTCGTTTTTCAAACAACGCGACGTCTCCACGAGAAATGTTTAAAAATAAACACACTCACGCTCAGCCAAGAGTCGTTTTAATGCTTCGCTTATCTACCGGACAGTTCGGAGAATAAGCAGATATGCTATAAAGTTTATCACCGTTGAGCGTGAATTTGTTCATCCGAGTAGTTGACACACAGAGTCGGTGTAACGTAGGTACGTACCTGCGCAGACTAGTAACGTTTATTTTTTTAACCCTGAGAATTGCTAGTGAGAATTAAATTGAATTCGGTCATCATGTAACGTTCGCGAAGAGTTTCCACGGATGAACGTCACGTGGGGTTGTAAGGCCCTCGTTAAACGTTATCTACTAACCAACCATCGCGCGTGAATGGCAAACTCCCATTTTGCTAATGGAATAACAAATGCCCAGTTTACGAGCGTGTAAAATATTAGAGAACGAGCCGCATCGAAATCATCCGCATCAAGTGCCCGAAATTAGCAAAGCCATTATTCCGTGTACTTTCGGTAGGAATTTAAGCCAGCTCAGCGGTGGAGTGATCAACTTATATGCGGAAGGATAATCCCTTGTTTTACGGATCAAACTTTGCGAAAATATTACGAACGCTTCAAACGATATGTGAAACAAATTTTTTCGCTTGGCGGTTTTCAACGCTCTCCGGTTACCGCAGGGCTGCCTCGATACCGAGGGATGAGAAATACCTCCACAAAGCGATTTTATTTCCATCAGGGACCGACTGGCAGGGCCGAGCATCGCGTGGCTAAGGATCGATATCTCGTTTCTCATAAGTTAAAAATAATACACGACGGTAGGGACTAAATTGAATGCATATACCACGGTGAAACATGCGGCTTCAACGAAATGGTATCGAGCGTTCATCTCTTCGTGGGTAAACATAACTTTGCAATATGTACTTTGAGGTGCTTGCCGCTGGATACGTTATTTGTTTTACTTGGGAAAATATTAATTAATTATTCCATGCATCGGAGAGCCAGACGCTTCAGCTACGCATCAAACACACGTTCGTTTGTAAATGATGATCAAACACGAATTGTGCATAAAAATAAATCAATTGATTCTCGCCATTTCAGTTCGTATATACTGCGTAGGTAGCAATCTTCTCCGAACTATCAATTACGATATCTCCTGCTTTTATTTTCCATTTTCTCTTCCGTCCTCTTCAGAGTTGCGATTGCGAGCTTGGAGCTTGGACGAGCAACTTTCGAACATACGAGGAATCTCGGCTGATATTTAACCACGTTGCTACCATTGTCGTTTCGTAAATCTCGCGACCGATTTTCCAACCGGTATTATACAAACTGCCGGGATTTCCGTATATTAAGGCTCAAGAAGCGCGCAGGGGCGTCTCGGGGCAATCAAGCTATTTGAACCTACGGAACCGCGTGGAACATCTATCAAGTGATCCATACCAGCTCTGAACAGCCACAAAGCAGAATCGCTTCCCTGCGAACTATCCGGGGAGCGCCTCTCGGTCCCTCGGCAACATCGCCGCCCATTCGCGCTTTTCTCGCCAGAGACGAGGAACGCCCCGCACAGATGTTCCCCTTTCGGTGTTCGAGTTATATTAAGCCTCGCGCGTGCGTGCAATCGAACGACGGAAAATCTACTCAGATTGTAATTACTGATCCGTCACTCCGGACTCAATCCGATTAGTTCCCTTTCTTTTCACACGTGACAATCACGACTCGTGTTTCAGACCGCCTACGTACGAAGTACCTAATGTACTTCGGGAAACTGGTCGGAGAACGGAAGCCTTTAGACGCCCGGCAAGACGAGGGCTTATCCTCGACGTTAGTTTGCCGGTCTTCTCTTGTTACGGGATTTTCGATTAGTTCCGGTACAGCATCACGCCGGAAACAGCGAGAATCGGCGCGCGCTGTCCGTGCAAGGTAATTGGGTACCAACTCAAGTCTAATCGACCGAATTCCACAGCGTGAACTGACGCCCGGATTATCGTCATGACGGCCGAAACTCCACCTTGAAGTACGTCGACGGGAAATTCGGGATTTCACGAGTTGTTAGTCCGGCGTTCACCGCGCGGTTGCCAACGGCGTCCTTATAACGGCTGCACATGGCCATGCACCGCAGCGTCAAGGAATGCCGTACGCATTCCCCACTAATGTCCGGCCATAATTAGACTCGTGATAGTTCCAAGCTTCACCGGCATAAAGAGGTTCTCTCATTCCCCAGGTGCGGGCTGACGCTAATTGCACCGTCATTCGTTACCATTGGCGGTGCGGTTGTGTTTCCTCGACAAATTTCGTGCGGTTTAGCGGCTCGGTAACGCGATTAGGACCGTCTTCACCTCTGTGAGTTTTTGTCTGGTCGTCTCGTGGTCGTGGCCTTTGAGTCCAGGACCTTCATCGGGAAATTTCCCCGCCCGACATTGCGAGCCTGGAGTGCAACTAAATCACCCGAGCGGGTGATCAAGGAATCATTTGTTGCGCTGTTAAAAATTGGCGAACATTCAACTCCCGTAAAAGATTCGCGACATCCACCCCGCCGCGTCAGCTACGCGGAGTTATTCCTGCAACGGTGTGGACCGAATGGCTAAGTGACGCGTCGCTGATGGCCCACTAATGGTGGGTACCTAGGGTTAGACACGGAGGGCCCTGGGTTACCGGCTTTAAAACTGCTAATGCGCTTTAGAAAGTTCAGCGCATGCCGTGCCGTCGCTGGTCATGCGCACGGTTGCATCGCCGTAGGGCTCTTCCAGCAAATGATACATGAGCTAAGCTGGGCTGGTACACCGCGCGTTTTCCACCCGCCTAATGTACACTCGGCACATCTGGAATTATAATCCGGTCGTGTACTCCGCAAATATTACTCTCATACCTAATGAACCGAAGATTATCTGTTCGCACTGATCACTGGGAACGTCGAAGATCAGGGTCCTGCATAAACTGGTCCAGGTCAAGTTGATTTAGTCATCGCGTCAATCTTTGTTGAAGGGTACAATGATCGCTTGGAAGTTGGCTTCGCAAAGACGTGTTTTTGAAAATTAATAAATTATTTGGCAGATAAGCAGTGTATGTACGAGTTTATGCCAGACATACCTTTTTTGGATAAGGTTGCAAGTTATGGGAGTTCTACCAAGGACCTGGGAAATAATTACCGATTCGTTCAGAGGAAGCATGGGACCATTGAGAAAATTGTTACGGCCAATTACCTGTCTAGTTCAGGAACGGCTACTGGAGTTTTGAATATCCTATGACCGTTGGAGGGTAAAAAATCATGTCTTTCTACTAGATATCATCAAAGCGCATATTTCTGTGAACCTGCACATGTTATCAGCATTATACGCGATTCCAAGTTTCCCCATGCGAACGATTCGCTGTTTTTTTAATTTGCCCACTCCCGAAAGTATTGTCCTAACCTGCGATGCACATTTCGGGACTCCTCGGCAGCGTGCCATATCTTGAAACGTGACAAGAGTTATTGCTCATTCATTGTCTGAGAGAGCCTGGGATGGAATGCTACGATGCCAAGGTATTCGATAATTATGGTCAACGATCCGTGCTTCTCTCATTGTCATTGCGGCATGAATTTCCCCGCGTCCCCGTTCCTCTTTAGCACGGCTTACCAGACGCGAAGCAGTCCTGGTCGAGATATCCTGGTGGCGGTCAGCGCGTCATGACAAGCCAATAATCCACCCTTTCATCGCCCGTAGTCAGAGGTAACTTGTATCAGATTCGTGACTAATTGTCCCAAATAACGGCTCTTTGGCCAGTGTATAACCAGGATGTCCAACCGGCTTTCCTCGGCGGTTTCCGCTACCGTAATCCGGCCTCTGAATATCCGGGTTGCACGGTTATCAAAAGACATGCTTCTGGGGCAAAAGTTGACCCGCCCGTCCGAGTCAATTCGCCAAGTTTCTGATCGTACCTACGCTTTCGGTTTAACTTCTCGCTTGTACGCGCACAAGCCACATCGAAAATTGGACTGGGTATAACGAAACTCGAGAGATGCGAAGAGACACGACTCTCAACGAAGGGTCACGACCCTTACGGCAGATTGCCAAGGGACGGGCTACGCACCCTGGGAGATCGCCTGCAGGCCGGACCTGAACGGAATTTAAAAAGAGCTTACATACCCCCGTCCGTTTGCACAGGACACGCTTGCGTGTTTTTCGAAAAATTTTATCGTACTGCCGCCATATTGGCATATAGGAGGATACCTTCCACCCACACAGGGATAGTAATCAAGATTGGTATCACCGTCAGGTTTAATCTTGGATAAGGGTCAACTACGGTTAGTTCAACCTTAGTCTTGTCACATCCGGTAAAAATTCTCCGCAACACTTGTTCACACATACCTACCCGTATAAATTTACACCGAAGCGAAGGTTCCTTCAACTCATTGCTCTATATCGTTGTCGATACAATATTTCTCGACGGTATATCGGTACTCCTGAGTTGAGTTCCAGCATAGCTTTCAACGGTCAATGCTACTCGCGCGTTGAGTGTTGTGTTTCTGTTAGGTAAACCGCAAACGCTTTGTAACGGAGGCTCGGAGGAGCAGCTGGAAAAGCGTTCGATGTTTCCGGCGGTCACGTAGCCTGGAAGGTGGATCGTGCGGTCATTCGAGATGCACGTCGAAAAGTTGAGCTGACTCTTATGGGAAGAGTTGAATTGGCAGTGCGAGTTCTATCCGGTGTAATTTGAGACTCGATAGCACGAGAAAACTACCCTGTTTCGTTTTAGTGCTTCTCTTTCGGTTTCTACCGCTTTCCCATTCACCGAGACCCAGCCTCGAGCGCACTTCCTTCCACATCCTCTCAGGACCGGCCGTTACCCCGATGCACCGGGGAGCCACGTATACTTTTCTATTTGCAAATATACTTCATATCCCCGGCCACTTTGACGAGACCAGCTACTTCTGCCCTTCGTGCAAATACGGGGCGCGGTTTCTGTACTTGATGGAATATCAATATTGTATCGAATTGAAGAGCTGCGAGTTCCTATGCGCGATATTGGCTTGCAAAGCCAATTCGGAGTCTTCGTTATATCCAAGCTGCACGACGCTGTGACCCGGGAAACAAGCGACTGCAGAGAGAATTGTTCGCAAAACTGTACAGGGTGGAGTTTAACGATATTATACGAGGAGGGCGAGAAATCCCTGTAATAGATTTGTTAATTAGCAATTAGATAAATTTCGTTACCACAGCACTGCACTGCGCCCTGTCTTGCATTGCACCGCCGTTAGTTTTACCGAGATTAGGTAGGCGCTAACTTAAATTGTCATTAATTCCGGCCGCTCGCTCTGCAGGCAATTATTTTTCGCGTTTTACAAGCTCGCAACAGCTTTTGCCCGCCAACCGAGGATGGACGGGATGTTACAATTTGCCGCAAATCACGCGAGGCTCAAACGAGCAGGATAAAATATTCCACCCATTCAATGTTGATCGAATCAGATCCTTCTTCCCCGCCAATCCTGTGGACGGAAAATCTCGAAGCATGAGCAATTAATTCTTTTCCCTGCTACACTCGTCCAATTAGCCTCCGGATTGGATGCCACTTGGAGTACTCTCTGGTTCACTTGAATTTTTTTTTCCACCTATTACTTCTCGATTTTCATGCTCGGTCAGCATTTGGCCGAGTTTCAAATCACCGACTTAGATGGGAAGAGAGCGCTTCGGTTTCAGAGTAGGTTGCAAGCAGTCATACAGCAGCCTTAATGATCGTAATGCTAACGGCAGGCTGACCGTCTTTGTGAGCCCGAGGATAAAGTTAAACGGTTCTATCCCGGGACGGGGAGAAATAAAATGAATGAAATAATCAAAGAATCATTAGAATGGAATAATCAAAGGTAAAAACGACTCGCTGGCTTAATGGTGGCGCAGGGTTGTATAAACTCTGTATATCTATACGTGACGGCCACTTGTTTTGCCCTCAGTGAAAACGCATAAAAGTGGTGCGTTTTGCGCTGATTGGAATCGAGGACGCCTCGCCGTGGCTCGCGAGAGGAAATCCAGCCTGACGATGGGGGAGAGAGAGAGAGAGAGAGAGAGAGAGAGAGAGAGAGAGACTTTCAATGGATAGTGACAAAAGGCCCGCGCACAACGTCCATTAACAAAAGTGTGACGAATCGCCGTATATGATTACGAAACGTGCAAGATAACGATCGGTGAGTTCGGAAATCGTCGATTCGGCTCATCGATAGTACGGTCGCGAGCATATCGCAATTCGAAATTCTGACATCGCAAGATCCTGCAGATTATTACCTACGGGCATTGTTCCAGTCTCCTATGCCAATTTCGGGACGAGAAAATTTGGCTGCAAATTCTTTTTTGAAACTTGATCTTGTGATCAATCATTCGTGAAAGTAAGTGACCTGAAACTTTTCAAAGACCTCCGAATTTTCGTCAAAAATTAAACTCTGCAGAAACACGAATCTGCGCTACCGAATTTGATAAGCGAACTCTCGTTAACGGGCGAGGGTTTGGAGCAGCGGGGGAGGGGAAAAACTTAGCTGATTGAGACGAATGTTGAGTAAAAAATTGTGTACAAAATGAATAAGTAATAGTGGCGGGAAACTTTTGAAGCCTTGATTACTTTCGATTCGAATCTTGGCTTGTACTCCGTGGACTCGCGAAAACTTAATAACCTCTAGACTCCAGGATGCTGCGAGGTGGATATTTTTTGCAACGTGCCAGTCGAAAGCTAATTATTTCTACTGAGCGGTGGAGAAATTAGAGGAGAGTTAATTCGCCTGAATCGCAAACGATATATACCTAACAGTAAGTGCAGTTTGACGCTAGAATGAAGCGAACGTAAGTTTAAATTGAGGATAGGATATACATGTTTAGTACAAAAATATACATATCAAGTCGAGGGATGAATTATACTAATTCGGGATGATTGGAGCGGTGATGAAGCAGGCATACAGCAAGCACTCCAATTTCCCTGGTGGAAACTAAACTCGCAGAACTTTCGTCACGTTCTTCGATCCCGGCGCGGTTGCAGAATCGTGTTCCGGTTCTTTCCGGAGAGAAGAGCAAGACACGAACGGTCAGATCGGTCTGGCTGTCGGGCCCACAATCAATCGATCCCGTAATCGGTTATGGCGGGCGTGTTATTGCCGTCTATAAAATATCGCGGCGAGAGGAGAGAGAGCGAGCGAGAGAGGGGATGGCGGAAAGTCTTCTGGGCTGAAAAAACTCGACTATACTGCACCTATACAAACTTGCTCGATGCCGAGTTCTCCGCTATAGAAACGGACGGCAAGGCGATCCGCTCAACTTTTAATGGCCGGTTGTTAGTGATGAAAATTCGCCCATACCACGGCCATTATGCAGCAATACCGCGACACCGCGACACCGCGACGCCGTCGGGCCGTAGTCCGCGGACTTCTTCCGCTGCTTATACTCGAACCCTAGAAGCCCCAGAAGCGCCAGGAGCCGGGGTCTTCCCGCGGCCCGAAACCTCGCGAGAAAGTCCCCCGAGGATGCGATCATCGGTTGCACAACGAGCGTATAACGAAGCGGCTCGCTCTCTCCGCCTCTTCAATTTATCCGTGGCTTCCCGTTCTCCTCTCAGATCATCGTGAAATCGCGGTGCGGCGATATACAGGCGGGGACCGAAGCTGGTCTGCGAAACTTTGAAAAGTTGTCGGGTGCATTCGTTATCTGGATATTTATTCACCCTGGGGGCAGAGACGCGGGTATCCCGCAGCTCGCGGCAGTTTTCTCGAGGTGCTTTTTATCCAAGCGCACCTCTTCAGGTGCCGCGTGGTATTATCTTGTACGTGTATTACGCAGATTTGGCGCGTGGGAAACGCCGCTTGCCTTTGAACGAGGATACGTATGCCGGATTCACCTCGCGCGAATCCTCTGCTACAAATTGGATCGAATTTTCAATTGGAAAGGGCCAATTTGCGACTCTTCATTCGACTGTGAAGCGGACTTGACGAGTGTTGCTGCCTGCTAATGGGATTGAATCAATTCCGTAACCCGGGCATTCGGCCGCGCCGCTTCTCGCTCGAAAGTTCGGAATTATATACATCCTTTGAATTGAATTCTTGTGTGGTTGTTACTTGTTACCGCCGTGCTCTTCCTCAGCTATAACCTATTTTAACCCAAGTAGTTGTCCTTTCATATCGATGTCGGACCTTTTCGGTTGATTCCTTTGTCCGGTGTCCCGGGTAAAAGAAATTTTCATCGAGAGTAAGCCGCCCATTTCTTATTTCATTTTTTATCCGTCCATAAGCTATTGACAGTTTATTTTTTGTTGAGAAAATCGTTACTTTGTGAAAATCCGTGATTGATTGCCTCGACGATCACAGATATGACACGCGGGACAGAGTTCTTTCGTCACTTGTTCTCAAGTCTGCCTTCAGAGTGTGAGACCGTGCTCGCGGATCACGTGACTAGTTATAAAAAAAAAAAAAAGAATCCCCGTAATTTCTCGGCAATGACGAAAACGTCCTCTCGTACCTCTTTAACACAGTTTGAGGATAGACAGTCACGGTATATTACGAAGTGCCGTCCATTTCCTTCGTTTCGCGTGAGATTATTTATTGCGAAGATGTATTTACATCCAAACCCTGTGACGCAGGCATGTATGTATAGACCGGAGACCTAAACAGGGTGTAAAAAGCCAAGGAAAAACTTGCGCAGTAGACTGAATAAATAAGTCCACGTTCTTGGGGGGGGGGGGGGGGGGGGGGGGTGTAGACGCGACGCGGCCGAAATTTATCGCCGACCATCCATTACCTGTTATCGTTTGGTGTATTACAGGGGTTCTATACGCACACATTCCTACCTACGAGGCGCCGATCTGTTGCAGCGAAGTATGGAAATCAGGATCGTTGGATTGGGTATAAAAGCTGAAAGAAGGCAGGAAAAATCTGTACGCACTGAATATCCGCTTGGTGGTAGACGGCGAGCCAGCAGCAGGATCTGTAAATCATCGCTTTATAACTTCGGTGTAATTTTACTGTGAACATTTTACTCGGCGTGCTGGATTGAATTTATAATTGCTCGAATTTATGACGTCCACCGAGAAGACACAGGGGGCCACTTACTGCTTGAGCAACATCGGTTGATCGAGGGTAATTATTAATTTGAAACGATCGTAACGTACAGCCCAATAATTTGTAATCTCTACATCCTGCGTTGAGTACTATAAATCCGTGATGAAATTTTCGGCACAGTTCGATGAAATTTTTCCGAAGTGTATTACACGTGCGGTAGAGTAATTTCAATTGGGATTTCGGAGATACGGCATCGCTCACGTCTCTCCACCTTTATCGAAACTTTTTATCGAAGCCGAGGGGAATGATTCGAATACAATTAGGGGGAAAATTTTCAAGCTGAAGAAAAAGAGGGGTAAAAAAAAAAAAAAAAGAAATGAGAGAACAAGCATGGAAAAGGAAAGCTTCCAAGTGTATGAAAATTAAATCTATCGATTTAAAAGTATCGTTCGTGGAAAGTTTTTGCAAACTTATGAAAAACTTTGCCGCTCTCGTATACCACGGTGAATACCAAATTCATTCGGCTCTAAAGCTACGCGCTCGCCATTCGTCTCGCTTATCGCGGGTGTAACGAGTGATTCTTTTTTGATATGAACCGCGGGATTCCGAGGAAACGAACAAATGAATACCTACTTACTCTCAATGTATCATGCTGAAATTTGTAATATCGTTGATTTTTAGCGACGAATTGCGTCCCTTCCCGAGATACAGTTTCAACTCTCCACGCACTATCATCATCATCCGCGAGTGTTTCAATGGCTCGATTCGCAGTCAGACTTTTCTGCTCCCAAACTCTCAGCAACGGGTGGTTTGAAGTCTGTAAAGCAACTCCATCCAACCTGGAGCAGTGCACCGAACCAAATCCGTTCCGGTTGAAACAATACCAATCATTCAACACGTCGAATTCGAAGTTTGGAAAGCTGGTACACTGGGTTCACACGCGATTGAATCAGTCCGTAGCCTCCCCATTAATCACGGCAATCGCGATAGTCGAAGTTGGAGAATTGGCACCGCGGGCCGATCAGCCCCGATGACGGACGCCGGCTGACACACGGAGCTGTTGCTCCTCGGAGAGCCAACGGTGTTCCTTTAAACTGTATAACGCCATCAGGGTGGAAAAGCGCCGAGTTCCTTGCGGCTCGTGGCGAAATCCGAAGAACCGGAAACTCTCTGCAAATCGGCTCTGACGAATCAGTCGCTAATTGGACCGAGTGGAACCGCTTTCAAGTTCCGACATCAGACGAAACCGGCGAAATTAGCTAATCGAGTCGCGGACCAATATGGCTTTCAACATTTCCACGGAGTTTTGACTTTTCGAGGATGCGCTCAACCCCGACCTGCGTCATCGCGCTAACGGTACCAACGCTGCTTTCGATGCAACGATTCACCGATTGCGAGTGACACATGTACCTACCTACAACGTATCGGATACGTGTGCTGCATCGGAGTTGCAGACTTGCAGAGAGCTTCCGGCCCCGCAGTGTGTCGCGATCGACTCGCGTGTGAGAAATTTATCGAATAGATCGAGACTGGGCTAGACTGGGGGTTAGGCTGGGTCAAACTGGTGCCTGGGATACCCGGCCCAAGACTGCGCCGAGCTATCTTCATCCTTGCGCCGCGTGTTCAGCCTCGTGATCCTCGTCCTCCGATCGTGAAGGTACACCGCATGAGAATGGAAGTGCACGAGTGCAACGCCGGTCCTTGATACCTGCTCTAGCCGTACTTTCTTGCAGCTCCGAGACGAACGGAATCCAGCTCGTTGCTGCACTTGTTATCCCGGCTATCCTCCTCCCGCCCCGGCCTGTTTCGATCGAGGAACCTCCGCGAGGCAGGTACAGATTGCCAGATAGTCGGATATTGATGGCCTTCTCCCTGCGTGCCGAGGGAAGATTCAGAAATTAATTCCTTGATGAATCTTGCTCGACGTTCCCTTCCGATATACCTATACGTATACACCTTCTTGTTCGTCTCCTCGAGAGCACGCCGTTTAGCAATGATCACGTATAGTCGGTCCCGAAACGGCACATACTTGTGCTACACCTTCTACAGTCGGATGTCTATTCGTTTCTATCACTGTGAGAAAAATATCGCGCATGCATAGTTGTGGAAAGCCTGAGCCCTGATCGTTGGTACTTGAATTACCCAAAGTATGCGGTAGTTTCGATCATTTACACGACCGTGAAAACGTTTTTAATGGCTTCTCCAGGCCTAAGATTAGGGTCCAGGGCAATTTTTCTTTCGGTATACGAATCTACAATTTATTTTTCGAGTTAATGTGTATTCATTATAGCAGTACCCGATCATTCTTACGTTTCGTTGATGTTCGCGCAAAACTGGTAATTTTACGAAGTAAAACGTGTTCTGCACTTTAGATGAAAATCAGACATATCCGAGGTGCACAAACAGCTGGCGCGGTGTGGAGCGCGTACAGTGATTAGCAATTAAGGTAACTAGAGCCCGTGGAGAGATGGGTATAACTCGGAGAATAAGACCGAGTAATTGTGTAAAAGCGTTTCTGCGCGCCTTTACCGAGGAGTCGAGAGATAGAGAGAGATTAGATAGTATTAGATTGTTATTCATCATGCCGTGGCCTAGAAATAGGTCAAAGGGTAAACCAGCAGTATTATAGCGGTAGATATGTTAACCCCAAGAAAAAGAGCGAGCATTAAAATAGTGCAATACAATAAATAAGTTATAATCAATTGTACGTAAAAATACTATCTTGGAGAGCTATACGTAACTATTTACGGCGTATACAGAGATAAATGGTAAAATAATAATAGAAACAAATGTATACAACGTAGCGAAATAGCGTGTAGTGCTAAAAAAAAGCCTAGGCAACGAGTTAACGGAGCTGAGCAACTGAACGCAAGAGAGGGGGGGGGGGGGGGGGAGAGAGCAGATAGAATCTGATCGTCGGTTGTACTCCGCAGGTATAATCGACGTTTGATCGGGTGTCCGTATCGATAACACCATTCACGCATTCAGGTTGCACCGATTATCCGGGAAATAATCTTCTGCACATAGTCCTCCACCACCTACTCGGAGCGTGTAATCTGTGTTTATTATTACCCAGAATCACGCGATTAAATTCATTCCAAGAATTTACGCTATCGCAGCTGGGAACATGGAGATGCGCGCAGTAATACCAATAATATCCTACTCGGCTCGGTTTCCCGCGGCCTATAGGTATAGGCACATCATACACATCTTATAATTACGCCACGATATGCATGCCACGCCGTTTGACGACTTCGAGTTATTTGCAACTCCCGCGTTCACGAGCTTGTAATTCTCTGACCCCCTTTCCAGGCACCAATCTACAGGTTCCCATAGAAAGTCTTACCATTATCAATTATAATCGACTCTCAAACATCTTCTCTACCGCCACAATACGAAAACCTGTGCGAGGTTTCAATCTAAGCGGTCTCACCTTCTCGGCTTCGTTTATGCGTAAGAATGTCCGAGCATAACCCTTAATCACAGTCCTTTGGTACGCGAGTTTGTCGAGTGCACGCGCTAACATGGACGTAAGGTTTCATTGCGCTCTAATTCTATCAGACGATTTCCTCACACACGTTCGATCCGTTTAATTTCAAGTTATTAGTATACCTAGAGCGACAAAGACGGCGCAGTTCCGACTATAAGCCCGCCTTCGAAGAAAAGTTAAAACAGTCTTACTGGAGATACACTGAAATTCCTGGATGCACGTTTCCCCACCTATGGTTAGGTATATGTTGGGTATACAAAGCGTGTGTCGGAACGACGATGTGTGCATGTATGTAAGTCGGGTTGGCTGAAAACTACGGGGCTATAATTACCTTGTAGACGTTTGCCGGAGGGTAACTTCCCTCCGTCCCTCGGGTCTCGCCTGCAGACTCCTCGACAATCGTCTCAGCTCGCAAAATTGTCCTCGTGAAAACTTTTCCGTTTCACTTCGAAAAACTGGCGCGGTAAGTGTCGCTTAGCCTTTCTTACGCCGGATTTTGTTCATCGAATTCCGTGTACAAGTGTGAATTATTCCGTACACTTGTACGTAGATCCTCGCAACGAGCGAATCGTGGGCCGACGAATCAGCCGTCGCGACCCCTTTTAATGGCTGCGAAAAGGAGTCCTGGCTCTCCGCGACTTATTTTCCAGAAGAATTACCACGCGCCTCAACGAAAATCTTTGCTACGTTTCAAGGAGACGAAGAAGAAGACAAAAGTCCGCCCGTCTCCTCCCTGAAGGCGGATAAACCGGCTGAATAAACAAGGCGTGAACTTCGTCTAGGTATACATACTAGGCATCCGCGACCCGCAGCTTTGCTATTCTTCTTTGCCGCAGACACTGGGAAATAAAGGTGACTGCATGCATCTCGTACCGCGGTGCTGCATAAGGACGTTGAGACAAAAAATTGTGAAGAATCCGGCCATCTATCGTCCTCGCGTGTCTTATTGTTACCATAAATACGTCGTCACTCTTTCGCCCCAAGCTTTCTGTGTTCACAAGTTTCACCTCCGCCTTTGCGGATCCTGTGAACGACGGGATTCCGCAGGGCTGAAATTTACGCAGAGTTCTGAAATTCGTCTATTAGATTCGTTCGTCTTTCTATTCGTCGAGATTATATGAGATCACAATTCATTTATTAATGCCGTAGCTTATTTGAGGCCAAAGATCAAATGGGAGCATACTGCAAGTAACAGAATGAAAATACAAATGGAAATACAAAGGGAAAATAATAGGTAACGGCAACGTTCTTTAAACCTAGATACTTGCTAAGGTGATGATAGTAAATACACTTGCATTGTACCATAAGGAAATATTAAAAACTAACGAGAGTACGCAGATGGAAAAGTACAATAAAAAGTTTTAGCGTAAGATGAGAAAGGTGCGCGGGGGTTTGGTGAATGACTAAATGACTACGTTTCAAAGAGAATGGAACGGAACAACGGCCGTACAGATAAATTCAAGGGTGGGACTATAACGTTAAGACTCTGCTTTAAGATTGAATAATGCTTAAAAATTGATAAAATAAATACAATAAATGGGATAAATGGAATAGGCAAGTAACTAGAATAAATGAAGTAGATAAAATGTATAGAATGCAAGCCATCGATCAGCGTTAGATATAGTCATGGACTCGGCCGCACGTAAACGAATGAGCCTAGCCTTGTACAACGAGGACGCAGATGTAACAGACAATGGCAGACTATTCCACAAGTAGCGGGGGGAGAGGGTAAAAGAATTACGAAGGGTGGAGATCCTGTGTCCGGGGCTGGCAAGAGATGAGGAAGGTTTTACAATTGCCAACCTTGACGAGCGTCGGATAGCAGGGTTCAGTTCGGGGAAAGGCTCTCGAAGGTAGCGGGGCGAGGGAGAGAGACAGAGAGGCGTTTATTCGTCCTGGGAGAAGTCCCCTTAGGCGATGTAACACACGTGTGACATGAAATGTGTATTAAAACTCAAAATTGCAGAAATAACGCAAGAAGAGAGAAAAAATGAATAAGTAGGTAAATAAATAAATCAGTAAGAAGAGAGAGGGAGAGAGAGGGAGAGAGAGAGAGAGAGAGAGAGAGAGAGAGAGAGAGAGAGAGAGAGAGAGAGAGAGAGAGAGAGAGAGAGAAAGAGCTGTTAAAGGCATACAAAGGAAGTTTTCGCAAACTAAGTCAGCTCATCGGTTGGTATACATATAAGTTGAAGGATGTTTTCATCGATCCTTTCACGTAGGCCGGCTGCATTTGAGATGACCGAGTTCATAAATTCTTGCAAGCTATTGAGATCCAAAGTATCGGGGCATTCCATCCGGCGGTGCGATGTATAGTCGCGTGCAATTATAGAAGTTACCTTTTATCCGTTTTTCCCCTCGATATTGCCTCAAGGTATAAAAATAAAATCCCGGCAGTTTGCGAAAGGTCTTCCTTGTTCTGAGAGGCGTGTAATTTGAGGAAAAAAATTCCCAAACCGTTGACGTGACACGTGCGTAAAAATTCCAAAATTCTTCCTCGGGAATTCCTTTTCCTTTTCCTCCGACGAGGCCCATCATCGCTCCTTGTTAAAGTGATCGTTATTCGTTAAGACGCGCGTAGGTAGGTAAAGTTCACTCGTTGACTCGCAGAGTCGTTAAGCACCGTCAGGCTTGTTTTACGAACGTCAATATTCAGCCCGCCTAACCACACAGGTCGTATTTCAGCTCGCAGGTTAATTTTCTTAGAAGAAAAATTCGGTGCTTGGAAACTGCGCTGGAATGCTTTAATTTCACCCTACATTTTACGTGACCGCGGCTGCAGTATCGAGTCAGTGACGACCCTTGCCGATTCGCTCGAGACTCCACCGAAGCTATTTATCCCAGTAAAACTGAAACACATATTAACTTCCTGCGTGGAGAAGCTCCGAGGCCGCGTTTTTTAAATCCGCCGAATCTGCCGAACGGCCTCTAAGCCTATACTCTGGAAGTAATTTTGGGAGGATGTGAGGTGTGCCGGCTTCCGGCTCTCTACGCAATTTCAAAGTTGTGTTAACCCGCAGCTCGAGGCGAAGGAAGTGGCGATATCCGATCTTCGTATAAGGGTACCTTGCCTCGCGTCTATAGCTGCTCGTCTGCTTTCCAGGGTAACGAAACGGGTGTATTTGCGTCCGGAAACTGCGGAGCGGGCGAGCCTTAATGCGTTCGGTTGGTCTAGTTTCGGGATATGTGCAAAGTTGACTACGCCGAAGCGCGCCGACACTCTCGCGGAATGATGACAGCATCGCACACGTCCCGTCGCAAGCGGAATTTTCTCCGCGTTGCGGGGCGTTTATGCCGTTCGATATCGGGCACATGCGCGGCCGATGGTGTAACGGCGTCTTCGTCGCGTATAATACGAGGTACGTATGTACGTATATGTGTGTAATAACTTTGGGCATTAACTCGGGGCTTGGGAATAGAAACGAGATGTTGAACAAGGCCGTACTCACCACGTGTTGACGTAATCTGCATCAGCTTAATTCGCATCCCTCGAATTTATAATAACGATTCGTCTGCGAGGATAATCGTTTCCGTATTCTCGGTATAATACGAGTATATCCAACCCGCGCCTAGCTGGCTCCGATTTGGCGAATTTCGACGAACGGGGTGAATTCACCGCTTTCGCAGCAAGCGGCTGAATCTTCGTGCTTGCAGCACGCCGCGCAGTTTGGAGTTGAAAATTTTTTTTAAAGGTAATCTAACATATCTTCTCCCCGGTTGTTAATCTTCCTACTCACGGAGCCCATAAAAAGGAACCTCGCCCCACGGTCTTCCCGAAGTGCATATAATCTTGTCGAGAGGAGCATTCGCCCCTGCGCGTTTGGTACAACTATCGCGTCGGTTTAATGCTAACACGAGTTACGGTTTACGATCGGTAAACCGCCGCGTTACGTATTTACGGACAACGTCGTCACGCGTATACTATACGTGTACAGGCGTGTAAGCGCGAATAGACGGGTGGCTCTACCCGAAATGGGTTGCTCATTTTTATTTACCCGTTCTTTATTATTTGTAATTATGTCTGATGCTCTTCTCCTTATACTTAAATACCTCAATGTGAGGCTCGGCATGAATCGTTGCCATTTTTTAATATTTACTTTCCGGTCATCTTCACTCTTTTGCATAATTCAAATTGCCAGTCAATTTTCGCTCGCTTATCTCCGGGGTTTTCGGTCCCCCGTCACAAATCCGTTTCGCTTAAGGAAGTAACGCAACTACCCACCTAGTCATAAAAACATTTGCCCGTGGTTTGACCTAAGTAGTACTTAATCTGGCAACGTCGCTTTTCATTGACTGTGCGCGCGTGTATATGTGTGTCAAATATGCCGTCGACAGCTCGTCGGCGGTATCAGTGAATTTCTTTTAAACGCCAGTTCGATATGCCGGAAGAAAAGAAGCCAAGATTTTATTGGAAAGGTAAAATATGTCGTGTAAACAAAAAACGAAGAATTATAAAAAATGTAATAGCCTGCACGAGCTGTCACGATACGTTGAAATTTCAAAATGCGCGCTCATAACCTCGAATATGCGACGTTGCAATATTTTCAGCGAGGGTCCGAAAATTCGCTACTAGTACTTTTTACTGTTTTTATTATTCCTATCATAAGTCACCTTTGAATATTTTTAAGCCGGATAAATGATTCTGAGTATTCCATCTCTCTACTGTTTATATTTCATTCTGATCTATCCATCAATTACGGAGATATAAGGAATGATGTGCAGCTAACTCCGTCATTTCTCATAAGAGGCCATGTTTAAGTGGCTTGTAAAGATATAAGAAGAATTACAAATATCTCGCGTAAAAACCCACCTCGGATCGTAAAAATTTGTATGAGTTCTTTTTACATTATAATCGAACATTCTGCCAAGTTTGGTATTTTTCTGTCCAACAATTCTATTTCCTCCGTTACTTCCTTAAATATATCGTCCGGTTTACCCGCCACTTATTCACCACGACACGAAATCCAACCCCGGAACGCCGGGGTGCCGCCCACGCCGTAGCTGCTCGATCCTTGAGGAGTCTGAAATCTTTCTTCAAAAGAATTCACTCTCCGAGCTTGTACACGTGATACAACTGTACCGGTCGCGTCAAATTTGAATCACAGGAAAACGAGAATTAAGAAGAAGAAGAAGAAGAAGATTAAGTGGGAAAACGAGAGAGAAGATGGGGTAAGACGTTACAAAATATACATGGGAAGAGGATTTATCGCGGGTAATTGGGCTGAGTTTTCTTTTACTTTATTTCCTTTTAATTTCAAAGGCCGCCTTCTTCCCCCTCATTTTTCAGGTTCATCGCGATTTATTCACCCTGTTTTCCATCCCCTGTATCTGACGCAACTCGAGGATATGCTCCTTCGTCGTTTAATTGTCAAATCTAATGATGGCCGACCGCGGTCGCTTCGCCCCATGCCGTAGGTATCATCCTCTTCGCGGGCACCGCGATGTATGTACGAGGAGCAAAACTCGACAAGAAGCTTATACCTACGTCGAGGAAGCCCTCGAGGTGCGTCGAGGAAAACTTGGAACGAGGTTAATAACATTCCCCCCGAAGTGCCTCCAGGAGCCAGAAAAATGTTCCGAAGTAACTTAATCTTGGCATTCTGAATCGCATGTACATAACTTAACCCTGTTCTTCGCCGAGGGTTTCAATTGCGCCGACCTTTAACTTTCCCACGGTTCCGTTACCTACCGAATCATTCAGCCTCGCGCAAAAATCGAAAAAAGGAAAACACGCGTCACCGTAACGAGCCAGACGAGCGTAACGCTTGCAAAAATATTCCATCGAGTTGCAAAACGCACCCCTTTGTAATTTGGACAATGTCGCACGTATCGTTCGATTCCCTTCCGTGGCTTCTTCGAGTAATCGCGAAATTACCGATGGACAGTTTACGAGACGCGTAATGCGAGTAAGTGAGTTGCAGGTATTCAAGTAAGTAAGTCGAGCTTTTGAGGGTATGAAAATCCCTCGAGGATCGTATTTCAAGTACATACGCAACAAACTGTAGCAATTTCGTGAGAATGATATTTTCGAGGCGTAGGTATTTCAGGCTGTGAGTTTCACTGGGTAAACGTTTTGAAATAATCGTCGAAGAAATAACCTCCCGGGGTGAAATATCTACTCGACATCGGTTCGTTTCCTCCCCAAATTAAACTCGCGACTCGCGAAGTAGACGATGAACACGTCGCCGGAACGGTACGGGGGCCATAATTTCCCCCGATACTTTCACCGTTACTCAGACTTATAACCCTTCGTTATTCGTGACCAGGTCCTCGAGGTGACAGGAGAACACGATTCTTATCACAACAACTGTTTACAATTCTTATTACGAAATCGTGTCGAAAATTCGAGCAAGACTTTCTTCCCGCAAGTTTTATTACGGTGAGCCGGCCAACTTTTTAGTTGTACATTACGGTATGTGTGCTACGGCCACATAAGAACGGTAAATCTGAATTCTACTTTTATTATTAGCACGCTCGAATTAAAACTTTCCGTAACTTTGTACGTCGTGTGCAACGTTCCTGGCTTCCGAGAGTGAAAGAAAATACTTCAGTACATCAAGTGCTTCAAAGCTCGAAATAATTTTCCAATCGCCGCTCGGACTCTCGGAAATTCACTTCAATCACGAACGAGACCGTTACACGTACACAATATTTGATTTTACCCACGAAAATCTTCAAGATACCGATCGCGAGAAAAGTACGTCAACTTTCAACGACGCCCCCGTCAGGTGGTCTCTACACCAGTTCTCCAACCCCACGTGTAAGGGTCAGCGGTTCCGCGGATTTAACACGAAAAGTTACCTCTCGGTCTGCGAACCGTGTCCAGGGAGAACTTTCCGAAACTCTCGTCAACCTGACGTTACCATGTGCTCAAAGTCCGCCAGGTCTTGTGCTGCTCGACCTCAAAATGTACGGATGAACACCCCCATCCCTCTTTCAGCATTCGATCGTTCGTCGTAAGCATTGTACAGGTGTTTGAAATTCTTGCGGACGTGTTCGACGTGGGAGAAGCGCATTTTCAATTTGCGTCCGTTATTGATCTCTGGCGATGGACGTAGCTAAGAATAAGAAGAGAATTTCTCCGTGGTAGGTATTCGATGGATTTTCTTCCCGTTTCTCGAGAGTTCCTTTTCACGGAAATACCGTATTTACTATAATCTCAGGCTTTTTTTGGCCCTTTCGAACTGTCAAAAAAATCTCACCCGATTCCAGGATCCGCTCGAATGAAGTTTATCAAAATGAAGATTGAATCTCGTCGAGGTAATATACACGTGACATTCAAATGAATTGACCTCCCTTGAGTAAAAATGTTTCGCCGACCTTGTCTCAACATTGCAAGTCACAGTCTGGAGGTAAAATCATGATCGAGGTTTGAATGAAAGGCAGATGGTTGTCGGAAAATGGATAAATTACCTGCAGCCGCCGCGGGTTGGTTGGTTTGCGGGGGTTGGCGAGAATGGAAAGCTCGGTGCGGTTTGCGCGCAGTGAAGTGCAAACATACTTTACCGCGGTCGCTAGTCGCCACAAATCCGGAGCACTGCGCCTCAATTAAGACATTGCGTCACAGGGGAGGGTGAAAATACCGGTGCGTACAGCCGGCTAATTTGCATTGAGCTCTCGGGATAATGCCCCTAAGAATTCGGCTTAACTCCGAGTTTGGCGTTTCCCAGGTTCCGCGGGAGTGGAGTCCACTCTCTTCATCGGTTTCTTTAATTCACCTGAGCAAAAAATTAAACTCCACCTAACCGACATCCGAACGGATTTTTTAATTGCGTTACGGGGATGTGAAAGATGTGTAAGAAAGTTCAGCGTCTGAGCTGAATAACACTAATCGGTAAAAAAAAAAACAACTTTTTTTTTTCTCTTTTCTTATTATATCATTATGTGGAATTATAATAAATTTGATCCTCTTGAATCAAAATATAGCAATGAAAAATATGCACCATATGTATATACACTTTTCATGCGATATTTTTTTTTTTTTTCAATGAAACCTTATATTGGCATACAAATTATAGTCACACACTAATGATAACAAAAATGTGTAAAAAAAAAAAGTTTCAAAGTTGAAAAGTTAAAACATTAATATCGTCAGAACATCTATCTAGTAGTGTAATTCGAACTGGTTTTGTATGTACAGATACTATTTAAATAGATTAAAGTAGTGTAAATGCAAAAACAAAACACCACAAATTCTGAATTTTGAACATTAAGAAAAGAAAAAAAAGTCGTGTCACGTAACATATACGTGAGAGTAATAAATGAAGAGCAGATATGAATTCGGCACATTGAAACCATCATATCTGTAATATTCTTTTTTGAAGTAGGATTTCGTTGCAGACCTGTGCAATCAAAATATCTGCAAGCGGACCTTGAACCCTCCACCACTTTGCGTTCTCAGAAAACTTTGATGGTTCAGAATGAGACGAGGGAATACGACGACGCGTCAGTTGTCGACGGGGTCCCGAGTACGACTAGAAGACGTACGTGTCATCGTGGAAGGAAGGAGGGCAGGAATCGCGGTTGGAATTCTGAAGCATTTGCACGTACGATGACTGGCAGGTTTATTGGTAGGTAGAAGAATGTCCTACATGTTGTACCACTGTTGTACAGCTAGGGAACGCGTGCATGGTTAGAGTGAAGGAGGCAAGGAGCTCGACTCGAATAGTTAAGCGCACGCGTAATTGCGCATTGAATTCCGGGTGTCATCCTCGTCGTCGTCGTCGTCGTCGTCGTTGTCGTCGTCTGGCAAACACAAACTAAAATCCTGATTCGGTCCTCGGTCCCAAAGGCGCGCGGAGTACACAGCCAAGCATCTCGGTCAGGTACGGAATGATTTAGAGCTACACGACCGACGTCGACGCCCCAGGACGAACTCGCGACGAGGAAGAGGACGAGGACGGACCCGGCGAGGAGCGGGCGAGCCTAGCGCAGCCCTCGAGCAGCGCCCCGCTATACAAACATCCCGTAAATCTCGCAAGGAGTTTCTTCGGGTACGTGCGCACAGCGCGACATAATTATCCTGCACCCCTTGGCCCAGCCGTCTCTCATCTCCTCGACCTCGACTCGTTTCTCCTTCGGTGTACGGAAACCGAGGCAGACTCGCGACCCTTTCCGGGGCCGAAATCGCAATATATCCCACCGCTGTCACCATAATCGTGTTTGCTCGCATCACAGCCCGCCGCGTATTCCCGCGTTCTCACTATCTTGTGATTCGAGCGGGGTCGAATTCGGTCGCTGCAGGAAATATGACAAACACCGTATATTTTTTAACCGCTATTAGTGGGGCTTTCAGTCCTCGGAGTCCAGAAAATCGGAGGGGAGGGGGGGGTTCTGGCGACCTCTGGCCTCGGCGCGCTTCTTTTTGTTATACCTCGTGCACTGCTGATCGGTTCGTAACGTTACGGCTCGCAGTTTTAGGGTCGGAGCTTTCGACATTGTCGGTCGCACGTGGTTGGTTCGCGAGTGCGATTCTAATGCCGCAGCTTTAACCCAAGTCCTGCTCTAGCCGATGGATTGAATCACGTGTAACTCTGCTCGAGCCATTTTTTGCCCCGGCGTGAACGGCTGGATTCCTTGGTATCACGAGAAATCGTTGTCCTAATATCCATGTAGCTATGACATCGTGATTTTCAACTCTTCACCTTAAAGGGTTCAGCCTAGCGGGAAATAGAACGATGCCGTGAACTCTGGCGTGTCAACTAGGTGATTTATCGAGTAAGTTGAAGCTGGAATACCAGCGTCGCTGCATGGGCATAATGCTTGTGTACTTTTATAATCTTTTAAAAATATCGGATTTTCACTTTGTACTCGTAAGAAAATTTACTTCCGTCAGGCACGCGAATTTCATTAGTTCCTAACGTAATATTAATTTTGAATACGAGGTTTGCCGTCAAGTTTAATTTGTCCATCACGTACCGTTAATTCAATGGTAAATGGTATACTTAATGCGATTCATTCAATAGCACTAACGGTTAATATGACCCGGTAACGTGCTGCCGAGAGGGATTGCTTAATCTTTTATTAAGGTCTCGGACACGGTTCGAATATTTTTACGAACGGCACAAATATATGTATACCTGTATACGCATAGGAGGAGATCCTCTTAAGCGATAGAAAGTGCACTTTGATTTGATTTATTCCTGACACATACCGGCTTCACGGTTCGTCCGAACAATTAGAGATGGCTTTTTACCACGGGCAAAAAGGCTCTATTATCATTACACAACCTCAAACCATACGGTCATCGTCTCGCGCTTCCCACACACATACTATATATCACTCACGATTAACCGACGGACACTCATAACGTGAGTGAGAATAAATTAATAACCCCTCCCCCCCCAATCACATCTGCACCGCAACAAATTATCCCCGGCGTGACGAATCGGCTCAGTTTTTACAATATGCGTTGCGTACGGACGTGTTTTCGAGGTATAAGCGAGACGTAATTTATAACATCCGCGAGGCAAATCCTACTATCCGATATATATTATCCATATTGACAGTTGCAACCCCTTCAGCCGAGTAAACCCGGAGGGATGAGGAACGCGCGAGTGCAGCGCAAAGTCTGTCTGCGAGATGTTAATTAAATTGACATCAATTCCCCGGCAACGGGTCGGAGTAATTGATCCTGATTAATCTGCATACGTAGGTATACGTATACGAGTGCAGTAGCTCGTGAAGGTCCATATCTACCGTGAGAAGTTCCACCGGTTAAAGTTTGCCTTTGACGGTTTAGGCGAAGGCAGCTAGTTGGGTTGATTTAGCAGCACCCTTTCCGGCTCTTTGAAATTGGCGCGCGAGTCACCCTCGTGCATCGGTACACGGTGTATAAAAGTTGGCCAAAGAGCCGCAGGGATTAGAGAGAGAGAGAGAGGGAGAGAGAAAGAGAGAGAGAGAGAGAGAGAGAGAGAGAGAGAGAGAGAGAGAGAGAGAGAGAGAGAGAGAGAGAGAGAGAGAGAGAGAGAGAGAGAGAGAGAGAGAGAGAGAGAGAGAGAGAGATGCGATGATTTGAAATACGTTACAGCGCAAAGAAGAAGTTGAGCGTTACAGGCGTGCGGCAGGGTGGAGGGGGGAATTTTGCTAAACGGCTGGTGTAGTTGCTGCAGTAGCGTCGCGACGTCGCGGTTCGTCTTCTTCCCTCGCGGTGCAGGATGGATCTTTTAGTATTCCGGTGCACGGAGTGCGACTTTTGACGACCAACTTTTACCTCCCGGAGAAACGGTCTGGCCTTCACTTCACCTCTTCTCCCCGCCTCTGCATAATCCATGGAGGGTGTAAGAGCTGCAGTTTAGTGCACCATGGAAGGCGGGCGAAACGACGTGGATGCAGTAGCGGCGTTGCCGAGGAGCTGCAAGAATTCTTGATGAAAAGGACCAGGAGGTGTGACTTGGGCAACACGTGCAAACAACAGTCAGTGGTCTTCGTCCCCAAGTCCTTGCCAAGTCCCGCTTCTCTCTCTCTCTCTCTCTCCATCTCTCTCCATCTCTACAGTTCCAGGCGCCGTCCTACCACTCGGACTGATCCATTCCGGAGGTTGTAAACCCGCAGACCAGCCGAGGATGTCCCTCGAAGTAGAAATTACTCCGTGAAACTGAAGACACCTTTATTAGATATTGTTTGCGCTGATGAACGTTCCCGAGTGCACGGAGTAACTTCCACCAGGAAACGCGTCCGTACACCGGCGTGCCGAAGACCTCTAGTTATTATCCGAGACGTCTAGGCTGCATCGGACTCCTTTCGTACGACCGACAAGAGTGATGACAAAGCGCGAGAGGAGAGACAAACACGAGGGGGAACGAGTCACGCTCATTTATGAATTCTCCTTTGTTTAGCGTTACTCCGGACGCGAATCAGCGACCTGGCAACAACGAATCAAGGAATTTGTTCCGGGTGCCAGTACCTACCCTGTTCCACGACGGGGTACAAGAGCTATGGGATTCACGCCGAGATTGAAGAGCCCGCTACACAATGACAATTCGAAATTGAATTCGATCCTTGACTCTCTCTCTCTCTCTCTCTCTCTCTCCATCTCTTCCCCCTTCTCTTTTTCCCGCCTCGAGTACCGTCTGTACACGAGATTGCTACAGACATCATCCTATTAACAACTTAACCTCTGCAGGTTACACCGAGTACACGTGTTACGTACGTGTAACAGTTATTTCATAGCCAACGTGCAAGAGACACGGTTCTTCTCATACTTTGAACTTTCAATTAGCTCTACTTGTGGTCCGTAAACGGAAATTGCGTTTTATTACGAGTAAAAGAACTTTGGGAAAACTGATGTTGAATATAGTAGCTTGTCTTTAGCGAAATCTGACAGTCTACAGGTATATTATGCCTGAAATTCTTTGACTAATCGAGCAAGTTGTACAGTATACCTTGTACCATATTACTGCAGATGGTGAGAATCGGCTGAGGTAGTAAAACCGACCTCTTCAATCATCGTAAAATCTGCAAGGACCATAAATTTTCTTATTGCCGAGAGAGACAAAGGAGAGCGACCTTGACTCGCCCCCTGATCCCCACCTCACGGGCAAAGGACTTCCATGATCTTCGGGGATGAATATGCGGTGATTTAAAAATTGTCTGCGGATGATCGCCCCAACGCTAATTGCACGCGGGAAAAATATCACGAAAAAGTTTAAGAGAAATATAAAACCGTCGGTTCGAAAGAGAATAATGAAAATGTGCCAGGGAAGAAGAGATCGCCTAATTGCGCAGATGCACCAACACCTACCGAACCGAGTATATTTTCCTCTCCTTCTATCCTTTTATCTACGTACACCTTCTGTGCATCTACCTGCGGTACATTTATAATACAATGCGAGGAGAAAAGGCCAGATGTCGTCGACCGCGAGGTAAGACTTCGTAAAAAGGGATTAAAAAAGTCCAAACAATCCATTTAGGTACGATTCGCGAACTCCCGGTTCCCGTTGACCTCTCCCCTCCTTCATCCCCTCGCCGGCTCCTTTTCTACCGTCGTCATCGAGAGCCCTCCGACCGTAGAAACTCAACAATTTCCCCCTCGACAGGCAATCCACTTACTTCTCTTATTGCAACTCGAAAGGTTTCTCCTTCGCTCAAAGCCTCTCACCTTATATACCGTCGACGATTCAACCCTTTCTTTTTCTTCTTCTTCTTCTTCTTTTTCTGCTTCTCCTTCTCCTTCTCCATCGTATGGATTTGAATAAAACTTTTTCACCGTCACGCCGCGCCGGGTTTCCTCTCGCCTCGGGTCATGAAATGTCATCTCGGTGTCTTTGTTTCGCACCTCTTGACGCTTCGGGTTACTCGAATAAGTTTGATCCCCCGCGGTATATCCTTGCCGCGGTAGAAACACTGGAAATATTACCTGTAAGCATCGATTTTATGGCGAGGGGAGGCGCGTTTGACTTTCATTCGGCAGCCTTTCACTCGCAGATTGTATAAACGACAGAGCTTGTAAGCTTGCGAATTTCAGTCGAAATGGTAGAACGCGATCTTCAAACGTCTAAAAATCGCACCGCCTTGCCCGACATGATTCGAATCAGCCGCGTTCCCAGTACCACTTATGAATGAACGAACGAACGAACGAATTATTGAATGAACGAACTCTTACAGACTCGTTACAGCGATGATCCGGGCCTTTCACCGGCGTTCAGAAATTCGCACGTGTAAAATAATAATCATCGAGGTAGCTCGACGTTCGTGCGCGACCCGGCATAAGGCCGGACAATTACGCGCACCGCCGGACTAGAAGTATTTAACCGTGCCAATGGATCGCCGGGTTGATAATTAGTAATTATAAACTGGTAGCGTAATTACACCTGCGTGCTGGATACCGCCCGGCAGGGAAACCGTGCAATTAATCGCCAATGTTTCGTGGCGCTGCCTCCGCACGCCTCGATCGTGTAAGCACGTATGTACAGGGCGAGCGTGCCTGTCGGGGCTAGAGGCATCCGAGCAGACGCAACGCGATCTTGTAAACACCCGTGAACGATGATCGTTCGCGAAATTGGCATTCACGATCAGCCGGCCGGATGCGTGAGCGAGACCGTGCAGTTCTGCCTTTGTAACGCAGCGTTAGTCGCGGGCGTGACGATAAATTAATTTCGCGCGTTGGACACCCGGTAGATGAAATCTGGGATCCCGGTCGTTGAGCGCGAATCGAATCGGGACTCGTACCGTGAATATCGAAAGCCGATTAGAAAATGCTGTTAAAGGCCTCTCTTCCGTCACGTTTGTCTCGCCTCAATCGGATATCTCACCGCGATGCGGTGAAGGGTAAAAATCGCGTCGAAAGTTGGCAGGCTGCGTGTCTTTATTAGCCCGTCTACGTACTCGGAGATTCTTCAAACACTATGTATAGCCGACAAATCGTTGCTGATACACGCACAGGCACTTCGCCTGAACGCCAATCAACAGCTGCTTCGAGGTAAATTGAATAAACGTTCAATGTCTGCGTCGTCGGTCGGCTGATCACGAGCGGTAATTATGCAAATGATAATTGGGGAACAGCACAGAAGGTATAATTCCATAACCAATTCACGAAAAAAGAGGGTGAGTCGATTTTGTTCTTTTTTTCCTGTTCGGCATCGCAACAGTAACGGCATCAACAAGAATAATAATAATAAGATTTTGTAAAATCAGTTTCGCTTCGATCCAACGGTTGGTTGGCGAAATTAATATCATGATTAGAATTGGATCAAAGAGTAACGAATTGATCTGCACCCCAGATTTCGTCCCGTGCAAATATTAATCATCGACGACTAATTATGACGGTGACGGTTATCGCGTAGCGCTGACTAGTTTCGAACTTTCATTAACGTTTCGTATAATTATGATAGATGCTTGCTTTGCGAACCGTGGCAGGGTGCTTTTTTCTCCACTTTTCTATCAAAATTATACGTGTGTGCGGTCGTGTTGAAAAGCATAAATTAAGAAATGATAATCGGACTCGCGTTTCTGGATTGAGATCCAACTTTTATTTCACCTTGTGAAATTCACGCCAGACCAAGTGCATTAATTGACCGTCTCGAGCGTAAGGAATCTTTCGCGGAGCCCGAAACGCAGCTTCGTCCAATTAGCCTCGGAGGGTGTTCGCATAAAGGTTCTCAGATACGCGGTATTCAAGGTCGAGAATATTGTAGGCACCTATCTGTGCATGAAAGTCACTCAGAGCCGAACTTCGCGTAACTGATTGACGCGGCTCAAGTGACGCGCCCTTAACTTGCGCGTGGAATTATTTATACGAACTAGCGATGGCCCTCAAGCTAAAAATAACCGATGCATCGATTAATCGAGTCCAAAAAGATAATCGTACGCGACCCAATTGAATCGGTAAACATGAGTCGATTAATCGATTATCTCGTATTTTTTTATTTTTTTTTTTTTTTCGAGACGGCGCATTTCGAATCCGAAGTTTTGCAAATTTCAGTACGTATGTAGTCTTAATTGCGGAAAAGTGCTTTTGGTAATCAATGGTTTTAATTCAAAATATTTTACAATTTTAGTTAAAAATATTCGTTCGTATTTCACTTATTACATGAAATAGGTATTTTATCGTTAGTACGTAACACAATGCTGATAACTGATATAAATTGATATTGCATTGCGTCGTTCGTGAGAGTAAAAGAGAAAAACCGATTGTGAGGAAAAATAATCGAGTCGGTAGATTAATCGAGTCTGAAACATAGTCGATAATACTCGATAAATCGGGGAAAAATAGTCAATTCAAGTCATTCGTAATCTGAACAACAATTTCAAGCTGCTATATCGCGCGTTAGCCTGCAGCAGTTTCAGTGCGGCGTTTCAGCGACGCCGCGTTGAGAAATTGGAATCATATTTTCCTATGATAATTGAAATCGAGTTGTATACTCCAGTTCGCTTAACCGTGACCGGTTAACTGGCGGCTGTAACGCGTGTGCGAAATTCAAGGGAGTACCGAGCGTGACGGTGAGTTGTGAAAATTATCATTAATGCCGTCTATGCTCGCGGGCCGCAGGACTCGAGAAAAATTTCCATCCGCTCGAAGAGCGTAATTAATATTCTCGGCGCGTGGAATCATGGGAGATAAGCATCGGGAACCTATTGCAGTATTCCTTGATGAGTTCGAGACAAACGAAAGAAGCTCTGGAGGCTTTATCGCCCCGCGAAACTTTTAATATGTTGGCAAATTTCCGAGCACAGGGAGGAAAGTAAGAGGGAAAAGAAAGATAAAGAAAACTTGATCTCAAACCGATCTACCCGCATGATTTATGCGAAGCTAAGCGTTATAAAATTCCACCTATAATAACAACGGGGGTTTAATCTCCCGAGTTTATACGACGCGAACGGTATAGCTCTCGTAGAAAAAGTTTTTCTTCCCGCAAGACTCGTCAAGTCGTACGATTAAATTCTCACGAAATTTTCAACCACCGGCTGATATCCAACTTGCTTTTTCTTGCCGACTATTTTCTTGCTTGTCTAGGCCGAGGAGCGATCCATTGTCACTGAACAATAACCGGATTCTCTCCCCCCACCTCGTCTCGGCGCGGTTTGAACCCTTCGAAGAACCGTGAGTCTTTTCTCACTGATTAGACGTCGGTTCATTACTTTCGCGTAATTGAACTTAAGTCTGTTCAAACTTTGAATATTTACGATCCATAAGTGAGTCGGGTTATAAATTCTCATCCGAATGCTGGGTGTGTCGTTACTCGTTAAGGATCGGCCGAATCTCTTCGAACAATCATAAAATACGTTGGTAAAAAACGATCAGCCGACTCCGCCGATCCCGTGGCAGAGGCCGAATCATCGAGTGTCCGACATTCCATTGATTCGAACCTCAAATCGACGCTAGTCGGGGCAAGAAAGAACCCCGGTCCCACGAATATCCCCTCATCGGTTGAATTTAGTCGCCGAGGGATGAGTTTTGGAACACGGCTAAGGGGTTTGTTTTGACAAAGGGACGTATGCGCCGGCTTACACGCGTAAGGACAGCCACAGGCAACTGAATTAGGTACGATGTAATTGTAATGAAAAATATTTCTCCACCGTCGTACGAACGGCATGGCCGCTATCAGGGATTGGCAAATATTTGCGAACCGCCGCACCCTTCTCCGCGCGTCGGGTTAACTGAATATCGTAAGCGCGAGGACCCCGCGCCTGGCTAATTGCAGCTTTATTATATACGCCGAAGTTTGAAGCAGCTTCCGCAGTGCAAACTCGCGTTGTGCAAATCCCCTTGTTATTTCTCTATCTATGTATACTCCGGCTGCAGCCCTTCGTTCGTCCGTTGATTGAACGACAATTCAGTCGAGACGAGCGAGAAGAGTTAGTTTCGAGGTGCCTCGAGCCTTCCAAGCATTTTTTCACATTCTTTATTTTTCATCGCTTCGCGCCCTTTCGCCTGGATCGCGTAACCGCGTCAGAGACCGAGATTTGGCGAGTATCGGACACGCGGTGAAAGCCTGAGTTATGTAAGCGCGTGCTTACGATCGCCTCGCCCCCGAATTTGGCGAAAGCTCGGCCGTCTTATCTCGCGCTTAGGCCGAGGCTCCATTATACTCGAACCCTCGAAAATATATGGGGCTAAACTGTAAGCACAATGGTCTCGAATCACGTGTCAGACTCGCCTTTGTCGTCGCTCGGTTCTCGTTACCCCCGTTAATCGCACCATTACCGGTTCGTTATGCACTTTGTAAACGCCGAGACACAACAAACACGCTCAGGCCCCGGCTTATAATTATTATTATAGAATGTTTAGGCAACCCCTTATCAGCATTCCCGAATAAACAATTCTGTTTTTTTTTCTAATTTTTGTCCTCTTCTCAGCCTCAATTCTTCCGCTCTTAATTATTCCTCTGTGCGTTTTTTATTCTCTATACTCCGTTTGATATTTCTCGACTGCAAAAAAAAAAAAAAAAAGTAAAGAAAAAAAGAAAAATTACAATGATAAAATAAGGGATAATTCGGCGTCAGGAAGTGAGGAAGTGAGGAAGGAAAAGAGGAGGGAAGGAAGGAAGGAAGGAAGGAAGGAAGGCAGGAAGGAAGAATTGTGCATCGGAAGTCTCCCCCTTCGTTAAAACACACAAGGGACTCTGCGATGGGAGGCCAGAATCCCCGAATATTATAATAATGGGGTGCGGCACGGTGGCGGGACGCGATTTTTGGAAGAGTTTCGGGAAGAGAGAGAGACAGAGCAAGAGAGAGAGCGAGAAAGGGAGAGAGACTTAATTTATGAAGGTCACAGCGGGTGCCGGTGACGTCTATTAATTACGCTCGGACACAGGAACGTGCAGAAGCCATCTTTGCCCCGACCGTTTCCAGTTTGCGAAACGGGTGAATTCGCGGACGTGGAAGCGCCGCGATTCTTCCCTGCAGGCTTGCCGTCTCGAGCGTTTCGTCGTGCACTTTTCATATATACACCGAGGGAAGATCCGCGCCGCTGTGAATTTCCGCCTCTTGCCTCGAGGAGCCGGCACGTACCGGGAACCCTGCAGCTTTTTAATTGCCATCCTTGCAATTAGACTTCCGCACCTAGATTCGCCATCCCCCCGAGGCGACGAATCTCCGGACAAATCCTACGTGTCTTGCGGTTCGAGGAGCCAGCCGACTTTTTCACTAATGGGGGAAATTTTTTTACACATTTAGTTTGTTCTTGCTGATGCACCGTCTCGAGATATTCATTTAAATTCGTATACGTGGCTGGACGATTTAACGAGGTTGCAGACGAGTTGGAAAACGATGCTTTTTGGTAATTTCATCGCGAGTTGGTCGATCATTGAATATTCAACAAATTAGGATGGTCGTAAGTTGCGACGATTTTGGAAGATATGCGTTAAAAAAAAATAAAATATATGAATTATAAATATGGGCTAGGATGTCAATTCTTCGATTCGAATCGGTTTCACGTGGTCTTGTGGATTTTATCCCGTAACGACTTCCCTTGTCGATCAAACTGCTGTTCACAAACTAACTGAAACGAGATTCGATCGAATTCCATGTCAGCGTAAGTTTGAAAATTCTAATATTTGACGCTACTAGCCTGATGAAAAAGTGCATGTCATTTGTTGTAACAGAAACAATAAGAAGTGTCGATCTTTGACTCACCAACCCCTTGAACCGACTCTATAAATAATTTTCCGGGCCATGATACGGAATTTTGTAGGTCAAAAGGAGAAAGTGTGAGAGGCGATGTTTTGCTACGAATAAAACTGAAATAGTTGGCACAGTAATTTTGAAAATATATCCATCCACCCCTCGATTTTCCATGTTTTTTATTACTCTCCCGTTTCGTCGTCCAGGCTTATCGGTGAGGGATAGAATTGCCGGGTCTTAAAGAACCAAGGAAGCTAATTTTGTTTTTCAACCGACAGGCAATACGAAGTCAGCGGATTGTGCAATTGCAGAGTTATTTGGTGGGAGAGCCGACGTTTTAATAGCCGGTGTTAAGTAGTGTTATAATCGCGGGAAATCACAAATTCCTGTGTATAAAATTTGTTCTTAAAGTACAGAAACTTGAGTTAAGGGCGAATTGCTGGACGGGCGAAAGTGGGACTCGAGATTGGGGTGAGCTGGCACACTCAAGGGTTGAGGGACACTGGTAATTACCTACTAATTCGTAGCTTAGTGCGAACAAGGTTAAATCCCCGCTTGGAATATTAATCTTTGAACGAATTGATATAAGCACTCACTTCTCGCCTCTCTCTCTCTCTCTCTCTCTCTCTCTCTCTCTCTGTCTCTCTCTCTACCTACTTACATTTATCGTGGAAATTAAGCCGCGAAGTGAAGCGAGATAATTACGAATCGGTCCCGCATTTTTTTTCAAACTTCGCTACACTGCCCACCGTAGCTGTTAAACAGGACGACCGGAAATTGAACGATCGATGGCCGCGATTCAATTTGTGCACCTGTTACAGCGATTTTCGTTTTCTTTTTCCTTTTCAACTAAAATATTTCTCTCGATCGGTGTAACGAAACTACAATATGGTACCTAAACAAGGTTGCGTGGCTTGTTCGTAACGAGGCTGCTCCAGGCGAATAATTTAATCCCACCCTGCTAATGGGTTTGAAATTAGTTGGACGATTAAGAAAAGCATCTTTTCTACAACGCTCGGCGCTCTTTAATGGCTTTAAGTTTATCTCGACTAGGTCGGAAGTACGCGTAAAGTAGTTGAAGGCGAATAATCAGGATCATCGGTGAATCGCTTCGTCGATCTCCTGGTTTGCTGATTTTTTTGTATCTGTAACGTCGCGGGGCGAATCAAGTCGACGGATTAATTGCGAAATCCGCAGCGATCGGAGTTCGAACGAGGTAAAGATTAAGTATATCGGACTGCTTATGATCCTCTTGCGATTTACATTTCCGGCCGTTGCGACCCTTCCGAGCTGCTTCGAGCCTGCCGGCCGATCGTATATTTATTAATGGACAATAAAACGCGGCGCATTATGTACCTACCAGGCGACCCAGCGTAGGTAGGTAGGTAGGTAGGTAGGTACGTGTAACAAGCCGCTGCACCACCGCTCTCCTCGTTAAACGCTCTGATGCATGAAAACTCCCGGTTTTATCTTTCCTAGATCCATTAGCCTAATGAGCGTATTTAACCACGTCATCCGCGCGTCCGAATGGTTCAACGCGCCTGCCGCTTACGTCCCCGACTCCGCGAAGGACTTTCCTCTGGTGCCAAGGATTCGATCCACCTGCTCTCGAAAAGAAGTCACAGTGTCCGAGATTGTGTGAAAGGAACACGCCCAACAATCAACTGCCGCATTCGCGATCGATTTCCTCGCTTCCTCCATGCCGCAACTTGCTGCAATCACGAATCGCCGCAGCGATGCAACAAAGATCGAATGCTGCCATTGCGGAGAAGCCTAAATCGAGCTTTCCCAAAAACTTTTCAGGGAGCATTGATCGGGGTGCATCCCTGCGACGGATGCGAGGAGATTAGGAAGACGGAGGTGCCTTCGGGGTCCGGGCTTTGTTCACGCCGGCGTTGCACGAAGGTGTTACTTTCGGTCGCGGATGATAGCGCACGGCTCCTTCCCTCGGCTTTGTTCGGGTTCGCCCTCCTCGTATACCGACGTCACCGCGCTGCGGTGGGTGGCTTAATTAAATCGAGGGACGTGACAGGGGGTATACGCCGCGTTTGTCTCGCTCCGGCAACAATAAGGCTGTATCAGTTTACCCTCCGACGCTGCAACATCGACGCGACGCGACGCGACGCGACGCCAACGGCAGCGCCGTCAAAGATACATCATCTTCTGGAACAATGAACGAGGGGAGATACACACGCTCCGTTCGGTCCTCGTTTAAATTGAACGGCATTGCGAATCGATGCTCCGATCGGCTCTCTAAATGCGAATACCGGCAACGGTTTGCATCTGGAACTCTGAATTGCAGGACGGGAGGGCTTTGATGCCGCGATAAAACCGTTTCAATTTCTGCGGACAATTGGCGCAACGCTTCTCGAAATTCACCAACGGCGTGGGAAATGGCAGAATTTTATCGCTACGTAACTCGGTGAAAACGGAGAAAATTGGCCCCGTTTTTTAATTGATAAAATTAAACCGACTCGTTGCTTTAATATTGTAAATTACCGTAACGAAAATTAAATGCAACATAACAGTTCGAAATCTTATCAACAGCGGGACGTGAAGCGCGCAATTTCTCAGGGCTAGCCTCGATTCGAGCGGACATTCCGAATCCGCTGATGAACATTCGCACCTTTCTTTTTTTTTATATTTCAACTAATATAGAGAGAAGGAATTGGCCTCTGGACCGCGGACGACCCTCTTGGGAATTCGAGCGATTTCAATGATTCAGACGGTCCTTTCCTGGTACTGAAATATAAATTTATCATCGATCCGCGCCACGGTAAGAATGTGGGAACTGTGACTCGCCTGAAATTTCACCGTGAGAACGCAGCGCGTCCCAAAAAGTAAACGTAAGAATCTAGGTATTTTTGTGCAGCCACTTCATTTTCGTATCCACCGCCTTTTTCTTCTTATTCCTTCGATTCCGAAATTCTTACCGCTGTACAACTCTTCGAAAATAGCTACGGGATGAATTCTTCACGGTATAATAAGGAGATTGGGACCCGGTACAAGTCCGCATGATTTTCGCAGCTCTTCGTCTCCTCGTTTCCCGACACGTACACGATTATTTCTCCGAATCGTTCGGAAAGATCACTATCACAGATCATTAGTGCTGCGTAGGAGAGTTTGGCTCTTACTGAATAGAGTTTGAGCGTGAATTGGTTGTAAAATTTTTACACAGCTTGCTAAAAGACATTAAAAATTTTTAAATTCTTCAAAAACAACCCTGCAGTCTCTTGAAAAAATTTCTGAATTACGATGCGTTAAAGTTACACAGTCAAGTTTCGCCCAGGCGCTCCATCACGCTGGATTCTAAAGAGAGGTGGAAAAAAAAACTCACTAAGCGAATCGTATTCGGGATAAAATTGAGCAGCAGACGTGCATCCAGGTCATCAAGATGTAAACGCGAGGTATTCAGTGGCGGCTCGGCGTACATCTTGATTAGTCCATGAAGGACAGAGCAACGGGAGTACGAAGTCGATTAAAAAATATCGAAACAACGTGTCAATGATTGTCGTCGGTTCAGCCACTGACGATGATTGACACTGTGATTTCAACGACACAAGAAAGCTTGTAGCGATATTTTCAAAAAACGATGAAAGTAGAATGAAAAAAAAATACAAATAAAAAAATACAAAACTCATGGTTGGTATAAAATAACAGAATAAATCGCACGTCGTTTCCGAGAATATAGAAAGCCACGTCGAAGCAAAGGTCAAGTGACTTGTCAGACTTGTTGGTGTTCGATGGTTAATCGCGGCAGGATCAAGGAGAAGTCTGTGTGAAAGCTTTTGGATTCTGACATTCGTGGAGAAGGTAGACGAATATCGAGTGGCTGATCGCGGGGGCGTATGAAGAGTGCGTAGGTACCCTGTGCCCCGGAAAAGTGTAAGCCGGGGCGGGCGGAATGAGGGTGCACCACGTTTAAGGCCGTCGTGACCTCCCGACTGACGCAAGTTGTCTCGCTAACGACCCGGGCCTCGTTAATTGCGAAAGTTATCGTCCATTGAAGTCCGCAATCCTTCCAACTTCTCCCTCCTCCCCCCCCCCCCCCCCCCCCCCCCTGTGCATTTCGAACCCCTCGAGCGAGGGCTACTCGCCTCGACGCATACGCGTGTCTACCCCCTCCCCATCCCCATCACCCTTCTCCGGAATATCGCGTCGTGGGGATAAAAAAAATTGACACAAAGTCAAAAGCTCGAGAAGGCTCTATTCACCGAGTCGTATCGCGCGCTCTGTGGTGGTTCATCACTTTCAAGAGGACGTAATACATTTCGGAGCAAAGGGTAATTAACTTTCGTGAATTTTTTTCATTCGCTTGCGCTGATTACCGTGCAAATCCTTTCGTCAAGATCGACAATTGTTCGCACAGGACATAGGTACATACATACTATTCGACAAGGATCAAGACGAGCTTTCTGACGCGGAGTAACGTCGCGCCTCCCAACGTCACATGGTGTCAGCTTCGCTTCTACGTCCCCGGTGCACCGTCTGCTATTTGGCTGAGTTATCGTCTCTGCCGAGGTCGCGTTTCCGTCGTCGCGTCCAAGTGATTTGCATACAGGCCAGATCTCCTTCTCGAATCTCATCTCCTATCCTCTTCTCGAACGTCCGGCTCGTTCGGGGTGGTAAAGAGAATCTTTGAACGTGGATTTTGAAGAGGTTCGCATAACGCTGCTACCAATTCGGAATCACGATCAATGTATTCCTCGCCCTTTGACTCATACGAATATCTCGAAACAAGCTTTCGGGCGTGCGAAGAGATCGTATACCACGATATTGCCAACCATGCCGACGACGTGAATCTCTTAATACGGATTTCTCCGATTGGGGCGACGAGACAAAAGCACCGAACCGTGTTTCTTGCGTCCGATGTTAGGGAGGCTGAGGGCTAACTCGAGGCGAAGTCCACCTGTGGATTTCGTCCCTAGTAGGCGGATCTTGGACGTGACGGAGACCGAGCAGTTGGCACTGACCGTAACTAGTGATGAGAAGCTAATTAACAGCCTCGGTAAACAACGGACGAACGGTTATATACACGCGGCTCCGTGCCGCGAGGTCAATTCATCCTCAGAAACCGCTTGGCACTATTGGTCCCTCGGTCTGCGGTTAGGCCGGCTGCCCCTTTCACCTTGCCGGTTGACTAATAATTGATCGACGTTGCCCAGAGTCGACTAAACTGATTTCGACACCCTCGCGCAGAGAGGACGAAAAGGTGGTTAGTCCTCGCGTAGAAACAGCACAAAGCTGGGAATATAAGTTATAATTGAAATCCTTGTGTCGTGGGCGGATTATACGCGACGGTTATACACCCCGAGGCGGTGGTTAATTCTCCATTTTATTGTTTCACGGGAGGTCAACGGGCCGTATAGAGTTCAGGTTTCGCGGTACCGCGACAATGTTTTTGCCATACGTATGTATTAAAAGTTGCTAACGCGAGAATATGAGTTTTCGAGGAAAATAGAGGGTGAAAATGACAATAGATTTACCGGTTTGATACCAGCCGCAGCAAGTTAATTACTTTTCATTTCATACCTTTTTTTTTTGCGCAGTCACAAACAAGTGACCATAATTGGTGCAAGGGCCGAGATCTCGGGAAACTTTGGCAGTTCAATTTTCAATCAACAATCGCGTGATTCGGGATTGAGAATTATCATATCTACTGGCTGCAGAAATATCTACCGGATCGAATGACGTGGTGGCACTGACGGATGAATGGCAGGACAGTGATTGTTTTAGATCTGAATCGTATAAGCGGTTCGCCACTCGTGCCCTTGACGAAACTTGAACCCCTTTTCGTTGGAAATATCAGACATTTTCAATTAGCGATAAGGCGAATTTTGACGTTTGTCAACCGGCTGCGGGAAAACGGGAGGTTCGTTTCATTCGGCGTAAAAAATCACGGCGATACCAAATCGGGATCGCTGACGTGGAAACAAATTCAATGGAACGAATCCCTTTGTGCAGTGATTGATTAAAGAAATCCATTAAGCAAACCATTTGCAAATTAGTAAAAACGAAAAAAAATGACGTTGACACGTGCTCTTTAATGTGAAATTTTTGGATAACGTACGTGCTGCACTTGATCTTTGCAACCCTTGTGAATGGTTCGAGGAGCAAATTGTTGTCAAGGATGGCTCAATGTTATCCATTACCAAGTATAGGCGAAGGGGGGGGGGGGGGGAGAATTTACGATCTAATAAGGAAGGGAACCGCGTTCTCCGATCTATCTTAGACACTTCCGATCTTCCCTCTCCCATGGTCTTACCCACCGTCGATCCCGGAGGAGCCGCGATAGCTATACCTACTAAAGTACGCTCTTTCCGCAAGACCACCTTGAACCGATTAGACGACGTATAATCAATCAGTCGAACCTGCGCAGCCGATCGCGAGTTTATAACTTTAGCTTATCTGGGTGAATCGAAGGGAAAAAGAAGCGATTCTCATCACAAATCTCAGACGGCTGTATTACATATTTTTCGAATTACGTTCTGCACCTGAAATTAGCTAAAGTGAGGGATAATTGTTTCAAACTGTTATGATATTACAGGGGTAAAACGAAAGAGAAATCGTTTTTACCTCATTTTCATTCTACGAAACTGTCGTCGAGCACGTTATTAATATACATTAAGCATAACGACATTTATTCCAGAAGCACTTTGGCCTCCTACCTTTACGCGATCGGGGTGAAACCAGTGTAAAAGATTTTGCCGTCGATCAATATCGTCTCTCAGAGGTGAAATTCGGTAAAAGCTGGATTTAAATACTACCCGTTACCTATTCATGTATTTAACAAAGAACAGAAATGAGCCTTGTACAAGCGTGTGCTTGTCGGTGTGCAGAAACGATACACACGTGTTTCATATTATTATTGGCGTCGCTTTGATAGCTTGGTTTTTAACTTATCCAGAATTATCGCGGTGCAAGCTGCCGCAGCTGCATTGCGTTATCGCCGCATCACCGTGTTGGTGTAATTTTTGCTACATGTGACCTGATTGAATTTTTCACTCGTCACTCGTCAAAGAGTGCCTGATTTTATCGACGCAGGGTACGAGTGACATTTGTCGAAAAATTTGAAACGCGGATGAAAATCGCACCGCACACGATACCATACAAATACCGCGCTCATGTGTTATCGAAACGTGGCATCGGACCAATTAGGTCAACGAATTTTTCTCTCTTCCTTTGAATCGATTCCCAATCGAATACCGAACATGCTTGAAAATGGACGAAGCGAAAAAATGAGGAACAAACTTCATCGCGAGTTTCCAATTACCGAACTTTTCCAACCGGCAGGAAATCGAAGGCCTTATTTTTATTAATTAATAATTTTCACCGCTTGATTATACATTATATATGTACCTCCGTAAGGCCTGTCGACGAGCGTGTCGTTATGTATACATATATATATTATTCATATATATAGTGATATATATATATATATATATATATATATATATATATATATATAGTGATACAAATCAATATGATAATATATATATATATATATATATATATATATATATATGTGTTAGGGTGTTTCAAAAAAAGACGATTTTTTTTTTCTTATGGTGTCCAAAAATTGATGGTATATCTGAAAACAAAAATTTTGGCGCCAATATGAGCTCTTAATATCAATAGGAAGGTTTGCCTCTATCCATTTCTTTATTTTCCATTCAAATAACACGGTAAATTTTTTTTTTCATTTTTGAATTTTTATTACTTTAGAACGGTTTATCGTAACAACAATCTGAAAAAAGAGATTTGTAGGAAATTTCACGCTCTACAAAAAACGTCTGAAGATCAAAGTTCCTTAGATCAACCGTTTCAAAGATATCAGCGATCAAACATAATACTGATCAAAAATTTCAAATATTTTCCAATAAAAGTACAAAAAAATATCATATGCCATATTTATGTTATTTTTTATGTAAAATTACTTTAATTCTGTTAACCTGAGACTGTAAAATTTTTTTTTTCTGCTAATTAATTCAACACTTGACTCACAAAAAGCACAAAAATCATATATGTGATATTTTAACCTTTATATTTATGTATTTGTGCTTTTTGTGAGGCATTGATTTATATCACTCGAGCTGTTCGATAATAAGTTCCAGAAACAGACTAGTGGGGGGATAAAAATGGAAAATTAATTAAACAGCGAACGAGGCTACGAAGCACGAGGCTTGTTTCTGAATCAGTGGCACGAATACGCACAACAAGATTCATCGGGTACCTACAAGCTTCCGTATCACCCGAGCATCGTCCCACTTGTTCGCAGATACTTCCGCGTCATGTTTCCTTATCGTTGCGGATCTATTGACCAGGTGGACCGTCACTCGAGCCTTGCGATCGGTTCTTTCGATATCAATCAGCCCGGGAAGTCACCTACTAATTAGACACGCACTGGTGCAGCGGCCTTCTGTGTTTCAGTCAAGGGAGCGAAATTCACGTCTAGCGATTAGTTCGAAACCTTGCCAAATGTGTGGGAGTTGCGTAAAATGAATATTCGGCTTCGAATCGGCGCGGATAATTATAATCCGAGCGGTTCAAGCGGAGTCACTTCGCGGCTCGTGTAATAACTCGAGGTGCGCGAGTGGCGTCGGTGACGCGAATACGCGGCGTGTCATTCGAGTTGGACGGCTGATCGATGAGCTCGTTACAGTTCCATACGACGATTATGGATGCCCGGGTGATGAAGCACGCGCGCAAGCACACCGGGCTTCCGCACGCAGCACGCAATAGCCGAGGTATACACGCGTGTAAGCTACGCCCGGTGTAGGTAGAAGCTGCGTAATCGAGTGACGATCGCGCGGCGTTTGAGGCGAATGATAATGCTAACGATCGTGCAGCCGTGGTGCAGGAGCAGCTCGTTTCAGGAAGGCTAGGCTGAAAGAGGCGCGCTTTCACAAACTAATTGCATGCACTTACCTACGCCGACCGGACCGCGGGAACTTAGCCTCCTGATTACTGTAGCGGGAAGTCAGCTATGATAATGATTGGATGTCGCACCGGCTCCCGTGGTAGCGATAATGTGCGACGTCAGCCGACGCGATGCGCCGCGACGCCAAACGTCGACGTTTATTACTCACCCGATTGTCAAGTGTCGGGGGCACAATCGGCCGTGAGTAAACCTCGGACGAACTTTCTCCCGACTCTACTGACACTCGCAAAAACTGATTGGCCGTAGGTATGAAGAAATTTGCCGAACAAGTACGTTCGTCTTACAAGGCAGGTATCCCAGATCGATCTCTCCGATTGGTTTCTTTTGCAATACGTTAAAGTACACTAAAAACTAAGCGACGCGTATTTTTTTTTATCTGCCATTAAACACCTCAAGGGGCTGAAACCACTCTTCGTACTGAGGCATGTCAAGGGGCGATTTGGCAGATTCAACCACGAGAAATTAACATTTTTTAACCAAACCAACTGGAAAAGTTTTCTCGTAACGACAAATGAAAATTTATATTTTCTCAATTAGAAGAAGAAAAAAAAAACCTGCCAAATAGCCCCTTGACATGCCTGAGTTTGAAGGGTGGTTTCACCCCGTTAAAGTGTTTAATGGCAGATAAAAAAAAAATTAAAAAATACGCCTCGCTTAGTTTTGAGTTTACTATAACATATATTGCAAAAGAAATCATGTCCGAAAGGTCAACTCGCTGCATTGGTCATTTTCCAAGGCTCGGTTACGACGTTTTGTTGCCTGCAAGATCATTGCGTCGGTATAAAGTACGGATCCCGGCTCGCTGTTGGAAGGAATTTTAGCCGCGAACCGCAACCGGTTAAATCTGGAGACGTCGAAGAGCCGAGATTAGGGAGGTGCCTGGTCCGTGGGAAATGCACGTGCCGTCCGAAGGAGCGTCGGCACGGCGCGTCGTTTTTAGGATTTGGTCCTTTACAAGCCCGCATCGCTGCCTGCGCCTCCGATGATAAGGGGCTTCGTTTTCCAATTTTGGACATAGGCTCACGTCCACGCTGAGCGATCTGTAAACCCGGAAATGTTTGCTTCGGTGAAATTACACGCCTGTTGGAGTGACGGGACAAGGGAGCGAGGGAAGAACGATCGGTTTCTAAGTTTCCCGGTGAAATCGGGACCCTCGCAAATGAATATCGTCGCGGAATAATTGATCAGGGATTGCCGCAGCGCCAAGACGGTTTTAATTGCCACACGCGGGTAACCCTCTTTGCATTTAAACAATCTACGTCACGTGAATCAGAATGACTGGGATATTTTCATATTCTCCCTGGTCAAGAGGTGGGCGGGATAACTTTGCTCGATTCAAATTTCGTTGGTATAAATTCAGGGAGGAAGGGAAACACCGGGCACGTTGCGGGAAACTGAATACAGCGCGTCGCGTACCCATCTCGTTTTGGATTTCAAGTCCTCCTCCGATCCCTGATTTACAGCCGTCGCAATTAGCTGTTTAAGGTGTTTAGTTTCGGGACAAACTTAATATCGTGAAACGCGGCTGTGCTCAGAGGTTCGAAACCGAACACGAAACGACCGGGACTCTCGGTTCTGCGATGTTAATTTGACGGAACACCGGTCTCGTCTCTTCCGATGGCCATCAATTATACGTACACCGTAAACAAATGTACCGACGTAGAGACAAGTGTTCAGTTTCAGCTCTGCCGGTTTCTGTCCGGTTCGATTATTTCGGTAGGTATCCAGTGTCACCTCACCTTTGACTCCGATCACCGTTCCGCTGATCATTCGGATTCTTATCGGCCCAGGTAATCGGGAAGGCCTCATTACCGGAGAATTCCCGCTGCGAGCAGCCTCACACTGAGAATTATATTAACCAATAACCTCCGACCAAGCGTATTGCGTATACAGGTACACAAATTTGCACGCTGCGATCTCTTCGTAGGTATGTATATGACTCAAGAAACATACATGACAAAGATGAATTGCAGAAGATTTCCGGCAGAGAGAACCGTTAAAATATAGTATATATAATATTTTCGGGCTCAAATATGCCTCAAACACAATGAGCAATGAACAATTGCCGGCATTAGTCGCAGTGTCCCAACAGTACGCCGGAAAGAAACGAAATTTCTGCACAGCGGAAAGCTCTGCCCGTGACATATTCAATTCCGACTTGCAATCCCGTGACGTTTGGGGATGCAGGATGGGGTAATTTTTTTCAAATCCGCATGTCCACGACAAGTTGGAGCGGTGGAGCGTGTACCATAAAAAATCGTTTCTAATTTACTTGAAGTGGCTTTTGACCGGAGCTAAGCATCGTACGACATAACCCGAGGTTACGAAGGTCTGAAAATTGGTGCTGAGCCGGCTTAACCGCCCCCCGGGCGTTTCGCGCCGATAGCCGAAGTGGAATCGGAATTAGTGACCGCACGAAACTGGGCACGAATATTCCATTAACTTGGAACCCGCGAATACTTTCCTCCTCCGACTTCGTCCGGTTTTAGGGAATAAGAAAACTCCGCCGCGGTCCGAGGTTACGTGTCTGGGTTTAAAACAGTGCGACGGATTTTCCCAAATATGGTCGATCCGGGTCGTGGGACCCGGACAGTCTCGTTGCGGCTTAGTCAGGGTATTAGGAATAATAATTTAGTAGTGGTGGTAATATTTATTGACACTGAGAGATGTCCGTTTTACACGTAAGATTAACAGAAGAACCACGAGAATAGAGCATAGCGGTCGCAGAGTGCGTGCAGAATTGCGCATGCGGTTGTAAAATATATATTATACAAAATAAATTAATTACAAATGATTCGGTTGAGTTAAATTAGGTTAAAAGCTGCCAATTAAGATGACTAAAGTAGGAGTGAGCTTGAGTGGAACAAAGTAAGATGAATAAAAATAAAAATGTGATAAAACGGGGTGAAATAGATAAAATAGATATAATGGGCGGAGGAAAATGCATTACGGGGAATTTTTAAGTAGAAAGCAAGACTGACACGAAGCGCTTAACCTGGGAAAGCTAATTTAGAGGAAGACATCGGGTCAACATTTGACCGTCGTCACCGGCCACTCTCTCGAATTTTCCCCTTGTCTAACAATCCCGAATTCGGCGTATTAATTGGAGAAAAATGGTGGCCCGAATCTCGGTAATTTTTCCCCCACCCGTCGGTATTTCGGTAGATTGGAATAAAGCGAGACCCGACGGAACACCGATTTCCGGCCCGATTGCTCGGAGTCGAAGGTCTCGTCGCGACAACCCGAGGTCATTATAAACACGCTCGATTGACCCTTTCGGGTTTTAACCGTATCCGCACCCGGCCGGATCTCTCTATGCCAAGTAATCAGACCTTTTACCGAATTGTCCGAGAGTCGAGATCGGGGCGCTCACGGGAAGATCTTTCCCGCCTCGGGGCTTTCAGCATCCAGGCGCGGTTTGATCCGCGGTAAAGAATCGTCGGGAATAATTTTCGCAGCCGCGTCGGCTATATTTGAAATTGCGCGGTCGAGGGAGAGGCGCACGTTTCCCATCGGGACGCCGGGTAATTGGAGTTTGAAGTAAATATAGCCAGGACGTTGAAGCGGTGCGACGTGAAATTGCACGGTTAACGTGAATCAATTATACCAACTTCCAAATGAGATTCAATCCGATTTTGTAATCGTTATTTCATCGAGTCAGTAGGTACCTCATATTCATCTTCTCAGCCAGCTGCAGCCTGGCAGCCGGCAGTGAGAAATTCTGCCATGAAAATGTCTCTCCTACCCTGGGATTCGTGCCCGACGTTCCTGTGCAAACTCTCCCTTCCTCCCTCCCTCCTTCCCTCCCTCCCTCACTCACGCGCACACACGGGTCCACCTGTGTGTAACAACTATTCAAATTATCCGGCACATTTGAATTGCATATTTCAGAGTTGGTTAAGGTAAACGAAGAAGTAATTAGGCGAATGTGCTCGAGATCCGGACGTCTGCGATCCGACGGAAAGACGAGGCCGAATAGACGCTGCGGGAAAACGATGAGAATATCAACTCGGTCGAATATTAAATTCTAGCACGTGCCCGCCCTCCGCAGAGTCGAAGCCTCAGAATGTCTAATGCGCCGGCCCCGCTTTCAATCTTCGATTTTTTTCTCTCCCCTTTCCCTGAGACTGACCCCATTTTTCGCGAATGCATTCTACCCACTACTACGACGGATCGGAATCGCCCGACGGTGGTCGACGGTGAATTTTTCTACCCGATTTTCACGCTTTGATTACCGATATCTTACCGATTTCTGTGCAATACCACGGAACTTCGGAGAGGAGAGACGGAGGAAATTTAGCGAGAATCGTGGAAGGCAGAACGGAAGGGAAAAAGGGATGTTGACGAAGAGACGGAGCGGATAGAGGGAAAAGTTTTGGCTGACGTCGTAGAAACGCGGGAGTTTGAGGGATGATGATGCGGGGAAAACTCGCACCTATTACACCCTCGAGAATCGGTGTGGGCGCGGTACAGGATAACAGCCCGGGGACGGGTTCAGCCACGGGCTAATTAAAGTGTCTTTCCAAACTTTGCTCAGAGATTATGATTTTACGTTACAGAAGTAAATGGGATCCGACGAAAAAATTGTCAATGTTTCAAAAACTATGCTATTTTGGTGCAATCGCGGTTTTTCGTACCGTTGGAGGGACATACTTTTTAATTCTGCACCAAAATAGAGAACCGTTTGATCTCTCCGGCAGACGAGAGATCATCCACTCGTTACTCCGAGAGACGCCTTTGAGATTGAACCAGAGGCTGGAATGATTGTCTCACACTTGGACGCCCGAATTGGCCGCAATTAAAGTTAATATAAGCGGAGTTGTTCGTTGCTATAAGCTACGGTGACGCGCGGTTCAGGCATCTCTGCAGAGAGAGGAATGGATCGAGAGACGAGAGACGAGAGAGGGGGAGAAATACGAACGTCAAGTGCATACGGTAGGAAAATAACACCAAGTGTCCGATACGATGTTCGTAATGATTTAATATTTCTTGGCGTGAAGATGGGATCGTCACAATATGTTCTCCAAAGTGTATAAAAGTGCTGCCACATTTGTTTTTTTTTTTTTTTTTTTTATTTCAACCATAAAAACCGATTCTCATATTTATCCGTGCGTAGCCAACAGCAGTATTATTATTATACCCAGTACCAAACCGTATATCGATGATAAATTTAAATTATAATCGGACCGGTAATATATTTCCGGAGAAAAGCGATAAGATCGAAGAAATAGAAAAATATTCAACGTGGTGATAAATTTTACCTCCAGTTTTTTCCACCTGCCTTCGCAGAAAATGCCGAGATACGTCTGTAACTTTGCCGCGTTGCATACATTTCTACGTAGCCGGTACCCTTACGCTCGAGGGTAAAATCTTCCAGAAAGCTTTGTATTATATTTCAAAGAAGAAACGAAAAATAACAATGATCCTTTCGGTTGGACGAATTTCTCACTGAAATTACAAGACAAATCGAAAATGAAAAACGCAAATTAACGAACTCACGCTCCGGCAATTTAATTTTCACCGAGCACGTTTCCTTTTTTCAACTTTTCAATTCACCTTTATCGCAACTGAAACTGCATCACCATCAGTCTGTGCAGCTGCAGGCACTAAAGGCGAGGCTCGGCGAGCTTTCGGAAGCCTTGGAACCACTTGAACAAAACTTTCGACAATTTCCTCGAGTTTGGCAGGTTGACGATACTGCGAGAGGGCAGGGTGGAGATATTTTACGGCGGTCCGGAGACGGGGAAAGGCGGGGGGTAATGGGGGTAGGACGGGGCGCATCGTAGCTTTTGTGCCAAACTATGCATGTAATATGCAGGATCATTTTAGCCCCGGCAGGCTGAGCCTCTTGTGTACGTCAAATTACCGCTGCATGCTGCGGCGGTACGAGAATGTTGAGAAGGTTGTTCAAGCCGAGACGAACCTCCGGAACCGCTTAGACTTTCCGACCTTAACGGCTACGAGCACTTCACTCTTCGCGAGCCGTCGAAGAGGCGAAATGCCGAATAAAATAAATCAAACGATCCCAGAAACAGTTAATCGCATTTTGCAGGCATGTTAATATTCTGCTAACCGAAGTGAGGAATTACCGCTGACCAATCCCTGAAAATTCTCGATCTTGAACATTTCATTTTCAGAATTCTTTTTTTCTCTTCTTTATCGCCGGTAAGTTCGATTCTCCGTGTAAGGAATTTCGTCTCTTGTACAATAAGGGAAAAAAAGGGAGCATTGAAATAATAAAAGCTGTGCAGTATCCATTTCCGCCTACTATTTCTCTCCTATTCAGCTTTTTATTTCTCTTTTTCTATCTGCAAGCACGCTCACACGCTTCATTGGAAAAGCGTTTAGATTTTTGCAACGGTCCATTGAAAACCTCGAGATACTCGAGAGCATCGTGCACGCGGTAGTAAAAGCTTGATAAAATACGGAGTTAAAAAAGCATCAGGGAGTGGAATATTCATTCGAACGGTGACAACGGCCCTCCAAGGGAGTCTCCCTGACTTTTTATCGGCATCAACCAGCCGCACGAACAACGGTGCATTAGTTATCATCCGGATTCGCATCCGTGACTTTTGAGCTAGGAAATACATTTCGCCATCCGACGTGACACGGAACTATAAAGTTAACGAGCATGAATGTACGGAAGCTTTTGAGCTTGCGGCACGCATAGTTCTATTCGTTGGTAAGTGTTACGCGAGTGAAAATTTTGTAACATTGTTGAGGAGAACGTTGGTACCTTATCATCGGCTATAATTTCGGCAAATCAAGTACACTGTAATTATGACGACAACCGAGATCCGCTAACGTATCGCCAACACTGCAAGCTCGAGTAAAGAATTAGCGCTACGCTTTGCATTTGGCGGTCGCAGTCGCCACGTATAAGGTATTCTAGACTCGGTGCGCTAATTACCCGCATTTGTCATTGTCTTCTAGCCGCTTTCCCACTGATTACTCTCGTCGCTGACGTAAACTTGGAAACGTCACGGCGTCGCGCCAGCTCGCCGGTAATCAAAACCAAACGACTCTGAGCCCCCTCTCGCGGCAGGGCAGAAATTTCGGTTATGCAAATCTTACCAAATGTCACTTTCCACTCGGCGTACACGTATTTCACTAAACACACGCTCACTCGGCTCGCCTCGCGCCTATTTGCTCCCGGAATACTGGCAGGAATTCATCTGCGAGGGAGAGAAAGAGCGGCGAAATTATTACGCAGCTGGCGAAATTGGAATGGGGAAAACGAGAGCAGGTAACAAACCTGGATAACTTTATTCGTGTAGTGATTAATGATTCAAAAATTTCGTCCACATCGTCGGTTTGTTTTTAATATCTCGACTTTGTTTCCGCTTCAAACCTCATCGGCGATATAAAATGAGATTCAATAAGTGCACCGAGGCGTGATGTAGGGTAGAAAAAATCTGTAAAGGAAAAAGTAACAAAACAGAAGTAAAGCAGAAGAAAAAAAAGATATTAAACAAAAAATAAGAACAGTGCAGCAGCTTAATTAAAACGATAAAGTTCGCCGGCGAGTGGGAAAGAAAAACAAACCCACTTCGAACTCTCGCGCGTGCCTTGATTGATGGCTGTGTTCACGGTAGAAAAACAACCCCGGTTACAAGAACAAGGATCAAGGAGCGGTGTTCGGATTAGCCGTGAGTCGAAAAACACAGGAAGCAGAACTGATCGGTGGTCGCTCAACGATGCGCTCGGTTTATTTGCAAGTATCGAACGGAAGATTTATCCAAGTCCAGGAATGTCTTTTTCACCCGTCCCCGCGCCTCTCGTTATTATTCATGAACAATTTCCTCGTACCAGGTAAAACCGAGTCGTTTGTCGCCTCCGCGCCTCGAGCCATACAGAGAAACCGTGCCTGCTATCATCGCCCCAAATCGTTAAGGCGGGCATAACGCGGCCCGCGATTCAGTCTCGGGACCATATTTCGATATTTCACCACGTTCCAGGAGGTGCTGGAATCCCCTCATCTTCCGCCCTCGTTTCACCGCTTACGCCCTCGCATAAAAGAGGGAAAAACCTAGCTGGCGGGCTGCCGGTGCACCTATAAGTTTATCCGGAGCTCTGGCTCTTTCCTACCGAGAGCCATTATCTATCCTCTCATCGCCGATCGTAAGTTTCGAGATTCGATTTTTATTTTCTCTCTTCTTCTTCTTCTTCTTCTTCTGCCTCTCCTCTCTCCGCTCGAACCCGGAGGAACGCATCGATCCCGTTGCTGATTAACTTTAAACTCAAACGCGATCGTGTCAACTCCGAAAACCGCTGCCGCAGCGGTGGATATGCGCATTGGGATAAGTTTTGGCTTATACAAATGTCCCGCTAGGTATGCAGATGACCGGCAACGGTCTAAAGTAAACAAGAACCAATCCCTGAACAAATTAGAATGACAATTGCATCTCCATATACATCTCGTTCGAAATCTGCATACATAGAGTTAAGTCGCTTCTCTCCTGTATGCGCAGTTGGTTATTGTTATCCGCACAGCGCTGATTCTGTTAATTTTGTCGCGACTTAATAACGCACCGAGACGATTCAAATCTCTGAATTCATACGGACGGTGATGCTTGCCTGAACTTGTTTCAAGGCTTATCAGTCGATGCTTTATAAGCTTTTCTCCTGTGTCATTTATTTATTTTGCTGGTACAGAAGTCCGAATCGAACGTAAAGAACTCACGATTAAACCGAATCATTGAACGACTACGCACACCGTACACTGGGATGTAGATGATTTTTTTACACCGATGTAAGTGCACTCATTGAATGTCCGATGCGAAGTAGGCGAGTTTGACTCACAGACTGAGCAAAACTTGAAGAGCAACCGTTCCTCAATTACGGTTTAATTAACTACAGCTTAATACCAGCCGTATCTGTAGCTGGTTTGCAGATTAATCTACCGCGAGGCGGAAAGCACTCATGGGTGCATTACCGCGTAGTATTGAATAAAGGAGGAAAAAAACATGTGTATACACATACATGTAAATGAAAACGAAAGTCCCGATTGATGCCTTTGAAGTTAATTAACACTTGAAACCGGTATGCTTTTGCAACGTGCGGACATACGTATAGGTATGTACATTCAAAGCGTGTCGAGCGCCGTTTCGCAGTTGACGATAACAGTTTGGTAATTATTATTAAACGCGTGTTTATTAACCTCGTTCGTAAATTGCATTACGTATATAATGGTAGAATATTTAATCGGGCGTCGTCACTTTTTATCGGACAATGCGCACGTGTTTCCGTGTACCCGAAAGTGCTGTCAAAATATTCCAATGCATAATAGAGGAGGTGGTATTATACCTGCGTACTAAAGCCATCCGGCCGGGAGAGCCGGGGGCGCTGAATCGCAGTGCAGAAATACGCGCTGCACGTTTGCGAAAATTAATCGTCCCGCGGTGATACGACGCCGGCTATACGGTAATTTCAGGGGACAGAACCCGCGCGTTACACGTACAGGTTGAGGTACGCGGTCAATTAATAGATGACCTCTCGTAAACCGTCCTACACCCTCCTCGGCCCCGTAAAAACTTCATCAAAACGCCGTGCTCGTACCCGCCGAGCCTGTAATCAAACGGGTTTGACACGGATTCGTGTTTTATTAACGAAAAACGAACACCCTCTATTCACCTGTCCCTGTTGAACTGTCGAAAGCGGGGAAAATCGATGCAAGCCCTCCATCCCGGATATCCGGAATGTCTGGCTAGTTTTTAATGGGTTCTCTATTTATATTTCATCGAACTTCTTTTCCGAATAATATAATATTCCGATGAGTTATAAACGAGTTATGTAGGACTGGCGAGCTTGCAGCCGCTGCGATCAAATTGCACGCATCAGACTCTCTTCGGTTAGACGCCTATCAGCTGCACGGTCCGCTTAAAACTTACTGCAAAATAAAAAATTACGAAATGAAGACTAAGCAAATGCAGCTGCAAAGTTGATCCAGTTAAATTGGGTCAAAGCAATGTACCCAGAATATACCGAAACGAATAAAAATCGACAGATTCGCACGGAAAGAGCTGTATTACCAACAACATGTGGAATCAGCCTGTACGTCTCGAAAAAAAAAAAAATAACTTCAACCGTAACAGGTCGCTAGACACGTCAACTTGGCTAAAAACTGTTAAACGAACTCCCTTTAGCGGCGTAAACCGTGTTCAAGCATGATTATTCCGACAGTAGGGGTCTCCAAACACTACCGATGGAAATACGAGCAGTGGAAAAAGGCAAGTTCGACAAGTTTCAAATACGAGAAACTGAAGTGAAACAGAAAATTGGGCGAATCTGATGAGAGAGAAGAAATAATACTAGTGAAACGCGCGAAGAAATAACAGTGAGATAGCAAGAGTGAGATAACGAGTGGGAAGCTCAGCATCATAAAATGACAGCAGATACTAGAACATGGAAGGAATCAACAGAGAAATGAATTTGTATTATGGTAAAAGAATCGAATCGGCAGTGCACGAGGCATACTGTTAAAAATCAATTTTGCATTGCAGCGAATGAATTTTCGGTGTGGTGTGTGGCCGAACTGTGGAAAATAATTTTGCAGTTTCGTGAAATGAATCTGCAGTGTGGCCATACTGCGAAAAATAATTTCGCCGTGTGGCGAAATGAATCCGCAGTGTGGTGAAATTATTCCGACGTGTGTCCGAGCTTTTTAATTTACGTCAAAAAACAAGTTACATATACACGTAAGCTGCGTACGATTAATAAATGATTTGTTTGAAAATATATTCTGATTTGTCAAATATCAGTGTCAAGTGATTTGCGTGGAATTAATAACTTACGGACGAGGTGAGCTACTACTATTCGTCGAAATTCAAGGAAATATACGAGTTTTCAATGGATGAAAGATGCTTGAAAATTGAACCCGTTACAGATATTATTAAATGCTATTCCGATCACAATTCACAGCTTTCCATTCTTCTTTCACGCTAAAAGCGGTAATATTTATTTATTTTTTTTTTTATATAAATCTCACCATATCTCAACTCGGTCATAGGTTCGAAGCCTCTTCTCGTCTCTATACTCTTTTGTCTGAAATGTGCACCCGATACATCCTTAAAAAGGAATAAATCTGGCACTCCTTCCATGCAGTCTCGATGTATTTGTCATTCACCCTCGAGGTTTGCGCCGTGATCTTCACCTGACGATATGAGTCATCCGAGGGTTGACGAGAGGCCTCTTCGAGGGGGATCGGCGCGATTGCTTTCCGCTTTTTCAAAGCTGAGCATCTCGTCGCGTCGCGACGACGCCGAGTGCGGATCGAGCATTCCCACCGGAAGTACACGTAAGCCGAGGTCTTGGTGTGAAATTGAAATTCCTTTTACAGAGGAAGAAGCCAGGTACCTTATCACGTCCATCAACGAGCCTCTTTCTTCTATTCCACACTTTTACGCAGCATACTTTACCGCTCGGCTATGCCCATCTACGCGAGTATCGTTGAGCAAACTTTTTATCGAGTATGCGATCGAAAAGAATACATCCCATTCGATAACTCTGCAAACCTGTACACAACGCTGCATTGGAATATTAAAAGTTTCGCTCGGGGAATGAAAAGAGTGCGATGCGGGAAAAGTCGGTCGTTCGAAACACGTCCGGGAAGGACGTTACTCGCAGAATTCGAAACGACTTGAAACAAGGCACGAATCCCTCTCGCACCAAGCTCACAACTCTCAAAGTCCAATTGTGGCCTCTGTCCAGCGCGCAATTTTAAATTGTCCGTTTTCCAGCGCGAGATATCTCTTCTACGACGAAACAGTATCGATTCCGGAAACGTGTTCAGCACGTGCGGTAAGAGAGTGACAATGAAGCTGTATAAAAAGCTCCAGGCTTATATAATAATAGACGCAATCGTCCCAATCGAGATAAGTACAGGCAAAAATTTTACAAGCATTTGGTTCACCTGGTGAAAGTGAGAAAAAATTCGGAATCGTTGGTAAAACGCGGAAAAACACTTCGAAGGGTTTCATCTTCGCAGGATCATTCCAAATTCGCTAAATGGTACGGAATGCATTCGGTTCGGAATACTGGTAGCGTTCAACACGATTCCCGTAATCACCCATACGTGCCTTGGGATATACGGATAACGGTGAAAGACTTTTTCTCAAGGCACAAAACGCTTCGAGAAATCTTTTCCGAAAATAACCAATGCTCGCTGGTCTAGTCTACAAAAAAAAGATAGAGGGCGTAAACTCTTTGACGCCTCAAATCAGGCAGGACGTAAAAACATATCACAGATCGTATATAAAATCTGCTGACAGCGCATATCACGCCAACGTTACCGATGAAAGCTGAAAAGTTTGGGTTAGTTTGTACGTGGAAACAGTAGATCAAATAAAATCGACCGAGCATACATGCAGCCTGAAACCTAAAACTAGGAAATGCGTCGTAACTTTGCACTTTCGTATTCGAGCGTTTTGTTTATTTTGACAGTGAAAATTTTCGTCAGTAGTCGTCGAGAATAATTCCTTTTTCACTCGTGTTTTTCTTTTTTTCTCCATCAACCGGATTTCATCTTGGAAGAAGACTCGCGTACATAAATATTTCGTTTCGAGTCGGGTACCCCTCACGCTGCATGAGCTCGCTAGCTCAAAAATGTATTACACAAGTATGGCGTTTCGAATCACGCGACAGCAACGATCGTGCACAATTTACGTCAAGAGTGTAACCTTATCGTACCTACATTCCGCGTCTAAAAATATAAGAGCCACGGGACAGATCTCAGATCCCACCGACCGTGCATTATAAATACGTAATTCCCCTTCCGCCGGGCGTGGATGTTTTCGGTGCTCGTCTCGATAAGGCGAAATTGGAAAGGATTTATTTCTGAACGGACTTGAATTAATTAACTCCTCTGTTTCCCTCTTTCCCCGAACAGATTTGCGCGTGTAATTGATCCGAACGACACGTTGAGCTGAAACGGAGATTAAATAATAAAACGGATTTCGTCGTGTGAATATAACAGGGATATCGAACGGGACGGTTATGAAAGAGCTTAGGAAACGGTGACTGAGTCTTTTTCCCGGCTTTCGGAAAGGCCGTGACCTTTGGTATTCGCTCAGGTTCCGCATGGACTAATTCTCACTCAAATTTCTTATGCAAATTATAGAGGTTTTATCAGGCGTTTATTTTCCCCTCCAAATTATTTATACAACTTAGTCGATACAGCCACAGCTCTCTGCGCAGTAGCTTTTGTACAACTCACGAACAATATAATAGAAGCCGAGCCGACGATCAAGATCATTCCTCGCCGAACATAGGACTGTATATCATAGATAAGGTCGGCCCGACATGAGTTGGTACCTCGGCCTTTGCCGCCACCTTTCTCCTTTCTTTTTTTGTTCGCCGTTTTTTTTTTTTTTTTTTTTCTTTTTTCAATTAAATTTACGATATCACAGGTGTTCGTTCCCGACTCGCTTATGGGTAAGATAGGAGCCGCAGAACCTCGGGCTACCGTATTTTTACTCGGCAGGTTGGATATCTTGGTCTGGATAGTGTCTAGATACAATAATTGTACAGGATTGGTAACTATCACCGGGATAAATAGGATATATTTTTAAAACCAAAGCTTGAAAATAAGATTTAGTGGAATTATGATGAAACAGATGGTCGGGAGAGTTGGAACGTCGCGGTCACGTACACGCTCTGAAAAAACCACCGGTAAAACGTGTTCATGCTCGTACTGTATATCATCACGTTTTTTTCCCCGTTCGCGTCATCACACGCTCGATTAAATTCCAACGGATTAAAATACCTGAAAAGCATGTTATACCTAACCCGTATTCAGTCCGAGGTGATATTATGAGTTTCTATAACCGTCACGTTCGCAAATCATAACGGCAAAATGAAAATAAAGGTTAAAAATACCAAGAACTGTCAATCGAATTATCAAATACGCAGCCATCAAATCTATGCCAGGTAATGGGATCACTTTGGTTGATTAGCAAGTTAGCCTCCCGGAATTCCTGAATTCCTGAATTCCTAACTCCGCGAATCCGACAGACTCTCGAGCCCTTCACCTACGCTTACCTGCATCGGTAAAGTTACAGCCTGAAGCCTGCGAGCTTTCGGCAAAGTGGAAGCTTCCGTGAGTCTAGCAGAGAGTGCGGGAGCCGCACAGGATACACGTTTGCTCGAAAGCTATCCCTGGTGAATTCGGTGCGGGTGAGTATCGTGTGACGGATTCCCTCAAGATCGATTCCCTCTCAAGCGCAGCCTCCGTGTTACCTCCGCTTTCCTCCGGTTTCCTACCAATATTATACGCCCTCGCGATTGCCGATGAAATTTCGAAGTGCTAGGGAATCATCAAGCAGGACACGACTCGGATCCCACCGTGATTCTTGGTAATTATTCTCGATCTTTTGCGGTGAGACGAGGTCCTGGAGGTTCGGGAATCATCAGCCTTGCCGAACGTGTCGAGCAGCCGAATGGCAAATCAGCCGCAGGGGTAGAAATGGCCACCAAAGGAAAAGCCCGCGGATTTTGCCTCGACGTTTCACGGACCTCTTCGATGTTAATACCTGCTCTGAGGTCGGGTATTAATTTAAAATAACTAATCTGGAGACTGCACGTTCCCGTCTGACCTGTACCTGCAACATCTGCCGCTTTTACCCTTGTTCCCAACTCCGCGGGAAGTTTGACATCCCACAGGGTCAGTTCGTGTCTCGCGTCCTTTACGTGGATGTAATATTTATTGCGTGGACAAGCAATTGGCGGAACAGGAATAAGAGGGACTGACCAAAGTTCAACGACAGTTGGACTGATTTCGGCGTTTTGTGATCATAATTTAATGTCGCTCTCGATTCTGGCTGAATCTGTTCTCGCAAATGCATTTTCTATAATTCTGTTTTATTCTTTCAACGAATACGTGTGAAAAAGTATCGTGAATAGTTTTACTTCTGTAGGGAGTATGATTCGTGTAAATTGAATTTTTGTAAAAGGTATTCCGGCTTGAATATCATTCGAACGATAAGTAGGTATAATCGTCCAGCAAATATGACGATTGATTATGATTATTATCTTCGTTGATATTCAATCCATTTCACCCGTTCCTCCAGCTAGCCAACACCTGATATTAACAGCAAGAATTACGCGAGAAAATGAAGTTTTGCGTTTTGTTTCCCTTGCGAATAGGATGATGAAGGAAAAGGCGAGCCGTGTGCAATCAGACACCCCTCCCCTGCAAACAATTCATTCTTTCATTTCATTTCATTCCTTTCCAGGGTATAGTTCACGGCCAACGCCGACGCCTCCGTCCTTGCGTTCAGAAGTTCCACTCGCCGGCGAAGATTAAAACGGTCGGGATAATGAGAAGTTTTACTCTGCTCGTACACGTACATACGTATACCTCCCTCCCGTTGCACCGTATTTCATAAGCACGTCCCGTATTTTATTACCCAACACTACATCATTCCGGTAGAATTCACCCTCCTGCGACTGTTTTCTGCTATGATTATTGCCATAGCGAAGCCACGGATAATTGAGCCAGGGATATCCGGTTCCCGAGATTCTGAGGAAGTGCAGCGTACGAACTTCGCCGTAAGGCAATCTGCTCCCTCTTTCCCCTCCAGCTATTATTCTCGGGTCGAGAGACGGCTAACGAGAAAACTGGAATACGTTGCGGCTCTGGATAGCGAAGAAAAACTATCTAAGAGTGCCCAGGGGGGCTTCTTGCTCCCGATAACCCGCTAAACTATTACGATAGTCACGCTATCGCCTAGGTTTGATAGGCTCCGGAGTCTGAGAGGCAGTGCTTGCTGAGACCTCGGAATCGCCGGTTATCTCTTATCGAAAGAAGAGAGAACAAGGGGGGGGGGGGGGAGTGGGAGCGAGAGGTAGAAAGAAGAAGCGCTAGTAATTGACATACCTACTAGATTTATCCTCTGTACAGAGAAGCCAGAAGCTTCGATTAACCAAAAACTGTTACAAAAACGTAGACGTACATTTGGGAGTTTTTGCCAGGCGTAACGCAAGGTAATAGAGGTTGAATAGTGTTGTAAAAGCCGAGTTTGAGAGAAATGGGAAGAACGATTAATCTGTGACAAGTTTTTATCAGGGAATCTGTCGCTGGCGTAAAATTACATCTGGGAGTTGACAATGGTTGTTTGGCGTAGCAGCATTTGGAGTCGGTTCTGTGGATAACAGCCAGGACGTGTGAAAGACGAGGACTTGGTAGTTGCGGGTTATACACAGTTCGAAAATTATGGAGCAAAGAAGACGGACCTCGCATGCGTCCGCTCCAAACGGGAAGCTGGATGAAAATTTCTCGCAGCGGGGAATTCCTCCATTTCCGGCGTATTTGCGTTCGACGGCTGCTTGGGCGCGGGGAGGAAGATCCACCGGCGGTGTTTCCGCAGGCGAAAGTAAGTTGTTTCGCCTTATCGCCGCCCGGCAAGAGGCATCTCGCACCCCGTGCGGTAACGTAAAATAAACATATACCTACCTTTGCATACATTGAGTTTGCAGAATCGATCCTCGGCCTCGTTCCCTGAATTTTTTCTTCACTCCCCGACGCGCTTGCCGTTGTCGCGAAAAGAGCGACGTTGCACTCTATCTCTCATCGCTCCATAATCTCCGGTACTCATAAATCGACTGCGGAACGATAGCTCGCCTTTAATGATTGTCATTATCCCGGTTCGATGCGCCGGCACGCCGCTTCGCTGAGTAATATTACGGCAACGTGATAAAATATCACATTGTCCGTCTGACAGGCTACACCCTACAACGCTATTAACCCGATCCTCCGACCGTCGCGACGCCTTTGCGTACGTGGACCCGTATTCCCTGTGTCAACTTGACTGCAGTATCGATGCACAGGCGGGCAAGGAGAAAGCTCGATCATACGTCGCTGCTTCGTATACCTTGCGTTAAGGTGATGCGGTACTCCTATTTCGGTAACAAAAATTGTCATCCAAATTTCTCCGAGACGACTGATGTTTCGGATAAAAGGCGAGAACAGTCAACTGCGGAATTGTTAGGCACGGCTTGCTATTCATTGGCGAAAGATTAATTGTACCAACGATACAAAAAACAAAAATATCCCGACATGTACGTAAGTCCGTAATGTGTGTACATAAAAATAAATAAAAAATATTACAATAATGGGTAGCGACCTGTGAATATTTTTTGGTGACACTTTAGGAACAAAAAGTAAAATAAAATAAAGCTGAAAACTGAACCACCCTATTAAAATATACGTCTGCATTTCACACCGATCGATAATAACCCAGCACGTGCATCTTTCGGCACCACGCGACGCGACGGTCCCGGGTCGGAAGGGACGATACCGAGGGACAGGTTACTCGCTGACGAAGCTAATACGGAAGACGATAAACTCGCGTTGAAATATCCGTTTGATAGGTCTTGGACGAGGTTTGGCCCGGCGTTGGATGCCCAGACGGGGTGCAATCAACGGCAACAATGCGTCGGAAACGACTGAAGCCAGGGCTGCGTGTGTTCGCGGTGGCTTAACGACCAAACTACGCCAGCATGCATCGCGCAAAAAGCTCGCACCACTTTCACGGCGAACAGAATCTCGTTGGCCGCCGCCAGTAGCGCAGGGAGCCGGGGAAACCGGGAGGCAATTTACAATTATAACCGCATGTAGCATTCGTGACGAATTTCTGTGACGGCCCTCGCATTTTCTCGGAACCGCTCCACCGGGTGCGAGGTGTTGACTTCCCTGCGTTCTCAACGTCCTCTCCTCCGTACAGCAGCGACCCAACCATAAGCACCACAATGGCTGCGCCCTCGCGGCACGAATCGACGCCGCCGCCGCCTCCGGTGGCAGTGCAAGGTTGGCTTCTGATCGGCGTAAACCTCGCTGCCCTTTCGTGATTACAATTCATTGAACGCGAGACCCGCGCACCGCGGCTGAGTGTAAACATGCATATGCATACCTCAGTTAATTGCCGAACAAATATAGTCCAGGCTTATCGCACGATGCTGCAGAGCTACCTCAACGCCGGCACACGTCCCTCATAACCGAGCCGTGACGTAGGCATCATAGTTGCGAATCAGGAAGTATTCTGGCGCACGGCTATCAAAAATCTTCGCAATCGTCATTTTCATAACCTGCGAAATGTATTAGTTTTATCATAAAATCGGAATACCCGTGGTATAAAGAACTTTCGATTCTGTTGGTATCATTGTTTGAAGTCTTCACCTGAATTCGGAATTCCGAGCCGAATTTCACTTCTGGTGAATACAGTGTATACAATACGTGTACAATGCGAACCCGGGACCGAAGCCAAGAAGATTATTAGATCTGCGGTAGGTATATAACTTGTGTAATTCATGAGTTGACAACCGAAAATTTTGGCAACGCTGAAAATCCCTGAACTCGCCCGGTTCATTGTGTATGTGTATACAATATATATTATTATATATATATATATACATATATCATATATATGCTTGTATAGGCTTCGTTCTACTTATTCAGCCGCAGCCGACAAAGTGGAAGTGCAAATACACACACCGCGCTTGAAAGAGGCAACAATTTCTTGTCTAGCCGGTTGTTTGCCTCAACTTCGGGCCGGCACACAATTCCCGGGACGGAGACCTTCCGACCAATTTTACAAATTCTTACCGCTTGCCGCGTCACGTGCCGCTCAAAGTAGCTTGATGTACTTACACATTCCCGCAGTACTCGTATAAATTTCAATCCCGGTTGTTAGTACCGTACTGTTGCAATGTTCTGACTCGAGCATTCGAAATTGCACTTCGTCACTCACCACAATTATGTATTCTTGTGTCATAACTCAGTCTATCGAACAGTCTTCTCGTACTCATCGTCAGTCTAGGTATTTTAACTTCCAGACTAGTAGTGAGTGTCAGTCATTGGGCGGCCACAATGCGAATCCTGTGTTGTATAATCGACACTCGGTATGCCGCCATTTCTGACAAAACTTACAATTAGAATCATCGTTTCGTACTTACTAAAAATGTGCATAGGAACATTTCCAAACGATACAATGCAAATTCAAGCTGTTGCTCGCATCCATTGGTAACTACTTATTGCAAAGTTGATCGACAACCAATCGTTTTGGAATACTGGGATGAAATTATTGCAGTCCACGCGCTCGTCGTTCAAATTATTATTAGCTATTCGAAATCGTGATACGGCCCATGAAAAATCAGATCATAGTTATTGATTCGAGCAGCTCGAATGTAAGCTTTTGTCCACCTGTCAGTTGAAAGGTGAAGTTTGAAAGTTGTATCAGACAGTGAGTATCACATACGCCGCGAGGAGAATACAAATTTATACACACACGTGTGTATACGACTGAAGATATCGTCGGTGGAATTTTATGAATTCGGCAACAGGTTCGGCGGCGTTGCGAGGCAGAACCGGGCCCCCATTGTTGCCGAGGGAAGAAAGGAGGACGCGAAGGTTCTTTCACACACATATTGACACTTAGTTCCCTCGCGTGACAAGATCTGTATTAGCCATTTGTCGCGTATGCGTGTGCGGGCCTGCAGGTACGGTACGGCTCTATCTGCGTTACAGATCTTGTCTGAATACGGGCGAGAGGAAATCACGGACAAAAGAGACAATGGCGTCTCGCCCAGGCCGCGACGCAAACTCGAGAGCCCCGGTACAGATTCGGCCATGTAGGCAGGGAGAGCATCGCGAGACCCCTTTATCTGCCCCGGTGATAAAATATACATAACAACGTACACGCTGTGTGTTTGCAGTGTACGTATACGTTATAATCCGCGAGCACGGAGTGCCATGTATCGCCATCTGGCGTTGGTAATAATCTTACCGACGATACGTTATTCATAATGTTACTAACAACGCGCAACTCCTGTCCTAGTTCAAGTCGTGGATACAAATGGCTTCGCGGTGGTACCATGCACCTGCAACCCTTGCTGCAGATTATCCCGCTGCTGTCCGGATTCGAAAAATCGTATTGGCCACCACTCGAGACTTCTGACCGTCGTAATCTCTGTATTTAGCCAAACGCGACAAGGGTCGGACCCTCCGACATTCGAAGAAAAGCGTCCTCGATCCCCTCTCATTTCTGAAATTACACACCCTTCGTTTTGTGCCCGCATTCGCTGTGTCGAACACGTGAAATGGATGAAAAGAGAACTTGTGTCTACAAGTTGGATATGTTGCCCCGCGGTGCGTGTTGATCGGTAATTCTCGTTTCTATTATCGCTGCCTGCGAAAGGAGAGTTCCTTGACTGTTTTGCGCCGAGACCGGTAAACGCGTGCAATATTGCAGGTCGCGTGATCTCTGACTTTGGTACTCGAGGTTCTCCGATCGAGTACAATGGCAAGGCGTGCCCGGAGGCGCTGTTAATCGGACGGTGAATGGAAAAGGGGTGGTGGGCGCAGCCTGCCTTTGCAGTCGGGTAAATAACTACAGCCTCTTACGACTCTTCCGGGATTCATTCGTTTGTTTTCTTTAGCACGGGACCAGCATCAACAGTCCCTGGGGACCATTCGTCAGTTTAATAATTGAACAGATCGGGAAGCTCCTGCAGTGCAACGGGACTCGGTGTAGCTAAGCCCGGATGATCACGAGCCACCTAATTGAACCATAGGTAATGAAAGATTCAATCGCATTCCCTGAAATAGAAACGTCTTCTTCGATAATTAAACAGCAAATAAGACAAGGGCTCGGGAAATTAACACCAGCACTTCGTTAACGCTTTCCTACAATGCTTTGGTTGTGGAACGAGTGAAGCAGAACTCGGTGTTGTTACGTCGTTTTGTAAACCAAAGCAAGCGAATGAAAATGAACGCAAACCAGGGCGAGAACCACCCTTAACTTCCAGGTACCGCAGTTTGACGGTAAAGATTTATTGGAAGAATCAAGGGAGACGGAAGCAGGTAACTCATCTCCATAATTTAAATCGTGCGCCTTGGGAAGGTTGGTGCATCCGTATCTGTAAAGGGAGATTTGAAGGAGAATAAGACGAGGCGCATCATCGAGTCAACCGATGGCCGTGATAGGTCAGCGGGGATATTCGAACGTGGCATGTAGGGAGAACGTGTATAGAAAAAGCGAAATAAGTGTACCATCCGTAAAATGAATCGGTAAAACGAAGCGGAAACGAGAAAGCTGTTGCTCCGCACTAGAAGCGTATCTGGATATCTTGATCATGTGAGCTGGAAATTGAATTTCCGGAAAGGACAAGTTGGATAGGGACGACATGTATTTGATAATTTTGAGTTGCGAAAATCTTTTGGCAGGCAGGGCGAGGGTTGTGGCAAAACAGGGAGGGGAGTCTTCTTGCCAGACCCTGCAGATGCTTGCCCGCAAACTTTCCTTACGGTTGGCCAACTATAAATCTTCATCCTCGGACAAGACTTGAAAACTTACCGAGTTGAAAACTCATTTCATTAATGCGCTCACCCTCCCGCGTCTACGGAGCTCTTTCTCGTTCGTTCGTTCGTTCGTTCGTTCGTTACGAATTCAAAGTCACTGTAGGGATGAGCAACGGTTCAGCTGATTGTAAGGTACGAGAAAAAATGTTTAGTTTTCTTCCATCCCTCTCGGTTCTTTCCCCCGGACGATTCGTGACCCTCGTACAAAATGCCAACCCTCGAATCGCATATTCACATTTAATTTCCTATCCCTGATGCAGAATGAGATATTTGTCATGCGAACATGTGCGTTTCAATTCTTTCAGATAGGCGCTGCTCTGTCCTGGTCGCGGGTCGTTCCGATTAAATAATTACAACGCAGACGACCGCTTATGCGCAATGTATGTATCCTGAATGATGCAGCAGATCCCTCGGAATTGAAACTTGATTGCCACGGTACTTGTTTCTACGTTGGTGCGGGCTGTTGCAGCCCGGTGGAATTTGCGGTTTCGTTTGGATCGCATCAAAGCCTACCGCAGTCTCCTGCAAACTGCAGGAACTGGGAAACAGGTGGGGGTAATCGATATTCGTTGAATTCAACGATTTGCTGACCTCGCGCCACGTCTCACGCTCTATTCTGCACCCTCCCCTTCAGGGCCAGGAATATTTAATAGAACTCAGGACGTGACACGGGTCTGGAAAAATATGGAAGCCAATGTCTTCTACCTTCGGTTGTCGATGCTCCAAGTTTTATTCTGGTTTACGGCAATAAGTTGAGCCTTGAATAATATTTGTTCGAGTATGGTGCGTGAAGGTGGATGGAAAAAGTTTCTCCAAAGTGTTTTATACCGTTCTGTGGAAAGTAATTGGAGATACGTTCGATAAAACGGACCTACCTATAAAATTCTGATCAATGTCCACCGCCGTATACTGCAAGGCATTCGAATCACAAGTTATACAGCCAAGAGTGCGTTATACAGGCGGGGATAAGGGTGGGCATGCGCAGAGGATGTTCTCGCAAGCAATTTTGGTGGCGGCACTTCAGGTGTCAAGTTGCTATTTGTAATCAAAGCATTTCGCAAAGTGGAAGACGCGCTGAAAGCATCCGAACCACGGCGTAACACAACCCGGGGCGGTTGTTTGCGTCAAACGAATTCCACCCGCTCCAGAGGATTCTTTTCTCGCGGCGCGATGCCGCTGCGAAAAGACAAGGGGTCGAGACCAGATGTTAGATGAAACGTTTTGCTCGCGGTGTGCGAGCCCAAGGCTCATGCTGATAAGTGGTCCCGTACAAGGGAAAGGAGAACACGGCTCGAATCACGAGGGAATAAAACGAGAAGAGGAAATGGTATAGAAAACGAGATATACCTGTATACCTATATACCTATATACCTATATATACAAGGGATAAGGGGTGAAAAATGAAAATCGGAGAAGAACTTCGACGTGTGGGTGGAAAAATAACCGAAATGATCCCCGCACGCAATTATACCTACATCAGTGATCGTTAGCTACCCATACCGCGATATTTCAGCGCTTGTAAAAGTGCAGGTACAAATCCGCGGGGTGGAGGGAGAATGATTTTTCAAAATAACAACACGAATTCTTTCAGCCGTATATAGCAGCATACGCTAGGGTGCGAAGTGGAAAACCTTACAAGCCGATTTCCACTAAAAGGATCCGCTCGATCTCGCTTGAGGAAAAATATTTGCTCAGGCGCTTTATAGTGCGGGTCTATTATTGAGTAGGTGGGCATAAAGCTCGAGGATTTGCTGGCACAGGTTGAATAGGACGAAGAGAGCTGAGGGTTCTTCGATGCAAAACAATAATTTGCGTCTCGCGTTATTGCGAGTCAATATTGTGCTTCGGTTCTTGAGGAGTGCGTCTAGTCTGCGAAGGCAGTGGTCGGTTCGCCAGGAGCTTATCTTGGTTGCTGGAGGCTTACGTTTAATACAAATTGATATAACGTGGCCGGGGCCTTTCGCTACTGTTCGGACCGACGCACAGACCCCAAACTGACAAATAGAGGAGAACCTGCGAAAGCTTATGATCCATTTAGTTCAAATGCCTATGAGCCAGTTTGTTACCACCCTACAGTACACCCGGTCTCGTTTGACCGACAGTTAATTCACCCCAAAGACAAACGCGCTTTGTGCCAGGGATGACGGTGAAGAGGAAAAGCTGATGATTCTCTCTAACACTGCGCCCAGATGCCCGGGCACCGCATCGCCGCTGAAACGGCCCTTCTGCGATTTCACCATGTTCGGAAAGGTGAGCATTTTTCGAATCAATTTTACCAAGTGGCCAATGGCTGAGTGATCGGTCCATTGAAAAAGTAGATATGCGTGAGGAACTCAACTGTAATTTACTAATTTACAATTTTTGGGTCAGGGTACAGGATATTGAAAAGTGATTAAATGAGCGTGAAAATTATTTTATTTGACACTAGTATGATGGTTTGAGCATCTTTTTTTGTCTGCGTGCGTCAAGTAATCGTTCCTACGACAGTACAGAAAACTGCACTTCTATTACCTAGTACTGAAAAGTGCAGTCTTTTGTACTCTGATATGAAAAAAAAAAATTTTGCAAATGACACTTTTCTTAACTAAGGTATCGTGAGCACTTGTAGCCACTAATTGTAAGATAAACTGATAAGGAGTTCGATTTTTTCTTTTATTTATCATAGATCCGGGTTATTTGGCCATCAAGTCGAGACTTCTGGCCGTCATCGTGCAGAACAAGAAACTTACATGATTGTACAGACGCGCAATGTAGAAAAAAATGACAAAATACTAAAAAATAAAGAAGGTTACTGGGCGGGTGATGGACGCGGGCAATCGTCCCGTCCTTAACCGGGTGCTTACCGTCAACGGGTTGGACAAACATTTTGATAAAGTGCTTATAACGGGTGCTGACCGGGTGCTTGTTGAGCAATTATTTCATTAAACTTCCTAGCCGGATGCCAGCCGAGAGCTGATTGGGCATTATTTTACTCGAAGCCTATAGGCTTGGAATTTTGATAAATCAGCATTAATTAATATTAATTCAATATTCACGGGATCATCCCAGTGTAACGGGTCGAAAAATAGCTGATTTTCACGATCTTTTCTTTCATGTTTAAAATACGCTAACTAGTCTGATTTTTTTGTGTCGCTAATTTTTTTCAGACCGCCGCCATTTTGTCAATTTTAATTAAAAAAAAACTTCCATAGCAAGGTAGCGGCATTCATACTGATTAATAATCTCTTTTTAAATTTTGTTTCAGATAATTTTGCGGCCACCACTTTATGAGATAAATTTATATTAAAAACAAAGTTTAAAAATTCATTTTTTGTTCTTCAGGAGTGGCCCGATTCGACATAAAAAAATTAGATTCATCAACGTATATTAACCATCGAAAACAAATTGCGAAAATCAGCTATTTTTCGACCGGTTACGATAGGATGATCCCTTAAGTCGGTTATAAAAATCCAGCATTAGATTAAAAGCATGGGAGCAAATTAATTATATTTCGTTGGAGGCCATCAGATTGCATTAGAATCATCCAGTAATAACTACATGTATTGAAACCAATTCCTGGTCATGCCTATTCTATACTTATGTTGAAATAACCGACAGCTTTGAATAATAAGCGTGAACTAGTCCCCCCTTTTTTTACTGGTTCCAAACGTAGCCGCATTGATCAAAATTATTATTGGGTGACGCTTATGTAACGACATATTGCAACTTGAGCGATACGGGTGACATTGTTTGTTATGCTTTTCGCATAGTAGACCTTACTAAAGACGCTAGTTGGACAATTAGCATTTCCATTTTATCAAGAGCTGTCACCAGTTTATCATAAAACTAGTCCTGCTTTTCAAGTTGCTTATGAAAATTAAATAAATTATTCATATACACCTACACATCTTGTTCGAGACGTGATAGCGGAAAGGTAATTCGTTTGTCGGATGTAGGGATGTCAAGAATATTGAGAATGACTTCAGACGAGATGCAATGTATTTTTTTGAAAAAAATAGTTTTATTAAATTTCTCTCCATTCGTGACGAACCTGAAACGCAGGGTACATGTACTCATAGTTGACTCATCGTGCCATGTCTTACAATACTTCGCCGACCGGTCGTATCGTCAATTCCGTAATCTGAAAAGTTTATAAAATTGATCAAATTTCAACAAGTTTGTGGCACAGTTGAACACGGAGATTAAACGAGCTTGGCTTGACACTATAATAAACGGTGAAACTAAACAAACATGCAGTCTGTTGTGCAGCGTGTAAAACGTGAAGTTTGAAAATATAAAGTGTATTTTATAGGAACAAGCGAGGATGAAGAACGTTGGAAATTGTCACCTGAACATGTTCCGGGGTCCCCAATACGTATACAACTCCCGCAGCTATATTTTCCGGCTCAAGACACGGACATTTGGTGAAATAATCTTCGGAGGCAGGGAGACCTGCTGCCCGAACGATGTCCGTCTTGACAACTCCAGGACTGATGCTCTGAAGAAATAATTAAATGACCATGAGTCAAGCCTCACTCCAATTTTCACAACCGTGGTAAGTCTTTCTAGTAAAAGAGCTACCGTTAAGAATTGCTCCCTGATACTAAAATCTTCTCACCGTAATTTTAATCTTGCTACCAACAGCCACGAGATCCCGTCTTACCGTTTCCGTCATGACAGTAATTGCATATTTTGTGGTTGAATACAGACTGCTAGGGTTCTCAAAAGAGAGCCAATGTCCTAATACGCTGTGGGAGCACAAAAACATCGTCAATTTACTTTTGGTACTCGTCTGTTATCACTCTTTTATTTACAGAGATGAATCTCACAGGATTGATCGTTCACCTGTTGATATTGATGATGTGACCCGCTATGTTTCGCCTTTGCATTGAAGCCACGGTTTCTTTCACACCGACGGCAGACGCCATGACATTTAGGTCGAGTATCTTTCGAAATCCCTCAATATCGTCATCTAAAGCAAACAACGATAAATCAATGAGAAGAAATGAGCGACATGTACATGCTTAGATCTCTGTAGTTATTTGCACAGGTCAAAAGTAAAAAAAAATTTGCTCAATTCTTATTGCTCACCAATGAATCGCTTAGGAGTCCAAAGACCAGCGTTGTTAACGAGGACGTGGACACCTCCCAATTTTGTATCAACCCATTTAAAAACGCCCTGGAATTCTTCCGTGTTGGTAATATCACACTGCTTTCGATAAAACTTTCCTTTAGCTCCCTCGAGCCGTTTTTCCAGTGCTTTCAAGTTCTCCAATCGCCTGCCAAGTCCAATGACCAATAAACCCTCCTTGACGAGAGCTTCGGCGATTTTTTCACCTATTCCCGCACTGGCACCGGTCACGATTGCAGCCTTACCGACCCAACGATCCATGTTTTCAGAGTGAGTTGAATTGCGATCGACCGTGCGCGCCTACATATTTATATATAACATACAGAGGAGTGTTCGATGTATCATGTGTCGTAATGTACCTACTATATTTTTAGAAGGAGATATAACCCCACTGCCCGCTGGTTTCAATTGCATGATACTCAACTTACATTACAGCAATTCACTTCCTTATCTTCAGTTACTAACGGTCGCTGGAGCTAATTGACAAATTCGACCATGAGCATTTATAACAAGTCACTATCACCGCATAACAGCATAACAGCTAGTGACTGTAGTGACTGATCTGTAACTGGCTTGGTTGTTACAGATAAACTGGCAAATATTACAATTATCATTTTCCCTCCATTTATCTTTGAGTATTTTCGCTCGCAAGTTTGCATTGTCATCACACACGTGATAACGTCATTGCAAGTGGAATGGGCGTTCGACGCGCTGTTTGCGGACTCGTGGTCGAAATTTGACGGAGTATAGATAGTCAAATGTTTTCATTCATGCCATGTTATCTCTTATAGATCAAAAGGTACATTTATGCTCGAATAGTAGTTTTCGATTAAAGTTGGTAAAGTGATATTTACGTACCGCGTATAATTATCGGTGACATGATTGTACGTGGCTGTGAAACCTCACGCACTGGTATGAAACGTTATTTATTATAACAGCGCACATAAAGTAAGCCTTTTTTATCTTAATTTCCGTGCGTAAGGTGCTACTGTTTAGCGAACCGCACTTAAAGTGAGGTCATTTCGATACAGCGTTTCGAAATACTCGCGGATCCGCATGGTATACAGGTAAAGTGCCAAAACGTAGCACTTCGCGCGTGGAAATCACGATCAAAAAAGCTTACTTTACGCACGCTGTTACAAAAAATATTTATATCCGTCCCAACTCTTGGGCATAGCCGAGTCCTAATTATTGTCTTCACTGCAATCATCATCGGGAGTTAAGTTAGTATTTATCAATTGGCAATGTTAATATAAAACCAGGTATTTGCAGAAAAAACCCTGAAACTCAGGTTTACAACATTTCTGCAGCCAGCTCGGCGATACGCGACACATAGCACGACCTACTTTCACATTGTTGAACTTACGGCGGATCCTGAAGGGTCTAAGATCTCGCAGCCAGTGAATTGAATGGCTTCACTATAATTGTCGGTAAGCGTGCGCCTTCTCTCCCCTTTGTGTAATACGGGAATTGCAAGTGGACCATTCTGATTTCACTGATTATTCATTTAAGTACATTTCGCTCCTTGTATTTGAAAAGTGCCACCTCATTTCTCACTCATATATTGGTGCATGCGTACGTGTATTTTAGGTTCTCTGTTTCCGTCTGCAATGTTTTTATCATCGCAGGGCATCGCACCCGAACAAAACGTCAAAATAGCTACAGGCAGAGACCGCTATTCCAAATCAAATTCATCCAAGTGAAATCAATTCCGTCGGATGACGACGGACCCGATAGCGATACACGGGAGCGCAAGTATTCCTCTTCGCCGAAAGATCCTTCCTTTAGCCCGGGGGGGATACGATTTCCATACAACAAGGCACCGCAATGATTACCTACCCCGTGAATACATTAGTTGAACTTAGCCTTCCACAGTGCGCACAAGGTTCGCGTAGGCATTCCAGGTGTGTCCTCCGTCTCTCCGACTCTGCGCCCTTGTACACGCGTACGTACAACGTCGATACCCTTAAGCTGCCTGTTCGTCCTTAGGGATGAAAGTTATTTACTTCGGCCAACTGTCTTTCTCTCCGGTCTCAGCGAGGAATCTTCATTGCAACAGAAATGAAACCCCTGCGATCAATCCTCGCCTTTGGTCTGGGAATGCATAGTCTTAGAGGATACATAGTTCGGCTGTAGGTATTTACATAGGTATAACGTTTCAGAATATATCCACCTATGACCTGGGAATTTACCTTACCGGTTTTAGTCTAAGGAGTTGGGCGGTCTACTAGAATTCCGGATAGGATCTCCGAAGGTACGGTACCGTTTCTGTCTGCAGAATTTTCAGATTTTGCACCGATTTATACGGGTGAAACTCGCGTGTCTACGAATAGCTCTGATGATTTGTTCCATGCAATATCAAGACCCAAAGTTAACACGTAATAATGAATTTCGCGGGAATTTGAAACCACAGAAAAAGTTTTCGGTTGAAACTTACCAAGCTAAGTATATTTTGATGTATTGAACAAATTCGTGTGATCAAGAGATGGGGTTTATCGCTGTTGAGTCGGGAGACAAGTATCTAGACATCGTTAAAGAATATGTGTTGATCCAGTTCCAGACTAAAAGGATCTTACACGATGCAGGTCAGCCAAGTTTTCTGCTCAAGAAATTGCACGCGCGGTTATTAATTTGATTGAAAAAGGCAAAACGGCGACGAATTGTAAAGTCCTTGTTATGTCGATACACGCAATGGCTTGATACGCCTCAGGTGGAACGCCCTAAGTAGGCAATGGCAATCGCTTGTTTATTCTCCGCGTGGACCTGCGGTTCAATCCACTCCAAGCAAAATAGCATATGGTAAGTAGATTTCGCAACGTGTTGCCCGCACTGTTTACGGTAAGCGGAGAAGCACGCATTAATGGGTACAGGAATAAATGGAAATCAAATGATCGCGTTGCGTGGGCTGGTTAGGTGTCTAATGACAAGGGTGTGGTGTCGATATTAACGGCAAAATGTATCGAAGAACCGACCAAGAAAGTTTAGGTCGATGGGTAATGCAAGATAGAGCTTTCGATGATTTCCGTATAAAATAAGAGTAACGGGTGGGTGCGCCAGGCCGTTATAGTTATTGGTTCGGCTTTCTTATATTGGACGATAAATTCTTCGGGCTCGTTCTTTTTTCTTTAGAAATTTCCTGACCGAAGTTTCTTCGTTGACCAACAACTAACTTTCCAAAGGAGGGAAGGGGTCGGTATCGCAGACCATGGCTGCCAATAGATTTAGCACACTCGCGTTCTTCCTCTACCTATACAATCTATGGCGGAACCATTAAAACTGCTGCGACAGAGACTCAAACATGTATTATTTATACTTATGAAAATACGTTATATCTTCACTCGGCATATTTTCCTAATCGTGATTCTCTTCTGGAGTGAACAAATCTTTAGCAAGTAACAAAACATATCCGCAGCATGTTTGCGTTTAAATTAAAGTTTGAATTGAATTTTAAAAAATCGCAAGGATCGTAATGCTATCGGAGATCGTAACGAAGTCCAGATGGCAAGTACGGAGTATTGGAAATATTATATGTTATTGATCTCTCCGTATATTCATGGAGCATCGTGGACCGCAGTTCAGCTCGTCGGCTCGGCGATAAATCATGATCCTCAAGAAACTACCCCGCATGTTACAGGATACACTTCGATTGTTTTCGCACATGACGTATTATCCTTGCCGTATGCGAAATTCTACTAACATATCTATGTCGGAGGCTTACAGCAGCTGGCATGTTGTTCAACCTTTTTCAACAATATACCGTTGTATCCGATTGGAATTATTTTGATGCACATTATTGAACATAACATGAATCGAACACCATTAAACCGCATTTCACTGATTTAGTACTGCGAAATGCACTCAGTTTCGACAAGTTCGATCACTGAGTCTCCAGCAAAAAAAAAATTCAGCCTAAAATACCCAAGCTACAACGTTCGGTGGGCTTCGTTTGTTGGTGACCAACCTTCTGCCGTAGAGTAATTTTAGAAATAAAACCGTATGTGATGAGCTTAAGTTAATACATCGCTCACATGTGACTATAATACACTGTGAAGCATTCTGGACGTTGTAAATACCTAATTAATGGGATGCGTGATTCAACACGAAGCGGTGCCGTTGCCGGCAAAACAGCATTTAAAAAAAATTCTTTTGCACTTTGGAAATTCACCGCTCAGATTGCGATGAATAATTATTAAAAATTACTCGTACGACTGCGATATGAGAAATATAACAGGATACGGAACATGTAGATAGTCTTTCTAAAAATAGACAACAGAAAAAATGCAAGGAAAACACCACAGATTGAAACTGATTATGCACAAAGTGTTTCGTTATGAATCCTTCCTTCAGCATAAGATATTTACATTTTTAACGTAGCGCCATTTCTGCATTTCCATTTATAACGATATTAGCTCGAATACCATCAGTGGACTCGAAGATACTCCTATCCGTAGGCAACTTCTCATGCATTTGTGACTACCGTATCACGGCATTGCAGGATAAAAAATCGTTACCCACCGCAACTGGCGAAGTTCGAATTTCAAATTACCGCTGGATGTCGCTACTAGCGGACTTGTCATCGAACACCGTGTACCTGTGTTACGTTTAATGCGGTGACTGTAACGTTTGAATTTTGAGTGGACGGGACACACGCTCCGCGTAGAATAACCTGGTTCTGCAAAAGCAAAAAATTAATCATCTAGTCAAAGGTGCTACGCGTGTTAGAATAAGGAAAATGGCACGATGAAGCTACATCCTTGGTAACAGAGTATAACCTCTAAAGTTGACATAATTCACTTGTAAAGTGATTCAAATATAATGGCTGTGACACCTAATCAGGCTGATTTTTCTCTTGGTCAAAAAATGAGTAGAGGAAGCAGTCTAAAGCTCGGTGCTAATGTAATAGTGGCAGGAAGAAACTCGTTTCCTTCGTCGTGGTTATCCATTGACGACACTGTACTAAACACGATAAGTTTTGATGAAGAATTTACAAATGCTACTGACAATGTTGTCGCTACAGCAACAAAGGACGATAATGAATATTATCAGAATAATAACAACAACACTAATGCCAAGGAAAAAATATTCTTTGAGAAAGATACAAACTTTGAACAAGTGAAAGATCACAATTACAGTAAAATATTGGACTTGAATACAAGCGACCAGGAATTTTGTCAAATAGAGTCAACCTTGATACAAAAAACTGAACAAGTTCACATGGAGCTGAAAACCATACTGAATACAACAGAAATATCGATATGCCGTGATGATCGGTTAAACAATACGGTCGTAGATTCTGGTGTCGAAAAATCTATGTGGGAAGATGACAGTCTACTGGATCGAGTATTCAATGAACTTGAATCATCCAATAACGAGAACGTCGAGGCTACCAAATCTGAGTGCTCTCCGTTGGCTGTATTAGATAGTTTCAGCACCTTGACTTCTCCAAAAAAAATTCATTCCGAACCATTGGATTGTCCTTCGACTGTTCCGCGTGTTCAAAAACACTCGTTATCACCACTGAAGGAAAATAGCAGACCCAACAAAAAGAGTCGGACGGTTGTCCCACGGTTTTGTGAGGATGCGATGAAAGATTCCTTTTATGGACTTCCAGGCTCGGTAAAATCACTTATACAGCGTGTAAAGGGAATTGATGAACTATATGGTAAGGTTCCTCTTTTGATAAATGCTTTCCAGTTTCTTTGTTCTTTAAATTTTTTGATACAGAAATTGAGGAAACTTTTTGCCATCTATAGAATGGCAAGACGAGTGTCTTAAACTCAAGGCAATTTATGATCGAAAAAATTTAATTTATGCCCTCCCAACAAGTGGTGGAAAAACATTAGTGGCTGAGATATTAATGCTCAAGGAGCTTGTCGCTAACAAAAAAAATGCAATCTTCATACTTCCCTTTGTTGCAATCGTTCAAGAAAAGGTGCTACTGCTCAAAACATCTTTTTGCAATTTTACAATATTGCTTCTCATGCTTCTGCGCTTTGCTTATAATACTTGTAATTTATTTTAGGTACGTTCTTTGGCACCTTTTGCCCTGGCCTTAGATTTTTTGGTCGAGGAATATGCAGCTGGAAACGGGCAGTACCCGCCACGTAAAAGGCGGAGAAAACACACTATTTATGTCTGCACGATTGAGAAGGGACTGGGGCTGGTTAATAGCTTGATAGAAAACCAGCGTCTTCATGAGGTAACGTTGTACTAATGTTTCAAAGTCAAAAGTTTGAATGAAATTACCTTGAATTTAATGGGAAACATTTTGAGTAGGTTGGAATGGTCGTTGTTGATGAGCTTCATTTATTAGGAGAAGATGGAGGCAGAGGCGCAACACTAGAAGGTCTACTGACAAAAATAATGTACACTGGAAGTGCGTTGAAAAAAAATAATCTGCTCAGTGCTCAAAATCATTTCACTTCATTATGAGTTCTTTTTTCTCAGATAATCTACATATTATCGGAATGAGCGCCACTATTGGGAATTTGAATGAAATCGCTAAATTTTTGAATGCTGAAATTTACACGAAAGATTTTAGGCCTGTAGAATTGAAAGAGTATGTTAAATGTGAGGACGATATTTGGCTTGTAGATCTTGAGCAAGAAGAAATACTAACTGATCTAAAGAAAATTGCTTACGCTGTGAGTAAGCGTTTATCTCGGTGGTCATAATTGTGTTTACATAAGTTTACAATGCATTTGAAGTGCGTTAATGATGACAGTTTATTCCCTTCAAAATTTAGTACTCCCAGGAAGCTCTCAGGCTTGATCCAGATAAACTTGGAGGATTGGTAATGGATGTTGTACCACAAGACTCTTGTCTAATATTTTGTCCGAGTCGCAAAAACTGTGAGAATGTTTCTATATTGTTGACGAAAGTTCTGTTCAAGTAAGGAGAATAGCAAATCATACCCTGGCCATTGTGTCTTTCTATAAAACTATCGTGATTACTTTAATAATTGCATTCTAACAATCATCCAGATCTCTGCACAATCATAAGAAAAAGGAGAAAGATATATTGATAAGAGCATTGAAAGCTGAAGGTGCTCTCTGTGAGATTCTGGAACTAACTATAAAGTTTGGCGTAGCTTATCATCACTCTGGTTTGATGGCAGAAGAGCGAAAGCTACTGGAGGAAGCGTTCAGATCCGGAACTCTTTCTGTAATTTGTTGCACCTCAACTTTGGCTGCTGGCGTTAATTTACCAGCGCGCAGGGTAAGTTTCTATTATAGACATGGTCTGCCTTTTCAATTTTGTTATAATTTGTTCACATTACAGGTAATACTCAGACGTCCATATGTTGGTAATCAGTTTCTAAACTTGAGTCGTTATAAACAAATGATTGGTAGAGCTGGAAGAGCTGGGATGAAAGACGTTGGAGAAAGTATACTGATTTGTAGAACAAACGAAATTCCCAAGGTGCTGGATTTTACATAAATTTGGCCACTACTATTGCAATTATTCATTGGTTATTAGATAAACATGACGTTTCCCCTTTTCATCTTAGGTAAAAGAGTTGTTAACTTCTAATATGGACGACTGTATCAGTACTTTACACGTTGAAGAAGACAGGGGTATAAACAATTTGATTCTGAGTTCGATTCTCTTAAATTTGGCTACAACTAGATCAGAGTTGCACAAAATAGCTGGAACTACGCTTCTTGGAATACAACAGAAGAGGCTAAATATTAATACAAATAATATTACTGACAAAACGATCACAAAGCTAATAAAAACACGTGTAATTAAAGTGAAACAAGTTACTAATTACAGTGAAATCAATCCTAATTTAACTGTCCTCATTCAGTCGCAAGATAATTTAAAAACAGCTCAGGAAACACCACGACCTAGAAAGAAAATTGTAAAACTTAGTAGAACAACAAAACTGGAAGTATGCAAACTGGGAAGAGCAGCTATGAAAGGTGAGGGTACCGAATTTTTTAACTGCATTTTTTCTCTATGCTTTTATCATATTTGTAATACCGTATTTCATGATTTTTAGGATGCGTCGATCTGAATCGTGCGCATATGCTGTACAAAGACTTGAAATCAGCACAAAACCAGCTAGTGCTACTCGACTGTCTCCACCTTTTGTACCTCGTGACGCCATACGATGTTGTTGATCTTGTAAAACCATCTGGAAACGTGTACTGCGATGTGGTAAGTCAGTAGGATACAAAAAGAGATTCGCCTTTGAATTTCATGTAATTTGTTGCAGGTTTGCAACTTGTCTCCCATACAGATGGAGACTGCAAGAGTTTTAGGAATAAACGAGACAGTTGCAACCAAACTGAGAGCTGGAGTGATGCCAAAGGTTTTAAATTGAAATATTGTTTCATACTTGTTTGTAAATACCGAAAATGTAAGACTTTATAACATCTGTTTTCTTCCTACACAGAATGTCGATTCTAACGTCGTAAACAGGTTTTATTTGACCCTAATGCTCAATGAGTTGTGGAATCAGCAAACTGTTCACATAGTATCTACTAAGTATCAAGTCAATCGAGGAATAGTACAAAATTTAATGAACGCTTCCGCATCCTTTGCTTCAAGCGTGGAACGGTTTTGCGCGGTAATTATCGCACGCATATCTTGCTACCTAGAATATGTCAGAAGGAAAAATAATGCAGATCTATGATGGTAAAAGAAAATGAGAATCTTACTCACGACGTCTTCTCTTTCAGGAACTTGATGAATTTTGGGCGTTCAGAGACCTGTTGCACAGTTTTAGTAAACGGCTATCACACTGCTGCTCGGTTGAACTCGAACCGTTAATAGAACTTCCTAGTGTGAAAATTGTACGTCAAAAATGCAAAAGATACGCATTCAATGTACCTTGAAATGTCAAAAATGAATAACATGTAAGTATTGTGTTTTGATTTCTTCACTCAGGGACGTGCCAGACAGTTGTTCAATGCTGGATACAAAACATTGCAATCTGTAGCACTGGGTCAGCCAATGGAAATGTGTGATAAAATTGAAAACTTGCCGATGCGAGTTGCTAGTCAGATCGTCGCTGCAGCTAAGGTATGTTTTGATATTTGAAGCTTTATGTTTAATTCCAATTGGCAGAATGAAATCAATAAACTTTTGTAAGCGACGAATTAGTTACAATTAATTAAATAGAATGCACATTTTGAGTACATTTTGTTATTTTGCAGCTCTTATTGTTGGAGAAGGTGGAGAACCTCAGAGATGAGGCAGAAGACGTGCTGGATGGAATTGATATATCGAATTTCCGGTAATCCAATCATCACAGGCATATTCATGATATGCTGGTTACCGTACTACGACGCAAAACGTATAATAATTTAGAAATTAATTTTTTTCAATTACTCTCCAAGAGAAAATCAATTTTTAATTTGAATAATTCAATGCGATAGAAAAAAAAATTCAATCAAATGAACGTTTTGTTCCTTATCTGTCGCAAAATGAAATACATTTAATTTTCTACACAATTTTTTCAATGACAAAGAATAACTGAGAGATTGTTCTTTAACGTTAAGTTTATAATATTTTTAATTCATTGCGATCTAAAACCCCATAGATGGATAAAAGTTTCTTTATTTTCACCATTTTCCATACGTTTTTGATCGCATTTAAAACCTATGAATACGTGAACTGTTGACTACATATATAAAAGGTGTATTTTTTTGTACAAAACCGTTATGCCTGTATTATTTTTCCTATTACTGATTAAGCTTATGATTTATCTTGATTTGCTATAGATTACGGGTATTATAGAATATTCATTGGCATTATGATGAATAATATTCTTTATACGAATCATCTTCATGGCAAATTTATATAAAAGCGCCGTATCCTGTATGTAACGGCGTTACGATAAAGTGCCATAGATTGAAAATCCCCGAACCAGCCAAAAGAATAGAGTCATTTTTTTTGGTAACTCTAATGGGATGACAACATAAAACGTTCGACAATATTACTTTACTACATATTGTGCAATGCAGATCAGCGTGTGTGAAATCTAACACTCTGATTAAGCTGGCACATAAAATATTCGTCCATGTGTTGTTGTGAAACTTTTATCGAAAAAGTGAATCTCCACACGGTGGTATAAATAAATCATTTCAATTCATAGGTTGAGTTTTAACAAAAGGCATAAAATTAAGATTTTTATTCATCATTTTCACAACATAGGACGCGAATATAAAAACTAGTAATTAACTATATACAATATTGCGGAAGGAACGGTAACTTATATCATTATTTTATGGTGATCTGGTATCAACGTTTTTTATATAAACACGGATTGAGCACGAGAGGTGGAAGTTTACTTCGTTTTTTCGTGACGTCGGCGTCTTTTTTAAAGTCCATAAAGTAGAATAAGTTGTGCGATAAGTCTTTCCATGTATTGACAAATCCGTAAACACCCAAAGTTTTGATGAACTCGTCCACGTCATTGAACCTACTTTCAACTTCGGCAATTTTGAGAATCCCACTGAAGGCAGAATGCAAAAAAATCAAATTATTGTGCTGAATAAAAGTGAAGTTAGTGTTCAACATAAAAATCCGAAAATATGAAGCCACTTATTTCCTGCACACGTAGTTTGATACCTACTCTTTCCTCAGAACTCTGTTGGCTTCTATCAAGTAATCTGTCAGATTTGTGCCCATCAGAGAGAGGCAGAAAACCACGACATCAATTCGGCCCGTCAGCAATGACGAATGTGCCATATCGCAGGTGGTGACTTTATCATTCATGGCAACCAGATCCAAGGAGTGTACGTTCTGTGTTACACTGGCTGCAAGTCTGGCTTCGCCGCATCCGAAGTCTGCGACAATATAGTCTTTCGGCCTGTCGGTGTAAAATTAAGAAGTGATACAGTATCGATACAAATTTATTTGTGCCATTATATTTAATTGAACAGAATATATAAGCTCCTATAAACGAAAAACTGATCTGTGTTAAATATTGTTTCCTTACATTTTTTTTATCGATGCGATTATGGTATCTAAAGGGTTCAAAGGCCACTGTTCCACTTGGAGCTGATAGCCTTCATGGTAGGCTAAAAATGCGTCAGGATCTTCCTTAAAATATTTCTTGGACGACCAGCTTTCGCTGTTGTACATTTGTTCGTTCAAGTATCGAAACCTTGAAGACTTGAGTCTAGCCAACATTCTGTCTCTTAGTGATTTTTGCTCAGTACTTTTCTTATAGATCTTTATTGAGTCATGCTGCTGCTTTTCAGCGAGCAATTTCTGTAATCTGTCGATTGTTATTCTGGATTCAATAACTTTGGTTGAAACTTTGAGATTGGTCAAATTCTTATCGTCTTTCATTTCAGCCTGAACATCCGTTGTGGAATTGTCTCTTCCATCTGTCGAGTTTGCAATAAAAGGCTCTTTTGTACTGCTTGAAATTCTTAGATTTTTTAGTTTCTTTTTCTTACGCTTTAATTTTTGCTTTTCAATCCGCTTTGCAAGAATATCTCCATTTGGCTCCAATTTCTGTTTGCTGATCCTATGATGAGCATCGTTTGGAATTTTTTTTTTATTAACTTTGTTAGGTTTGTTCTTTTTCGACGATAATTCAGTGGCACTGTTATTCGCATTAGCACTAGATCTAGGGTCCGAATTTTTATGTGATTCGGATTTCCATTTCTTAATTAAAGTTTCGTTTATCGTTGAGTCAGAAGATTTACGTATATTGCTACTGACTCCATTTCTAGCTGCAGGAAGATTGATGATTTCAGCATTCCGTGCCAGTTTGGCAACTTTTGATTTCGGTTTTTTACGTAGTATCGATTTCTTCTGAGCCTGAAGAATATTAACCGATATTTTGGTCGGTTTGGCTTTCTTCTTCCGCTGCATAAAAAGTATCAAGGCATTCAATTGGTAAATAAGTTCTTCGAACACAGTTTTGAGGTTAGAAAAGGTTAAGATTCATGTTATATACATTTTGGTAAACTTACACCGATAAATAGATCGTTCGTCAGTTTGTCACCTGTTACGTCAATCTCCCAAGCACTTTCCTTAAATATCTTCATTTCGATATCAAGAACTCATTGAAGTACTATAGCATACCGTATTGCTGAAACAGGTTACTATTATAAGTCTATGGTTACTACAACTCCAATTTACTCCATACACGCGGTATGATCCAGTGTTGCCGGACTGAAATTCTTCGCCGTGCTCCATTCTAGCAAATACTTACATCATGCATGCTAGATAGAGCCACAAAACGTGCTGGTATGAAAAACTTCACCTGCATTTTCACGTGCAGTAAACAGCTGGATGCAGTAACGCTGCCGTCGCAGCTCTCTAGTTGCCGTTGTGTGTTTCGTGGCAGCAAGTAGATTATACTTTTTCTGCTTGAATCAAATTTTTACTTGTTTTTACGTAATATATGCTTTGTGAAGAATGTGCGATATTTTACTTCTTTACGCTAATCGGAGGCTCTGTATAAAATGTATGCTATTATTTTTACGCAGAAATTGGCTCAAAGTCACAAATTAGCCGTTTGCGAGAAAAATCGAAGGGTGCAATGTTGTCTTTCTCAGGTAAAATTTCCTGTACCATCAGGTCGTATGTCGCCGCGATCGGCAGCGCGTTATGGTACGATAGTGGGCGTGATTGCAGATTGTTGCATGCTGCTGCGGCTTGAGTCCAACCAATAGATCTGCACAGGTGTACTCGCTGATATACTTCGCGTTTTCGCTTAAACGTGCCGATTGATGGAATCAACTGTAAAGCCTACTCACAGGTGCACAAACTGAAATCTACATCGTAAATAAGCTCGATTCATGCTTCGTGAACAGCATAACAGCATCGTCGTGAACAGCTACGGATTGAATGAAGAATGCTGCAGATTGCACGTCAATCGGAACGTGTTACGGTACGGGATGAGTCATTCGCTAGACGTATAATGTGTTTTTTTAACAAATCAAACATGTTGTCAGCTGCAAAATATCAGCAAGCGCAATCGATTTCCCTCGCAAAATTACATCGGAATAGTGCAGGAAAGAATTTATTCCCACACTTTTCAAAATCGCGAAAATTTTCGACAAAAATGCAAAGGGGTTGGCTTTACTTTTTTTTCATTTTTAGGGCCGAAAAATTTTCGTCTTAGATTCGATTTAAATGACCCTTTTCTGACTAATTGGACCCCTAGGAACTCAGAAAACACAGCGAAAATAGCGCGGGATCCTCAGGAGAGAAGTTACGAAGGAAGAAGCACCTGCTGAAAAATGTCTTAGAAACGGGTTTCCGTTTTTTGGCTGTAACTTTTGATTCGTTGATCGCAGCGTATTGAGACTGCGCCCAATCGATTTCCCTCGCAAAATTACGTTGGAATACTGCCAGAAAGAATTTATTCCAGCACTTTTCAAAATCGCGAGAATTTTCGACAAAAATGCAAATGCAAAAGCCTTACTTTTTTTTCATTTTTGGAGCCGAAAAGTTTTCGTCTCAGATTCGGATTAAATGACCCATTCCTGACTAATTGGACCCCTAGGAACTCAGAAAACGCAGCGAAAAGAGCGTGGGATCATCAGGAGAGAAGTTACGAAGAAAAAAGCACCCGTTGAAAAATGTCTTAAAAACAGGTTTTCGTTTTTTGGCTGTAACTTTTGATGCGTTGATCGCTGCGTATTGGGACTGCGCCCAATCGATTTCTCTCGCAAAATTACGTCGGAATAGTGCCAGAAAGAATTCATTCCTGCACTTTTCAAAATCGCGGAAATTTTCGACAAAAATGCAGAGGGGTTAGCCTTACTTTTTTTTCATTTTTGGAGCCGAAAATTTTTTGTCTCAGATTCGATTTAAATGACCCATTTCTGACTAATTGAACCCCCAGGAACTTAGAAAACGCAGCGAAAAGAGCGTGGGATCCTCAGGAGTAAAGTTACGAAGGAAAAAGCACCCGCTGAAAAATATCTTAAAAACAGGTTTTCGTTTTTTGGCTGTAACTTTTGATGCGTTGATCGCTGCGTATTGGGACTGCGCCCAATCGATTTCTCTCGCAAAATTACGTCGGAATAGTGCCAGAAAGAATTCATTCCTGCACTTTTCAAAATCGCGGAAATTTTCGACAAAAATGCAGAGGGGTTAGCCTTACTTTTTTTTCATTTTTAGAGCCGAAAATTTTTTGTCTCAGATTCGATTTAAATGACCCATTTCTGACTAATTGAACCCCCAGGAACTTAGAAAACGCAGCGAAAAGAGCGTGGGATCATCAGGAGAAAAGTTGGGAAGAAAAAAGCACCCACTGAAAAATGTCTTAAAACCAGGTTTTCGTTTTTTGGCTGTAACTTTCGATGCGTTGATCGCTGCGTATTGGGACTGCGCCCAATCGATTTCTCTCGCAAAATTACGTCGGAATAGTGCCAGAAAGAATCTATTCCAGCACTTTTCAAAATCGCGAGAATTTTCGACAAAAATGCAAAGGGGTTAGCCTGACTTTTTTTTCATTTTTGGAGCCGAAAATTTCTCGTCTCAAATTCGATTCAAATGACCCTTTCCTGACTGATTGGACCCCCAGGAACTCAGGTAACGCAGCGAAAATAGCGTGGGATCCTCAGAAGAGAAGTTACGAAGGAAAAAGCACCTGCTGAAAAATGTCTTAGAAACAGGTTTCCGATTTTTGGCTGTAACTTTTGATCCGTTGATCGCAGCGTATTGAGACAGCGCCCAATCGATTTCTCTCGCAAAATTACGTTGGAATAGTGCCAGAAAGAATTCATTCCAGCACTTTTCAAAATCGCGAAAATTTTCGACAAAAATGCAAAGGGGTTAGCCTTACTTTTTTTTCATTTGTGGGGCCGAAAAGTTTTTGTCTCAGATTCGATTTAAATGACCCATTTCTGACTAATTGAACCCCAGGAACTTAGAAAACGCAGCGAAAAGAGCGTGGGATCCTCAGGAGTAAAGTTACGAAGGAAAAAGCACCTGCTGAAAAATGTCTCAAAAACAGGTTTCCGTTTTTTGGCTGTAACTTTTGATTCGTTGATCGCAGCGTATTGGGACAGCGCCCAATCGATTTCTCTCGCAAAATTACGTTGGAATAGTGCCAGAAAGAATTCATTCCAGCACTTTCCAAAATCGCGAAAATTTTCGACAAAAACGCAAAGGGGTTAGCCTTACTTTTTTTTCATATGTGGGGCCGAAAAGTTTTTGTCTCAGATTCGATTTAAATGACCCGTTTCTGACTAGTTGGACCCCTGGGAACTCAGAAAACGCAGCAAAAATAGCGTGGGATCCTCAGGAGAGTAGTTACGAAGGAAAAAGCACCCGCTGAAAAATGTCTTAAAAACAGGTTTTCGTTTTTTGGCTGTAACTTTTGATGCGTTGATTGCTGCGTATTGGGACTGCGCCCAATCGATTTCCCTCGCAAAATTACGTCGGAATAGTGCCAGAAAGAATCTATTCCAGCACTTTTCAAAATCGCGAGAATTTTCGACAAAAATGCAAAGGGGTTAGCCTGACTTTTTTTTCATTTTTGGAGCCGAAAATTTCTCGTCTCAAATTCGATTCAAATGACCCTTTCCTGACTGATTGGACCCCCAGGAACTCAGGTAACGCAGCGAAAATAGCGTGGGATCCTCAGAAGAGAAGTTACGGAGGAAAAAGCACCTGCTGAAAAATGTCTTAGAAACAGGTTTCTGATTTTTGGCTGTAACTTTTGATCCGTTGATCGCAGCGTATTGAGACAGCGCCCGATCGATTTCTCTCGCAAAATTACGTTGGAATAGTGCCAGAAAGAATTCATTCCAGCACTTTCCAAAATCGCGAAAATTTTCGACGAAAATGCAAAGGGGTTGGCCTTACTTTTTTTTCATTTGTGGGGCCGAAAAGTTTTTGTCTCAGATTCGATTTAAATGACCCTTTCCTGACTAGTTGGACCCCTAGGAACTCAGAAAACGCAGCAAAAATAGCGTGGGATCCTCAGGAGAGAAGTTACGAAGGAAGAAGCACCCGCTGAAAAATGTCTTAAAAACAGGTTATCGTTTTTCGGCTGTAACTTTTGATGCGTTGATCGCTGCGTATTGGGACTGCGCCCAATCGATTTCCCTCGCAAAATTACGTCGGAATAGTGCCAGAAAGAATTTATTCCAGCACTTTTCAAAATCGCGAGAATTTTCGACAAAAATGCAAAGGGGTTAGCCTTACTTTTTTTTCGTTTTTGGAGTCGAAAATTTTTCGTCTCAGATTCGATTTAAATGACCCTTTTCTGACCAATTGGACCCCTAGGAACTCAGAAAACGCAGCGGAAATAGCAAGGGATCCTCAGGAGTGAAGTTACGAAGGAAAAAGCACCTGCTGAAAAATGTCTCAAAAACAGGTTTCCGTTTTTTGGCTGTAACTTTTGATTCGTTGATCGCAGCGTATTGGGACAGCGCCCAATCGATTTCTCTTGCAAAATTACGTTGGAACAGTGCCAGAAAAGATTTATTTCAGCACTCTTCAAAATCGCGAGAATTTTCGACAAAAATGCAAAGGGGTTAGCCTGACTTTTTTTTCATTTTTGGAGCCGAAAATTTCTCGTCTCAAATTCGATTCGAATGACCCTTTCCTGACTAATTGGACCCCCAGGAACTCAGGTAACGCAGCGAAAATAGCGTGGGATCCTCAGAAGAGAAGTTACGAAGGAAAAAGCACCTGCTGAAAAATGTCTTAGAAACAGGTTTACGATTTTTGGCTGTAACTTTTGATCCGTTGATCGCAGCGTATTGAGCTTGCGCTCAATCGATTTCTCTCGCAAAATTACGTTGGAATAGTGCCAGAAAGAATTCATTCCAGCACTTTCCAAAATCGCGAAAATTTTCGACGAAAATGCAAAGGGGTTAGCCTTACTTTTTTTTCATTTGTGGGGCCGAAAAGTTTTTGTCTCAGATTCGATTTAAATGACCCTTTCCTGACTAGTTGAACCCCTAGGAACTCAGAAAACGCAGCAAAAATAGCGTGGGATCCTCAGGAGAGAAGTTACGGAGGAAGAAGCACCCGCTGAAAAATGTCTTAAAAACAGGTTATCGTTTTTTGGCTGTAACTTTTGATGCGTTGATCGCTGCGTATTGGGACTGCGCCCAATCGATTTCCCTCGCAAAATTACGTCGGAATAGTGCCAGAAAGAATTTATTCCAGCACTTTTTAAAATCGCGAGAATTTTCGACAAAAATGCAAAGGGGTTAGCCTTACTTTTTTTTCGTTTTTGGAGTCGAAAATTTTTCGTCTCAGATTCGATTTAAATGACCCTTTCCTGACTAATTGGACCCCTAGGAACTCAGATAACGCAGCGAAAATAGCGTGGGATCCTCAGGAGTGAAGTTACGAAGGAAAAAGCACCTGCTGAAATATGTCTCAACAACAGGTTTCCGTTTTTTGGCTGTAACTTTTTATTTGTTGATCGCAGCGTATTGGGACAGCGCCCAATCGATTTCTCTTGCAAAATTACGTTGGAATAGTGCCAGAAAAAATATATTTCAGCACTCTTCAAAATCGCGAGAATTTTCGACAAAAATGCAAAGGGGTTAGCCTGACTTTTTTTTCATTTTTGGAGCCGAAAACTTCGCGTCTCAGATTCGATTCAAATGACCCTTTCCTGACTAATTGGACCCCCTGGAACTCAGGTAACGCAGCGAAAATAGCGTGGGATCCTCAGAAGAGAAGTTACGAAGGAAAAAGCACCTGCTGAAAAATGTCTTAGAAACAGGTTTTCGTTTTTTGGCTGTAACTTTTGATTCGTTGATCGCAGCGTATTGGAACAGCGCCCAATCGATTTCCCTCGCAAAATTACGTCGGAATAGTGCCAGAGAGAATTTATTCCAGCACTTTTCAAAATCGCGAAAATTTTTGACAAAAATGCAAAGGGGTTAGCCTTACTTTTTTTTCATTTGTGGGGCCGAAAAGTTTTCGTCTCAAATTCGATTTGAATGACCCATTTCTGACTAATTGAACCCCCAGGAACTTAGAAAACGCAGCGAAAAGAGCGTGGGATCATCAGGAGAAAAGTTGGGAAGAAAAAAGCACCCGCTGAAAAATGTCTTAAAAACAGGTTTTCGTTTTTTGGCTGTAACTTTTGATGCGTTGATCGCTGCGTATTGGGACTGCGCCCAATCGATTTCTCTCGCAAAATTACGTTGGAATAGTGCCAGAAAGAGTTTATTCCAGCACTTTTCAAAATCGCGAAAATTTTCGACAAAAATGCAAAGGGGTTAGCCCTACTTTTTTTTCATTTGTGGGGCCGAAAAGTTTTTGTCTCAGATTCGATTTAAATGACCCGTTTCTGACTAGTTGGACCCCTGGGAACTCAGAAAACGCAGCAAAAATAGCGTGGGATCCTCAGGAGAGTAGTTACGAAGGAAAAAGCACCCGCTGAAAAATGTCTTAAAAACAGGTTTTCGTTTTTTGGCTGTAACTTTTGATGCGTTGATCGCTGCGTATTGGGACTGCGCCCAATCGATTTCTCTCGCAAAATTACGTTGGAATAGTGCCAGAAAGAGTTTACTCCAGCACTTTTCAAAATCGCGAAAATTTTCGACAAAAATACAAGGGGGTTAGCCTTACTTTTCTTTCATTTTAGAAGCCGAAAATTTTTCGTCTCAGATTCGATTTAAATGACCCTTTCCTGACTAGTTGGACCCCTAGGAACTCAGAAAACGCAGCAAAAATAGCGTGGGGTCCTCAGGAGAGAAGTTACGAAGGAAGAAGCACCCGCTGAAAAATGTCTTAAAAACAGGTTTTCGTTTTTTGGCTGTAACTTTTGATGCGTTGATTGCTGCGTATTGGGACTGCGCCCAATCGATTTCCCTCGCAAAATTACGTCGGAATAGTGCCAGAAAGAATTTATTCCAGCACTTTTCAAAATCGCGAGAATTTTCGACAAAAATGCAAAGGGGTTAGCCTTACTTTTTTTTCGTTTTTGGAGTCGAAAATTTTTCGTCTCAGATTCGATTTAAATGACCCTTTTCTGACTAATTGGACCCCTAGGAACTCAGAAAACGCAGCGAAAATAGCGTGGGATCCTCGGGAGTAAAGTTACGAAGGAAAAAGCACCTGCTGAAAAATGTCTCAAAAACAGGTTTCAGTTTTTTGGCTGTAACTTTTGATTCGTTGATCGCAGCGTATTAGGACAGCGCCCAATCGATTTCTCTCGCAAAATTACGTGCGAATAGTGCCAGAAAAAATTCATTCCAGCACTTTTCAAAATCGCGAAAATTTTCGACAAAAATGCAAAGGGGTTAGCCTTAATTTTTTTTCATTTGTGGAGCCGAAAAGTTTTCGTCTCAGATTCGATTTAAATGACCCATTTCTGACTAATTGAACCCCCAGGAACTTAGAAAACGCAGCGAAAAGAGCGTGGGATCATCAGGAGAAAAGTTGGGAAGAAAAAAGCACCCATTGAAAAATGTCTCAAAACCAGGTTTTCGTTTTTTGGCTGTAACTTTCGATGCGTTGATCGCTGCGTATTGGGACTGCGCCCAATCGATTTCTCTCGCAAAATTACGTCGGAATGGTGCCAGAAAGAATCTATTCCAGCACTTTTCAAAATCGCGAGAATTTTCGACAAAAATGCAAAGGGGTTAGCCTGACTTCTTTTTCATTTTTGGAGCCGAAAATTTCTCGTCTCAAATTCAATTCAAATGACCCTTTCCTGACTGATTGGACCCCCAGGAACTCAGGTAACGCAGCGAAAATAGCGTGGGATCCTCAGAAGAGAAGTTACGAAGGAAAAAGCACCTGCTGAAAAATGTCTTAGAAACAGGTTTCCGATTTTTGGCTGTAACTTTTGATGCGTTGATTGCTGCGTATTGGGACTGCGCCCAATCGATTTTCCTCGCAAAATTACGTAAGAATAGTGCCAGAAAGAATTTATTCCAGCACTTTTCAAAATCGCGCGAATTTTCGACGAAAATGCAAAGGGGTTAGCCTTACTTTTTTTTCATTTTTGGAGTCGAAAATTTTTTCGTCTCAGATTCGATTCAAATGACCCTTTCCTGACTAGTTGGACCCCTAGGAACTCAGAAAACGCAGCAAAAATAGCGTGGGATCCTCAGGAGAGAAGTTACGAAGGAAGAAGCACCTGCTGAAAAATGTCTCAAAAACTGGTTTCCGTTTTTTGGCTGTAACTTTTGTTTCGTTGATCGCAGCGTATTGGGACAGCGCCCAATCGATTTCTCTCGCAAAATTACGTTGGAATACTGCCAGAAAGAATTTATTCCAGCACTTTTCAAAATCGCCAAAATTTTCGACAAAAATGCAGAGGGGTTAGCCTTACTTTTTTTTCATTTTTGGAGCCGAAAATTTTTTGTCTCAGATTCGATTTAAATGACCCTTTCCTGACTAATTGGACCCCCAGGAACTAAGGAAACGCAGCGAAAAGAGCGTGGGATCCTCAGGAGAGAAGTTCCGAAGGAAAAAGCACCAGCTGAAAAATGTCCTAAAAACAGGTTTCCGTTTTTTGGCTGTAACTTTTGATGCGTTGATCGCTGCGTATTGGGACTGCGCCCAATCGATTTCTCTCGCAAAATTACGTCGGAATAGTGCCAGAAAGAATTCATTCCAGCAGTTTTCAAAATCGCGAAAATTTTCGACAAAAATACAAAGGGGTTAGCCATACTTTTTTTTCATTTTAGGAGCCGAAAATTTTTCGTCTCAGATTCGAATTGGATGACCCTTTTCTGACTAATTGAACCCCCGGGAACTTAGGAAACGCAGCAAAAATAGCGTGGGATCCTCAGGAGAGAAGTTACGAAGGAAAAAGCACCTGCTGGAAAATGTCCTAAAAACAGGTTTCCGTTTTATGGCTGTAACTTTTGATTCGTTGATCGCAGCGTATTGAGACTGCGCCCAATCGATTTCTCTCGCAAAATTACATTGGAATAGTGCCGGAAAAAATTTATTCCAGCACTTTTCAAAATCGCGAAAATTTCCGACAAAAATGCAAAGGGGTTAGCCTTACTTTTTTTTCATTTTTGGAGCGGAAAAGTTTTCGTCTCAGATTCGAATTAAATGACCCTTTCCTGACTAATTGGACCCCTAGGAACTCAGAAAACGCAGCGAAAAGAGCGTGGGATCATCAGGAGAGAAGTTACGAAGAAAAAAGCACCCGCTGAAAAATGTCTTAAAAACAGGTTTTCGTTTTTTGGCTGTAACTTTTGATGCGTTGATCGCTGCGTATTGGGACTGCGCCCAATCGATTTCTCTCGCAAAATCACGTGCGAATAGTGCCAGAAAAAATTCATTCCAGCACTTTTCAAAATCGCGAAAATTTTCGACAAAAATGCAGAGGGGTTAGCCTTATTTTTTTTTCATTTGTGGAGCCGAAAAGTTTTCGTCTCAGATTCGATTTAAATGACCCATTTCTGACTAATTGAACCCCCAGGAACTTAGAAAACGCAGCCAAAAGAGCGTGGGATCATCAGGAGAAAAGTTGGGAAGGAAGAAGCACCCGCTGACAAATGTCTTAAAAACAGGTTTTCGTTTTTTGGCTGTAACTTTTGATGCGTTGATTGCTGCGTATTGGGACTGCGCCCAATCAATATCCCTAGCAAAATTACGTCGGAATAGTGCCAGAAAGAATTTATTCCAGCACTTTTCGAAATCGCGAGAATTTTCGACAAAAATGCAAAGGGGTTAGCCTTACTTTTTTTTCATTTTTGGAGTCGAAAATTTTTCGTCTCAGATTCGATTTAAATGACCTTTTCCTGACTAATTGGACCCCTAGGAACTCAGAAAACGCAGCGAAAATAGCGTGGGATCCTCGGGAGTAAAGTTACGAAGGAAAAAGCACCTGCTGAAAAATGTCTCAAAAACAGGTTTCCGTTTTTTGGCTGTAACTTTTGATTCGTTGATCGCAGCGTATTAAGACAGCGCCCAATCGATTTCTCTCGCAAAATTACGTTGAAATAGTGCCAGAAAAAATTCATTCCAGCACCTTTCAAAATCGCGAAAATTTTCGACAAAAATGCAAAGGGGTTAGCCTTACTTTTTTTTCATTTTAGGAGCCGAAAATTTTTCGTCCCAGATTCGATTCAAATGACCCTTTCCTGACTAGTTGGACCCCTAGGAACTCAGAAAACGCAGCAAGAATAGCGTGGGATCCTCAGGAGAGAAGTTACGAAGGAAGAAGCACCCGCTGAAAAATGTCTTAAAAACAGGTTTTCGTTTTTCGGCTGTAACTTTTGATGCGTTGATTGCTGCGTATTGGGACTGCGCCCAATCGATTTTCCTCGCAAAATTACGTCGGAATAGTGCCAGAAAAAATTTATTCCAGCACTTTTCAAAATCGCGAGAATTTTCGACAAAAATGCAAAGGGGTTAGCCTTACTTTTTTTTCATTTTTGGCGTCGAAAATTTTTTCGTCTCAGATTCGATTCAAATGACCCTTTCCTGACTAGTTGGACCCCTAGGAACTCAGAAAACGCAGCAAAAATAGCGTGGGATCCTCAGGAGAGAAGTTACGAAGGAAGAAGCACCTGCTGAAAAATGTCTCAAAAACTGGTTTCCGTTTTTTGGCTGTAACTTTTGTTTCGTTGATCGCAGCGTATTGGGACAGCGCCCAATCAATTTCTCTCGCAAAATTACGTTGGAATAGTGCCAGGAAGAATTTATTCCAGCACTTTTCAAAATCGCGAAAATTTTCGACAAAAATGCAAAGGGGTTAGCCTTACTTTTTTTTCATTTGTGGAGCCGAAAAGTTTTCGTCTCAGATTCGATTTAAATGACCCATTTCTGACTAATTGAATCCCCAGGAACTTAGAAAACGCAGCGAAAAGAGCGTGGGATCATCAGGAGAAAAGTAGGGAAGAAAAAAGCACCCGCTGAAAAATGTCTCAAAAACAGGTTTTCGTTTTTTGGCTGTAACTTTTGATGCGTTGATTGCTGCGTATTGGAACTGCGCCCAATCGATTTCCCTCGCAAAATTACGTCGGAATAGTGCCAGAAAGAATCTATTCCAGCACTTTTCAAAATCGCGAAAATTTTCGACAAAATTGCAAAGGGGTTAGCCTTACTTTTTTTTCATTTTTGGAGCCGAAAATTTTTCGGCTCAGATTCGATTCAAATGATCCTTTTCTGACCAATTGGACCCCTAGGAACTCAGAAAACGCAGCGAAAAGAGCGTGGGATCCTCGGGAGAGAAGTTACGAAGGAAAAAGCACCTGCTGAAAAATGTCTTAAAAACAGGTTTCCGTTTTTTGGCTGTAACTTTTGATGCGTTGATTGCTGCGTATTGGGACTGCGCCATATCGAATACCCTCGCAAAATGACGTCGGAATAGTGCCAAAAAGAATTTATTACAGCACTTTTCAAGATCGCGAAAATTTTCGACAAAAATGCGAAGGGGTTAGCCTTACTTTTTTTTTATTTGTGGAGCCGAGAAGTTTTCGTCTCAGATTCGATTTAAATGACCCATTTCTGACTAATTGAAGCCCCAGGAACTTAGAAAACGCAGCGAAAAGAGCGTGGGATCATCAGGAGAGAAGCTGGGAAGAAAAAAGCACCCGCTGAAAAATGTCTTGAAAACAGGTTTTCGTTTTTTGGCTGTAACTTTTGATGCGTTGATCGCTGCGTACTGGAACTGCGCTCAATCGATTTCTCTCGCAAAATTACGTCGGAATAGTGACAGAAAGAATTTATTCCAGCACTTTTCAAAATCGCGAAAATTTCCGACAAAAATGCCTTACTTTTTTTTTATTTTTGGAGCCGAAAATTTCTCGTCTCAGATTCGATTTAAATGACCCTTTCCTGACTAATTGGACCCCAAGGATCTCAGAAAACGCAGCGAGAATAGCGTGGGATCCTCAGGAGAGAAGTTACGAAGGAAAGAGCACCTGCTGAAAAATGTCCTAAGAACAGGTGTCCCTTTTTTTAGCTGTAACTTTTGATCTGTTGATCGCAGCGTATTGAGACTGCGCCCAATCGATTTTCCTCGCAAAATTACTTTGGAATGGTGCCAGAAAGAATTCATTCCAGCACTTTTCAAAATCGCGGAAATTTTCGACAAAAATGCAAAGGGATTAGCCTTACTTTTTTTTCATTTTTGGAGCCGAAAATTTTTCGTCTCAGATTCGATTTAAATGACCCTTTCCTGACCAATTCAACCCCTAGGAACTCAGAAAACGCAGCGAAAATAGCGTGGGATCCTCAGGAGAGAAGTCATGAAGGAAAAAGCACCTGCTGAAAAATGTCTCAAATACAGGTTTCCGTTTTTTGGCTGTAACTTCTGATCCGTTGATCGCAGCGTATCAAGACTGCGCCCAATCGATTTCCCTCGCAAAATTACGTTGGAATAGTGCCAGAAAGAATTCATTCCAGCACTTTCCAAAATCGCGGAAATTTTCGACAAAAATGCTAAGGGCCTTAGTTTATTTTCATTTTTGGAGCCGAAAATTTTTCGTCTCAGATTCGATTCAAATGACCCTTTCCTGACTAATTGGACCCCTAGGATCTCAGAAAACGCAGCGAAAATAGCGTGGGATCCTCAGGAGAGAAGTTACGAAGGAAAGAGCACTTGCTGAAAAATGTCCTACGAACAGGTTTCCGTTTTTTGGCTGTAACTTTTGATCCGTTGATCGCAGCGTATTGAGACTGCGCCCAATCGATTTCCCTCGCAAAATTACGTTGAAATAGTGCCAGAAAGAATTCATTCCAGCACATTTCAAAATCGCGGAAATTTTCGACAAAAATGCAAAGGTGTTAGCCTTACTTTTTTTTCATTTGTGGAGCCGAAAAGTTTTCGTCTCAGATTCGATTTAAATGACCCATTTCTGACTAATTGAACCCCCAGGAACTTAGAAAACGCAGCGAAAAGAGCGTGGGATCATCAGGAGAAAAGTTGCGAAGTAAGAAGCACCCGCTGAAAAATGTCTTAAAAACAGGTTTTCGTTTTTTGGCTGTAACTTTTGATGCGTTGATCGCTGCGTATTGGGACTGCGCCCAATCGATTTCCCTCGCAAAATTACGTCGGAATAGTGCCAGAAAGAATTTATTCCAGCACTTTTTAAAATCGCGAGAATTTTCGACAAAAATGCAAAGGGGTTAGCCTTACTTTTTTTTCGTTTTTGGAGTCGAAAATTTTTCGTCTCAGATTCGATTTAAATGACCCTTTCCTGACTAATTGGACCCCTAGGAACTCAGATAACGCAGCGAAAATAGCGTGGGATCCTCAGGAGTGAAGTTACGAAGGAAAAAGCACCTGCTGAAATATGTCTCAACAACAGGTTTCCGTTTTTTGGCTGTAACTTTTTATTTGTTGATCGCAGCGTATTGGGACAGCGCCCAATCGATTTCTCTTGCAAAATTACGTTGGAATAGTGCCAGAAAAAATATATTTCAGCACTCTTCAAAATCGCGAGAATTTTCGACAAAAATGCAAAGGGGTTAGCCTGACTTTTTTTTCATTTTTGGAGCCGAAAACTTCGCGTCTCAGATTCGATTCAAATGACCCTTTCCTGACTAATTGGACCCCCTGGAACTCAGGTAACGCAGCGAAAATAGCGTGGGATCCTCAGAAGAGAAGTTACGAAGGAAAAAGCACCTGCTGAAAAATGTCTTAGAAACAGGTTTTCGTTTTTTGGCTGTAACTTTTGATTCGTTGATCGCAGCGTATTGGAACAGCGCCCAATCGATTTCCCTCGCAAAATTACGTCGGAATAGTGCCAGAGAGAATTTATTCCAGCACTTTTCAAAATCGCGAAAATTTTTGACAAAAATGCAAAGGGGTTAGCCTTACTTTTTTTTCATTTGTGGGGCCGAAAAGTTTTCGTCTCAAATTCGATTTGAATGACCCATTTCTGACTAATTGAACCCCCAGGAACTTAGAAAACGCAGCGAAAAGAGCGTGGGATCATCAGGAGAAAAGTTGGGAAGAAGAAAGCACCCGCTGAAAAATGTCTTAAAAACAGGTTTTCGTTTTTTGGCTGTAACTTTTGATGCGTTGAACGCTGCATTTTGGGACTGCGCCCAATCGATTTCTCTCGCAAAATTACGTTGGAATAGTGCCAGAAAGAGTTTATTCCAGCACTTTTCAAAATCGCGAAAATTTTCGACAAAAATGCAAAGGGGTTAGCCCTACTTTTTTTTCATTTGTGGGGCCGAAAAGTTTTTGTCTCAGATTCGATTTAAATGACCCGTTTCTGACTAGTTGGACCCCTGGGAACTCAGAAAACGCAGCAAAAATAGCGTGGGATCCTCAGGAGAGTAGTTACGAAGGAAAAAGCACCCGCTGAAAAATGTCTTAAAAACAGGTTTTCGTTTTTTGGCTGTAACTTTTGATGCGTTGATCGCTGCGTATTGGGACTGCGCCCAATCGATTTCTCTCGCAAAATTACGTTGGAATAGTGCCAGAAAGAGTTTACTCCAGCACTTTTCAAAATCGCGAAAATTTTCGACAAAAATACAAGGGGGTTAGCCTTACTTTTCTTTCATTTTAGAAGCCGAAAATTTTTCGTCTCAGATTCGATTTAAATGACCCTTTCCTGACTAGTTGGACCCCTAGGAACTCAGAAAACGCAGCAAAAATAGCGTGGGGTCCTCAGGAGAGAAGTTACGAAGGAAGAAGCACCCGCTGAAAAATGTCTTAAAAACAGGTTTTCGTTTTTTGGCTGTAACTTTTGATGCGTTGATTGCTGCGTATTGGGACTGCGCCCAATCGATTTCCCTCGCAAAATTACGTCGGAATAGTGCCAGAAAGAATTTATTCCAGCACTTTTCAAAATCGCGAGAATTTTCGACAAAAATGCAAAGGGGTTAGCCTTACTTTTTTTTCGTTTTTGGAGTCGAAAATTTTTCGTCTCAGATTCGATTTAAATGACCCTTTCCTGACTAATTGGACCCCTAGGAACTCAGAAAACGCAGCGAAAATAGCGTGGGATCCTCGGGAGTAAAGTTACGAAGGAAAAAGCACCTGCTGAAAAATGTCTCAAAAACAGGTTTCCGTTTTTTGGCTGTAACTTTTGATTCGTTGATCGCAGCGTATTAGGACAGCGCCCAATCGATTTCTCTCGCAAAATTACGTGCGAATAGTGCCAGAAAAAATTCATTCCAGCACTTTTCAAAATCGCGAAAATTTTCGACAAAAATGCAAAGGGGTTAGCCTTAATTTTTTTTCATTTGTGGAGCCGAAAAGTTTTCGTCTCAGATTCGATTTAAATGACCCATTTCTGACTAATTGAACCCCCAGGAACTTAGAAAACGCAGCGAAAAGAGCGTGGGATCATCAGGAGAAAAGTTGGGAAGAAAAAAGCACCCATTGAAAAATGTCTCAAAACCAGGTTTTCGTTTTTTGGCTGTAACTTTCGATGCGTTGATCGCTGCGTATTGGGACTGCGCCCAATCGATTTCTCTCGCAAAATTACGTCGGAATGGTGCCAGAAAGAATCTCTTCCAGCACTTTTCAAAATCGCGAGAATTTTCGACAAAAATGCAAAGGGGTTAGCCTGACTTTTTTTTCATTTTTGGAGCCGAAAATTTCTCGTCTCAAATTCAATTCAAATGACCCTTTCCTGACTGATTGGACCCCCAGGAACTCAGGTAACGCAGCGAAAATAGCGTGGGATCCTCAGAAGAGAAGTTACGAAGGAAAAAGCACCTGCTGAAAAATGTCTTAGAAACAGGTTTCCGATTTTTGGCTGTAACTTTTGATGCGTTGATTGCTGCGTATTGGGACTGCGCCCAATCGATTTTCCTCGCAAAATTACGTAAGAATAGTGTCAGAAAGAATTTATTCCAGCACTTTTCAAAATCGCGCGAATTTTCGACGAAAATGCAAAGGGGTTAGCCTTACTTTTTTTTCATTTTTGGAGTCGAAAATTTTTTCGTCTCAGATTCGATTCAAATGACCCTTTCCTGACTAGTTGGACCCCTAGGAACTCAGAAAACGCAGCAAAAATAGCGTGGGATCCTCAGGAGAGAAGTTACGAAGGAAGAAGCACCTGCTGGAAAATGTCTCAAAAACTGGTTTCCGTTTTTTGGCTGTAACTTTTGTTTCGTTGATCGCAGCGTATTGGGACAGCGCCCAATCGATTTCTCTCGCAAAATTACGTTGGAATACTGCCAGAAAGAATTTATTCCAGCACTTTTCAAAATCGCCAAAATTTTCGACAAAAATGCAGAGGGGTTAGCCTTACTTTTTTTTCATTTTTGGAGCCGAAAATTTTTTGTCTCAGATTCGATTTAAATGACCCTTTCCTGACTAATTGGACCCCTAGGAACTAAGAAAACGCAGCGAAAAGAGCGTGGGATCCTCAGGAGAGAAGTTCCGAAGGAAAAAGCACCAGCTGAAAAATGTCCTAAAAACAGGTTTCCGTTTTTTGGCTGTAACTTTTGATGCGTTGATCGCTGCGTATTGGGACTGCGCCCAATCGATTTCTCTCGCAAAATTACGTCGGAATAGTGCCAGAAAGAATTCATTCCAGCAGTTTTCAAAATCGCGAAAATTTTCGACAAAAATACAAAGGGGTTAGCCATACTTTTTTTTCATTTTAGGAGCCGAAAATTTTTCGTCTCAGATTCGATTTGAATGACCCTTTTCTGACTAATTGAACCCCCGGGAACTTAGGAAACGCAGCAAAAATAGCGTGGGATCCTCAGGAGAGAAGTTACGAAGGAAAAAGCACCTGCTGGAAAATGTCCTAAAAACAGGTTTCCGTTTTATGGCTGTAACTTTTGATTCGTTGATCGCAGCGTATTGAGACTGCGCCCAATCGATTTCTCTCGCAAAATTACATTGGAATAGTGCCGGAAAAAATTTATTCCAGCACTTTTCAAAATCGCGAAAATTTCCGACAAAAATGCAAAGGGGTTAGCCTTACTTTTTTTTCATTTTTGGAGCGGAAAAGTTTCCGTCTCAGATTCGAATTAAATGACCCTTTCCTGACTAATTGGACCCCTAGGAACTCAGAAAACGCAGCGAAAAGAGCGTGGGATCATCAGGAGAGAAGTTACGAAGAAAAAAGCACCCGCTGAAAAATGTCTTAAAAACAGGTTTTCGTTTTTTGGCTGTAACTTTTGATGCGTTGATCGCTGCGTATTGGGACTGCGCCCAATCGATTTCTCTCGCAAAATCACGTGCGAATAGTGCCAGAAAAAATTCATTCCAGCACTTTTCAAAATCGCGAAAATTTTCGACAAAAATGCAGAGGGGTTAGCCTTATTTTTTTTTCATTTGTGGAGCCGAAAAGTTTTCGTCTCAGATTCGATTTAAATGACCCATTTCTGACTAATTGAACCCCCAGGAACTTAGAAAACGCAGCCAAAAGAGCGTGGGATCATCAGGAGAAAAGTTGGGAAGGAAGAAGCACCCGCTGACAAATGTCTTAAAAACAGGTTTTCGTTTTTTGGCTGTAACTTTTGATGCGTTGATTGCTGCGTATTGGGACTGCGCCCAATCAATATCCCTAGCAAAATTACGTCGGAATAGTGCCAGAAAGAATTTATTCCAGCACTTTTCGAAATCGCGAGAATTTTCGACAAAAATGCAAAGGGGTTAGCCTTACTTTTTCTTCATTTTTGGAGTCGAAAATTTTTCGTCTCAGATTCGATTTAAATGACCTTTTCCTGACTAATTGGACCCCTAGGAACTCAGAAAACGCAGCGAAAATAGCGTGGGATCCTCGGGAGTAAAGTTACGAAGGAAAAAGCACCTGCTGAAAAATGTCTCAAAAACAGGTTTCCGTTTTTTGGCTGTAACTTTTGATTCGTTGATCGCAGCGTATTAAGACAGCGCCCAATCGATTTCTCTCGCAAAATTACGTTGAAATAGTGCCAGAAAAAATTCATTCCAGCACCTTTCAAAATCGCGAAAATTTTCGACAAAAATGCAAAGGGGTTAGCCTTACTTTTTTTTCATTTTAGGAGCCGAAAATTTTTCGTCCCAGATTCGATTCAAATGACCCTTTCCTGACTAGTTGGACCCCTAGGAACTCAGAAAACGCAGCAAGAATAGCGTGGGATCCTCAGGAGAGAAGTTACGAAGGAAGAAGCACCCGCTGAAAAATGTCTTAAAAACAGGTTTTCGTTTTTCGGCTGTAACTTTTGATGCGTTGATTGCTGCGTATTGGGACTGCGCCCAATCGATTTTCCTCGCAAAATTACGTCGGAATAGTGCCAGAAAAAATTTATTCCAGCACTTTTCAAAATCGCGAGAATTTTCGACAAAAATGCAAAGGGGTTAGCCTTACTTTTTTTTCATTTTTGGCGTCGAAAATTTTTTCGTCTCAGATTCGATTCAAATGACCCTTTCCTGACTAGTTGGACCCCTAGGAACTCAGAAAACGCAGCAAAAATAGCGTGGGATCCTCAGGAGAGAAGTTACGAAGGAAAGAGCACCTGCTGAAAAATGTCCTAAGAACAGGTGTCCCTTTTTTTAGCTGTAACTTTTGATCTGTTGATCGCAGCGTATTGAGACTGCGCCCAATCGATTTTCCTCGCAAAATTACTTTGGAATGGTGCCAGAAAGAATTCATTCCAGCACTTTTCAAAATCGCGGAAATTTTCGACAAAAATGCAAAGGGATTAGCCTTACTTTTTTTTCATTTTTGGAGCCGAAAATTTTTCGTCTCAGATTCGATTTAAATGACCCTTTCCTGACCAATTCAACCCCTAGGAACTCAGAAAACGCAGCGAAAATAGCGTGGGATCCTCAGGAGAGAAGTCATGAAGGAAAAAGCACCTGCTGAAAAATGTCTCAAATACAGGTTTCCGTTTTTTGGCTGTAACTTCTGATCCGTTGATCGCAGCGTATCAAGACTGCGCCCAATCGATTTCCCTCGCAAAATTACGTTGGAATGGTGCCAGAAAGAATTCATTCCAGCACTTTCCAAAATCGCGAAAATTTTCGACAAAAATGCTAAGGGCCTTAGTTTATTTTCATTTTTGGAGCCGAAAATTTTTCGTCTCAGATTCGATTCAAATGACCCTTTCCTGACTAATTGGACCCCTAGGATCTCAGAAAACGCAGCGAAAATAGCGTGGGATCCTCAGGAGAGAAGTTACGAAGGAAAGAGCACTTGCTGAAAAATGTCCTACGAACAGGTTTCCGTTTTTTGGCTGTAACTTTTGATCCGTTGATCGCAGCGTATTGAGACTGCGCCCAATCGATTTCCCTCGCAAAATTACGTTGAAATAGTGCCAGAAAGAATTCATTCCAGCACATTTCAAAATCGCGGAAATTTTCGACAAAAATGCAAAGGTGTTAGCCTTACTTTTTTTTCATTTGTGGAGCCGAAAAGTTTTCGTCTCAGATTCGATTTAAATGACCCATTTCTGACTAATTGAACCCCCAGGAACTTAGAAAACGCAGCGAAAAGAGCGTGGGATCATCAGGAGAAAAGTTGCGAAGTAAGAAGCACCCGCTGAAAAATGTCTTAAAAACAGGTTTTCGTTTTTTGGCTGTAACTTTTGATGCGTTGATCGCTGCGTATTGGGACTGCGCTCAATCGATTTCTCTCGCAAAATTACGTCGGAATAGTGCCAGAAAGAATTCATTCCAGAACTTTTTAAGATCGCAAAAATTTTCGACATAAATGCAAGCCTTACTTTTTTTTCATTTTTGGAGCCGAAAATTTTTCGGCTCGGATTCGATCCAAATGACCCTTTCCTGACCAATTGGACCCCTAGGAACTCAGAAAACGCAGCGAAAAGAGCGTGGGATCCTCAGGAGAGAAGTTACGAAGGAAAAAGCACCTGCTGAAAAATGTCTTAAAAACAGGTTTCCGTTTTTTAACTGTAACTTTTGATGCGTTGATTGCTGCGTATTGGGACTGCGCCATATCGAATACCCTCGCAAAATTACGTCGGAATAGTGCCAGAAAGAATTTATTACAGCACTTTTCAAGATCGCGAAAATTTTCGACAAAAATGCGAAGGGGTTAGCCTTACTTTTTTTTTATTTGTGGAGCCGAGAAGTTTTCGTCTCAGATTCGATTTAAATGACCCATTTCTGACTAATTGAAGCCCCAGAAACTTAGAAAACGCAGCGAAAAGAGCGTGGGATCATCAGGAGAGAAGCTGGGAAGAAAAAAGCACCCGCTGAAAAATGTCTTGAAAACAGGTTTTCGTTTTTTGGCTGTAACTTTTGATGCGTTGATCGCTGCGTACTGGAACTGCGCTCAATCGATTTCTCTCGCAAAATTACGTCGGAATAGTGACAGAAAGAATTTATTCCAGCACTTTTCAAAATCGCGAAAATTTCCGACAAAAATGCAGAGGGGTTAGCCTTACTTTTTTTTTATTTTTGGAGCCGAAAATTTTTCGTCTCAGATTCGATTTAAATGACCCTTTCCTGACCAATTGAACCCCTAGGAACTCAGAAAACGCAGCGAAAATAGCGTGGGATCCTCAGGAGAGAAGTCATGAAGGAAAAAGCACCTGCTGAAAAATGTCTCAAATACAGGTTTCCGTTTTTTGGCTGTAACTTCTGATCCGTTGATCGCAGCGTATCAAGACTGCGCCCAATCGATTTCCCTCGCAAAATTACGTTGGAATAGTGCCAGAAAGAATTCATTCCAGCACTTTCCAAAATCGCGAAAATTTTCGACAAAAATGCAAAGGGCCTTAGTTTATTTTCATTTTTGGAGCCGAAAATTTTTCGTCTCAGATTCGATTCAAATGACCCATTTCTGACTAATTGAACCCCCAGGAACTTAGAAAACGCAGCGAAAAGAGCGCGGGATCATCAGGAGAAAAGTTGGGAAGTAAGAAGCACCCGCTGAAAAATGTCTTAAAAACAGGTTTTCGTTTTTTGGCTGTAACTTTTGATCCGTTGATCGCAGCGTATTGAGACTGCGCCCAATCGATTTCCCTCGCAAAATTACGTTGAAATAGTGCCAGAAAGAATTCATTCCAGCACATTTCAAAATCGCGGAAATTTTCGACAAAAATGCAAAGGGGTTAGCCTTACTTTTTTTTCATTTGTGGAGCCGAAAAGTTTTCGTCTCAGATTCGATTTAAATGACCCATTTCTGACTAATTGAACCCCCAGGAACTTAGAAAACGCAGCGAAAAGAGCGTGGGATCATCAGGAGAAAAGTTGGGAAGTAAGAAGCACCCGCTGAAAAATGTCTTAAAAACAGGTTTTCGTTTTTTGGCTGTAACTTTTGATGCGTTGATCGCTGCGTATTGGGACTGCGCTCAATCGATTTCTCTCGCAAAATTACGTCGGAATAGTGCCAGAAAGAATTCATTCCAGAACTTTTTAAAATCGCAAAAATTTTCGACATAAATGCAAGCCTTACTTTTTTTTCATTTTTGGAGCCGAAAATTTTTCGGCTCAGATTCGATCCAAATGACCCTTTCCTGACCAATCGGACCCCTAGGAACTCAGAAAACGCAGCGAAAAGAGCGTGGGATCCTCAGGAGAGAAGTTACGAAGGAAAAAGCACCTGCTGAAAAATGTCTTAAAAACAGGTTTCCGTTTTTTAACTGTAACTTTTGATGCGTTGATTGCTGCGTATTGGGACTGCGCCATATCGAATACCCTCGCAAAATTACGTCGGAATAGTGCCAGAAAGAATTCATTACAGCACTTTTCAAGATCGCGAAAATTTTCGACAAAAATGCAAAGGGGTTAGCCTTACTTTTTTTTCTATTTGTGGAGCCGAAAAGTTTTCGTCTCAGATTCGATTTAAATGACCCATTTCTGACTGATTGAAGCCCCAGAAACTTAGAAAACGCAGCGAAAAGAGCGTGGGATCATCAGGAGAGAAGTTACGAAGGAAAGAGCACTTGCTGAAAAATGTCCTAAGAACAGGTTTCCGTTTTTTGGCTGTAACTTTTGATCCGTTGATCGCAGCGTATTGAGCTTGCGCCCGAATCGATATCCCTCGCAAAATTACGTCGGAATAGTGCCAGAAAGAATTTATTCCAGCACTTTTCAAAATCGCGGAAATTTTCGACAAAAATGCAAAGGGGTTAGCCTTACTTTTTTTTCATTTGTGGAGCCGAAAAGTTTTCGTCTCAGATTCGATTTAAATGACCCATTTCTGACTAATTGAATCCCCAGGAACTTAGAAAACGCAGCGAAAAGAGCGTGGGATCATCAGGAGAAAAGTAGGGAAGAAAAAAGCACCCGCTGAAAAATGTCTCAAAAACAGGTTTTCGTTTTTTGGCTGTAACTTTTGATGCGTTGATTGCTGCGTATTGGAACTGCGCCCAATCGATTTCCCTCGCAAAATTACGTCGGAATAGTGCCAGAAAGAATCTATTCCAGCACTTTTCAAAATCGCGAAAATTTTCGACAAAATTGCAAAGGGGTTAGCCTTACTTTTTTTTCATTTTTGGAGCCGAAAATTTTTCGGCTCAGATTCGATTCAAATGATCCTTTTCTGACCAATTGGACCCCTAGGAACTCAGAAAACGCAGCGAAAAGAGCGTGGGATCCTCGGGAGAGAAGTTACGAAGGAAAAAGCACCTGCTGAAAAATGTCTTAAAAACAGGTTTCCGTTTTTTGGCTGTAACTTTTGATGCGTTGATTGCTGCGTATTGGGACTGCGCCATATCGAATACCCTCGCAAAATGACGTCGGAATAGTGCCAGAAAGAATTTATTACAGCACTTTTCAAGATCGCGAAAATTTTCGACAAAAATGCGAAGGGGTTAGCCTTACTTTTTTTTTATTTGTGGAGCCGAGAAGTTTTCGTCTCAGATTCGATTTAAATGACCCATTTCTGACTAATTGAAGCCCCAGGAACTTAGAAAACGCAGCCAAAAGAGCGTGGGATCATCAGGAGAAAAGTAGGGAAGAAAAAAGCACCCGCTGAAAAATGTCTCAAAAACAGGTTTTCGTTTTTTGGCTGTAACTTTTGATGCGTTGATTGCTGCGTATTGGAACTGCGCCCAATCGATTTCCCTCGCAAAATTACGTCGGAATAGTGCCAGAAAGAATCTATTCCAGCACTTTTCAAAATCGCGAAAATTTTCGACAAAATTGCAAAGGGGTTAGCCTTACTTTTTTTTCATTTTTGGAGCCGAAAATTTTTCGGCTCAGATTCGATTCAAATGATCCTTTTCTGACCAATTGGACCCCTAGGAACTCAGAAAACGCAGCGAAAAGAGCGTGGGATCCTCGGGAGAGAAGTTACGAAGGAAAAAGCACCTGCTGAAAAATGTCTTAAAAACAGGTTTCCGTTTTTTGGCTGTAACTTTTGATGCGTTGATTGCTGCGTATTGGGACTGCGCCATATCGAATACCCTCGCAAAATGACGTCGGAATAGTGCCAGAAAGAATTTATTACAGCACTTTTCAAGATCGCGAAAATTTTCGACAAAAATGCGAAGGGGTTAGCCTTACTTTTTTTTTATTTGTGGAGCCGAGAAGTTTTCGTCTCAGATTCGATTTAAATGACCCATTTCTGACTAATTGAAGCCCCAGGAACTTAGAAAACGCAGCGAAAAGAGCGTGGGATCATCAGGAGAGAAGCTGGGAAGAAAAAAGCACCCGCTGAAAAATGTCTTGAAAACAGGTTTTCGTTTTTTGGCTGTAACTTTTGATGCGTTGATCGCTGCGTACTGGAACTGCGCTCAATCGATTTCTCTCGCAAAATTACGTCGGAATAGTGACAGAAAGAATTTATTCCAGCACTTTTCAAAATCGCGAAAATTTCCGACAAAAATGCCTTACTTTTTTTTTATTTTTGGAGCCGAAAATTTCTCGTCTCAGATTCGATTTAAATGACCCTTTCCTGACTAATTGGACCCCAAGGATCTCAGAAAACGCAGCGAGAATAGCGTGGGATCCTCAGGAGAGAAGTTACGAAGGAAAGAGCACCTGCTGAAAAATGTCCTAAGAACAGGTGTCCCTTTTTTTAGCTGTAACTTTTGATCTGTTGATCGCAGCGTATTGAGACTGCGCCCAATCGATTTTCCTCGCAAAATTACTTTGGAATGGTGCCGGAAAGAATTCATTCCAGCACTTTTCAAAATCGCGGAAATTTTCGACAAAAATGCAAAGGGATTAGCCTTACTTTTTTTTCATTTTTGGAGCCGAAAATTTTTCGTCTCAGATTCGATTTAAATGACCCTTTCCTGACCAATTCAACCCCTAGGAACTCAGAAAACGCAGCGAAAATAGCGTGGGATCCTCAGGAGAGAAGTCATGAAGGAAAAAGCACCTGCTGAAAAATGTCTCAAATACAGGTTTCCGTTTTTTGGCTGTAACTTCTGATCCGTTGATCGCAGCGTATCAAGACTGCGCCCAATCGATTTCCCTCGCAAAATTACGTTGGAATAGTGCCAGAAAGAATTCATTCCAGCACTTTCCAAAATCGCGGAAATTTTCGACAAAAATGCTAAGGGCCTTAGTTTATTTTCATTTTTGGAGCCGAAAATTTTTCGTCTCAGATTCGATTCAAATGACCCTTTCCTGACTAATTGGACCCCTAGGATCTCAGAAAACGCAGCGAAAATAGCGTGGGATCCTCAGGAGAGAAGTTACGAAGGAAAGAGCACTTGCTGAAAAATGTCCTACGAACAGGTTTCCGTTTTTTGGCTGTAACTTTTGATCCGTTGATCGCAGCGTATTGAGACTGCGCCCAATCGATTTCCCTCGCAAAATTACGTTGAAATAGTGCCAGAAAGAATTCATTCCAGCACATTTCAAAATCGCGGAAATTTTCGACAAAAATGCAAAGGTGTTAGCCTTACTTTTTTTTCATTTGTGGAGCCGAAAAGTTTTCGTCTCAGATTCGATTTAAATGACCCATTTCTGACTAATTGAACCCCCAGGAACTTAGAAAACGCAGCGAAAAGAGCGTGGGATCATCAGGAGAAAAGTTGCGAAGTAAGAAGCACCCGCTGAAAAATGTCTTAAAAACAGGTTTTCGTTTTTTGGCTGTAACTTTTGATGCGTTGATCGCTGCGTATTGGGACTGCGCTCAATCGATTTCTCTCGCAAAATTACGTCGGAATAGTGCCAGAAAGAATTCATTCCAGAACTTTTTAAGATCGCAAAAATTTTCGACATAAATGCAAGCCTTACTTTTTTTTCATTTTTGGAGCCGAAAATTTTTCGGCTCGGATTCGATCCAAATGACCCTTTCCTGACCAATTGGACCCCTAGGAACTCAGAAAACGCAGCGAAAAGAGCGTGGGATCCTCAGGAGAGAAGTTACGAAGGAAAAAGCACCTGCTGAAAAATGTCTTAAAAACAGGTTTCCGTTTTTTAACTGTAACTTTTGATGCGTTGATTGCTGCGTATTGGGACTGCGCCATATCGAATACCCTCGCAAAATTACGTCGGAATAGTGCCAGAAAGAATTCATTACAGCACTTTTCAAGATCGCGAAAATTTTCGACAAAAATGCAAAGGGGTTAGCCTTACTTTTTTTTCTATTTGTGGAGCCGAAAAGTTTTCGTCTCAGATTCGATTTAAATGACCCATTACTGACTGATTGAAGCCCCAGGAACTTAGAAAACGCAGCGAAAAGAGCGTGGGATCATCAGGAGAGAAGTTACGAAGGAAAGAGCACTTGCTGAAAAATGTCCTAAGAACAGGTTTCCGTTTTTTGGCTGTAACTTTTGATGCGTTGATTGCTGCGTATTGGGACTGCGCCATATCGAATACCCTCGCAAAATTACGTCGGAATAGTGCCAGAAAGAATTTATTACAGCACTTTTCAAGATCGCGAAAATTTTCGACAAAAATGCGAAGGGGTTAGCCTTACTTTTTTTTTATTTGTGGAGCCGAGAAGTTTTCGTCTCAGATTCGATTTAAATGACCCATTTCTGACTAATTGAAGCCCCAGAAACTTAGAAAACGCAGCGAAAAGAGCGTGGGATCATCAGGAGAGAAGCTGGGAAGAAAAAAGCACCCGCTGAAAAATGTCTTGAAAACAGGTTTTCGTTTTTTGGCTGTAACTTTTGATGCGTTGATCGCTGCGTACTGGAACTGCGCTCAATCGATTTCTCTCGCAAAATTACGTCGGAATAGTGACAGAAAGAATTTATTCCAGCACTTTTCAAAATCGCGAAAATTTCCGACAAAAATGCAGAGGGGTTAGCCTTACTTTTTTTTTATTTTTGGAGCCGAAAATTTCTCGTCTCAGATTCGATTTAAATGACCCTTTCCTGACTAATTGGACCCCAAGGATCTCAGAAAACGCAGCGAGAATAGCGTGGGATCCTCAGGAGAGAAGTTACGAAGGAAAGAGCACCTGCTGAAAAATGTCCTAAGAACAGGTGTCCCTTTTTTTAGCTGTAACTTTTGATCCGTTGATCGCAGCGTATTGAGACTGCGCCCAATCGATTTTCCTCGCAAAATTACTTTGGAATGGTGCCAGAAAGAATTCATTCCAGCACTTTTCAAAATCGCGGAAATTTTCGACAAAAATGCAAAGGGGTTAGCCTTACTTTTTTTTCATTTTTGGAGCCGAAAATTTTTCGTCTCAGATTCGATTTAAATGACCCTTTCCTGACCAATTGAACCCCTAGGAACTCAGAAAACGCAGCGAAAATAGCGTGGGATCCTCAGGAGAGAAGTCATGAAGGAAAAAGCACCTGCTGAAAAATGTCTCAAATACAGGTTTCCGTTTTTTGGCTGTAACTTCTGATCCGTTGATCGCAGCGTATCAAGACTGCGCCCAATCGATTTCCCTCGCAAAATTACGTTGGAATAGTGCCAGAAAGAATTCATTCCAGCACTTTCCAAAATCGCGAAAATTTTCGACAAAAATGCAAAGGGCCTTAGTTTATTTTCATTTTTGGAGCCGAAAATTTTTCGTCTCAGATTCGATTCAAATGACCCATTTCTGACTAATTGAACCCCCAGGAACTTAGAAAACGCAGCGAAAAGAGCGTGGGATCATCAGGAGAAAAGTTGGGAAGTAAGAAGCACCCGCTGAAAAATGTCTTAAAAACAGGTTTTCGTTTTTTGGCTGTAACTTTTGATCCGTTGATCGCAGCGTATTGAGACTGCGCCCAATCGATTTCCCTCGCAAAATTACGTTGAAATAGTGCCAGAAAGAATTCATTCCAGCACATTTCAAAATCGCGGAAATTTTCGACAAAAATGCAAAGGGGTTAGCCTTACTTTTTTTTCATTTGTGGAGCCGAAAAGTTTTCGTCTCAGATTCGATTTAAATGACCCATTTCTGACTAATTGAACCCCCAGGAACTTAGAAAACGCAGCGAAAAGAGCGTGGGATCATCAGGAGAAAAGTTGGGAAGTAAGAAGCACCCGCTGAAAAATGTCTTAAAAACAGGTTTTCGTTTTTTGGCTGTAACTTTTGATGCGTTGATCGCTGCGTATTGGGACTGCGCTCAATCGATTTCTCTCGCAAAATTACGTCGGAATAGTGCCAGAAAGAATTCATTCCAGAACTTTTTAAAATCGCAAAAATTTTCGACATAAATGCAAGCCTTACTTTTTTTTCATTTTTGGAGCCGAAAATTTTTCGGCTCAGATTCGATCCAAATGACCCTTTCCTGACCAATCGGACCCCTAGGAACTCAGAAAACGCAGCGAAAAGAGCGTGGGATCCTCAGGAGAGAAGTTACGAAGGAAAAAGCACCTGCTGAAAAATGTCTTAAAAACAGGTTTCCGTTTTTTAACTGTAACTTTTGATGCGTTGATTGCTGCGTATTGGGACTGCGCCATATCGAATACCCTCGCAAAATTACGTCGGAATAGTGCCAGAAAGAATTCATTACAGCACTTTTCAAGATCGCGAAAATTTTCGACAAAAATGCAAAGGGGTTAGCCTTACTTTTTTTTCTATTTGTGGAGCCGAAAAGTTTTCGTCTCAGATTCGATTTAAATGACCCATTTCTGACTGATTGAAGCCCCAGAAACTTAGAAAACGCAGCGAAAAGAGCGTGGGATCATCAGGAGAGAAGTTACGAAGGAAAGAGCACTTGCTGAAAAATGTCCTAAGAACAGGTTTCCGTTTTTTGGCTGTAACTTTTGATCCGTTGATCGCAGCGTATTGAGCTTGCGCCCGAATCGATATCCCTCGCAAAATTACGTCGGAATAGTGCCAGAAAGAATTTATTCCAGCACTTTTCAAAATCGCGGAAATTTTCGACAAAAATGCAGAGGGGTTAGCCTTACTTTTTTTTCATTTGTGGAGCCGAAAAGTTTTCGTCTCAGATTCGATTTGAATGACCCATTTCTGACTAATTGAACCCCCAGGAACTTAGAAAACGCAGCGAAAAGAGCGTGGGATCATCAACAGAGAAGTTACGAAGAAAAAAGCACCCGCTGAAAAATGTCTTAAAAACAGGTTTTCGTTTTTTGTCTGTAACTTTTGATGCGTTGATCGCTGCGTATTGGGACTGCGCCCAATCGATTTCTCTCGCAAAATTACGATGGAATAGTGCCAGAAAGAATTTATTCCAGCACTTTTCGAAATCGCCAAAATTTTCGACAAAAATGCAGAGGGGTTAGCCTTACTTTTTTTTCATTTTTGGAGCCGAAAATTTTTTGTCTCAGATTCGATTTCAATGACCCTTTCCCGACTAATTGGACAACTAGGAACTAAGAAAACGCAGCGAAAAGAGCGTGGGATCCTCAGGAGAGAAGTTCCGAAGGAAAAAGCACCAGCTGAAAAATGTCCTTCAAACAGGTTTCCGTTTTTTGGCTGTAACTTTTAATCCGTTGATGGCAGCGTATTGAGACTGCGCCCAATCGATTTTCCTCGCAAAATTACGTCGGAATAGTGCCGGAAAAAATTTATTCCAGCACTTTTCAAAATCGCGAAAATTTTCGACAAAAATGCAAAGGGGTTAGCCTTACTTTTTTTTCATTTTTGGAGCCGAAAATTTTTCGTCTCAGATTCGATTTGAATGACCCTTTCCTGACCAATTGAACCCCTAGGATCTCAGAAAACGCAGCGAAAATAGCGTGGGATCCTCAGGAGAGAAGTCATGAAGTAAAAAGCACCCGCTGAAAAATGTCTTAAAAACAGGTTTTCGTTTTTTGGCTGTAACTTTTGATGCGTTGATCGCTGCGTATTGGGACTGCGCCCAATCGATTTCTCTCGCGAAATCACGTCGGAATAGTGCCAGAAAGAATTTATTCCAGCACTTTTCAGAATCGCGAAAATTTTCGACAAAAATGCAAAGGGGTTAGCCTTACTTTTTTTCCATTTTTGGAGCCGAAAATTTTTCGTCTCGGATTCGATTCGAATGACCCTTATCTGACTAATTGAACCCCCGGGAACTTAGGAAACGCAGCAAAAATAGCGTGGGATCCTCAGGAGAGAAGTTACGAAGGAAAAAGCACCTGCTGGAAAATGTCCTAAAAACAGGTTTCCGTTTTTTGGCTGTAACTTTTGATTCATTGATCGCAGCGTATTGAGACTGCGCCCGATCGATTTCCCTCGCAAAATTACGTTAGAATAGTGCCGGAAAAAATTTATTCCAGCACTTTTCAAAATCGCGAAAATTTTCGACAAAAATGCAGAGGGGTTAGCCTTACTTTTTTTTCATTTTTGGAGCCGAAAATTTTTTGTCTCAGATTCGATTTAAATGACCCTTTCCTGACTAATTGGACCCCTAGGAACTAAGAAAACGCAGCGAAAAGAGCGTGGGATCCTCAGGAGAGAAGTTCCGAAGGAAAAAGCACCAGCTGAAAAATGTCCTAAAAACAGGTTTCCGTTTTTTGGCTGTAACTTTTAATCCGTTGATGGCAGCGTATTGAGACTGCGCCCAATCGATTTTCCTCGCAAAATTACGTCGGAATAGTGCCGGAAAAAATTTATTCCAGCACTTTTCAAAATCGCGAAAATTTTCGACAAAAATGCAAAGGGGTTAGCCTTACTTTTTTTTCATTTTTGGAGCCGAAAATTTTTCGTCTCAGATTCGATTCAAATGACCCTTTCCTGACTAATTGGACCTCTAGGAACTCAGAAAACGCAGCAAAAATAGCGTGGGATCCTCAGGAGAGAAGTTACGAAGGAAGAAGCACCCGCTGAAAAATGTCTTAAAAACAGGTTTTCGTTTTTGGCTGTAACTTTTGATGCGTTGATCGCTGCGTATTGGGACTGCGTCCAATCGATTTCTCTCGCAAAATTACGTTGGAATAGTGCCAGAAAGAGTTTATTCCAGCACTTTTCAAGATCGCGAAAATTTTCGACAAAAATGCGAAGGGGTTAGCCTTACTTTTTTTTTATTTGTGGAGCCGAAAAGTTTTCGTCTCAGATTCGATTCAAATGACCCATTTCTGACTAATTGAAGCCCCAGGAACTTAGAAAACGCAGCGAAAAGAGCGTGGGATCATCAGGAGAGAAGCTGGGAAGAAAAAAGCACCCGCTGAAAAATGTCTTGAAAACAGGTTTTCGTTTTTTGGCTGTAACTTTTGATGCGTTGATCGCTGCGTATTGGGACTGCGCTCAATCGATTTCTCTCGCAAAATTACGTCGGAATAGTGCCAGAAAGAATTCATTCCAGAACTTTTTAAGATCGCAAAAATTTTCGACATAAATGCAAGCCTTACTTTTTTTTCATTTTTGGAGCCGAAAATTTTTCGGCTCAGATTCGATCCAAATGACCCTTTCCTGACCAATTGGACCCCTAGGAACTCAGAAAACGCAGCGAAAAGAGCGTGGGATCCTCAGGAGAGAAGTTACGAAGGAAAAAGCACCTGCTGAAAAATGTCTTAAAAACAGGTTTCCGTTTTTTAACTGTAACTTTTGATGCGTTGATTGCTGCGTATTGGGACTGCGCCATATCGAATACCCTCGCAAAATTACGTCGGAATAGTGCCAGAAAGAATTCATTACAGCACTTTTCAAGATCGCGAAAATTTTCGACAAAAATGCAAAGGGGTTAGCCTTACTTTTTTTTCTATTTGTGGAGCCGAAAAGTTTTCGTCTCAGATTCGATTTAAATGACCCATTACTGACTGATTGAAGCCCCAGGAACTTAGAAAACGCAGCGAAAAGAGCGTGGGATCATCAGGAGAGAAGTTACGAAGGAAAGAGCACTTGCTGAAAAATGTCCTAAGAACAGGTTTCCGTTTTTTGGCTGTAACTTTTGATGCGTTGATTGCTGCGTATTGGGACTGCGCCATATCGAATACCCTCGCAAAATTACGTCGGAATAGTGCCAGAAAGAATTTATTACAGCACTTTTCAAGATCGCGAAAATTTTCGACAAAAATGCGAAGGGGTTAGCCTTACTTTTTTTTTATTTGTGGAGCCGAGAAGTTTTCGTCTCAGATTCGATTTAAATGACCCATTTCTGACTAATTGAAGCCCCAGAAACTTAGAAAACGCAGCGAAAAGAGCGTGGGATCATCAGGAGAGAAGCTGGGAAGAAAAAAGCACCCGCTGAAAAATGTCTTGAAAACAGGTTTTCGTTTTTTGGCTGTAACTTTTGATGCGTTGATCGCTGCGTACTGGAACTGCGCTCAATCGATTTCTCTCGCAAAATTACGTCGGAATAGTGACAGAAAGAATTTATTCCAGCACTTTTCAAAATCGCGAAAATTTCCGACAAAAATGCAGAGGGGTTAGCCTTACTTTTTTTTTATTTTTGGAGCCGAAAATTTCTCGTCTCAGATTCGATTCAAATGACCCTTTCCTGACTAATTGGACCCCAAGGATCTCAGAAAACGCAGCGAGAATAGCGTGGGATCCTCAGGAGAGAAGTTACGAAGGAAAGAGCACCTGCTGAAAAATGTCTCAGAAACAGGTTTCCGTTTTTTGGCTGTAACTTTTGATGCGTTAATCGCTGCGTATTGGGACTGCGCATAATCGATTTCTCTCGCAAAATTACGTTGGAATAGTGCCAGAAAGAATTTATTCCAGCACTTTTCAAAATCGCGAAAATTTTCGACAAAAATGCGAAGGGGTTAGCCTTACTTTTTTTTCATTTTTGGAGCCGAAAAGTTTTCGTCTCAGATTCGGATTAAATGACCCTTTCCTGACTAATTGGACCCCTAGGAACTAAGAAAACGCAGCGAAAAGAGCGTGGGATCCTCAGGAGAGAAGTTCCGAAGGAAAAAGCACCAGCTGAAAAATGTCCTAAAAACAGGTTTCCGTTTTTTGGCTGTAACTTTTAATCCGTTGATGGCAGCGTATTGAGACTGCGCACAATCGATTTTCCTCGCAAAATTACGTCGGAATAGTGCCGGAAAAAATTTATTCCAGCACTTTTCAAAATCGCGAAAATTTTCGACAAAAATGCAAAGGGGTTAGCCTTACTTTTTTTTCATTTTTGGAGCCGAAAATTTTTCGTCTCAGATTCGATTTAAATGACCCATTTCTGACTGATTGAAGCCCCAGGAACTTAGAAAACGCAGCGAAAAGAGCGTGGGATCATCAGGAGAGAAGTTACGAAGAAAAGAGCACTTGCTGAAAAATGTCCTAAGAACAGGTTTCCGTTTTTTGGCTGTAACTTTTGATCCGTTGATCGCAGCGTATTGAGCTTGCGCCCAATCGATTTCCCTCGCAAAATTACGTCAGAATAGTGCCAGAAAGAATTTATTCCAGCACTTTTCAAAATCGCGGAAATTTTCGACAAAAATGCAGAGGGGTTAGCCTTACTTTTTTTTCATTTGTGGAGCCGAAAAGTTTTCGTCTCTGATTCGATTTAAATGACCCTTTCCTGGCTAATTGGACCCCCAGGAACTAAGAAAACGCAGCGAAAAGAGCGTGGGATCATCAGGAGAGAAGTTACGAAGAAAAAAGCACCCGCTGAAAAATGTCTTAAAAACAGGTTTTCGTTTTTTGGCTGTAACTTTTGATGCGTTGATCGCTGCGTATTGGGACTGCGCCCAATCGATTTCCCTCGCAAAATTACGTTGGAATAGTGCCGGAAAGAATTTATTCCAGCACTTTTCAAAATCGCGGAAATTTTCGACAAAAATACAAAGGGGTTAGCCTTACTTTTTTTACATTTTTGGAGCCGAAAATTTTTCGTCTCGGATTCGATTTGAATGACCCTTTTCTGACTAATTGAACCCCCGGGAACTTAGGAAATGCAGCAAAAATAGCGTGGGATCTTCAGGAGAGAAGTTACGAAGGAAAAAGCACCTGCTGGAAAATGTCCTAAAAACAGGTTTCCGTTTTTTGGCTGTAACTTTTGATTTGTTGATTGCAGCGTATTGGGACTGCGCCCAATCGATTTCCCTCGCAAAATTACGTTGGAATAGTGCCGGAAAGAATTTATTCCAGCACTTTTCAAAATCGCGGAAATTTTCGACAAAAATACAAAGGGGTTAGCCTTACTTTTTTTTCATTTTAGGAGCCGAAAATTTTTCGTCTCAGATTCGATTCAAATGACCCTTTTCTGACTAATAGGACCCCTAGGAACTAAGAAAACGCAGCGAAAATAGCGCGGGATCCTCAGGAGAGAAGTTACGAAGTAAGAAGCACCTGCTGAAAAATGTCTCAGAAACAGGTTTCCGTTTTTTGGCTGTAACTTTTGATGCGTTAATCGCTGCGTATTGGGACTGCGCATAATCGATTTCTCTCGCAAAATTACGTTGGAATAGTGCCAGAAAGAATTTATTCCAGCACTTTTCAAAATCGCGAAAATTTTCGACAAAAATGCGAAGGGGTTAGCCTTACTTTTTTTTCATTTTTGGAGCCGAAAAGTTTTCGTCTCAGATTCGGATTAAATGACCCTTTCCTGACTAATTGGACCCCTAGGAACTAAGAAAACGCAGCGAAAAGAGCGTGGGATCCTCAGGAGAGAAGTTCCGAAGGAAAAAGCACCAGCTGAAAAATGTCCTAAAAACAGGTTTCCGTTTTTTGGCTGTAACTTTTAATCCGTTGATGGCAGCGTATTGAGACTGCGCACAATCGATTTTCCTCGCAAAATTACGTCGGAATAGTGCCGGAAAAAATTTATTCCAGCACTTTTCAAAATCGCGAAAATTTTCGACAAAAATGCAAAGGGGTTAGCCTTACTTTTTTTTCATTTTTGGAGCCGAAAATTTTTCGTCTCAGATTCGATTCAAATGACCCTTTCCTGACTAATTGGACCTCTAGGAACTCAGAAAACGCAGCAAAAATAGCGTGGGATCCTCAGGAGAGAAGTTACGAAGGAAGAAGCACCCGCTGAAAAATGTCTTAAAAACAGGTTTTCGTTTTTGGCTGTAACTTTTGATGCGTTGATCGCTGCGTATTGGGACTGCGTCCAATCGATTTCTCTCGCAAAATTACGTTGGAATAGTGCCAGAAAGAGTTTATTCCAGCACTTCTCAAGATCGCGAAAATTTTCGACAAAAATGCGAAGGGGTTAGCCTTACTTTTTTTTTATTTGTGGAGCCGAAAAGTTTTCGTCTCAGATTCGATTCAAATGACCCATTCCTGACTAATTGAAGCCCCAGGAACTTAGAAAACGCAGCGAAAAGAGCGTGGGATCATCAGGAGAGAAGCTGGGAAGAAAAAAGCACCCGCTGAAAAATGTCTTGAAAACAGGTTTTCGTTTTTTGGCTGTAACTTTTAATGCGTTGATCGCTGCGTACTGGGACTGCGCTCAATCGATTTCTCTCGCAAAATTACGTCGGAATAGTGACAGAAAGAATTTATTCCAGCACTTTTCAAAATCGCGAAAATTTCCGACAAAAATGCAGAGGGGTTAGCCTTACTTTTTTTTTATTTTTGGAGCCGAAAATTTCTCGTCTCAGATTCGATTCAAATGACCCTTTTCTGACTAATAGGACCCCTAGGAACTCAGAAAACGCAGCGAAAATAGCGCGGGATCCTCAGGAGAGAAGTTACGAAGTAAGAAGCACCTGCTGAAAAATGTCTCAGAAACAGGTTTCCGTTTTTTGGCTGTAACTTTTAATGCGTTGATCGCTGCGTACTGGGACTGCGCTCAATCGATTTCTCCCGCAAAATTACGTCGGAATAGTGACAGAAAGAATTTATTCCAGCACTTTTCAAAATCGCGAAAATTTCCGACAAAAATGCAGAGGGGTTAGCCTTACTTTTTTTTTATTTTTGGAGCCGAAAATTTCTCGTCTCAGATTCGATTCAAATGACCCTTTTCTGACTAATAGGACCCCTAGGAACTCAGAAAACGCAGCGAAAATAGCGCGGGATCCTCAGGAGAGAAGTTACGAAGTAAGAAGCACCTGCTGAAAAATGTCTCAGAAACAGGTTTCCGTTTTTTGGCTGTAACTTTTGATGCGTTAATCGCTGCGTATTGGGACTGCGCATGATCGATTTCTCTCGCAAAATTACGTTGGAATAGTGCCAGAAAGAATTTATTCCAGCACTTTTCAAAATCGCCAAAATTTTCGACAAAAATGCAGAGGGGTTAGCCTTACTTTTTTTTCATTTTTGGAGCCGAAAATTTTTTGTCTCAGATTCGATTTAAATGACCCTTTCCTGACTAATTGGACCCCTAGGAACTAAGAAAACGCGGCGAAAAGAGCGTGGGATCCTCAGGAGAGAAGTTCCGAAGGAAAAAGCACCAGCTGAAAAATGTCCTAAAAACAGGTTTCCGTTTTTTGGCTGTAACTTTTAATCCGTTGATGGCAGCGTATTGAGACTGCGCCCAATCGATTTTCCTCGCAAAATTACGTCGGAATAGTGCCGGAAAAAATTTATTCCAGCACTTTTCAAAATCGCGAAAATTTTCGACAAAAATGCAAAGGGGTTAGCCTTACTTTTTTTTCATTTTTGAAGCCGAAAATTTTTCGTCTCAGATTCGATTCAAATGACCCTTTCCCGACTAATTGGACCTCTAGGAACTCAGAAAACGCAGCAAAAATAGCGTGTGATCCTCAGGAGAGAAGTTACGAAGGAAGAAGCACCCGCTGAAAAATGTCTTAGAAACAGGTTTTCGTTTTTTGGCTGTAACTTTTGATGCGTTAATCGCTGCGTATTGGGACTGCGCCCAATCGATTTCTCTCGCAAAATTTCGTTGGAATAGTGCCAGAAAGAGTTTATTCCAGCACTTTTCAAAATCGCGAAAATTTTCGACAAAAATACAAAGGGGTTAGCCTTACTTTTTTTTCATTTTAGGAGCCGAAAATTTTTCGTCTCAGATTCGATTTAAATGACCCTTTCCTGACTAGTTGGACCCCTAGAAACTCAGAAAACGCAGCAAAAATAGCGTGGGATCCTCAGGAGAGAAGTTACGAAGGAAGAAGCACCCGCTGAAAAATGTCTTAAAAACAGGTTTTCGTTTTTTGGCTGTAACTTTTGATGCGTTGATTGCTGCGTATTGGGACTGCGCCCAATCGATTTCCCTCGCAAAATTACGTCGGAATAGTGCCGGAAAAAATTTATTCCAGCACTTTTCAAAATCGCGAAAATTTTCGACAAAAATGCAAAGGGGTTAGCCTTACTTTTTTTTCATTTTTGGAGCCGAAAATTTTTCGTCTCATATTCGATTCAAATGACCCTTTCCTGACTAATTGGACCTCTAGGAACTCAGAAAACGCAGCAAAAATAGCGTGGGATCCTCAGGAGAGAAGTTACGAAGGAAGAAGCACCCGCTGAAAAATGTCTTAAAAACAGGTTTTCGTTTTTTGGCTGTAAATTTTGATGCGTTGATCGCTGCGTATTGGGACTGCGCCCAATCGATTTCTCTCGCAAAATTACGTTGGAATAGTGCCAGAAAGAGTTTATTCCAGCACTTTTCAAGATCGCGAAAATTTTCGACAAAAATGCGAAGGGGTTAGCCTTACTTTTTTTTCATTTGTGGAGCCGAAAAGTTTTCGTCTCAGATTCGATTCAAATGACCCATTTCTGACTAATTGAAGCCCCAGGAACCTAGAAAACGCAGCGAAAAGAGCGTGGGATCATCAGGAGAGAAGCTGGGAAGAAAAAAGCACCCGCTGAAAAAAGTCTTGAAAACAGGTTTTCGTTTTTTGGCTGTAACTTTTGATGCGTTGATCGCTGCGTATTGGGACTGCGCCCAATCGATTTCTTTCGCAAAATTACGTCGGAATAGTGCCAGAAAGAATTTATTCCAGCACTTTTCAAAATCGCGAAAATTTTCGACAAAAATGCAAAGGTGTTAGCCTTACTTTTTTTTCATTTTTGGAGCCGAAAATTTTTCGTCTCGGATTCGATTTGAATGACCCTTTTCTGACTAATTGAACCCCCGGGAACTTAGGAAATGCAGCAAAAATAGCGTGGGATCCTCAGGAGAGAAGTTACGAAGGAAAAAGCACCTGCTGGAAAATGTCCTAAAAACAGGTTTCCGTTTTTTGGCTGTAACTTTTGATTTGTTGATCGCAGCGTATTGGGACAGCGCCCAATCGATTTCCCTCGCAAAATTACGTCGGAATAGTGCCGGAAAAAATTTATTCCAGCACTTTTCAAAATCGCGAAAATTTTCGACAAAAATGCAAAGGGGTTAGCCTTACTTTTTTTTCATTTTTGGAGCCGAAAATTTTTCGTCTCATATTCGATTCAAATGACCCTTTCCTGACTAATTGGACCTCTAGGAACTCAGAAAACGCAGCAAAAATAGCGTGGGATCCTCAGGAGAGAAGTTACGAAGGAAGAAGCACCCGCTGAAAAATGTCTTAAAAACAGGTTTTCGTTTTTTGGCTGTAAATTTTGATGCGTTGATCGCTGCGTATTGGGACTGCGCCCAATCGATTTCTCTCGCAAAATTACGTTGGAATAGTGCCAGAAAGAGTTTATTCCAGCACTTTTCAAGATCGCGAAAATTTTCGACAAAAATGCGAAGGGGTTAGCCTTACTTTTTTTTCATTTGTGGAGCCGAAAAGTTTTCGTCTCAGATTCGATTCAAATGACCCATTTCTGACTAATTGAAGCCCCAGGAACCTAGAAAACGCAGCGAAAAGAGCGTGGGATCATCAGGAGAGAAGCTGGGAAGAAAAAAGCACCCGCTGAAAAAAGTCTTGAAAACAGGTTTTCGTTTTTTGGCTGTAACTTTTGATGCGTTGATCGCTGCGTATTGGGACTGCGCCCAATCGATTTCTTTCGCAAAATTACGTCGGAATAGTGCCAGAAAGAATTTATTCCAGCACTTTTCAAAATCGCGAAAATTTTCGACAAAAATGCAAAGGTGTTAGCCTTACTTTTTTTTCATTTTTGGAGCCGAAAATTTTTCGTCTCGGATTCGATTTGAATGACCCTTTTCTGACTAATTGAACCCCCGGGAACTTAGGAAATGCAGCAAAAATAGCGTGGGATCCTCAGGAGAGAAGTTACGAAGGAAAAAGCACCTGCTGGAAAATGTCCTAAAAACAGGTTTCCGTTTTTTGGCTGTAACTTTTGATTTGTTGATCGCAGCGTATTGGGACAGCGCCCAATCGATCTCTCTCGCAAAATTACGTTGGAATAGTGCCAGAAAAAATTCATTCCAGCACTTTTCAAAATCGCGAAAATTTTCGACAAAAATGCAAAGGGGTTAGCCTTACTTTTTTTTCATTTGTGGAGCCGAAAAGTTTTCGTCTCAGATTCGATTCAAATGACCCATTTCTGACTAATTGAACCCCCAGGAACTTAGAAAACGCAGCGAAAAGAGCGTGGGATCATCAGGAGAGAAGTTACGAAGAAAAAAGCACCAGCTGAAAAATGTCTTAAAAACAGGTTTTCGTTTTTTGGCTGTAACTTTTGATGCGTTGATCGCTGCGTATTGGGACAGCGCCCAATCGATCTCTCTCGCAAAATTACGTTGGAATAGTGCCAGAAAAAATTCATTCCAGCACTTTTCAAAATCGCGAAAATTTTCGACAAAAATGCAAAGGGGTTAGCCTTACTTTTTTTTCATTTGTGGAGCCGAAAAGTTTTCGTCTCAGATTCGATTCAAATGACCCATTTCTGACTAATTGAACCCCCGGGAACTTAGGAAACGCAGCAAAAATAGCGTGGGATCCTCAGAAGAGAAGTTACGAAGGAAAAAGCACCTGCTGGAAAATGTCCTAAAAACAGGTTTCCGTTTTTTGGCTGTAACTTTTGATGCGTTGATTGCTGCGTATTGGGACTGCGCCCAATCGATTTCCCTCGCAAAATTACGTCGGAATAGTGCCAGAAAGAATCTATTCCAGCACTTTTCAAAATCGCGAGAATTTTCGACAAAAATGCAAAGGGGTTAGCCTTACTTTTTTTTCATTTTTGGAGTCGAAAATTTTTCGTCTCAGATTCGATTGAAATGACCCTTTTTTGACTAATTGGACCCCTAGGAACTCAGAAAACGCAGCGAAAAGAGCGTGGGATCATCAGGAGAAAAGTTGGGAAGAAAAAAGCACCCACTGAAAAATGTCTTAAAACCAGGTTTTCGTTTTTTGGCTGTAACTTTCGATGCGTTGATCGCTGCGTATTGGGACTGCGCCTAATCGATTTCTCTCGCAAAATTACGTCGGAATAGTGCCAGAAAGAATCTATTCCAGCACTTTTCAAAATCGCGAGAATTTTCGACAAAAATGCAAAGGGGTTAGCCTTACTTTTTTTTCATTTTTGGAGTCGAAAATTTTTCGTCTCAGATTCGATTTAAATGACCCTTTCCTGACCAATTGGACCCCTAGGAACTCAGAAAACGCAGCGAAAATAGCGTGGGATCCTCAGGAGTGAAGTTACGAAGGAAAAAGCACCTGCTGAAAAATGTCTCAAAAACAGGTTTCCGTTTTTTGGCTGTAACTTTTGATTCGTTGATCGCAGCGTATTGGGACAGCGCTCAATCGATTTCTCTTGCAAAATTACGTTGGAACAGTGCCAGAAAAGATTTATTTCAGCACTCTTCAAAATCGCGAGATTTTTCGACAAAAATGCAAAGGGGTTAGCCTGACTTTTTTTTCATTTTTGGAGCCGAAAATTTCTCGTCTCAAATTCGATTCAAATGACCCTTTCCTGACTAATTGGACCCCCAGGAACTCAGGTAACGCAGCGAAAATAGCGTGGGATCCTCAGAAGAGAAGTTACAAAGGAAGAAGCACCTGCTGAAAAATGTCTTAAAAACAGGTTTTCGATTTTTGGCTGTAACTTTCGATGCGTTGATTGCTGCGTATTGGGACTGCGCTCAATCGATTTTCCTCGCAAAATTACGTCGGAATAGTGCCAGAAAGAATCTATTCCAGCACTTTTCAAAATCGCGAGAATTTTCGACAAAAATGCAAAGGGGTTAGCCTTACTTTTTTTTCATTCTTGGAGTCGAAAATTTTTCGTCTCAGATTCGATTTAAATGACCCTTTCCTGACTAATTGGACCCCTAGGAACTAAGAAAACGCAGCGAAAAGAGCGTGGGATCCTCAGGAGAGAAGTTCCGAAGGAAAAAGCACCAGCTGAAAAATGTCCTAAAAACAGGTTTCCGTTTTTTGGCTGTAACTTTTAATCCGTTGATGGCAGCGTATTGAGACTGCGCCCAATCGATTTTCCTTGCAAAATTACGTCGGAATAGTGCCGGAAAAAATTTATTCCAGCACTTTTCAAAATCGCGAAAATTTTCGACAAAAATGCAAAGGGGTTAGCCTTACTTCTTTTTCATTTTTGGAGCCGAAAATTTTTCGTCTCGGATTCGATTTGAATGACCCTTTTCTGACTAATTGAACCCCCGGGAACTTAGGAAACGCAGCAAAAATAGCGTGGGATCCTCAGGAGAGAAGTTACGAAGGAAAAAGCACCTGCTGGAAAATGTCCTAAAAACAGGTTTCCGTTTTTTGGCTGTAACTTTTGATGCGTTGATTGCTGCGTATTGGGACTGCGCCCAATCGATTTCCCTCGCAAAATTACGTCGGAATAGTGCCAGAAAGAATCTATTCCAGCACTTTTCAAAATCGCGAGAATTTTCGACAAAAATGCAAAGGGGTTAGCCTTACTTTTTTTTCATTTTTGGAGTCGAAAATTTTTCGTCTCAGATTCGATTTAAATGACCCTTTCCTGACTAATTGGACCCCTAGGAACTCAGAAAACGCAGCGAAAAGAGCGTGGGATCATCAGGAGAAAAGTTGGGAAGAAAAAAGCACCCACTGAAAAATGTCTTAAAACCAGGTTTTCGTTTTTTGGCTGTAACTTTCGATGCGTTGATCGCTGCGTATTGGGACTGCGCCCAATCGATTTCTCTCGCAAAATTACGTCGGAATAGTGCCAGAAAGAATCTATTCCAGCACTTTTCAAAATCGCGAGAATTTTCGACAAAAATGCAAAGGGGTTAGCCTGACTTTCTTTTCATTTTTGGAGCCGAAAATTTCTCGTCTCAAATTCGATTCAAATGACCCTTTCCTGACTAATTGGACCCCCAGGAACTCAGGTAACGCAGCGAAAATAGCGTGGGATCCTCAGAAGAGAAGTTACAAAGGAAGAAGCACCTGCTGAAAAATGTCTTAAAAACAGGTTTTCGATTTTTGGCTGTAACTTTCGATGCGTTGAGTGCTGCGTATTGGTACTGCGCCCAATCGATTTCCCTCGCAAAATTACGTTGGAATAGTGCCAGAAAGAATTCATTCCAGAACTTTTCAAAATCGCGAAAATTTTCGACATAAATGCAAGCCTTACTTTTTTTTCATTTTTGGAGCCGAAAATTTTTCGGCTCAGATTCGATTCAAATGACCCTTTCCTGACTAATTGGACCCCTAGGAACTCAGAAAACGCAGCGAAAAGAGCGTGGGATCCTCAGGAGAGAAGTTACGAAGGAAAAAGCACCTGCTGAAAAATGTCTTAAAAACAGGTTTTCGTTTTTTGGCTGTAACTTTTGATGCGTTGATCGCTGCGTATTGGGACTGCGCCAAATCAATTTCTCTTGCAGAATTACGTCGGAATAGTGCCAGAAAGAATTTATTCCAGCACTTTTCAAAATCGCGAAAATTTTCGACAAAAATACAAAGGGGTTAGCCTTACTTTTTTTTCATTTTAGGAGCCGAAAATTTTTCGTCTTAGATTCGATTCAAATGACCCTTTCCTGACTAATCGGACCCCTAGGAACTCAGAAAACGCAGCGCAAATAGCGTGGGATCCTCAGGAGAGAAGTTACGAAGGAAAAAGCACCTGCTGAAAAATGTCCTAAAAACATGGTTTCGTTTCTTGGCTGTGACTTTTGATGCGTTGATCGCTGCGTATTGGGACTGCGCCCAATCTATTTCTCTCGCAAAATTACGTCGGAATAGTGCCAGAAAGAATTTATTCCAGCACTTTTCAAAATCGCCAAAATTTTCGACAAAAATGCAAAGGGGTTAGCCTTACTTTTTTTTCATTTTTGGAGCCGAAAATTTTTCGTCTTATATTCGATTTAAATGACCCTTTCCTGACTAATTGGACCCCTAGGAACTTAGAAAACGCAGCGAAAATAGCGTGGGATCCTCAGGAGAGAAGTTACGAAGGAAAAAGCACTTGCTGAAAATTGTCTTAAAAACAGGTTTCCGTATTTTGGCTGTAACTTGTGATTCGTTGATCGCAGCGTATCGGGACAGCGCCCAATCGATTTCTCTCGCAAAACCACGTCGGAATAGTGCCAGAAAGAATTTATTCCAGCACTTTCTAAGATCGCGAAAATTTTCGACAAAAATGCAAAGGGGTTAGCTTTACTTTTTTTTCATTTTCGGAGCCAAAAAGTTTCCGTCTCAGATTCGATTCAAATGACCCTTATCTGACTAATTGAACCCCCAGGAACTCAGAAAACGCAGCGAAAAGAGCGTGGGATCATCAGGAGAGAAGTTACGAAGAAAAAAGCACCAGCTGAAAAATGTCGAACACACAGGTTTTCGTTTTTCGGCTGCAACTTTTGATGCGATGATCGCAGCGTATTGGGATTGCGCCCAAACGATTTCTTTTGCAAACCTACGTCGGAATAGTGCCAGAAAGAATTTATTCCAGCACTTTTCAAAATCTTTAAGATTTTTGCCAAAAATGCAAAGGGGTTAGCCTAACTTTTTTTTTATTTCTGGGGCCGAAAATTTCTGGTCCCAGATTCGACCTTAATGACCCTTTCCTGACTCATTGGTCCCCCAGGAACTTAGAAAACGCAGCGAACGGAGCGTGGGATCATCAGAAGACGAATGACGAAGGAAAAAGCAGCTGCTGAAAAATGTCTCGAACACAGGTTCTTTTTTTCCGTCCCTCACTTTCGATCCGTTGATCGCAGCGTATCGGGACTGCACCGAAACGATTTCTTCCGCAAAATCACGTCGGAGTAGTGCCAGAAAGAATCTATTCCAGCACTTTCCAAAATCGCGAAAATTTTCTGCATAAATGCCACCGCGTTCACCTCTATTACTCCTTGACACAAATACTCCTGTCTTAGAATCGATTGCTATGATGTATTGCATCATGCTGCGGTTCTTCTCACGAGAGTCTCTCTGTGATTTTGAAGAGCAAGCGACAGACTTTTGAGGATTTTCATTGTAGAAGCAGTTAAAAGTGAACATGTATTTATTATAAAACGGTCACACAAAGTACAGACAGTACAATATTTATAAGCTCTTCAATATAATATGCATCTTGTGATGTAGGGGGTGTGTCGCCCATACGCAGGCTGAGACTCAAACCATTTATTAAAACTCTGATAAAGCCGTTGTCGATGTTATTCCTAATACTCCCATGAAGATTATATCATACTGCACACCTACTGCTATGTATAACACTTAGATGTTTTATAAAATATTCTATTCAGACGACGCACTTCTTGTTGTCTTACACTACCATTCTAGTTGTCAATTGGTCAAATTACCACACACAGCCAGTTGAACACATGTATTACAATTAAGGCGTATCAAATATACTAAAAGTTTGAGCTCTGAATTTGTATTCTTCTTTCCCCGCCTTTCCGAGAACCCATCGCAAATTTCATGTTCACCGGCCGCACTTTCCCATGAGTTTTTCATGTTCACATCCTTGCGTCTTCTCCCATTTTTGAACACAAATCGCTCTCTTCGAAATGCAAATCGAGATGTAGAGAAGCAGAGAACCAACAGCTGAAGAAACATTCAATCTTTTCATCGTTTTCCGCATGTAACTTTCGATGCGTTGCCCGCAGCGTCTATAGACTGCACGCACTGGATTTCTCTAGTAAAATTCCATCGATATAGTGCATCAAAGTATCGAATCGAATTCTTTTTCAAATCGACAAAATCTTCAGCAAAGACGCAATGTCTCACTTATTTTTGTCATTTTCGAGCAAAAATCTTCTTACCCAAGAATCGATGTATATGGCCCTTTTCATAGTAAATTGACCCTCAGGAACGCAGAAAAGGAATCAAGAATGTCGTAGGATCATCAGCTGTGGCATCCCGTAAAAAATCTCTCGTTTTTCGACTATAACTCGTAATCCGCCGTTCTCAGCGAGCTTTGATTACGCGCCATTTATTCCTGTAGCAAGATTCTGTTGATACAGCGTTTCAATGGATTTATTCTTTCACCTTACAAAATAGTCGAGAAATAGACTGAAAACATATAAATGGGTTAAATGTTTGATGTTTCAATGTTTTTTTCATTTGCAATGCTGAAAAACAAATTAACAGAGACGATCAAATGAGCTACAGCACCGTACAAGGAAACAATTCATACAATTGTTCACTAAAAAACTAGAAGATTCATCTGTTTTGCTGGACCCTGCAACTTGAGGCGATGCGCAGTTATTCTCCTCTACAGATTGACATTGGTATCGGGTCTGAACAGATCAATTTTAGCCTTGTTCAGGGTCCGCCAAAATTTGCTGAAACATTGCAAACATATCAGCCTTAGATTCCTGGCGATCTTCTTGACAAGTAACCATTTGTCTCTGAATTGATTTGTACGATATCGTTTGCATTAATAGGACCTTCAAGAATACAAACTACGCATCTAGAAAGCGTGTGATAGACAGTCGCGAAACTCCGACTTATCGATTCTACTTTTTGGTTTTCTTAAAATTAGTGTTAGCTACTTGGGATTATGTGCAGGCGTATGGTGCACATTTTCGATCACGTCCATGCATGGTGTTCGTGAGAAACGGTTTCACTCGCTTTTCAAATCATTGTCATACTCGCTAACAGCAATTTGTCTTATTCTCAGTTTCTCATGTATTATACATTTTCCAGTACATGTAACATATTAAAATATGTCAACGGAAGGAATCTCGTCTGAATTCGAATGCCTTATCGTAACGTGTACAACCTTGTCACGGAGACTGCTGTATTTACTTAACGAAATTTATTTACTAGGTAAATAGGCAGGTAACTTACAGCAGCTACGTAGGAAACCATTTAATTTTTAGCTACAAGCTTGACGTTTTTGGCTAATTCACGAGTCGGTTCATCCGCTTTGCAGCCTCAGGACGTTTAAAACAGTCAGATTACCGATTGGATGTATATGTTGTTCCATCATCTAATATTATCGCCTTTGTCCTCACCATTTACTGCAATTTCCATTCCTGGCTGGTGGACAAATCAACGAATTTCCAGGGTGGCTTTTAACGAGGGTGCAAAGTCCCCCTTACAATAGTCAACGAAGGAGAGATCTTACCAGAGGGTGTTTCACGGTGAGTTCCGTAGCTGGAATTTGCAAATTATCAAAGTAACCCGCAGCCGAACTACTCAGCGAATTTCACGTTCTCTAAATGGCCAAGCTGCATTTCAACAAAGCAGATTGCATCAGACTCTGTTACAGCGAAGCGCTGACCCGTTTGCTTGACATCCAGATCCAATGGTAGGAGGTTCCCATTACCACCAACGTATTTCATGGAAGTGCCAAGAGCTGAAACTTTCAATTCTAATCTAACATTACAACGACTTTGCTCGCTGGTTTAAATCTTGCTCCTGTTGTTGCAACGAAACAGAATTAATACAAGCTGCGTATGAAGTAAGGTAAAATGCGAATCATCATTCATTACTCATTTACCACTGTGTCAAACTTTTACAGAATTAATCTATTGCATAGCATCCATTTCACAGTACGTATGGACCGAAGGTATGCGAGCGTACAGGCCTAACAGTATTATATACGCTACGTGCAGTTGGATTTCACTTCTTAACGTTTTTTGTCGTCACTCCAAGACACATCCGGCAGGGTAGGGGAAATTTGGGGAAAGAAGGACGGTGGCGGGAGAACCGAGAGTTTGAGTGAGCGGGAAAGATCGGGAGCATCGGCCTTTAAGTCCGTTATGTCAGGCATTGTGTCAGGCGTCGAGTTCTTGTCGGTTTTGAGGAAAGCCGCGGATCGCTCAACCGGCGCACGGGCGTAATCTGTGCCCAAGTCAATCATATGCCAGGCGGGGAAACCGCACCACGAGTTTCTATTCGGGTCATTAGATACAGCTCCTTGTTTCCTGGTGTAAAACTTTACGTAAACAACCGACAGGCACGTGACGCAAAAGCACTATCGGGAGTTGCGAAATACGTTTTGGCCTCTATCAGGGTTCGGAACCGCGCCGATCGGACGCGTCACGTAAATTCCCCTGATTAAACTGAAAGATTGGATACAGCCGGCATCGAGTTTGTAGGCACGTCTTACCTGATTGATCTTCTGGTGTCGCACAATTGCACGCCGATTCAATGAAAGCCGTCTTGTGAAATGGTCTCGAAGTTACATGTGTCACTGCCGCAACCTGCCCGCCTCGGTTCTACGGTGAGAAAATTCATACCTGCGATCATTCGGCAAAGTGGGAGACGTTATAAAAGGCTATCACGAGCCATTTCGCTCGGGCAGAAAATTCCGACCGCTACACGTACACGAAGAAACGGCATAAAATATCATACGTACTGTATACGGGGAATAATCGATACCGGGACACTAAGTTTAAATAACGACAACCGGAGTTTGATAAAAAGAGAACAAAAATTAAACAGCGAGCGATCATGAATCGTTTTCTTGGCTTTCTACTATTAGTGAGCTACGCATGTGCCAAGCCGGCGACCTACGACGAGTACCTTGCCCTCGAAGATGACACCGCTTCCGTCGGCTCTATCCGTCGTGACGTGCGAGCTCCTTTGCCTCCAGGATTTGCCATCGAAGTAGCGGACCTCCTCAGCGCTGGAACTGAGGCCAGGAAATCACGAGAGGCAAAAGGCGCCGCGGAGCCTAAGAAGACTGCGATGAAAAACGCATCGGGTGAGTTTCTTTTTTCCTGTTTAACTTTGGATAGTCCTTACTTCGGGGTAATTCCGGGAGCGACAAAGAGGCGTAATTTCCTCTTTAATCAACAAGTGCCGCCTTTGAACACGTGCAATAATCGCTGTTTCAGGAAAATCTGACGAGGGTGGATACTACAAGAGTTATGGCAGCGATGCCGAGGGTGAAAAGGGCTACCTCAAGCAGACCTACAGCAAAGGTGATCACGGCTACAAGACCCTCGACACCTTCCACAAGCAGGACGGCGACAACTACGGCTTCGAGAAGCACACCGCGTTCGGAAAGGCCAAAGGAGCCGAGGAGGGTGGAGAACACGGAAAGAGCGGATCCTACAAGAGCGCCGAAGGCAGCGATGGCGACGACCACGAGGGAGCGGGTAAGTTCGCGAAATCAAGATCACAAAAATAATTAACGATCAATCAAGTTTGTGTCTCTCGACGCTGTCGGAGAAACGTCAGAATGGGGATGAATGCGCTCTGCAGCCGGGATAAAAAACGACCAAGTGAACCTCATTTTGAACCCAACAGGAACCATCGTAGACGCTCATTACGCTCCGTACGAAGGCGAACACTACAGCGAGGGTGAACATGTGTCGTCCGAGGGGGGGGATGGGGGGCATTATACGGAAGGAGGGGACGCCGGGCACTACACAAGCGGAGGACAGGGCGGCTCGGGAAGTTACTCAAGCGGGGGTGGAGACGCGGGGCATTATTCCACCGGCGGCGGGGCTGAGGGCTCATACGGAACGCACGGCTCCTACTCGAGCGCGGATGACTCTGGGGATCATCAAGGTTACGTAGACGGCGGCTCTCAGTACGAGGGTGATCACTACTAGTTTACCCCCGGAATGACGAGGGGCGGAGATTAGCCGAAGTCGAAGCTTACAGCCGCGGCTGAGTTGCACCTGCAGATATAGATGCATTGCGGATTTTGGCGCTTGAGATCGCTTCCATCACCCTGCCGCAGTCATTCTTGTACATATATAACGTAATGTATATGGGATAACGATTTGAAGAATGTTCACCACCGTGTCACCGTTGTTAGTTCATTATTAAAAATTTGTTCAACTTCAGTTTACAGCTTCTCGTATTCATTACGGTCTTCTGACCACCCTAGATCCCTTCTTCACCCTTTAATCGATCGAACCATACCCGCGGGCGATCTAGTCGAAATTCATTATGGTAATGGTACTTCCCAGCCGTTTTAATTCAGTCGATTGAAAGGAAGAGCCCACGTGAGAACAAAATTTAACCAAGTACTGAAAATCGCTTTGCAGTCCTTGGATATCCGACAATTTTTCCTTCATCGGTAATCGTATCTCAAATCCATCGAGATTCCCTGTAATACCTGCGTCTTTCGATTTGTAGAAACTTTGCTGGAGGCGTAAAATCGTATTTAATTCTAAAAATGTGTCGTCGTAATATCGTCGTAGCTGGGCTAGCGATTTGGTATTTCTGGCTGTAGCTACGGAGATATTTGATACTTGGAAATTCCCGATAAAATAGTAATGGTGTGCCGTCTCAGTTCCACAGCGATTTTTATCCGGTAATCAATACTCTGTCTGCAGCTGGTGTTTGCTAATATTGTAAAAGAATGAGTGCTTATTCTATACTTGCTATGCGTAGAAAGCGAACTAGAATTCAGTGCCGTGCTTTTACCTGTTTGTCGATACCCACGTATCATTAGTACGAAATTTGAAAACTTTTGAATTATTCACGATACGATACCTGTGAGGGTTTCTATTCAGAATTTGAGGTCTCTGTCATCCTACAGACTTCGGAAACAGTTTCTAGCGGAATCTGCTGCGCCTTGTCTGACTAGTTTGTATACAAGAACACAGAAGCCGGAAGTTCGCCAGTAGCAGTGAAACTCTGATAGTCAGTGCTAATTCTTGGCAAAGTCCGACATCCCTGATTACAGTAGGAAACCGTAGGAGACTTAATACACTGTTTCCCTCAGATTATAATCAACTCCTAGAGCCGAACTCGAAGACTGGTAAGTCAGCGAAACAGTGTCCAGTTTCAATGCGGTCGCAAGCGCGGCTCTTCGGTAAAGCAACGGCGATGCCGTCCCTTTTTGAAGTGGTGTGACGGGCAAGAGTGATTCCAACTAAATTTCAGGCAATAAAAAAGTAATCCATTCGGATCAGCGCCATTTAAATTGAGGAACAATTTCATTAGCAAAGGCGTCATGCCGCATGGGTGCGCTTTATTCGCGGGATGTCTGCTGGATTAATCCCATGGTTGGCGGGTGAGTGAGAATGTGGCCAGATCTGAGGGGCAGCTCAGCAAGATGAGGAGGGGGGCCTGCCTCATCAACTGATTGCGGCCTCGGCGTAAAGCAGGGGTTGAGACGGGTGACTGTAATTAAGCAAATCTGTAAAAGAGATATTCAGGTTTAATATAGTTGCAGGAACGTTGAATTCCGGCTAAGTAAAAGGGTCCGCATGAGAAATGAGAGCTTATTTTATTTCTACCGCGGGGTCCTCCGGCCACCACGCTCAAAAGTTTTCTCTTCGTTTGTTTCATTTATACAACACCGCGTTAATCTTCCGGGGCAAGTCATGAGATATAACTCAATATCACGCGCACTCCTTTTATCCTTTCATGCTCGCCCGTAGACCACTGACTTTGAGCCGGCGGTGGCTAATTAAAGGAGGGCTGGACCGGGAGCTGACCTCGGTCTCGGCTGGGGATCGCATTGTGCCCGGCTCTTAAATTGGATTTGCCAGTCAAGCAGGTCGATTTGCGCGTGGTCAGGGTACCAAGAAACCGAGTCGAGCCGAGAGGCTATGGCGGAGGCCCGAGTCTCTGTGCCCGGGGTTTGAGGCGGAAAATAGAAAGGGAAGATAAAGCGTAGCTAGCTCTCGTTAACCCGCGGGCACTAGCGAAAGCAGAAAAGAAGAAAGGTGGAGAAGGAGGAGTCACAAAGCATCCAGTCGCCTTGGAGCGAGGCGAAGGATGACAACTAAGGGAATCGAAGATCTTCCGCTTCCTCCTCCTCCCACTCTTTCTCCTCGCCTTGTCGCCGTTTTCACACGGCGACAAGGTCCCTCTGAAGATATCTGCTTACCAAGCAATCTCTTCATCTCCAGGTGAAGTATAGCGCCATTCCAGAACGCAGCCTAATCTTCATTTCGACACCCTTTCTCCCTCGCTGCGATTCCAAGCGTCTCGGCATCCCGGCTGAGTTCCATCCAGCTCTCGTTCGCTTCCCCGATTTATCCCCTTGGCAAATGTAACTTGGCTGCATCCAATCTTCATCTTGATTATGCAGCGCCAACACACTAGCGGGCCAATCTGCAGGGACCGGCGAGATGTTGCTGCCAAACAACCCGGTAAAGACTGTGGACCAGTAGCTGTATACGGTGATAAGTATACGTAATTCCCGTCTCTGTGTAAGGAATGCGAACTCCAGTATAAACCAGAATTTGAAGAGTTCTTGAAATTACGAACGTGCACTATCCAATATTTCACGCCGGGGAACCGATCCCACTCTGCATGTGGCTTTCTGTCTCCATGCAAATGCGGGGTCGAATCAACGGAAACTGCAACGCGGCAAACAGACCGATATCCGTTGTTTGTGTGCCGCAGCTCCTCTAATTCGATTTCAGGTCGATGTCCAGCTGGTGGCTATATTCGATCTGTGAATAGTGGAACCAACTTAAGTCCTCGCAAGTTACCAGCGGATTATAATAGTGAAGGATACACGTTCAATGGAGCCAGTGTGATGTAATTTTGAGAAATGCGACGAATGAAATTACCCACCCTTTGATTGGTTTCTTGGAAATTCGATCCCTCGAACTTTCGAAAAAAGCCTTTCCGAAAATCATGTCATTGTCAATCTGGTAATACGCATATAATATTAGTTACGTAATACGCGCACGTGACATTTAGCCTCACGTACATACGACGATATTCACATTCCGAGCAAACATGTTCGTATTCCCATTTGCTGAGTATCGTGTGAATCGTATCATGAAAATCAAAAGTTGGCTCATACTCGCATGTAGCGAAGCAAAGAATGAAATTTGCTGCGGCTGATGTTTCTTTGCCAAAAAGAGAGCGCAAAAAACACGTCTGCTTACTAGATATACGTTTGCCTCGTCAGTCGGGTCTGGCGAAATGGATGATAGAGGCAGACCCTACACATCAGTGAATGAACGAACGATTTTGGCTGCTGACGTTTCGCGTATATGGGATGCGTTCACAGGGAGGGATTTATTTGACGGGTGATACGATTAATGGCCAAATTACACGGATTATTGGTAATCGCATGCATTTTAGACCGAGATGAGTGTGTGACGCATCCGCGGGGGAAGGAGAGCTCAGCGATGATCAGCTTCGCTTGCGAACATCCTGACGCGTACCCAGCAGCTGCAGAGTTGGAATGGTCGGGTTCATACGACATGGTCAATAAATCGGTTGAGAATCGTTACTTTTTCACCATTATTATGCCTCGCGCTGTGGCATGAGGAGTTCGATTTTATATATTGCTAAACCGCTTACGGGCGGACTTCCAAGTTGCCATGCCCCGTGACCATAAGGGCTGGGTGCAAATTGTTCTCAAGGTTGAATTTGCATAAATCACGAAGCCCTCCCGAGTTCAGGAAGTCGCCGTACCGGTGACCGGATGTTGGCTGGTTCGCTAATGGCTGACACTTAGACTAATGGCAGGGTTGCTGCATTCCACCGACCAGCCTCAGCCGATCGTCCCGCTCGAGGCGATCGAACACACCAAACATATCGACGGATCGATGCGCCTTTGCCCTGGAGTCTGAATTGTAATTGGCCGGTATAGAGAGAGACGAGGTCTGTATTTTGCACGAACACACAGTTGAGTGAAATTTTAGGTACATGCAATGCGCGATTTCCATGGCTGATATTTGCACAGATGTGTTGCAAACATGCCGACTTGCATGATAATTACACAAGTATGTCTGTACAAGTGCGTCCGCGTCAAGAAACGAGTCGAGGTGAAATTAATGAACAAGTATCGTTGATTTATCGCTATACCGGACCCACAAGTGTTTCTTAGCAAGCGTCGTATATTACAATAAAACAGTCGGCAGTATTGGCATTGCAGAATTGTTTAAGGTTTGATGTATGATCTGGAAATCTTCCAGTGGCCTTCTTTATTTCTCCATGTCTGGGGGAATTGAGTTGGTCAGGTATACGATGCATAATTTTTCGTTGCAAATCTAGGACGACCTGTGTAATTCATTCCCCACTGAAGTTACCCAAATGCCGTATACGAGCAATGGTGCAGCTCGTTACAAGCAACCAAGCGGATTGATCCGAAGGCTAAATCAAACGAGGTTTCGGTTGAGAGCTCGTGAAAGCCGGCGGGCTACCGTGGTGGTCAATATTCGCCGCCACTCTCCGTCGATTAGGATGAAAGTGATCGAGATGCCCGGAAACCGCGGGGCGGGCCTCGATAATATTTAAGTGAGCATACCTCCCGCCAAGTTATCAGTTTAGTTTCGAGTTCCTATAGATCAAGATGGTGCGAAGTGTCGGGGTTCGCTTGCTCCTGGCCTCGGGCATCCTTTGCGTCCTGATCATCTTCACGGCGGCGCGGGACGTCAGGGACGTCAAGCGAAGAGATGAGCGTGATCTAGACCTGGTAGCCGCAGCCTCCGGACACGGCCACCATTCCGAGTCGGGCGGAGGGCACAAGCATCACTCCGACCACCATGAGACCCACGGTGAGAAGGGGGACAAGGGCTACAAAAAGCACCATCACCACGACGAGGGTGATCACGGGGAGCACGGGAAGGAGCACCACGCTGGGCATCACGAGGAGCACGGTGGTCACGAGAAGAAACACCACGACGAGGCGGCGAAGTACGGCGAGCACCACGAGGGTGAAAAGGGTCACAAAGGCGGGAAGTTTGGGGAGAAGAAGGGCCACAAGAAAGGGCACAAGACCAAGGGATACCACAACAAGTTCCACAAGGACGAGTATCACAAGGAGCACAAGTTTTACGACGATTATCACAAGGGTGGACACCACGCGAAGCACGGTGACTTCCATGGACACCATGAGAAGAAGGAAGGCGGCCACAAGAAGGGCGGTCACCATCACTCCGGCTACCATGATGACCACCACGGAAAGAAGGGTCATCATGACAAAGGACACCACGACGAGGATCACAAGGGTCATCACGGGAAACACGGACACGAAGAGCACCACGCTCACCACGATTCGTACGGCAAGAAGGGTGCCCATAAAGACGGAAAGAAATACGGATTCAGCAAAGGTCACAAGGGCTGATCATCTCCTGAGTTTTCTTCCGGGGATATCATTTATATGGTAGCTTTGATCACTGTACATATACTTTGTCAAATCCAAAACGCAGAACATGCATCGTCGAATGTGCGATATGTTTTTTTTATTTGTAAATAAGTGTACTGAATATTTTATAATTGAATTTTATCATTTGTTTTATTGTACGTACCTCATGTATCAATCATTCATTTGATATGTTTCTGTTGCCAATGTTGTTCAATATACAAGCTTACTTTTGTGCTCTAGACCACAGTTTCCTTGCAATTTTCTTTACGATCCTCCTCGACCACGTTTATCTCCGTTACTTGCGTGAAAATAAACAATTTTTCAGCTTTACAAGATTTTATTGTCTATAACAGCTGCACGAATTTCAGAGTCGTGAGCAGCAGTCGCTTGGATCCCAGGCCGATCTCGGCTTTATTTATTCATTAACTCATTTTTATCTGGTCGCTTTCTGTCCGTCTCTAGTCCTCTTGATTCATCCGTGTCGTTTAACGTAATTTTTATTCCTGAATGCTTCTTACTATGACCTCGAAACTGACCTTTTACTATATTCGCTCAAGTTATTAAACTCGAGTTTTATTCGCTATCCACTTTCCAGAATTAACGTTCACCCTCTTCGGAGCATACGGCTTATCTGATATGAGTACTGTATTAATTGCGCAGACACTTTGCTTTTTTACACATGTAACAAACTTAATCGCAAGTTTTACGCATAATTAATTTTTTTTCCCATCTGTGTTCCGGTATTCACGGGAAAATTTAATTTCTACCTTGTCGCAGAGTTAACTGCTTCGCTTTAAAAACAGCATGGACAGGCCTACAAGCTTTTAATTTCTGCAGCATTTGTTTACACCGTGATAACGACGAGTCGCTGCAGTATCCGTGAAATTATAAGTATCTGTGTTTTACCCACGATACGCTACGGGCTTCTAAAAAAATACGTAGTGATTCACTCTTCGCGTTGTTTATACTATACATGTATACAGAGGTATATCTTTGTTCAGTCCACTTTAGATCGTCGGAGTTACCCGCATGGTACGTATAGCCGTCAGATTTTACGTAACGCTGAGAGCAAATTCCGAAGAGCCCGTTTCCCTGAAGGTTTTGTACTACTCGGCAAATTTTAGTATTACCACTATGCAGCATTCATGTGGCTGAAACACTTTCCGTAATTCGCTTTGTACAGATGACATCGCGCTATTGTTAATCATGGAAATAAAGCATTCGGCAGGAATCTAGTTAAATTAATTTCAGTAAAAAACAATTTACGACGCGATTCTGGGCAAGTGTGTATATGCGTGTCTGTTTGTTGGAACTGGGAATTACTGGACACGTAACAAATTGTTGAACAAATAAAATGCACCTAACGGACCCGTGAAATGAGTTTCGTGACACTCTTTATCACGTAATTGGAACATGGGCGCCGAAATAAATTCAGTAAATATTTCTCGATGTACGTAGAGTTAGGAGAAATTGATTGCGACGAATAGTCCGTAAAACAACGTGAAACATTCGACCTTCACCATCAACAGTAACGCATCTGAATTATTAAACCTCCAAGTGTTTCATGATTTGCAGAGAATTAGATCAGACCTAATTTTCCTCCTTGGTGGTCAAATTCCAAAATCTGTCGAAATCCCGAGAAACGGTGTGCACCAGAGTTTCGATTTTACCGATATTTATTCTCAGCTGCGAGAAATGAGTATGTGAGACAATTTACTTCCAGGTACGATTTATCACGATAATCCGTTTGGAGGATTTGTAATTTCTCCGACGTAAGTACTAGATAATATTTCAGGAAAAACCTTTAACAATAAGATAATTGGAACTGATTATATTTCTGCTGAAATCATGATACCATGATGAAATTTGGTCGATCTACCGGTATCATTTGATTACGGTAGGAGAAAATGATATCAAAAAACAATTATTGAAGCTTTTGACGGTGCGTGCTACCATCATACCAGGACGTGTGTTGCAAGCTTGTATAGTAGTATCTTGATTTACCAGGGATATTTACTCTGTAAGGTTGTGTTAAAACAGCGATATTGGTAAATATTTATATTCTCTGATTAATGGATGCGGGCCGATTTGATGGTGATATTTGGAATTGCTTATCAATTTCAGTTATTGCATGCGGTTGTAGAGAGTGAGCAGTATCGAGGTGGGGAAGATACGCAGCATAGTTTGAGGGTATGCCTGAAACTAATCAATTTCGCTGCGGTAACAGATATCGCTTCTATTAATAGTTTACTAAAACCGTTGCGAATGCCAACTCGTGCCGATCACATTTCACTTGCGGGGAAATAAGACGTAGATGTGAATTTTTCCGCGATTTCACGTTCGTACGATGAGCTTAGGTAGGAAGTTACGTTCTTCGTAAAGAAGAATTCTTTGAAAAGAAGTTACCTACGTTCCCCGTTAGTTTCACAATGATGAGTCCTGGGAAATGTGAGTTACGGGTTTCGATCAGTTTTGCATAGGTGTTTGTAGTTATCTAAGTGATCGGGTTACGCAAGTCTGATCTAGGCTAAAGCTAATTGACCAAATCGCCGCAAAAACTTACCACCGTCCTTTTTGCCAGCCGGGTTGTTTTACCCACTTCACGGCTCGTCTGTCTGTCCGCGTCAACTTCGGTCATTGCGATTCGTGGTGCCTTGCCACATGACTGCGCATCGTGTAGAACACCACTCATACGAAAGCAAAACCGTGTATTGCACGTTGCTGGTCTCAAGTATTGAGGGCTTCAGGCAGCGGCCCGGTTCCAAAAGAAATAAGATATAAATAGGATCGGGTTGATAGAGAAGTCAGTCGTGTTACGAGCTCCGACTTTTGAGCATGACTCGAGGTATAGGGCGAGGCTTTTTGGTGCTCGCGGTGCTCTGCGCCGCTTTGGCCGCAGCTGCGGCGAAGGAGGATCTTAAAAAGAGGGACAAGCATGTCATAGACCAGGTCGTGGCCGCTTCGGGGCACAGCCACCACTCTGAGTCCGGTGGAGGACATAAGCACCACTCCGACCATCACGAGGAGCATGGTGAGAAGGGCGACAAGGGCTACAAGAAGCATCACCATCACGACAAGGGTGACCACGGCAAACATGGGAAAGAGCATCACGAAGGGCACCACGAGGAGCACGGTGGCCATAAGAAGAAGCACCACGACGAGGCCGGTAAACACGGTGAACACCACGAGGGTGAGAAGGGCCACAAAGGCGCAAAGTTCGGGGAGAAGAAGGGGCACAAGAAAGGCCAGAAGACCAGCGGGTATCACCACAAAGCCCACAAAGATGAGTACCACAAAGAACACAAGTTCTACGACGACTACCACAAGGGTGGACACCATGCCAAGCACGGTGACTTTCACGGGCATCATGGAAAGAAGGAGGGAGGCCACAAGAAGGGTGGTCACGATCACTCCGGCTACCACGATGACCACCATGGTAAGAAGGGACACCACGAGAAGGGACACCACGACGAGGACCACAAGGGTCATCACAGTAAACACGGTCACGAAAGCCACCATGCTCATCACGAAGAACACGCGAAGAAGGGTGGTCATTCCGGCGGAAAGAAGCACGGCTTCTCGAGTGGCGGTGGAGGCGGTGGCGGCGGTGGCGGTGGCGGACACCACTAAGCAGGATTCCGTCGTTGCGACAATACTTATTGTTGTTGTTGTTGTTGTGAAAGTGTTTGACGAGTTTCGAGTCACTGCCGATACTCAATATTATTGTTGACTAGTCTGTAAATTTCACTGTTTCAATCGTCGTTGCATTTGTTTATAATATTAAACGACAATTGTTCAAAGATATTTGCCTGATATTTACCGTGAAAAAATATCCTTTCCCTCATCATTTCACCTGTGTCGATTCAATGTTTTGTATTTCAGGTCTTACCTTTGTTTTTAATTATATTTAAACCTTGTATTGGTATATCGTGCTCACGAGTATGCGAAACTTTCTCTTTAATGTGTGTAGCTGACTTTGACAGGTCGTGTATTCATTCGAAAATCAACTAACGATAATGCTCGTTTACTAAATAGTACGAATATTTGGAAATTACATCGCACGATACTTCAGCAGAATCGCGGCGAGGTATTTTGCTAATAACGGAATGTTTCGTGGCGATACATTATACCTATTCGCAATTTATGTAATTCGCCTGGGTGTCGAACGACCAGAAGAAAGTTATGAAGTAAATATTGAACGGACGACATTTTTTGGCTGCTCAGTGCTCGGTCGTCTGAAAATTAAATAGTACACTTGAAAACACAGATGTTATTGTCAATAAACTGAAATAGTTTAATTTAAGACTTGAGTTGTATGCATTTCTCTACAGAAAATCAAAATATTTTTTTTATTCACGCGTTTGTTTTATTTTTGTGTTTTTCAATTAATTATCAATGCAATGGTTTCTTTAATTACTTTCCAAAATTTCTAAAATCCGTGCGGTAGAAAATAAGAATTTCCTATGTACCGTAGCTCATTTTCCTACTTTTCTATTTTGCACAGATTGACTGGAATGCCATTTACATATATAACTATCATCGCTGTATATGTTCTAAATCCATTTATTCTGCAAATGTTATGATATTCATGATAATTCCCTGCTCGTTGACTAAGTATGTATAAATATATCTATACTGCTTACGTCGTTCCTTCATACACTGAGGTAAAGATTTGTTCTGGAACTCTATTTAAAGCAACGAAGGCATTCGGTTTTGTAGCAGAGTTTCATATAATTTACAGTGCGGGGTAACGTTCTCGATTTACGTGTATCTTTCCTTTTACCCTGATGTTGATACAATTATTGAAGTTTGGTCCAAATAGTCTAGTAGGCTTGAAATAGACTCTGAATAACAATCAAAATGGTCTGTTCAGGATTGATTAGTGAAGTAGCAAACCGGATAAGTGTTAGATGGATTTGAATATCGGGTATTCTAAAGCAAACATTTAGTTACGGGTAGAGTGATTGTTTTATTGTTCTATAAATAAGTCAACAATAACAATTAATTAGGACTAACAACAACAACTGCTCCACAAGCCACGCTCTTAGCAAGACAGCGTAGTCGACGCCTAGGAACGCCGTAACCAGCTGGCGGTATTTCGAAGTAGTGACGATCTTGCAGGATTTAATGTCCTTTTTTGAAAGCCCATTTCTTGTGGTCCTCGTGACCTCCCTTCTTTCCGTATCCATGGTGGTGATGGTGGTGCTCGTCGTGACCTCCGGCGCCCTTGTGACCCTTGTGGTCATGGTGATGAGATCCCTTTTCGTGATGTCCTTTCTTTCCGTAGTGGTCCTCGTGATGGCCGCTGTGGTGGTGGCCTCCCTTGTGGTGGCCGCCCTTCTTGTGCCCATGCTCGTGATGATGTCCGCCATGCTTCTCGTGGTGACCGGAGTCGTGGTGTTCGTCATGGAACTCCTTGTCCTTCTTGTACTCGTCGAGTTTCTTGACTTCGTGGTGGCCCTTGGTGCTGTGCCCTTTTCCATAGTGTCCCTTCTCACCGTATTTGTGACCCTTCTCACCCTTTTCGCCCTTGTGGTGCTCAGCGTGGTAGCCGTCGTCGTGGTGGTGGTGTTTCTTGTGTCCTTCGTGGTCATGGTAGTGACCATGGTGTCCCTCCTTGTCGTGGTGGCCCTTCTCTCCCTTCTCGTGGTCGTGGTGTGACTTGTAGCCCTTGTCACCCTTGTCCCCGTGGTGGTGGAAGTGGTCGGAGTGGTGTTCCTCACCACCACCCTTCTCGAAGTGATGTTTGGACTCGGCCGTCTCAAGGTCGCGGCGATCCCTTATTTCTCTGCATGATGTAATGGCCACGCAAAATAGCAGCGCCATGCAGAACGGCAAAGTGCCGCTCAACGATATCATGCTGCTGCAGTTACTATCGCCGTTTTACCTGGCTTTATTGTAAGATCGTCCGATGTTCTTTATCCACTGCCGGAGGAGATATGACTTTTGCACAGCGCGGTCGTATTATTTATACGATTGACCTGCTGACTGTTGGCGATAATTGCGGAGGTAGTGGTGGAGGGTTGGGCGAAGAGGGCTAAATAGTATATACCGATCCACAGGTCTCGCTGAGTGGGGGTCGGTTTCCCCAGGTGTTGCATTAGGCGATCGGCGCCTTTTTATGCCCACACATCGTACTGCCTCACTTTCCTATTATTTACCAAGCCAAGAGAGCAGACCACACTACCGCAACAGGACACACCGAGTCAATTTGAGTTGCCGCACTCACTGAGATATGCTTTCACGGTTTCCGCAGAACACAGACACTTGGTTTTGTTGAGCAAAAGTGTTTCGTAATCGCTTATTTATATCGGGAGAAAAATTATATAAATCTAATTGCGCAATTCAATCAGCAAACCGGGATATACTTTGGTGTTTCACGTTTCGGAGTATAATGCAGGTGAGTTTACCGAGGCATTAATTCATCATATGGCAATTATTCTTTTTTCACCCGCATGCGTTTCTTTTTTTCCCTCTTCATTGGGCTGCTTGTAGTCACGTTGATTCTTTCAGCACCTGCGCCTATACAGGCTTCGCCTCTGAGCAGCGTTCTGTTCGGCGACTAATTTCTTGCACGCTCACATGATATTCACAATTTTTATTTGCTACATCAACCCTGTGTGACAAATTGGCATGATTAATTGGGATTTGCTTTTTATTTGGGCAAAAAATCGTTCACGTTGAAATTATAGTTAAGTGTTGGAAGGTGCCCGTTAACTTCACAGGTTTTCCAAGTATGAGCTACATACACGGTGAAACAATTTGGATGACTTGTAACGACAAAACGATCGCCTATGGCAGACATTGAGTTAACGGTTTTCTCGAATCAATCGCTTCCCTGATCATCCAGTGCTTTCAGAATGCTATTCATTCAGGATAGCGCAAACGACAAACTTCCAGCGTAGTTTACGTATTTCCGCTAATTACCATTTAAGAATAAGACCAATCAAGTGTAAACACGGCAGGAAGACTCTTTATTAAGTGCTGTCCGAATCATAAGAGACGAAATTAATAATCGACTCTACTTTCGAAACTTTTGTCGGTTATAATATACACGTGGACCAAATTTGGCTTTGTGTACTAAATATAATACGGTTCTATGAAGTTAGCTCCCGTCTGCAGCTGAGTCTCTGCGTGTATAAATGACTGAATTTATCCTGCATTGGTGAGTCACGACAAATATATTTTTAACTCGAATATAACTGTGGAATAGTAATAAGTATATACATTTCTTGGTTTTTGAATTACAAGTTTAAACCAAGATGACGAATCTGTTCAACGTGGCTTCTTCACCAATTGTAATTCGGTAATAATGAGTAAGATTCACGTATCAATTATGCCGGGTAAAAAGGGCCGTAACTGAAAAAACTTTGCGGGGTTGAGACGTAGTAATTTTCATTATGGTTGGGAAGATGAATTCAAGGAGAATCCTTGCGCATCCGACGCTTGGAGGAGATCGAAGTTGACTCTCTGCAGGCGCGTGAAGAACTTCGGATCGTACGGCTAAGTATGTTCCCAATTTCTTCGGAAGAATATTCTCGCGAAAGTAGTAATACAGATTTTGCCTCTGCGACAACTTCAAGTTGTTTACAGGTGGATGAGACAATATTGTGAAGTAAAAAACTTCGAGTCTAATTTTTTTGATTCCTTAGATGAGAAATGTGTAATCTATTTTAAATATGCGACCATTTGTGGAGCTTTAAATATTCGAGGGAAAACGATATCCCGTTATCGGTACAATTATTGTGATAATTATTCTCCCGCCCGACCATTGTGAAAAAAATCCGGGAATCAAATTGAATTGTTTATCAGGACTGAATTAATTACTGCGCCAATTTTTATTACGAATTCGATAGTGACGCGGGGTTTAATGTAACAAGGACGTGTATGTTTTAATGTTTTAATTTTTTTCGTAATCTCTTCGTATGGTTTACGTCATACAGTAAATCAACAATAATAATTTTTTCAACAAATATTTGCATAGCATTAGTTAACAGAATAATAAAGATCAACAGATAATAACAACTATTCCTATTGTGGAAGGAGGTTACAGCTATCGGCTCAATGATGTCCGTGGGAGTAACCGTGCTTCTTGCCTTCGTGGTGTCCGCCCTTCTTTCCGTAGTCTTCGTGATGCGAGTGGTGGTGATCGTGTCCGTGTTTTCCATGCCAGCCTTTGTGGTCATGGTCGTAGTGCCCCTTGTCGTGGTGTCCCTTCTTGCCATGGTGATCGTCGTGGTAGCCGGAGTGGTGGTGGCCTCCCTTCTTGTGGTGTCCTTCCTTGGATCCATGGTGCCCGTGGTGGTGTCCGTGCTTTTCATGATGTCCACCCTTGTGGTGGTCATCGTAGAACTTGTGTTCCTTGTGGTACTCGTCCTTGTGGGCCTTCTTGTGGTAACCATGGCTCTTCTCGCCCTTTTTGTGTCCCTTCTTCTCTCCGAATTTGTGCCCTTTGTGGCCGTGTCCGTGCTCATGGTGATGGCCGTGGTGGCCATCTTCGTGATGGTGCCCCTTCTTATGGCCGCCGTGCTCCTCGTGGTGTCCAGCGTGATGCTCTTTGCCATGATGACCATGGTCGCCTTCGTGGTGGTGGTGGTGCTTCTTGTAACCCTTGTCACCCTTCTCGCCGTGCTCCTCGTGGTGATCGGAGTGATGTTTGTGGCCTCCGCCGGACTCGTGGTGATGGCCATGGTGCGATGCGGCGGCCACGAGATCCCTCTTCTCCCTCACATCACGGGCAGAAGAAGCTGATATCACAGCGCAGAGCACCGCCAATGCCAGGCAGGACTTTAATCCGAACCCCCTGGCCATGCTTGTGCTATTGGGACTGAACATGGATATTGACTGACGCTCCGTCATGGATTCAAAGCTTATATAGTTGGACCCAGTTGCGCTTATACGTAATCGCTTTCGTTCGGGTAACCCAAGCGCTCACTGGCTCATTCACAATCCGAGGTACATATTTCGCAAACGTATGGTCGCCATCCATCCAGAAATTGCTGCACCGTTGCCGAAACCGTTAGTCGATCAGATTCAATGACTTCCTGAAAATCCTGAAAAATTTTCCCACACCATCTTTTGCTTGTCACTTGAAATGTTCATTCGTCAGAGCTTGAATGAGCGCAATAATTTGTTATTATCGAATCGATATAGTCTGACACTGTCTGACCGGTAAATAAAGTAGGAATGGGATTACTTGAGATGATATATCGAACCAAATACAATGTAGAATAAAAACAGTAGTGGCACGTGGACCGTACTGTCGAAATGTTCTGGGGTTAAAGGTTGCTGGACTTGTCTCCTCTCCTACGCAGGGAAGGAGAGCTCGTTCTCACGGGATTGTCGTCGAACGTTAGTCACGGTCTTGAGTTTGAGCAAGCAGGCATGATTTCAAGGAGTTACATAATGCATTTGGTTAGCAGTCAGCCTGATGGATGGCTGGACTGCTTGGTAGACTGAATCTTGCATTTCCATTACGTTTCAAGGAGGTTAAGGAAACAATACTTTCGTAATGTAATTACAACCGGTCGACAAAGAACTACCGCTTCTCAAATATCTCCGATTATTCTGCGTTCGATATAAAATACGGACAATCGCGACAGCTTATCATACTAAAGACGGCAGTGAAATCAACAACTTAGCTCTCGGTATAGGAAAAACCCCCGTTACTATGAAGTGCCTAGTGGTGGTGTGTCTGCTGGCCGTTTCTTTAGAGTACAGTCTAACGAGTGCTCGTCAGATCGACCCGAGGAATCGGCGCGATCTCGAAGCGGCCGCGTCACATCATCACTTTGAGAAGGGCGGGGGTGAGGAGCACCACGCCGATCACTACTCTAAGAAGGGAGAGAAGGGTGATAAGGGCTACAAGTCGCATCACGACCACGAGAAGGGAGAGAAGGGCCACCACGACAAGGAGGGACACCACGGTCACTACAGCGACCACGGTGGTCACAAGAAGCACCACCATCACGACGACGGGTATTACGCAGAGCATCACAAAGGGGAGAAGGGTGAGAAGGGTCATAAATACGGAGAGAAGGGACACTACCACAAGGGTCACAGCACCAAGGGACACCATGAAATCCACAAGCTTGACGAGTACAAAAAAGATAAAGAATTTTATGACGAACACCACGATTCGGGGCACCACGAGAAGCATGGTGGGCATCATTACGAGCACGGGCACAAGAAGGGTGGCCACCACAAGAAGGGCCACCATCACAGCGGCCATCACGAGGACCATCACGGAAAGAAGGGACACCACGAGAAGGGATCTCACTACCACGATCACAAGGGACACAAAGATGCTGGCGGTCACGACGAGCACCACCATCATCACCACGGGTACGGAAAGAAGGGAGGTCACGAGGACCACAAGAAATGGGCCTTTAAAAAGGGTCATTAGAGAGAAAAGCGTTTCTGCGGAACAACCCTTGACCCACGCTTCATCGATCATCGAAAGCCTGTTACTTGTTATGTTTGTTTACCCGAATATTTTTCTTTTCGATGTATTTATTTGCCTTGGCATGAATAAATCTTCCGAAACGGTACATTAATTTAAGCATATTATCGTATTGTAATGTTGAATCGGAACCCTCGGGCCAGTTTTCTTCATCTCCATAAACATCCGTCAAACCTGAAAAGCGTTGAATTTCTTATAAATCTCAACCTACGGGATTGTGGCCATTTTTTGCAGCGGATCATCTCACAATTGGTGGCAGATATTGCGGCAGTTCTTTCACCTATCCATCACTACGAGCGAACTTAGAGCGAGCATTTTTGTATTTACTCGGTAATGTAACGGTTGAAAAAGAATTGTCATATTTTCCGTCAGACTTTAATTTCCTTTAGCAAAACGAGCTTAATGCAGCTCGAGGTAGCGCCGCACCGAAGCAAATGTGCGACGTTTTTCTATTCAACAAAACGATTGACTAGTTTCTTTAACTAAGTCGTTGCGCACATTTACAGTTATGCGGTTTCGTCGAGTCATGCCTGCTGATGATGTGGCACTGCTGTAACAGTAGTGTGACGGAAAAACGAAATAAGGCCAATTTTCATAATACCCGAAGCTATTTAGTTGGTTGAAAACACTCTCTAATCAGTTCCGACTCTAGAGGAGTTATGCAATCCTTTTGCGTCCAATCGTCGCATTCGAACTAATCGATTTCTTCGGTGACATAAATAGCACTGTTTCGTTTACTATTTATTTGAAATGCATGAGAAAACCGTCCAATCTTCAACGAAGAAAACTGTGGATAAATCTCTTTCCGGTTTGTGTAACAAACTTTGCGCTGTAACTCTACTAATTAGACCCTTAACATTGCATCTGCTGTTTGCGACACTCTCCTGGTTACCGGACTATACGTAACGTGAATCTTTTTCTCCTGTAAATTGTCCACGTGTCAAGTTCATCTCGCTGCTTATATGTCGGCGACGGTGTATTCGCGTTACGAAAGTGGTCGCGTTTGCTCGCTCAATAACCCCAATAAATTCACGTCGTAATTAAACTGTACTACAGACTACCACGCCGTGGGATGGTGCTTCCCAGTTCCGTGGAGGAGGGCCTTACTCGATTCAGTATGCATTCGTGAAAAGATTTCTCGGGGGATTAGTCTGCAGTAGGTGAAGTGAGTTGAGTCGATCGTCGGCCTCCACTACCTCAGCGTATAAATAACTTGCAATCATCTAGTTTCTGGATAGTTTTACCTAGTCACTCGCTAATGACAGTCTGCATAACTCGAGCCATAGCTCGAGCTTCCCGAATCTTCGATAGACTGCTGAACGATGCGAACAACGTATCCGTTCATACTCATTCAGGCAGTCGCTGTATTTTTCACTGAGACCAAGTCCGACTCGGTTTTCTCGGTGAATATTATTAAGAGGCTTGTCCAGGATCTTCAAACTTCGCCGTTTGGATACAGCTTCAGTCACCATAGCGACAGTCATCATCCTGGGGGATACAACACGAATGTCAAACATGGCACAACGAAGATGTCTCGGCGAATCGGGATAAAGAGTGCGACAAAAATGAAGAGAGCTGAGCCCAGTTCTCCCGGAGGTTCCGTGAACCAGGGCATGACTCGAAGTTATCAGCTCACCGGAAGTTATGGATTCGTGATATCCCACGGATTTGATATCGGGGAAAACGACGACGCCCCCACAGCCGGCGATTCACATTACGGTGAGGTTTATAATATACAATCGATCGTTTCAAGTCATCCGGGTTGCACCGGTGGCCGAATCACGACTTCGTTTAATTCCTTGATGTGTTGTCGTAGGAGCGAGTAATGCTGAAAGTATTGCGGTTTTGCAGCTGAACAAAGAGGACTCTAATGACCCGAATATTAACCCTAACGTAAAAGCTCAGGAAGCCGGGGGCGACTCTGAGAAAGAAATATACGGATCGTACTCGGATTATGACAAGCTTTTCGATCACGACAAAAACTCACCATCCGTCAATCTGCAGCAATATTACGGATCGGATCTCCAGGATAGAAGAAAAGAAAAATACGCTGCGCAGGATAGATACGGTGAATCTAATAACGGCGGGGACAAGGGGGCACATGTTGAAACCGAAAAATATATTGAATTGGAAGATTTCAGTGACAGGGGGCGAGGTGACCAACTCGATGATGGAAATGTAGAAAAATATTTTCCCAGCGAGAGAGTGGAATTGTATAAAGGATACGGCGAGAATGAGAGTCACGACAAATATAGCGAGCCTTTGAAAAAAAAATCTCAGCTCGTCGCGGCTGACGAAAGTAATTACGGCGAACCGTACAGGTCCATCGATTGGACCCAGTATAATATAGATCCGAAATTCGAATTTGCAGATGACTTTTTGGCAAATGATTTTTTCAAAGAATACAATGAATTTTTTTACGGCAGTCATGGCGATTCCGGGCATGATCATGATTTTCACTTCGATCACGAAGATCACGGCGATCACGGCTTCGAGGATGACATTGGCCACCATTTCGAAGGCGGCCACAGCGCGGAGGATTTCTTCGACCATTCGAACTTTGGCGGAGATTATTACGAAAAGGGAGCTGGTGAAAAGAACAGTAACTTCGGGAACAAGAGTGGTAGCAAAAAGAGCACAAAAGAAACGGGGTATCATAACATACTGCACAAAGACGAATTTAACAAAGATCACACATTCTACTCAAACGCGGACCAGGATGGTCACTTCGATAACGAAAAGGATTACCATGGGCATCATTCCCTGCACGACAAGAATCACGAAAATGCCGATCATCGGGACTCTCGTTCGCACGGTGACTATCACGGAAAGGGTTACGACGAAGACAAGGGGCACTACATCGATGACGATGTTTCTCATCACGTCGAATATGATCACGCGTCCTTTTTCGGCGATAAATCTGAGTACAACGATGCCGGGGACGATGAATATGGCATCCAGCACGAAGATAAGCATGAGTATTGAAAGCTGATCGTGAACTAAATATCTTACCTCGACTTGTAGCGAACTAGCTTTCTAAGGCCTCGTATATTCGAAGTTTCAGCCTTCGAGGGTAAGGCAAGCCCCTCAATGGCTGCAGGTGAATAATTAGTTGGTTGTTTACGTGAGTAAGTCTTGGACGAGTGGTACGAGCATTTAACTTTCTACAGGGAGAAATTTCAGTAACGTTATTTCCCAAATAGAAATAACATATGATTTACGATATATACATCGCATGTACCTACGATTAGTTGAAATAAATAGTACACATAGCGTGGATATCAGAAAATTGTCACTACCGCCACAACGCCATATTACATCTTGTACAATAAATAACTATATAATAAAATAACGTTACAGAGTCGATACATTCGCCATGCATAGAATCATATTACGCTTATTGCATCGCCTATTAATAGATCTTCTTGACATAGTCATCCGATGATTGTCCATACTTCTTCTCCCCCTTGTGACCGTCCTTCTTGGCGTATTCAATCTCGTTATCAAAGTGCTCCTTCTCTCCTGCTTCTCGATCGTGGCCTTGAACAGCGCCGTACTGATGTCCGTTTGTGAACGATCCCTTCTTCGCCTGGTTGTCCTCGTGGTGAGCAGCGTCAACCTTTTCGGCCTTCTCGTACTCACCCTTGGCGGCGTCGTGATGCGCGTTTTCTGATCCGTACGTCTCCTTTTGGCCGCTGGCGTGATCGGAGTCATAGAAGGACGTGTCCTTCTTGAACTCGTCCTTGTGGTAAACGTTGTGGAAGCCGGACGTCTTGTGCCCCTTTTTGTGTCCCCCGCTCTTGTGGAAGGTCTCTCCCTTCTCGCCCTTGGCGGCGGCGTTCGACTCGGCGTACTTCTTCTCCTCTTCGGCTTCACCTTTTTTCGCTCCACCGGCGCTGCTGTACGCGCCCGCTTGCTTCTCCTCGTCTATCTTCCCCTTCTCGCCCTTGTCGAACCCCTCGGAGACCTTGTAGCCCTTGGAGCCCTTCTCGCCAGCGGCGGCCGCTTCAGCCGCCTGGAACTCGGCACCACCCCCGTTGTTGTACGCCCCTGCGCTAGCGGCTCCACCAATGCCTCCGTGTCCCAATCCCCCAAGAGATCCCGTTATTGGAATGTACTGACCATGAGCTAGACCAGCCCCTACGCCGATTCTGCCGTACCCCAGGCCCCCCTGCAATCCCCCTGCCTGAATCAGCCCACCCCCCAAACCCCCCAGCCCCTGAAGCCCATCGCCCAGTCCGCCCCCGAGTCCAGCTAGGCCAATACCGTTTTTTGAAATCCCGTAACCAAGCCCCAGACTGCCAGCTGCGCCCCCGCCATAACCAAGTCCGCCTATTCCCAGCCCAGTCTCGTCAAAGCCGCCCCCACCGATATTTCCGCTGTAGCCGTTCATGGAGGCAATATTGTTGGATCCGATATCACCTGCGTGATCGAGCCAATTAGTAATGATTGGTGCGGAATGAGTAGTGAAGTTGATCGAGACCGGCGTTAAAATCCTTTTAAAGTAGGAGCAAATTCTTTAAGTGAAATCGAGGCTTGTGTGACAATATCGAAAGGATATTATTATGACTATGGTGTTACGAGAGTTGATCGATGAACAGAAACTCAGCGACCTTGCAGTCTGAAGAAATCTTCTATAAATGTCACGTCACTCACCACCACCAAAGTTTCCAATACTGTATTTAGATGGAAAATTAATTCCTGAGCCGCCGGAAAATTGTCCAAGTCCCCCGGAACCCCCAAAATTTCCACCTCCGAGTGACCCTATGCCCTGCAAAGGCGAGCCGTAGTTGTAGCCACCGGAAATACCGGAACTCAGCCCTCCGGAGTTGAAAAGTTGGCCTTGACCGTTCCCGTTTCGCCTGAATATGTATCCGGTCGCTGACGTCTCGAGGTCTTCCAATCCGGAGCCGGAGACCACGAGATTTTTGTCGCTGTCATCTGCCGTTAAAACTGGCTCTTTGGCACTGACGGTAAAACTTGAGATGCACACTAACGCGACACTTGCGAGCAATTTCATTTTCGGAGCTTCTTGAATCTCAGCGTGACAACCTTATCCGACTATTATCCGTAAAACGACGCGGTTTGTTTTAATGTTTAGCATGGGGCCGCAGCTCCTTTTATATGAATAATCTTTGGCAACTGCCGGCTTACTGTTGCCACATGTTCCACGATATGTGGATTACAAGCTAATTAAAGGAATCCTGCTTCCTTCGCTAATTAGACGTATATCCGCTCTCATTCCCGATGTTGCATACTTGTCCCACATATCAGAGTGAGTTCGCCGGCGACAAACTTACGAGACTTTACTCACCAGTCAACCGGAAAATCAGTCTGAATTAAACTTTGGATCCTAGGAGGATCCATAATTAGTATTTTACTTAAAATTCGACTGAATTTTTTTCTCGAACAAACAACGATGGGACGATAGTTTCATATGTGATTTATTCATTTCCTACGCGCACTTTATTAAAACGTAACTTGAACAACAAAACAAAACAGATTCAACCTGGCATAAAGACAGTGCATGATTCGCGTTAGTATAGCAGAGGAAGTTAATCACGAGGTGTATCTGCTGGGTTCATGATGTTCCTTTGCATAGCTATGCTTTTTGCCCGAATTGGCTGCATCCTTCGCGGCGTAATCAGCATAATTTTCATGGTAGCCCTGGTGGCCCTTGGCGTTGTTGTGACCCTGGTCCTCTTTGTAGTCGTGACCCTTGTCAAACCCGCCATCCTTCGCGGCATCATTTTGAGCATATGCAGAGTCGTGATGGCCTCCCTTCTTGAAACCGCCCTCGGTGGACACGTGGTGTTCCCCGAATGCACCCTGTTTTTCGAAGTGGCCACTTTTATGGGCGTCGTCATAAAAGTCGGTGTCCTTCTTGTACTCGTCCTTATGATAAACGTTGTGGAAGCCACTTGTCTTGTGCCCCTTCTTATGAGAGGCCTCCGTCCCGTAGCTTAAACCACCCTCACCCTTTGATCCTTCCTCGTGTCCGGCGGAGTGGCCGCTGGTGCTGCTGTGGGATTTTTTACGCCCACCGTCGGCGCTGTACTGACCTAAAATAAGTGATTTGTAAAATCTAGATACGCCAGTCGCTGATTCCACTGGGTGTCACTTACCCTTGTGATTCTCGCTCTCATGTTCACCCTTCTCGTTGTTATCAAAGTCCTGATGATTTTTGTACCCCTTCTCTCCCTTCTCTCCGTGAGTAGAATGCTTCTTTGCACTATGCTCCGCACCGCTTCCGGACTCGTAGTCAGACCCGCTGATCTTGGCTGGCTCGATGAAGCCGTGCCCGAAAAAAGGATCGTATTCCTCTTCATCGTCGTCGTCATCGTCTTCATCGTCGTGGTGATGGTCCTCATCGTTCTCATCATCATCATCCGCCTTTTCGTCATCAGCGATTTCAATCTTCCGAGGAACCTGGTCAACCTTCACAGGCACAAAGTAAGGCGCCAGCGGTTCTTTCTGCTTCGGTAACAGCGGTAGGATGTATCCAGTGGGCAAACCAAGCTTGTAGTTGTCTGGCGCGTTTTGAGCGTACTGATGCGAGGCTGGTCTAAATTTCAAGATGGTCTCTGGTGCCCTGTAAGCCACGGGAGCCGGTTCGGGTGCAGAGGCGATGTAGCTAACCACCGGGGTTGGGGCGTTGTGGAAATTTCCGGTCGCGTGGTTGTTGAAATGAACGTATGAGACGGGGGCGCCGTGCTGTTGCTGATATGAGTATCCGCTGGCTGAAGCCTCCATGTCGGCAAGATTCGTCCGCGAAACTGATACGCTCTCCAGGTTAGACGGCATCGCGGCAACGCATCCGAGGATGGCGAAGAAACACCACATCATCGTTCGGTACACCACCATTTTCACAACGAGCGCCTGCGCTGAAATACACTTATGTCCGTACAGGGTGAACTGACCACTGTTTGCCTCTGTGTCCAACTGCGAGCCTTTATATACCGGTTTTCTCATACCGTGCATGAAGTATCATTATGCCAGTATAATTTCATGGCCGCTAACAATTCAAGAACAATCTCTCGTTATTGACTATCTTTCGTACCTCCAGCTGAGCGGTGCTGGAAAGATTTTGCGTAACTCAGCGCGCCCTGACGCTAGTCGGTTGAATATCGTTTAACGCAATCGCCACCGCTTTGGCCACGGTCACTCGCTGGACGATGGAACCAATTAATTCGGCCACGCCACGAGTGCAGAGTCTTTAAATGTCGACCTGCATGCCCATCGTCGAGGGGCGATAGTCGACTGCATGGCTATTTTTCTTCGGAGATTGCTCGTCGCGGTCGGCCTTAAAGATTATTTTGAATCGGTGCGGGTTTCGGGTTTCTATTGATATTATTCATCGGCGATTATAGTATGAATATAGCATTGACGGGACGTGGTCAAGCGATTTGCGGTTTATCGTTTGCACCACCGTCCAGATCGGCTAACCTTGAGTGCGCAATACCGTTCAGCTTCGTGAAATCTGACAGTTTGTTGAAATACCTGACAAATTGTCCTTCCAAGTGCATTCTCGTCAAACACAGTAGCCAATCCGGTACGTCAGGCAGGCGATTGGCGCAAGGTATAAAAGAGACGGATCTGTATTGGGGTAACAGTTTATATTGGCGACGTTTGTCGAATAGTTTATTAATCCGATTGCGTCGATCGAATAGAAATACATTAGCCTACGTTCTGAAATACAAACGGCAAAGTAAAAAGAGGAAGTAACATACACACATACACACACAAACACACAAATATGAGTGGCTTGTGGAGAGTTTTTCTGGTGGCCTGTCTACTAGAAGCCTGTTTATCTCATCCGGCGAAGGAGCAGGCTGGCAAAATGTACGTCTCAAAGACGAAGATGTCGGATCTCGAGTCTTCAGCAAGTGGATACGTCTACAAAAACCTCCCGGCGTCGAAGTACGCCGAAATAATAAACGAGGGACTGCGAGAGTTCGAAGAAGCACCCGCTGCAGCTCCAGCGAAAAAATCAGCGAAAAAGGAGTTCGTCCTTCTCCCTTCAATTCAACTGGAGCCTGACGCAGAGATGCTGCCAGCTCATTACACGAGGGTTGAACCACCGGGGGTCGACCACATGGAGATATCGTTCCAGGACCCGGAAGCGTTGGATTCGTACAGGAGTTCGCTGATCGAGGGAACGCCGGAGGCGGACGCGGCGCCCGCCGCTTACGCGAAAACCGGGGAATTCCAGGAGGGCGCCGGGAAGCAATTCGCCGCGGAGAAGCACGTGGCCGAGGGGAAGAAGGGGGAGAAGGGCTTCAAGAAGGCAGAGGAATTCGAGGAGGCCGTCAAGGGTGAGCACGACAACGCGAATCACAAGGGGAGCTACGCCGAGGCGGCGGGCAAGAAAAAGGCCTACGATGAGACAGAGAAGCACTACGCGGGGCACAAGGATTCGGCAGAGGCGGACAAGGGCGCGAGCTACGAGCTGGAGGGCCACCACGAGAAGGGGCACAACAACGCCGGCTTCCACAACGTCTATCACAAGGACGAGTACAAGAAGGACTCGGACTTCTACGACAAGGACCACAGGGGTGGCAAGTTCAGGAAGCACGGTCACTACGGCGAGAAGCACACCTCGGCCGAGGGCGGTTTCAAGAAGGGCGGAAATCACGACTCGGGATACGCCGAGGCCGACGAAGCCAGGGAGGGTGAATTTGCCAAGGGGCACGAGCGGGAGGCAAAGAAGGGGCACGCCGCGAAGCAGGGGTACGGCGGGTTCTTTGGAAATTTCGAAGAGTTCGCTAAAAAGGGCGGCGCCGTCGAAGCGAAGAAATACGGCTTCAGCAGCGGCGACAACGCGAAGGAGTCTCGTTGATGCTAATTACCACTACAATTCGTGTACAGTAGTATTATGGTTTCTCATTAATGTACGGTAGGACCCACCAGACGATAATCGACCTGCTAAATTTGTATGTATTCAACAATGCACTTATACATTTCTACAGCATGTTCTATATCTGTTAGGTAATAAATTAATGGTTCAAATATATTTATACTTATGTACGTAATGTGTATGTGCGTAGATTTTTGCAAGATCTCTTAATTCATGTTTCCCCTCACTATCTCTCCGTTCAATCATTTTGCCAGCGTTCAACGTCGTAAGAAAGCAAATGGAAAACTTTAATTTCGTTTTACCGCGCTGATCGGATAAATTCGTAATATAACGGATATGTTACAGTGATATTTGTATTGCACGGAACTGCAGGACTGGACCACCGCGAACAATTCGGTTGAGTAACAGTTTGTAGTCGGGTTCAATACCTTTAGTGGATACCGTGCCGCCATGTAGGGGCGGTCATTTCCGTAATTTTGGTAAAAGCACCTGTTTCGGATTTGTCACAAAAGTCAGCGGCGATGATTAATGGGTATTAATAGAACCGCAGCGCCTGCTCGGTGCTACTGTAACGAATTGCAATGATTTGTAGTCAGGACCCCCCATCAAATGAGAATAAAGGCATAATTGATGAAACTATGCGGCCGGCGATAGTGATGCATGCTTGTTTCCCTCGGGGGCCGGGGGACGCGGCGTGGGGCATTCGTAGGCTGCACCCACATATGCAGATCACTGCATAGCCACACAGTTTCCGTGCATTCATCAACAATAAGCCGCACTAGATACCGCGGGGACGGAGCACTCTGAGAATGCATAAATCAGCCATTCTCCGCATTGCCATACATAACAGATAACACAACGTAACACGAGTGAATGGAGCTCCTGAATCGCCTGTTCTCACCTCCTTGGACGTCCCAGGCACACTAGCGCTTCCGACGGTTGTTTACAAATTATCGAAATACGTGATTCGAGGAATATTTGTTTTGAAGAATCTTTCTAAGAACCAGCTCGTTAGCCGTTTTTTCCATTACGCGGTGGGAAAATAACGCAGTAATAAAGACTTTCAAGTCTCACTCGTCTAGGACGGGAGTTTTCAAGCTCGTCGGGCCTACAATGGAATGATTCATGGATGCTATTGAAGTACGGCAGGCTAGTATTTGGGGATAGATTGAGATTCATGCTGCTGTAGTGATTGATCCAATTGGAAATCTGTTTTGAATAAGGACGATTTGATTAGTTTTGTATCGAATTGAACGAGACGACAGCGAAGGGTCAAAAAACAGCTGACGGTCCGGATTGATCTGGCGTTGAAGTTTCCTGAACTGCGTCAAAATTGTTAACCTAAATTTTTTTTAACCTAAATCAATCGTTGAATGCACTGGCATCAAATAAATGGCCTCGGCCATGGCGTCCAGAGTTTTAAAAAACTATTTATCGAAGGTTGTTGGACGTGGCAGTCACTGTTATCGGGCCTTGCAGTTTCACGGATCTCCTCTTAACTTGAAAAATTGCTGTCAGGTATTTGACGAGGTTTCAATTGAAACACAATCAAGTTTTGACACTTCGCCTGTAGACCAATCAAACCACTATCGATTGAACTGGTAATTTCAGCAGGCGACACACCAATATTACACAAGGCTAGCCCGCACACAGGACCACGAGGCGATAATGAATGTGATGTGTGATACTTACTTGAAGTGCGAACCTTCCATAGTGAACATCGGGCTTTCCGGGATGGAACTTCCCACCCTAAACCTCATGATTCGCAAGGGGATGAAAGAGGGCATGACCATTGTGGCAGTTCGTGGGGATGACGAGGCTGTGATCGGAGCCGCGGTAAATACCGGGTCATGTCCTTGGAATCCTGATCATCTCCTGCGGTTTGCAAAGTGTTGCCAATGCGGCCCCATTCAGGATCTTTTGACGTTCTACGCTTACGTGACAGCGACGCCACAGCTCTGGCAGAAGTACTGCATCCTCAAGATATTCGAATGCACTTACGTTACGGTCGCTAACGAGTATCAGGGCAACGGGATAGCGAAACGTTTAATTCAGGACAGCTGGTATCTTGCCAGAGACTGTGGCTACAGGTTGTTTCGCATCGACTGCACGAGCAGGTAGCGAGCTTTTCGTCCTGGACGATTCGTGGCTTTTTTTCTAAACCGGTATTCTGGTTCAAGGTACACGGCCAAGGTGGCTGATGGATTCAGGTGGGAATGCGTGTGGAGTTTACCGTTCGATGAATACAAGTGCAACGGCGAGGTAATTTTCAAGCATATTCAAGAGCCGCACGGAAAGGTCGATGTCTACGTGGACCAGGTCAGATTTTGCAAGGACTATTGCAGGCCGCATCCAACCTGTAACAAACGGAGGAAAAAAAATGATCGCGTATGGAGGTTACGATAGAGAAATGACACGTCCTGTAGTGTCCGCGAATAATTGTTTCATGTATGCTTGTGTGGTGATCAATGACGACTGGTGAAGTATGAATAATTTAATTTTAATCTTGATTATTGTTGGCTCCCATTTCGCAGTCGCGCGGTAATTATTCGCACATTTGTCAAGGCTTCAACGTCACCCGGGGCATCAGCTGTTGCGTAGTCGCAGATTTTCGGCGGTATACGTATACGTGTAGGTACGCGTATACATATAACCACGCAGCGTCCTGGGTAGTAATTAAACTTCACAACATCTCGGCTTACTTCAATCTCTGGTCGCAATTACACCGACCAGCTGTTGACTTAATAACGAACGAAATCTGTACCATGTGCCGCGATACGGCGGAGAGGAAGACCTTGCTAAGGGGCAAAAGTGGGGTGGAAAGCCGCGTGTCAGGCGGCGAGGCTTCCGGTTGAGGGCTTTCCAGTTCCGTTCATAATTCAAATGATATTTGCAAGGGGTTTCAAAGGTTCGCCTGGAAACGTTACGCAAGAATAAAACCTGGCAGATCGGACCCCTGCAGACTCGTCAAGGTGCAGAGCAAAAGAAACTTCCACCCCAGAGCTGGTGGGTCGTGCGATTGTTCGCTATGGTTGCAGAGCACCAACTTTCCGTGGTTCCACGCCCCTGAGACAAATATCTACAAGCAAAAACAATCAATTAGTGACGCATCACCATCCCACTTATCCACTTGGAATTACAGTTGACAAACTTTGAATTTTGCGATTATGATTTGGTGTTTTGGGACTGATAGTGATTATTACGCCTTGATTGTCAGGGTGTTTCGTTCCTTATACACCGTTCTCTCACCGTATTTTTCCAACAAATATACAGATAATTATACGGAGTTTGATCCCCTTTCACTAAATCATAGCTCTTTACATTGAAGTGGTCTCCGCCCTTCAGCGCGGCGGGCGAGGATTAACGAAGCAAGTACTTCTGCGGGGTCATTTGCAGCCACCGAGAATTACGTACCTACAACGTAGGTACAACGTCCACCCATACGAGCATCTCGAGTGGTAGCATTCAGCGTTGAAATAGATGGATGCAGGCTATAGCGGCACACGTTACCTGCTATGGTAGTGTTCCAACATTCCTCTGGCATCGAGGATTGTTTCCCGAATTGGAATAGTTTGAGCGGACCCGGCTCGTCGACCGACGTCAGTTTCGGACCGCAGTTCCAGTACGAATGAGCTTCTCCCCGACCGCCGTCGCCTTCACCGAAATTCATAATCGAGCCGTGATCATTTCATTGCGCGCAATTTATCCCCCTGCATGCACTCACTATTCCGTTTACTCACGGTTAATGACGTACTTTCAGGGATTAATCTTCCCGCTTAAAAGCCCCGGTGGACTTCTTTTTCATCCGTGTATGTGTGCCTGCGTGTGCGCTGTAATGAAGCACGCTTTCGAAAACAGCTTTTCAGAAATCTCCTCGAGGCGTCTGGCGCGGACAAACTCCGGCACCGCGATGTTTCTTCATACGCGGTCTAGAATTCAGGTGGTCGGTACGCATTTTTCCTCATAATTCCTAAGAAGGGGACTCGAGAAGCTGCAGTTGTACTCTCTGCCTTTGAATCAGTGATAATTCACTGATTCTCGGTTATAAGTATATACGACTGGAAAAAATCAGTCCACGTACACTGAAAATTCAGTGACTTTATACACATATAGATACACTCATTTTGTCCAGTAGTATACGTATAACTGTTTCACAATTGTAAAATAGGTTTTTCAGAATCGTTTACTATTAGAGCCTCGTAGGTCTTAGAAATAAATAAAATTAGCAGTCTTGGACCACAAAGCCCCGAACCCGGGCACTTACAGAGCTTTTACCGTATCGCAACTCCCAGCCCTGGACTACCTACAAGGGAAGCTGGCCCGCAGTGGCTGATTCGAGGATGGATGCAGCCGTTTCTGCACCGTCGAGCATTCTCTGAACGTTGTACTCATTACCAGGTCCCTTTAACCCGATGTCCCCAGGTCAATATGTAGGGCCATTGTAGCGAGGACAAGTGTGTTTATCCCTGGATCTCGGATGCACGCAGACCCGCGCAGATATTGTCTCACCAGTGCAGTACACGCCGGTCGTGTATGTAACGTTATTGATGATAGATGCCATCACGGAGTCTCTCGTTTATATGCCGTTTGTGTTGCTGCCCGAATATATTGACGCTGGTTCCGCTAATCAAAGGCCGCTAACGAGCCCTTTGATTAAAGGCCATGCCGTGAAGAATTGCCCCCGCAGGTTTCAGCGCGAATTTATCCCGAGGGGGGTCCGTGTGATCATCATTGTTTACATGCATTCGTCACGGCACATATCGAATGTGCGATTTGGGAACAACTAAGTAAACAGCGTATCCCTTGCTTATTCACGTGGTTAAATTATTTCTACCGGGGCGGAGGACGAGCACGAGGCGAGTGATAACTAATTTACTTCTGTTTGACCTTGTATGTTGTATACACTGTGCAGAGAGAGTGAGATAGAGTGAGAGAGAACGAAAAAGAAATACACCACTGGACGCCAAACAATTTGCGAGCTGTTTGTGCTTCGTGGGCACCGCACGAGGTACGCTCAATTAGGTATCTATCGCCTATCTACCCGACCAACTAAACCTGAACCTAAATTACAAAATGGCTGTGATTTGATTCGACCTTTTGTGCCTTTCCGGTGTATAATTACGCGATCGCTTTCGCCGCGCCTGTCATCGTCCACGGGACAGGATGCAGAGCACATACATATAATATAACAACCCGGATTTACTCCGTTCTACCCCGAACAAAACAAGTTAATTAACCGGGCGTTGTGAGGCGAGCTTGTGATACGTCCGCGCGAGGTTCATAATACGCCAAAGAATTAGCGAGTCATTAGCACAACTTGAACTAAGAATTTTCTCGTTAGCTGTAAAAGCTCTCCGAGAAATAACTCGATTAAAAAACTAGCCTCGGACCAGCAGCAACGACAGGCAATTAACGAAAGTGCTTCTCCAGTTTTCACGGATGCAGGCAGGAATAATTGTTGGCGAAAGAAGACTACTCGTGACTTATACGCTCCGGTGCGATGTTTTCTCCACGTGAAAATGAAAAGTAATGCCCTCGTTTCGTAATATGTAGTACCTTGACTGTAGTGTACGCATGTGTAATATCGCTTGAAAAACGTTTTCCGTGTCAAATTCTTTCCTGTTTTTTTTTCAGTTACCATTCAGCCCCGCACCGTTGTGTACACGGCGATGGAACAAGGGAGGAAGAAAAGCATTTTTCACTATTCTTTTACCTCGCATAATTTCTCGCGGAGGTGTTTACCGTTTGACGAGCGGTTTAGGGGATATAGAACGAGGGAATGCAGTTGCATATCGATTTGTTTGCCAACCTCGCTGCCAGCGGAATACTCCTACAATCTTTCTCGATTCCCCATTTTTCTTTCTCCATTCTTTTTATCACTCGAACCGTGTGAATCCTATCCAACCTCCCCGTGCAAGAATCCAGATGCTCGAGACTGCGGCACGAACTCGCAACGAGAGCGAAGGCGAATAGACGGTGCTCGGTGCTGAAGAACGATGAGCTAAGAACTGTACCTGCCTTTCATTCCTTTCACCGTTCCGTCCTATCCTATCCTACAGCTCTTCGCCTCATGTTATTTACCTATTGAAGTTTCATTCTCTCCGCGGAATGGCAACTGCATCGGGGTTTCTCTCAAGAATGCTTTGTCACTGTACTCTGCTTGTCGCACCGATTAATCTCCAGCGAACCATTCACTCAACATTTTCTTTTCGCTTCGCTTGTTTTTTTGTTAATTCATTTTCTTATACCTACTTTGTTTTTCTTTACTATGCACATAACTGTTTGCATTTTGCGTAATAGCAGGATGAAATTGTACGTCTGAGATCAGAGAAATGAAATTTTACAGACAATCTTTTTTCAACGATATTGAAAGAAATAAATCAAATAAATAAATGGTTAAAAGTGACAAAAATCGCAAGAACGGTATCGATCGTTTAAAATTTTATGCAGCCGTCGTTTCTTTTTAATCACAATTTATGGAAAATTTGACGGTGTTCGTCGGCACAGTGTCAAACTAGCTTTTCCCAGAAACACCTACGCTCAGTAACGAAAAATCATCGTTCGCACATGCGATGAATCGTGAGAAATGAATAATTATTTCTAGTATGCAGAGGGAACATGCGCTGCTCCAGCATTAATGATGCACAGCCCGTGTGCGAGGCATATCGGCTAACGAAGCTCGATCGTACAATTAAGATTGACGTTATTTGCATCGATACGCCTATTCCCGTTCCCATCGGGGCTCAAATTCGGTTAACGAAAATCGCGGGGCGACCGACTCTGCGCGGCGCGGCGCCGTGACGGTGCGACGTGACACTAGTCGTCCTCCAAATAGTTTGACAATCGAATAATTAACTACGTTATAATTGCGCCATTGCTACACTAGCGGAATCCCGACCCGTCAATTGATTATACATTCACGTCAGCTCAGATTCGTCACATGCGAAATATCCCTCCGCTCGGGTCGGGACGGCAGGCCTGACTGCCTCCAGACGTAACTCCTGAAGGACTCAGCTTCCCTCTTCAGGATTCCGTACCTTCGGGCGTCTTCCCCTTGAGTTATGTCCTCTTCGTGAACTCGATCCTCTGAGGAATTTCTATTCAATTTGATGGGGCTTCGCTAGCCACCTGCTAATTTGCCCTTCTCCATTCACCCTTCACCTTTCTCCCTTCACCCTTTCTCTTGGATTTTTTACCCGCTGTGAAGACGAGAGCGAAGATCTTTTGTTTCAGTTTCTTTTGAGATTGTCGCTTGCGTGGTTGAAAATTTCACCGCAGTTTCGTTAGGTGACTCAATAACGTTTTTTCTCCCTCGTCAATTTATAATGCATCAAAAATATTCTCGCTTCGTAATTCTCCCAGAGTATATAAAATTCAGCATGTACGCGCAATTATTCATGCCTTGATTGAAATCCTGTGGCGGTAGTTGAAAAGTAATTAACTTTTAATAGAGAAAGTTTAGTAGTTCTAGGTTACCTACTCTCTTTATTCAACGCGCACGGGCGCATGCCATTCACCCGCTCTGAACGCTTCAACGAGAATGCTCGCTCTTTGCCGAACATTCGGGAATTACTCCCTGTGTACGCGCCATCGGGTTGCAAAAAAGCTCTTATTCGTATTTCAAGCAGCTGTTTTTTCCCTAATTTTATTTATTTTATCCTCACGGACTGCGAGAGTTTGTCGCCAGTCAAACTCGCATAGAATTCTGAAGCCGGGTTGACATCGGGAAAGTTTTAGCGCGCAAGCTTCTGCACCCCCGATTCCACGAATATCGCCATGCTACGGATATGCGTCGGACCGGAAAACGGCGATAAAAAATGAGCGTAAAGATAAAGTTTTATTCCGCGTAGGAATGTCTTCCCGACGAGATCTAACTCGAAGTCCGTGACACCGGTGAATTATCACGCCACCAGACACACTCGAGAAATGCGAGGGACGTGGTATTGACGGAATTTCAATTATCCTTTATTCGAGACACTCGTAAGCTCGATATCCCGAACCACGCGACGTCGATCAGATCCGTCTTCTTCGCCTTACAGCCGCCTTTATCAAACGTTGATCGAAAAGATCTTCGCATTCTTGACTACGGTAGATCTAACGTGGTGAGAAAGCGCGGTTCTAGTTTTCGTTGGTAAAAATGACATGTTTCAGGCAGAGGGGGAAATATGGCCGGTGTTACGCGCGCTGAATTTGTCCCGTTTCGAAACAATTCGGACACCGTGAGATTCCGGTTTTATTAAATTTCGGGCAGGATATTACGGAGGCGCAATTAGTTCCAACTTATCTCCCTTTAATGCTCTTGAACCCCGGAATCCCCCGGAGGGTGCACCCCGCGTTTTCAGCATATCGATTAACACCCAATCCATAAATAGAACTACCCAACTTGGCATTTCGTACAAAATTCACGACCTGCGTTATCGACTACTCCTCAGACTTTGCCCGGTCACACCAACGAATTACTGATTTTACTTCCTCGGTGGCTCTCATTGCCGAACTGCCGTTAACGCCAAGTAGCCGACACGTCGAATAAGGCGGGTACTGATTGAAAATCGACTTTCAAGTGGAGAAAAATGGGAAAGACAGAAACAGAACCGGAAGAGAACCCTCAACGAATTAACGCTACGTGGCAGCGTATTCGTACCGGAAACTCCGTGGTTTCAAAGGACTTTTGATTGCACTCGGTATCTCGTCAATTTCAATCACCCGCGCTTGTGTCGGTCATTTATTAGATGCGTGTAATTTTCCATTCATGACGGTATAAAAGCATACAAATTTTTAATCACAGGTATTCCAATCAGATCAGTTGATATGTTGAAACGTATCGGAGGCCAGTAATGGAAAATGTTGCTTCTTTAAACTGCGGAAGATTGCTTAATAGCTATAAATGAAATTTCACTGCTTTTTGGTTTAAACATATGCACGCGCCTGTACACGTTTATTCTAAAGGATTGCCGAGTGTCGGCCAAGCAGGGATTCCCGAGAATGGCAAGAAACCGAGCCAAAGCGGATTTTGATTAAAACACTCAGACACTGGGAAAGAGTGTATAAATATCATTTGACAAATACACGTCACGATGCAGCCAACTCTCGCCCTCTCGCTCTCTTTGCTGCGAGCAAGTATTACCTACCTTCATCTGCCCGGGTGCATTTTACTCCACGCACATATTCTATTTCAAATTGTGATAATATTTACCTTTGCATTAACGGGATAGAAATATACATTTACAATTTGCTGATTATACACTGCGTTGATGGAGATTCGAGGTATAAAATGGCGAGAGAGGTTTACCTTGGTTGAAAGCAGAAAAATATAGAGCTTTTCTTTCCTATCGCGGAAGCGTATAAAATCGTGCTTTAATTATGCTGCACTGTCAACGTTGTAATTATTATTTATATGATTTCGGGTGGCGATATTTATCTGCATTTCTTGCCCAGAGACCGAGAGTTACGCGGCCCGAGTGTGCTGCTACGATGTTTCAGGGGAATGAAACGTCGAGGAAAAAGTTAATCTACTTTATTTGTTGCAGCGCGTGTCGTTGCCCTTATATATACGACTTCGGATAGAGTAATACTCGCGTTAACAGCCGTGCGAAATATATATCCGGAGAGGAGTGGAGGGAACTCTGGTAAGACGGAGCACAAATTTAGGGTCACAATTTTGCTCGTTTTCAGCGAGGATAATGCACAGGGATGAATAGCGCGGACGGAAATGGGATAAAAAAGCAGCCATATTCTAGGCTCCGAGAATTGAATATCCTCGATATTGTTTTCCGGGCTGTTCGCTCATGCAAGAGCGAAAACTTCTCAATTGAATTTCCCGGTCGTAGGCACAATGATCGTATTTATACAACGTTCACCTAACCTAGGGAGCCTCACCCCTTGAGTAACGAGTCTAGAGAGCTGGGCTAGACCGTCTCACCCCACAATTTCCCTTTTTTTTTTTTTTGCAGTTTTGCTTTCCTTCGCCACGCAGCGTGCCCGAGGAGATATCAAAATAATTGAAAAAGTTTAAATAGACTTCAATGTTATTCATTTATTTTACGCACAATGAGCTTTCCCCTTTTTATTTTCATCCCACTTGACATTTTTTTTTCACACGCTGAATTTGAAAACTTTTCCAGAAGCTTTAAGGATTTCTCTTCATAAATATTAATCTCTTTAATTATGTACATGGGCAGTGAGTTTATTACAATACCCATACAGGAAAAAAAGACACCCACACGCGCGCACACTTGAATACGAATATCTTCACATCGTTACCGTTACGTCTGATGTTTTTTGTGTACATTCGATCCAGTTCGCGTATCATAAAAATTATTCCTGTTTGTCACAGAAAACAGGCAAGTATAATCGATTCGCTGAGAAACGGAGAAGCGGAGCGATGCGGAGAACCCCGTTAGTGAACTCCAGTTTTATTAATAATGCCCTCTATTCGACATTATCAAGTTACGGTCCGCAAACAACCGCGTTCCTAAGTTTCCTTTACACGCCGCACGAACAAGCCTCGTTAAGGAATTTCTGCTGTTCAAACTCAAAGCGAAGACTAATCCTGCGATAAATCACTTCAATTGAGTTGGAAATTAACCCTGAGCCATTGATTTTCAGCTGTCATTGATTATCATTAATTAATCGATCGTGCTGAGCTGGTCTACAGGCTCAATTGCTCCCGAAATAATCGGGAGATATTCGAGCCGCGAATCATCCCTGTTATTATAGCTGCCCTATCCCCTCGGATGAAATAAAACGAGGCATCGAGATGGATAGATTCACGATTTTTTCTCCTTACGGTTATGATTATTATTATTACTATATCATTATCATCGGGCCAATACGGCTGGAGACGACAAATCAATAATTGTTTATGTGGAATACGAATAATATGGCTGCTGTCTTTGTACGGAATTGTTGAAAAGAAAAAATCGTACCAGGAATTAAAGGGAAGAAAAATGATGGCAAAAAGGCGAAAACTATCTTGCTGGAGCGCATCGATGCTTTCGATATCGTTACTTTTTACCGTCACCGGTGCATAAATGTTACGCGAACCTGCATGTGTCAGGGCTTATACGGGGCGTATTGGCACTCCGGTACTTTTGCATTTTATACTTTAGAGCCTTGGCTCGAAGACATGAGTAGCGAGAGAAATCGCGACGGGACTCCATGCTGTCTGCGCCTGCAAAGCAGCAGATTTCTGAGCCAGCTGTTAGTCTGATCTCGACGAAAGCCAGCGAGCCATAAGCCACGCCAGCAGCAACGAACCCCCGGCGAGTCGATTATTCTTTCCGTGTTGTAGCGTCTTTTTAGTAGTGCATTAAAAGCAGGCTGCTCTTTATATCTCCCTCTTTTATGGACGATAATGTTGGGCAATCTCACCTAACGCCCTTTCCCCGCTTCGTTCTCCGGCTTTCAAGGGCTGAGAAGCGCCCCGCTGCCGGTGTATTTTTCATCCCGTTTCTCTCCTCGGATTCCGTATTCACCGAGGCCAAGGCAGGCCAGTAGAATCGAGGGTCTGGGGTGGGATTTATCATTCAAGAATTATCAAATTCTGATCTTAAAAAACTTTGCGGGATAATCAATTGACTCCGCAGTTCATCAACTCGGAAAATCCGCGGTCGAATCATTTCACGGGCTGATAAATTGCTCGCCATATTTTTACACTGCACACCTGTCTTAGAACTTTCCTTCCCAAGGTATAAAAACTTTTATCAATCGAGAAGTCGTGCGTTCCGAGGTATACACCGAAAGTCACCCCAGCATTCGAACGAACGAACCCGACGTCCTCATATCCGAACTTCTCTACACGATTTCATTCGACGACTCAAAACTTTTCAATCTTCCATTCAAAAATTCATTCGCCAGAGTTTCCAGCCCATACATCAACCAATGACAGAAACTACTTGTGGTGAACGACGTTTTTTTAGTTTCTTTTACCTTGTACGTAAAATTGTTTTCAGATAATTCTGATAACTGGTAACCATTCGCGACCGTATCGAATTAATGGCACATTACATACGTTTTTCCATTCGATCGGTGTTACAACTGTCTGGTACTGTGTGTGTTTCTAATCTAGGCGCGTCCTGCTCCGCCGAGTGAAATCGTGGCTGACTGGCTGCGTCTGAGGGCAAAGACAGCTCAGAGAGGTCGGAAGCTTGCGTTTCTAGTGAGGTCAGTACTACACCCCAGAGGCGGTTAAACTTCGTGCCAGCCGCCGAGTGAGGGTCTCCTGGGCCTGAAGGCTCTGAGCACGTTATGTAACTGTTTCAAAACGCATGATCACGTAGTGCCCGACGTTTTCCGACCACGCGTTGAATATGCAGAGTCGCGAAATGAACAACAGAGTGGAAGTATAAAGAACGTGTATTTACATAAATAATATTACCACTTCCCTTCAATTATTTGTACAATTTTTGACCGTCCATTGCAAAGTCAGGGGAAGAGCTGAAACTTGGTGTTTTCTTCACTTACTTAGCACTGGAGTTGCTTAGGTTAGCGGATCGACCGATTGTGAGGTGAATTGATTACTTTCGTCATTATTTGGCGCACTGCGTGTGCGTCATCAGTGCATCTTCTTCTTTGCATCGAGGAATTGCAGGGAACAGCCGTGTCTGAGCTTCACTAGTAATCGGTACAACATTACCAGCACAAGGAAGATCGATATGGAAGACGAGGCGGATATGAAGGCGATTATGTCCATGTCCTGGCGTTGGTACCATGGCTCGTCAGCTGAGCTTGAGTGCAGATGCGGCGCACCTCTGTTGCGTATAACGTACTCGGTCCACCAGATCGCGTTCTCCAGGGGATCATGTGGTTTTTCTTCGAGCAATGACCGCAGTCTCAGCATCTTCTGCTTATAGCTGAAACGTAGACGCAGATAAGCCAGTTGTTCGCCAATCTATTAACAAAGTCGAGAAGAATAATGATCACCTGCTGTCGAGCACAATGGCGTGAATTGCTTCCAGCAGACTCTGCCGAGTAATTCTCGTGATTTCCAGTCTCTTGGCAACGCCGAGGGACACCATTTTGTCCACTTGCATATCCTGGTCGGCGAACACCGGCAACCCGATCAGCGGGACGCCGTGATGAATCGCTTCTTCTGTGCTCTGAAGTCCTCCTTGGTATATAAAAACCTTCAGATTCGAGTGGGCTGAAAAGTGGAAGATAGAATGTTGAAAGGTCATATAACCCCGATAGTCAGCAATTTTTGATGACCAGGCTTAGGGTGATTACCGAGAATAGCCTGTTGCGGTGTCCACTTCAGGATCAGGACGTTGTCCGGCTTGTTGGGGAAGACATTGTCCTCGAATTTCCAAATCACCTTGTATGGCAGGGCCGAAAACGCGGCCACAAATTCGGCCCGTGTCTCGTTCGACAACATCTTGCTTTCGACGTTTGATCCAAGACTCATGTATATGAATCCTTGGGTTGCATCGTCCAGAATTTCTTGAAGATCCTATGAGTATACAGAACACGGCATAATTACTAACAATCGAAAAAGTCATCAGTTCCGTCACATCTGATTCTTCAACGAACAAACCTTTGGCAGCCGCTCAGTGCATTTCACGATATGAAAACCGCCAATTTCAACCACGCCTGGCACATTTGGCCTGGCAAATGAAATCGGCCCTTGTTGATTGACGAAAAAGAGACTGATGTTTTTCTCGATATCAGCGAGACTTGGAATGTTGTCTCCAAGGTACTTCTGGGCGATTGCCTCTTGCGCTGGCATGTAGACCATTCTGTAGAAATAGAGATACCTACACATCCGTATGAAGTTATTTAACCTCTGCCAAAACGTCGATGCTGAGTCTATATTATTTTGGAATTCCCAGGTCGACGGATGAGAAGGCAGTATTGGATTTCCGATCGAATAGTGATTGCTTATCGACAAGCCAAGGCTACTCACGCCTGGAAGAAATTTGCACAGTGCATCACATCCTTGATGAAAATGCTCGCTAAGTTTTACAAGATTCAATAGACTGAATCGACTACTCACCGATAATTGGGACGTTAAATCGTGGCGCCAGCGCCAATATTGCCGGCCAATACAATGGCTCGATGATCAACACATCAAACTTCTCATTGTTGTTCAGAGCGTACAGTTTTCTCATCTCTGGATGGCCTAGTATGACGTTCATGTAGGTATACATATTACCTGCAGCTCCCTGGAGCATGCTTAACCAATCCATGAAACGGGAATCAACGAGGTTTCGCTGTTTCTTTATGGTGTAAAGTTCACTTAAGTCTATCTCCGTGTAGTTTTTGAGGTTCGGATCGTTCACTGGGTTTGGAGTAGCAATGACGAGCTCGTGGCCTCGCTTGTTCAGCGCCAACGTTAATCCTCGAAAAACAATCTGATGACTGATCGACGTTGTCGGAAATACGCCCAATATTCTGGCTCCATTTCCTCCCTCAAACGCAAGGACGGACACGAATATAGCGGAAATAATAAAACGAACTTGTGTCATCTTCAAACTCTCGAAACCACGCTCTACGACCGACTATTTGATGGAACGGCCCAAGCGCTCGTATTTACGTGGTCTTTATCGCCGTAGTACAACTGAGGATGACACTGCAGCTATGCTGCGTTTTAGTGAACGGTGAACTCGTTACGCTATCTCGGCAAGTATTCAAAGTCCCACATGTGAGTCAGGATTATGGTTGCCACAGAGGTCAACAATGACATTGTCTTTCTTGCGGTTATCTTCCTATATAGATTGTTGTTGGCTCATTGTGAGTTGCAGCATAAGTCGTGATTTGATGCAAGTGAGTAGGCCGTCGCCCTCAAACATGGTCAAATAATACGCTCTGAGATCGCAAATATGGAAACCGGTTTTCTGTTAATTTTTATCTTTCAACTTCAAAGTGACCATTCATTGGAAGCACTGTCATTGTGGTTGGTTATAATCCTTTGATTATTTATCACTGTACAATGTACCGCTGCAAATAAGCCGGATATTATATTACGTAGCAGAAGCTTGCTTCGAAGTGAATTCATCATTACAACTTTCGCTTTTTCTCGACAAAGCAAAATCAGCTCTCCAATACAGTTGAAACATGGATGAGACTTGTCGTGTGGAGGTGTCAAATCTGCCGCAGGATATGATTTTTATTAAGCCCGTGTCCGATTATTGATTAGCTCGCATGCAAAGTGACTGCGCAATTATAGCAAGTGTTCTTTACTTCGAAGTATATTAATACTTTGAGCATTGAATAATTGGGGTATGAAAAGAATGTGATCGAATAATTTGTCACCCGCAAACCGGCGATGATAACGGTAATGTGTCTCATTAGTTGCAGCTAATGAAAATTCCACTATAATAATAATAATAATAATAATAATAATTAATAGCGGTTGGTTGTTCGGCTCTAATGCGGGTGAAGCATTTGTGAAAAGTGAAGAATACTCCGGGATAATATTTTCGAACATTTGGTCAGCGTTGCGGCATCGCGGCAGCGCAAACGCAAGCATCGGAATGGCTTCGCAGAACTTGTAATTAAATGCCCGATAAAAGCCCCATTACATTCCACGAGATCGGTTTCATAAAATCTCTAATTACTCTTTCTCCTCCCCTCTTTTCACCGTGCCTCCCTCGACCAATTCCTTTTCCCTCGGAGGGAATCCTCGAAGGAAAGAGAGCAGAGAAGTCGACCTCGGCAACCGAATCCCGATAAATACCTCGGTTATTATCGTTGCCTCGGAAAGAGTTTTGATCGCCTTTGAATAGACGGAACATGAATGAGAGATAGAGCTTGCTATGAGGTAAATTATACGCGGACAAAAAATTCAGACAAAACTGCAGCATGAACAATCTGGAAATGTAAAAATTTGGCATTCGCAGCCCGATGGAAATTCAATGTTATTCCAAAATAAACCGCATTTAGATATTGATCCTTGATTTATTCTCAAATTATGTGGCGAATTGGTTTCAACTAATACCTCAACCCAGGCAATCACACCTCATTCAAATATGGCATCCCATGATTTGTCAACTTATTCCTTCGAGATTCGGAATGAACATTTTTTTAGCGTGGAAAAATTACTGCTCCCCCGAAACTTCGTGATCTGTAAACGTCAAGAAATGTATACATTTCATTTCTACAATTTTATTTTGATATTGAAAATAATTTCCCAGCATTTGCAAAAACCGTGTAAATTTCCATGATTTTCATTATGACCCCATTTATATAACATTTGACCTACCTTGATTCGACATCGAAGCCAAAAAAAAGAAACTCCACGAAATAATTAATGTCATTGAGATGACAATTTTTTTTTTTTTTTTAGCTGTAACTAAAACACTTAATTACCTACGTGAACTGATTTTCTCGTGAGCTCCGTTTCGTGAAAATGTCATGGATAATGCATTGTCCTTCTTTTGCATATTTCTCAACCTAAAGTCTTTCACACGGCGCTGGCTTTTTAACGTTAAAAAGCCGTTTTGAACGAAGGGTTGTTTTCTTCATTTACTTATTCTGTTTCGAAAGTCACCCTTTTCATCTCGGTTAAAGTGAATGTCTACCTCCGTTTTACATTATACACGTGCGGCAAATTATAAATCTATAAATTCTACATGAATTTTATATTTTGGACCGAAATTTTCATTTTCGAGGTGTAACATCAAGACCGCAGATTGCTTCTTTTACATTGGCGCTGCAGAGTCGATTATCAGGCCCGTCGAGTATCGGTCCAGCTGTATGCAATTATTTTCGATGATCTAAATATGTACGGAATGCTAATTATTACTGCCGAAAATTAGAGCCGTGGTCTCGACATCCATTTGGATTCATGAATCGAACCATCGTGCAATACGTTTACGGGATTTTATATGTATTCGTGTACATTGAGCTCATTAATTAGAGTAACAGCCAAATTCCAAACATTCGATTGGCCCACGGAGATAGATTGAAAACTGTGAATTTTTGAAATTCTGATATGTGTTGCGGGCTTGAGAGAAAACAAAATTGAATTTTTCCACGCCGGGTTATATTATTTATCCCAAGTCTCGTTTATTCGGCGGCGCATGATTTCGCGTCACAGGGAGGTGATAAAAATGAAACTGAAAGGTGAACTCGCACGGTTATATGACCCCTTTTCTAACTCGGAAGTAAGACGACGTACGTGGGTGGCTCGGGCTATAGATCTAAATAAGTTACAAGCTCGCAGGAATTTACTGCAGAAGATGGTTTTTGAAACGAAGTTTCAAGGCGCACGTGACCTCGGCTACGTGGCTTTGTATTAACGCAAAGTAAGGAGGGTACTTCCGTCTTCAAAAGCTGACTTTATTGGTGCGAGCGGTGGTTTCTTCTACGCTTTCGTTTGGGGATGGGGGTGGGGGTTAAAAACAATAAAATTAAATTGTTTTGTCCGTTTTCTTTTCGCTGCGCCGCTGAGAGTTTTTAATCGAATTTTAATAGCCGTACAATAAGCAGACCTGCTGAGTGGCGCCCAAGCCAAAGTTATATATGTAAGCTTTCACAATTCAGCTTGCGAAAATTTCATTTATAACCGAGCGTATAATAACTTGAGCTGAAAAGTTCCCCGGCAGAAAAGAAGAAGAATGTATTGTTATATACTTCGCTGTAACAGTGTCGAGGCGGATGGATAGTAAAGTTTTGTGATCCGCTTTTCGCGGAAAAAAATATTACGCCTATCCCGTGCGCCAGGCTTCCTTCCGGCTTACGAGATTTTTGGACGGGCCGAAAGTTTTTATTCTCATTAATTAGAGAATCTCAGGCATTCGCCCGCGCCAGCGGTAGTATTCTTTGGTTTGCTTCGTTGGAACCAACCGCAACTTCGCCTTTACCTACATTCGGCTCTCGGAAAGATGAGGTATACATTATAATATTATCCAACATTATAATGTGTTATCTTTTGATTATAGGCATGGGTACGTAATGCGCTTGGAAACGAGATAGCAGAAGCACTCTCAAAGCGAAGCATGAAGGAATATAAACGAAACGGTAAAAAAAAAAGAGCCGTCTGGTATGGAGAACTTTTCATTCTCGGGCTGGTGATCACACAGTTGGGACTGCTTGCTTTGACAATCGCGCGCAGAAGCGTAGAGATCCTTCTTCAAGTAATCCGGAGTAACGGAGGAAATTCCGGAGACAGACCCGACTCCACGTGGATGTCTTCTGTCATATTCGTCGAAGTAAACCATTCTTTTCGAAAGCCCTGACAAAATCACGGCTATCTCTTCTCTCGAATCAACTTTTCGCCTCTCTTACTTCAGTCTCGACTCTCGTTCCTTCTGTCTTCTTCATTCTTACTCATGGTTATACAGCCGGTGCAGCGAACCTCCGATTCACTCGCTCAGATCGAAAACTGGGGAAGTTTTATTCCTTCATTAGTCACATCAACCTGAGAAGGATTCAATCCTTCGGCTGCAATCTTCGCGTGAGCTCAAGCACCGATCGAGCTGAAATGCAATCAATTTTTCTTTGGATTTTCATTAGTTAACTGGCGGAGGTTTCCGTATTATACGAGATGGTAGAGCTTACTCGTTAGTCACAGGAGACACACAGCGAAGTTGAGAGATAGGAAGAGAGAGAGAGAGAGAGAGAGAGAGAGAGAGAGAGAGAGAGAGAGAGAGAGAGGGGAAGAGGGTGAGCCAGAAGAAGATCGACTGACCGAGAGGTTGAGATCAAGAGAGAATGAGGCATCGCTGATCAATAATTCATCTCGTTCTCGTCTTACGAACTTGATGGAAATATTCAGATTGCCATTATGATATCCATCTCGTCTACCTCGTTCGTCACGATTCGTTTTTGACAAAGTTCACTCGTCACAATTTTAGGTAGCATGTTTTTGTAACGCGAATCTTTGAACAATAAAATACGCTAAATGTTTTACTACACCACCGAATCTGAACTTGGCCGGCAATTACTTGCGAGTCCATTTTTTCCACAGAAATCAATATTCTGCATTCATTCGAAGAAGATTACATTTATCCCTATAAATACTCCCAAGTCACGTCTATTCGCCATGAGTCTTCTTCGCGTTAAGTGCAGGTGGGTGAAATGATTTTCGCAGAGTTTGCCGAGCGCCAGCTGCGTCGTCACGCTGCAAAAGTCGAGCTTTATCCAAGAGTAGCCTGATCGGTTTTACGCTCGTGTTTCTTTTTCTTTTCATCCTCGAGTTCTTTTTATCGCGAATTCCTCGCGCTGCTCATCTCTGCGTAACCTCGTTCATGTAATTGGAATTCTCCCGGAAAAGGTAATAAATCCAAAAGAAATGAACGAATTAATTTTTGAAAAAGCTGGTCAATGCCGTGGGTAAGACTCGCATCGCAGTCGTTGAAATAAAAATGTAAATTGTTGCAGAGGCACTATAAAGATAGCCTCCGTGGTTCGCATTCGTCCGGGACAGGCGGAAAAGCCGCGAGCGAGAGACGAGGGACGGACACGGGTCTCGTTCTGGTAATTCGGTTTGAAATGCAGATGAGGATTTGATGGCACGTCTCTCATTAGCCGTGCCGACCCTTTGAGGAATTCTTCGGTCTGCCTTCCGGTCGAGCCGAACACCCGAAACTCGGAATACTTTTACGCACTCTCATTTCATTGTCACTCCACCTGACGAGAATGACAAATGGGCTCGGAATTGGCCGGCTCATGTTGGAATTTTAATTGGCTCGTTGGGTCTGCCGAAAGTTCGAGTTCCCGCTGCGGTTGTACGCTTCTTCCGATTTTTGCAAAAATCGTTTTCTTGCGCGAGAAGCTTGTGGAAGAGGGTGAAAAACTTTCGCGAAACGAGCCTCGGCCTCACTTCGCGAGACCGATTGGATCGCCCGGCCTGAAAAAAAAAAAAACGGAACTATGAATATTCCATTCTGCGGTTTGGTCAAATCTCTGCGACGAAATTGAATGCGTTGATTTCGAGATAAAATTTCCTCGGCAAAAGCCCTGCGGTTGATTGCAGAAGTGTTTTGAATATTTGATACAATTTTTGCAATGCACGTACTGCATCTGTCGGAAGACTGAGAGGGAGAAAGACGCTTCGTTAGCTTTTACGGAATTAAATTTTGTGATTTGTAACGAGTCGTGTATCCGCGGAGCTAGGTGACTGTGCAATGAAACCTCCCGGCCATTTTGTGGCGCACGTAGGCTGCACGCGAATATCAAGCCCTGCAATATTCGGTCGGAACATTTTCATCCCGATAAACACCCACTCGAGGATCGGTAATGACAGAGTTCAATTTTCCATCGATTTTCCATACGTCGAATTGTCGGCTAACTACGCTGGTTGATGTATTGATTATTCGTCGTTGTGTATGAACGGAACGGAAAGGCTGAATGACGCGAGTATGAAAACGGCTGGAATGTAAAAACGCTGACGTGTATAACGAAAGCTTTGACGCCTAACCGAAACCTGTGATTTTAGTTTTCCCTTTTTCGCAATACCGATATTCAAAGTTATTCCGAAAACCACCTCGGTGTAATGAAAGGTGTTGCTGCGCCATGCTTTGGTGGCTCGGCGACGTCCGAAGAAGCTGAATTTTTTAACTCGCGACAAATCAAATCAATTTCCCTGACATTTCTCGAGAACAAGGCTGAGAGGAAGAACGGGAATGTTATTCTGGAATATGAACTCCAAGCTTATTAATCATTCTATACAGGAGGCTGCGTATTATTATAAATTTTGTCACAACACGCACGGCGTTTTAATTTTCTTTGCTAAACTATGTATAATATCTTGTACAGTACAAATATGTGCCTGCGTTTGATCATTGAAGTACACGAATATAATCACTCGCGATATTCAACTTGTATCACTGCGATACTTCCGACAACCTTAGAGTTCGCAAATCATGACTTCTGTCCACCTGAATTTATGTCAACGTACAAAGCAAACAGTACATATTTATAAATATGCTGAATGTTTAACGCAAACTTTGTAAAATGTATCGATTACGTACCTATGTAACAGGTCAACATTTATTTTTCAGTACTTATAATTCCGAATGGAATTCCGTGTTTATTTAGGTCGACAACGTCCAACTATCAATTAGCTGGTACCAAAACCGTTTCATCATTCAGAGCGAATGCGTTTCTCACGTTTCTGTTACATTGGATTAAGATTCTCACTTTACTCCACTTACATTTGTACTAGAAAAAAAAAACCCGTTGTTCAGCTGATTTGGAAATATAAAGGGACAGATTTTGGCGGTGATTCTTCGTCAAATTCTTTTAACGAGACTGTAAACATAGATATATAATCAGAGATACAAATATAAATATGGAACTAGGGTGGTATAAATACCGGCTAATGACGACCACGGAACGTCGACGGCTCCTAGAGCGACGCTTTAACTTTGAAGGAATTTTCTCCACTCCTGGCAATGGCGGAGAAGCAGTCGTTTCGTCCTGGCGAAGTTGGAGCCGGAGGATGGGGGTGAGTTCCCGAGGAAGAACTAGCGATTTCCATTCCTAAGAAAGTTTAATCACGGGGTTTAATTAAACGTGGTTGAAAAAAAAAAAAACTACCGAACCCGCTACTCTATAACCCACATTGTTCATCAGGCCACGGATCTGTGACTTCACGACGCCTAATTATAACCGCTCAGCAATATTATACCTATGAGTTGACTGAAATTTTAGAGTACCTGAGACGCACATTGACGTCTTTTTCGAATTTCGGCGAGTTCGCAGGTTTCAGAGAAACGTGACGCCGAAATTTAATTAACGGAAACATCGTCCCACCCGGTGGTATACTGACATTGACGACGACACTTTATTAGAACCTGATCCAAGGCATTTACTCATAATCTTCAGAATCTTGCCAACGAGATCTGGTTCACGAGATTTATCGTGATATACTTGGGCCCGGGGATATCATTTGACGATAATTATTATTGTCAAGTGCCGTCGCTGCTTACACGAGAAAAATTTTAATTTCCATGGAATTCATTGATTATTGTTTTATTCTGCGAATCGTATAGAAAATTTACATTTCAAATGTGAAGTCGTGATATACATTAAAATTGGAGCAGAAAACTGTGAGTGTGAAATTTTACGATATAAGGGACGATATTCTGCATGTAGAGAAGACCCGCACTTAAATATGAATCTGGAATCGATCGGCTGACATATACGCGGGTTTGTTAGTAAAAATTTTAGATCTCGTGGATGGCAATATATTGTACGAAATTGGTGCTTCGTGCGATACAGTCGAGTGGTCCGGGCACGTCGGTTCAGAAAGCCAGGAAAAAATAGATACAGCAGGTTCAGCGTACGCATATCACACATCTACTCACATGAATTGTAAGCGATGAGGCACCGTGTTATTTTGTCAACGCACCAAGGCTGCAGTTAGTAAAAATCATCAATTGTGTCTCCCTCGCGTCGATTTGGTCATCTGAAAAGGAAAAATTATCAGAAAATTAAGTACATAGAAATGGAGGGTGAAATTCGATTGGAGTAATCCATGGCAATCAACTCGCTGATCATCAACTCTGCGCGGTTACCATCTTCGCACCTTGCCAAGCACCACACGTTGATAATTGCTACGTGTTCAACTGTTTCGAAATAACCTGCCACTTTATTGTTACACCGTCGAGTTGGTACAATATGGCGGCAATTAGACGACCAGTGCATGGCGCCACGTGCTATGTGGTTGACAGTAGAAAGCGGAAGGAAGCCTAAGAATACCTCGGCGATGGCACTTTTGTCCGAAGCACGTACTGGCAGGGCGTGGTACACAGGGGAGTGTAAATGGATGACGTGGGCGTCGGGAACTCCATCCCGTATGGAGTGGTAGCCGAGGGGAAAACGCGCCGAGCAAATAAGTGGCCCAGAACAGAATGCGTCTGACGTCTCGGTAATAATGGAACAAAAGTTCACTGTTGGGCGAGGCTGTATAACCTGTTTGCCGGATCACCCAGGGCGCTCATCGAACCTCGAAGCTTTTCGACTGGGGCTGATGTCTCGACGTGAGTTATGACGGCCTCTGACGGAAGGAGCCTTCTCCTCGGCAGTGTTGTTTTACCCTGACCCACCAGATCTGAGGTCCCGGAATAACTCATATCACGCCATCTTTATTTCTCGGTAAATTGCTACAATTATAGGAACAAGTTGAAAACGAATTGATTCAAGCATTAGCCGTACGTTCAATAAGTCGCAATGCTCTTAGTTGAACTTGGTTTAGATTCAAAATCAGGCTCGTTTGCCCCCGACGCGAAACGAATAAGACAACACGATTTATCACGTCTTGTCAAAGTTTGAAGCGATTGGCGCGAGGAAATTATACCCCCTACAGATTGATCGTCCGTCGACAAAATCACGTCAAGTATTACGATGTGCAAAACCGTTTGACTTTTTCCTCTTCAATTTTCTTGCCTTTTTTCCTGCACCTAGTAAAAGCAGTATATATTTTAATCAGCGGTTCGAGTCTCACGAGTGGTGCAGATTAACTCGGCAAGATGATTGCTCCTACCGAGTGAATGATCTCGAAGCGAGAGTGGCCATCGTGATATTTACACGTAAGGTATGATATGGAAGGCGGGCACCCGCGGAAAGCTCTTTGAGAAGAGACTGACAATTAGGTGGGTCCACGATGCGTGGGATAAGGTTTTCCCTTCATCTGCTTAATGTATTCGTTGACGCAGATTTGAAAACCGGAGAGGAGGAGAGTCTATGGGGCGTAGTGCCAAAGGCTCCTTCGGGTTGGCACCAGCCGGTGGCCGAGTCATCCCGTGTCGAATTTTCCACTGGTTTGGGTTTGCGTTGCGGCCAACTGAGGAAGGATAAGGGTTCAGGCACTGGTACATGGTTAGCATGCTTCTACGCCGGCTGGTCCAGGGACATGTTTATTCAGTGCGTCGGTGGGAAGCCGAAGGAACTCGAGCCGCTGCAACTAGGTTATGGCGGAGAGAACGGCGAGGAGGAACGGGGGGGATATCGCCACCGGTAAATCATTATAATTATAATTTACGTCGCGCATCATACCATGTTAATTATCAAGCCACGGATTTTCCTGGGCCACGCAACACTACTCAACAAACTGGTGTATGTAGGATGGTCATCCGAGATTCACGAGACTTATGGGATCACCGTTTTTTCACCCTATATTTCATCGTACGATTAAATGGATCATCACGTTCCCATTTTCACAAATTGTTTGATCCCTTTTTTCTCCACCACATCAATCAGAATTCCTGCTGTACGCTTTTTGTTTTGTATATCGATTGATACCGTTTGAGTGCACTGATCATTTGATTCGATTGAGCAGTTTATTTTGATATTTTTGTTTTCGATCAAGTGACATGCTTTAAACTTTATTACCAAGAAGGGCTCAGTTATAATCACCGAGTTTTTCCTATTCGGGATCACCTTTCGATTCGATGTCTACGCGAGACCGAAGCCTTTCAGATCTTGTCGTTTAATGCAGGCCCAACTCGGCTTCACCTCGGGCAGAATTTTTTTTATCGAAAATGGCTGACCTGTTGAGGATGATGGTTACCGATAAATAAATTCAAAGCTTGAATTAGGATCGCGTACTATTGCTTTTCAGACGTGGTACTGTCAGCATAATCTGATCCGTGCAGATATTAACCTTTTGCCAGGTAAAAGGGTACGAAAAGAAGGCGAGGTGCTCGCTGAAGGGAACCTTCGAAAATTCCTTGGCCCTTGAGTTTCGTACAGGCAGAACGACTTTTGTAGGTATACACGGGGTATTCTAATGACAACTAGCTATAAATGGACTGAATGCCGAAAGGCTGCGTGCTCAACCTCCCGAGGGCTGTTCTATTTCGAAAAGCCACCCTTGGCCATGCCTGATCCTGTAACTGATTTACATCTACACAGATCACGTGTCTCCAAGGCGTGTCTCGGAAAATTTGCGTGTACACATAAACGTATACGGAGAAATTTCCTCAACAATTGTGGCTATATCAGTCCTCGGTAATTTGCCAAACAATAATTCCAGAGACGGGGTAACTCGACGGGACGAATCATCCCCCAAATCCTGCGTGCCCACGGTAGCGGTTTGCATGTCTAGGGACGTACCAGCCTGTGCCGTGCACCCTAAACGAGTCGGCTAAGCGGGTCCTCTTAATTATGACCACCTTATGCTGCGCAATAATCCGCGTGTATACACAACCGCTGGAGACACGAAACGGGAGTAAATTTTTCGAGATGACGTTTGTCGAGGGCGGTGATTTCGGGGCTTTTTACCGCCTGCGTGAATTTCTTCGACCAGCTTAGTAGAATTCGGAGAAGTCGATTCAGGGACCTACGGATCTACGGGGAAGTGAACGGAATCGGGTGCCAGGCAGAGAGATCGTGAAAAAAACTGTAAAAGTTTTCCAAGTAAAATAGGCGTGGCAGGGGCGAAACCTTGGGGTTCTGGGTAATGGCGGGGGGCAGGAAGGTTTTCCTACTTACCGCTGCCATCTGCCTTCGCAAACGTGGGACGGTCACGCAGCTCGTAATCCGACGAGCAATTTTACTTCTTACTCTAAAGTAGAGCGAGCGGCATGGCAGACCGTTGTGGCAATTTGTGAGCGAACCCTCGTCACTGCGAGGGGCGCGAGGAAGGGAGGGTGGCCCGGTACATTACAGTTAAGATAATTTTTAGAATCTTTTTACGTCGAGCCCTTTACAAGCTCCACTCTTGAATCGAGGGCGCTAAAATATCACGTGCTAAATACGTCAAGAGCAAAAGATTTTCCGACGTCGACGACGGTATCGCGAACCACCAGGAGGACTTACGGCCGTTCTCTCAACAGACTTGCAGGCTCAGCTTTTTATATGTCAACGCTCCTCGTCACTCTGAACAGATCCACGTCGCGTTCGTCATCACACAACAAGCGCATCGAAGATTGGGTGTCTTTATTTTGCGGGAGTTACGGAAGTGGTATAAAACTATGAGTTTCAATTAAGTCTTTACAAATGGCTTTGCGATACTGGTACTCAAGTGGAAGCTACGGAATGTGTCTTCCTCAGCCATGGTTACGGTGGTGCAATATCATTCCGAAAATGCATCAAATGTGGCAGGCTACAGGCCGTCATCGAGATTATTTCATTATACTTTGGATACCTTTCGCGCGCAATTGAGCAATCGATCGGGCGTTATCGCCAGTTGCAACCGAGTACCGTTTCATAATGATTGATTCATCACTCGCAGAATTATCGAATATGCATGATATTATATCGGAGTGGAACATCTGACAGACGCAATCCTCAGGCCGTTGGGACGTTCAGCACATTGTACTGGACGAAATTCATATAGAATCGCGGAGGACAGGTTTGCGCCCGTAATACCAGGGGAGGATGGGACGTCGCGATGCCGTTGCGAGATTCAGATCAGCCCCGGGAATCACGGAGAGAATGGTTGATAAAATGAGAATTGAATTCTCTAATCTGTCGGCTCATAGAGTTCGGAGGAGCTAAAGACAACCAGACAATTTGTATGCGGATTCGGGTTCATTGCTCCGCCCAACCGGAGGGGGAGGAACCAGCATGGACAGAGGGATCTCTGGGAACGGCACATGTCTGCCCGCAATTATATCAGTTGCATTCAACGAGATTCCGCGGTTGCATTTTCACAAGGAATTCCCCGGATGAGCTGGTGGAGCCGGGGAAACGCAATTCGGCATTACGGTGCTAATCTCGTATGCGCGATGCAGTTCCATTTCGTCCGTTCCTCTCCTCTCCTCTCCCTGCCGCTCCTCTCTCTCTCTCTCTCTCTCTCTCTCTCTCTCTTTGCCCATAACCTGTGAACAAAGTAAGAAAATAAGCGATAGTCAATAGGAACGAATTCTGACGATTCTTCTGCACCATTTTCGACGGCGAGCCGTGCACTCCGGGAAATTCTTCAGATCGAGGAGAGGCTACAGGCACTTGGGCTTGGCCCTCGCGATGTCAGTATCAATTACAGCTCAGCCTAACAATGCTTGATCGCGTGTCGATTCGGTTTACTCTAGTAATTGGTGGCTGTTTTGTTATAACGGCTGGGCATTAGGTGAGACTAGAACCCAGTATGGATTTTTCGTAAGAACCCGTTTATCATCAACGAACGGTCTCATGTTGCAGCTGGTTTTATGCGAGAAAAAAGTGTGTTTGATTCACTATCAATTCCACTGGATCATATAAGACTCGTCATGTAAGCTGGAAAGCATTTACAAAACACGCTACGATATTCCCTTGGCCGATATTGGAACGTTTTTGCCCGCATACAGTTTCGCACAGTAGAGTTCGATTATTGAAACCCACGGCGTTCAACGGCAAATGGAAGTTGTGCAACCGCACGACACTGGAGCGGTGAAATATCAGCCTTCACGAACTGACTTGCGACACTTGAATCGCTGGAGGATGATCGAGTGATATGATCGCACCACATTACTTTATCGGGCACCGAGCGCGCCGATGATGGTCTTGAGCTATAACGACGTGGTTTCGAAGCAGCCAAGTCTTCGAATTTTTGCTACAGGGCGGGGTCGTTGTCATTGGCCAAGGAATCGCCATCACCGTTTGCGATTCAGTGTCACTCATACGCCGGAGCACTGGAGCAGCTGGGCGATTGCAGGGTATGACGTGACCGTAACGCGTATGCAATTTCTTCCATCAAATATAGGGGTCGATAGCATGTTGGCAACGTACCAGACGATCCCGGTCACAGATGTCAGGAAGAGAGCTAGAGTATGTATGCGCAGCATTTCCAGCCTTCCAGATACCACCGGTGGCTGCCGGTAGCATCTGTTTACACAGCAAGATCGAAAGAGCCGAGTCACTGACTGCGTAATCGTCTGTGTCATTGCTCACCTCTCTAATGTCTGATCTATCCAGCCAGCGGTGGAACCCTATTTCCATTTCAAGCTGGGATTTTTATTCATGTCAGTTCGTGCCGGGTGGTCGTACCAATCGTGCCTACGTACCTTCGATTTTTTCCGGATGGAGTCTTTCCTACTGAATGGAAAAAAAAACCCTACAAGTCTTCGTGCATTTTCACTTATGGAAACATTGGTTGGCCATGAGTTTTTTTAGTAAAAATGAATCAATGGTACCTATTTTGGATGAAGCAACACTTCGCCGTTTCGTGCCGTACACACCATGCGTTCCGCAATGTCGGCAGATTTTTTTGAAATCGAATATCGTTGCCAAACAGTTCACCTTTCCGGCTGAGTTTTCCCCCCTTTTTATCTCTGTCTCTCTCTTTCTTGCGTTTTTGTTGTTTATTTTTATTTTTAGCCCCTCACGCCACACTTGACTAGTCGCTTTTACTTTCAAGCGAATTTCACTTTGTGAACCTAAAACCGGGTTTCACTTCCAACACTTGAATATTGGCTGCAAATTGACCGTGACCCGCGCTAATCGCGTGAAATCAATTGCCACGCCTAGGAACGCGCTTCTGAAACAGGCGAACCAATTCTAAGCTGTTAGGCTCGGTACATAATTCTCGGATCGTGGAAGGGAGATTGCATAATCACCTCTGAGCGAAGGAGACACAAGAGGAAGAGATAAAAACCGTTCAATGGTTGTGTCACCGTGACTTTTGATTGCGGGTCGGTGAGAAAATATTGAAACCCAAGTCATATTAGGTACGATTGCCTCATTTGGTACGTTCAATGGTTTGAAAATCTCACCGCGATCCAAAATTCGATTATGGTGGTAAATTTATTTCAGTTAGAATTCAGTGAAAAAATTATTTGCAGGGAAGTACCAAAACGAGGGTCACTTGTTCGGCTATAAATCTGACAAATTATATCCGGTTCATTAGCGACTCGGTTGTAGTTTGTCCCTTACATTGCTGAAAAATTTTAGCAGAATTTTGTCGAAATTCCGCGAGGAACCCCGCGCAAATTCCCCTCGTTCTACCGTTATGTAGATCATATATTTACGCTGTGAATTCGTGCTGATGCTGAGAAGCGGATCGGCAGTGGGCGGTGACAGGGCGGTCGAGATTTCGCGGGGATTTTGATAGATCGAACGTTCAAGATAATTCGTTTTACACTTCGGTTGAAATCCAATCTGCCTCCAAAAGAACGCGTGACGATGCGAAATTAGAAACCCCTTTCCAGCCCTCAAACCATTCCATCGACGAGCCGCGAATAGCGCGCCGCAATCGAATTACTATCAGTATCACGTCTACACCACATTCCACCAAATCGCGCCTTTATAGGTACCTTCAGCAATTTACACTCGCATACCGTTCTCCTTCTGTCTATATAGATTTTTACATCACTGAACGTTGCGGTGAGGCACGATATCGTCCAACTCTCCGCGCACTTATACAATAACGTATTGTCAGGAGAAGTTCTGTATCAAACGTTGTGTGCTCATGGAATGGACGCCGTATTATTAAGTTATCTTTACAGCTTTCCGGTACGGAAATGTCACGGAGCCCTATCGTTGTGGCTTTAGCGTTGATCGGAAGTGAGTTGTATTTTGGAAACGGTTCGAGAATATTGGGTGTATGTTCCAGGGGATGGATCAGTCATCAGGCGGTATTCCGGAAACTGAAAACTTTGAAACCGATTAAACGGGGACACGATAGCATCCTTGTGACTACAGATCCCATCAATGATCCAATTCTAAAAAAATTATACGGAAATAAATGTCAGTTTTATTTACTGTTGTTTACAGTTATTTAAATGCTTATGGCATTTGAATCGATGATACACGATCAGACGGTTAAAATATTAAGTTTTCCGGAGATGATGAAACTGTATGCAGCCACCAGCAGTGAAAACTTTGACTTGATGATATTGGAGGATTTTTCTTTCCTGCCTTCAGGTATCCAACCGAACAATTGGGTATTTGCATGATTTTTATATTTCTTAACTTTTGATGTTTTTCGATTCTATAAATTTTTTTAGAATTTTTGAAAAAAAAATATTTTGTTTTTGTTTATAAGTATTTAAATAATTTAATAAATAAAAAAAAGGCAATATTTAAATGAATAAGTAGCTCCATCTCGCGTATGTGACGTCACAATGCTGAATTTTTTTGAAATTTTTAGCGCCAAGTTCTCCTGTAAGCACGCCGTGCGTGTAATCAGCTGTTGCTCTGTGTTCTGATTGATGAAAAGAACGTCTGATAGTGCTGTTTATTATAAACTAAAGTTATTAAATTATTTAATATGTAATTAAAAAACGATTTTTGTTGGTGTATAGTACCAACTTGTAAAAATACTCAAACTAATGCTTGCTTAACATTCTTAGTATAATACATTGACGTGATCATAACCTCCACACAATTATCCGTGTGAGTTCAAAAAAAAAAAATACCACACAAAAATTGATTTCTATTTCAATTATTTTCACCGAAGTCTGACATTAATTATACAATGTATCAAACTTAAAGTTTAAAAAATTTACTTAAAATTTTTTTAGCGCTAGAAAATATTGTACATTACTCTTTGTGGATTCAAATAAACGCGCCAGTAGCAGCACAATGACGTCAAACCAATCACATTCCGTTTTATGTCACGTGACTTTTATGTGATTTAGGACCACTTTTATTTATTAAATTATTTAAATATTTATAAACAAAAACAAAATATTTTTTTTTCAAAAATTCTAAAAAAATTTATAGAATCGAAAAACATCAAAAGTCAAGAAATATAAAAATCATGCAAATACCCAATTCGAAGTTCTTATCACTGCCAAGTGATGGTAGATGTTTGCCCGCAAAGCTATCAATGCTATCGGATTACTGTATGTTTTCCACGATGAAATTCATACGTTTTAACTGACATTAATTGAACACATCGCAAGTGCGTGTTTGCACGTGGTTGTGAAATATGGAATCGGCAATGCTATATTACCTTCTCATCCATGACATTGGAAAATGGACATCAAAGCTTATGAATCGTGGATGCCATGGCAGCAGCTGGATAACTTCATGAAAGATCATCCCAACCTAAAGGTTTTCATATAGCAGGGTGGACTTCAGCTTACAGAAAAAAGAATTTCGCATGGTGTTCCTCTGACGGGAACACCGGTATCAGGTAATCTAGACACAAATGTCAAGAAAATTGTGTTAGTGTTAACGAGGGCGATCTATTATCCTATATCTCTATATACATATATCTATATATATATATATATATATATATATATATATATATATATATATTATTATATAGAAAACGAATGACTAATATGAAATGGCAAAAACCACGCAAATTACTGTTTGGAAAGTTAAAATGGCGTACTAAATGTATGAAAATGACATACCTGGTAGACGATTTGGTTTATATTCAGATAAAATGTACAACTATAATACAGTTTACACTTGGCTTAGATAATTTCAGATAAGCTCTGCTGGATCTGGGGTATTCGGTGCTCGTTGATAATCCGTTGTAACGAAAATTCACTGTCGATATCCCTTCCACCGCGTCGTTCATACTTAAAGAGATTAGATCGAAGACCCAGAGAATGAACATTCTTGGCCACTGATACAAACAGTTCGTCAGAAAGGTGTCGCGTCAAGTTGAGATGTATTGGAAGCTTTTCAGTATGATCTCTTGCGGTGAAAACTGAGTTCGAACAAAAGTGCACAATGTTGTCGCGGTATTTTTTTTCCACTATTCTGACTTTAGCAGTCGTAGGTCCGTTGAATTATGGAAATTGTGCAAGAATCCTGGGGGTATTTCCAACCCCTTCATTCAGCCATCAGGTGGTATTTCGCGGACTTACTTTGGAACTGAATAAACGAGGCCACGAGCTGGTAATTGTCACTACAGATCCTGTTAACGATCCAAGCTTGAAAAACTATACCGAGATTGATATCGGTTTCATGTATGAAATGCATGAGCGGCTTGGTAGGAATATGATAGAATATCGTAGATCACCACCTTCGTTGACACAGATGAGCAGTTTGTCGTCATACATGAACCTCGGAACTGAAAAAATTCTTACTTACCCAGAACTGAGGCGCTTGTACGAGCGAGATAGTGACGAAAAGTTTGACCTAGTTATAATGGAACAGCTCTTTTCGTTCGCTTTGTTGCCTTTAGCTGATCGATTTGACGCTCCGATGATAGGTGAGTATTTTAACCCACACCTGTATTTTCTCTAGTTTGTAATAAATTTACACTTATACTTGGATTGTGTGATAAAAATTCTTTCGGGATTCCAATCAGGTATATCATCTTTGGTATTATCTACAAACACTCAATATGGGATAGGCAATACCATAATACCTTCGCATCCGGCGAATTGGGAACTCCAAGAAAATATTAACAATCCGTTGACATTTTGGCAGAGATTAAAGAACTTTTGTAAGATCTGGTCAACGATATACGTCTTTAGGACTTATTTCATGCCTGGACAAGAAGAAATAGCGAGGAAATATTTCGGAGACGACATTCCGAGCCTGTATGAGATTGAGAAGAATATCAGTTTAATTTTCGTTAATCAAGTGGGGCCCATTTCCTACGCCAAGCCAAATGTTCCGAAAATAATCGAAATTAATGGTTTTCACATTTCAAAGCATAAAAAACCATTGCCGCAGGTTTTTGTCAAATTATTACATGATTTTCGGTATAGTTTGCCATCAGAATGAAATAGATTCGGTTGATTTATGATATGGTCGTACCTTCGAAAATAGGATCTTCAGAACGTCTTGGACAGAGCTACACAGGGATTCGTATACATGAGTCTGGGAACGAATGTCAAAAGCATTACGTTGTCTGCGGAAACCAGAAGTGAATTTGTAGCTGCCTTTTCAAAGTTACCCTTCAAAGTCATCTGGAAGTTCGAAGATGACAATTTTCCAGACAAGCCGGATAACGTGATGATTTTGAAGTGGGCTCCTCAGCAGGCGATTTTAGGTACCGGTCCATACATACGTATACAGTTTGATAAGAGCGATACGGATAAAAATAAATTCTTGCTTAAAGAAATTTAACCCCAAGTATGGAAAAAAAATGATTTTTCTCTTATATTAATTCAGCTCACCCGAATCTCAAAGTTTTCATCTATCAAGGAGGACTTCAAAGCACAGAAGAAGCGATCGAGCACGCTGTTCCGTTGGTTGGGTTTCCAGTTATAGGTGACCAGGATGCGATTGTTAATAAAATGGTGTCTCTCGGCGTTGCCAGAAAACTGGAGATAACTGCTGTCAACAGGGATGATCTGGAGGAAACTATACTCACCGTTGCACTCGAAGACCAGTAATATATCTTGCCACTATCGTAAATTCTTGGTACACACGGTGAGTCTTAATATTTTTAAATGAAAAGTTCGAGGACCCCAAAGCTACGATTGGGAATTTGTTATAAATCGTCTCTATAATACATTTTTCATCAACTTGAAATAATCCCCTGGGCCGTTTTTTTTATTTCTTAAAAATTCGTCAAAATTGCTATGTATAATAACTTAAACGCTAAATAAGCTGGTTCATTCTTATGATACGAGTTTGAATAAATATTTAAGTAAGTTAAAGTACTTGCAAATCATTATTGTAATAGTAACATGAATATTTTATTCAAGTATTTTTCAACAATCACTAAAAACTAGCCATATTTATAAAATTAATAAAATAATTTTTTTTTTTGAAAAAGAAATTTTTATTTGAAAAAAGTTACACGAACTTACAATGTGTATGTATTTTGTTGTTAGTACGTTTTGAACTAAAAAAAACTCAAAGTTACATAAAACAAAGGAGTAGCACGCATTCATTTTATGTAAACAAACCTATGTAAACAAACCTAACGCTTTGGAAGATTATTTTGTTCGCTGTTGAATTATTATTTAAAGGTGCATTATTACTAACGATCGATAAAGTAAATAATTATCATATCGATAAATAGTAAAGTAGGATAAATATTCATGTTACTATTATAATAACGATTTGCAAGTACTTTAACTTACTTAAATACTTATTCAAACTCGTATAATAAGGATGAACCAGCTTATTTAGCGTTTAAGTTATTATACATAGCAATTTTGACGAATTTTTAAGAAATAAAAAAAACGGCCCAGGGGATTATTTCAAGTTAATGAAAAATGTATTATAGAGACGATTTATAACAAATTCCCAATCGTAGCTTTGGGGTCCTCGAACTTTTCATTTAAAAATATTAAGACTCACCGTGTACATGCTTCAAATATACAAGCCGATTCTCGTCCATGTTTCAGGTACAAGAAAAAGATGCTTGACTTGCGGTCGCTGCTCAAAGACAAGCCAAGGGATTCACTTGAGAACGCTGTTTGGTGGACGGAGCACGTGATACGTCACAGAGGTGCTCCATACTTACAATCTGCAACAGCTGATGAACCATGGTACCAGCGTCAGGACATGGATATAGTTGCCTTCTTTTCTGCTACATCTGTGATAACTTTCGTCACAATATTACTAATTTCCTACAAGTCCTTGATATTCACTATCAACGCGTTGACGTATTCGCCACTCGATAAGGCAAAGCGAAATTGACTGTTTCTTCTATTTGCGTAACTCAGTGTTTGACTCAAGTTACGCAACGACATATTATTTAATAAACTACTCGGAATCTTAGATGTAATAACCTAGATGACTGTATTTTATCCGTTAGTATATATACAAAAGCAAATTGTACACAATATGTACAAAATTAAATTAGTGGCATAATATTTAAACTTAAACCTATCGCATACCTGTTTCTCTACGATAAGAAGACAATTGCCGGGCTAGCTCGCTTGTAGTTTTGCTGAACCACTTACAGCTTTTCGTAGCGTTAATTATTATGCTTTGAATGAATATAACTTACGTTTGCAGATAATATTCACATTGAGTCTGAAATCGAGTTTTGTAAATATTTTCCGTTTCTTCTTACGTTTTCATGACGTTCAAGAACAGGTCGTCGCGGGAAACATAAACTAATACCGCTGGTAATTAAAAACATCACGAGACTTATTTGCGCTAACATAATTGACGTGTGTACGTAAATACTGTTGTTTTATAGTTATTGAAGTCTCGAAACTACTGGCAATGAAAAACGAGTCTTTTTAAAAATCAAGGTACTCACGGCCGTGATATGATTCGGAAATATTTCTGTATCTATGAATTGCCGTGAAAATTTTGGCACTGACGATAAGTTGAAACGATTCAGAATCTTATTTATTAATATAAACTCTACAACGAATATTTCCTCAACTGCTGTACAAATTTACAAATCATTATACGAGTGGGGTTTCAAAGAATTACCAGTTTATCTAAAGAACGTAGCTTATTAAAATAGGTTCTATTTGGAAAACCAGCCGATAATGTGGTTGCGGTGAAACATCGTCACCAAGTACAGCACGTAAGTATTTCTGTTAAATTGCTCAGTTTTACTGTCACAGTTGCGAGTGAACGATGGTTGCACGGCGTACAATTGTTGCTGCCATAATATGTATTTTAAACTGTGCGGTAGAGTTCATAGATTGCTACAGAATATTGTGCATCTGCCCGCGAGCTTCAATCAGTCATCAAGTCGTGTTTCGCAGCTTTACTTTGGCCTTGAACAAACGGGGGCACGAAATTATCTTTGTAACCTCGGATCCCATGAATGATCCAACTTTAAAAAACTACACGGAAATTGACATCAGTTTTCTTTACAAATCGAATTACATCACGGTTCTAGACATGAAGGATTGGTTTGGCTCGTTTTACAAATTGAGCGGCATGGCGAATTTACAAACCGATCAAATTCTCCAGCATCCGGAGTTCAGAAAGATATATACAGCTGGTAGTAACGAAAATTTTGACATGGTACTACTAGAGATGTTATACTGGCCTGCTCTCTTCGTACTGGGTAAAAGATTCGATGCACCGGTTATCGGTGAGTTGATTCGTTCGAGAGTTCAATTCAATTTTTCATTTCAAATTCTGGAGCAACATTCGCATTTATTTGTTGAAGGATTGTCACCCATGGGACTGACGATGAACGTTCAGTACGTGCTGGGCAATCCCATTATGACGTCGCATCCATCAAATTGGGAACTCTACTCGAAATCCTCACCACTGACGTTTTGGGACAGGTTGGGAAATTTCGTCAGCTTCTGGAGATTTCTCCACTATTATAAAAACAATCACGTAACGGAGCAAGCGGCAATTGCACGAAAATACTTTGGCGAAGATATTCCCGATCTCGAGGAATTGGAGAAAAATGTCAGTCTCGTTTTCGCCAATCAACAGACACCCATATCCTTCTCGAGGCCGGAGGTTCGAAAAATTGTTGAAATCGCCGGCTTTCACGTTTCTCCACAAAGCAAACCTTTACCCAAGGTATTTTCGCAAACAGTTCAAGCTATTCAATCGCATGAAATAATTCCGAAACAATTCCATTCGATTCGTGTTGAACCGCGATGACTCTCAGAGATCTGATTGAGTTGCATTGCCGGTTTTATAGGACATCAAAAAAATCTTGGATGGGGCTACGCAAGGGTTTATTTACATGAGTCTTGGGTCGAACATGAAAAGCAGCATGCTGTCGAATGAGACGCGGAATGAGTTGACGGCAGCATTCTCTAAGCTGCCGTACGAAGTGTTGTGGAAATTTGAGAACGATGTTCTTCCGGACAAGCCGAAAAACGTTCACATCATGAAATGGATACCGCAACAGGCTGTTCTGGGTATTTCTTTAGTTGATTAACGGCCACGAATGGCTCTTATTGATCTAAGAATAAGTTTCATTCAAATTGAGAATATCCGTTGATTAACATTGCACCGCACTTGAAATATCACGATAAATGCACAACAACAAAAAATACGGGCTTGCAGTCACAATACAAATAATTGTGCGGCACAATGATTGATTCTGCGCGTTAACGGAATTGTTTATCATTTGATTATGCGGTGAGTCACTATAGAAACAACATGAGCACAGCTGTCGCGACGAGATGATCGATATAAACGAGAACATAAGAACGAGGTGGGTCTCTTTCATACCTTGTTTGCAGCCCATCCGAATCTGAAAGTCTTCGTGTACCAAGGAGGTCTCCAAAGCACCGAGGAGACCGTGTCTCATGGAGTTCCCGTTGTTGGAATACCAACTTGGGGCGACCAGAGAATGCAGATTGACAAAATGGTGTCACTTGGAGTCGGGAAGAAATTGGAGCTCCGCACGATGAACAGAAATGAGATCGAAGAAGCGATTAGAACTGTAGCATCCAACAAGAGGTATACATACAATTAATTATGCACATTGCGTCAGTCTCATCGGTGATTACTTCACTGTATACTTCCTCGTAATTGTCAACTTTCAGGTACAAGGATGAAATGGTAAAGCTGAGCACTCTGTTGAAAGAAAATTCTCAACATCTGCTGGAAAATGCCATCTGGTGGACGGAGCAAGTACTTCGTCATAAAGGAACCTCGCATTTGCACTCCATCACAGCTGACGATCCGTGGTACCGTCGACAGGACATGGATCTAATTGTTTTCATTTCGGTTGGTACCACCGTAGTTTTAATTCTCATTTGCTACGTCTCGCACAAGCTGCTAACCGTTATTATCAGTGCGTGGAAATCGCCATCACTGGACAGGAAAAAAAAATGGAAATAATTTCACAGCATGTTTTTCGCGTCAAAACAATGCGAATATTTAAGTTCATCACGATTCGTAGACTATGTTCCTACCACTATGAAATCATGACATTCAATTCATTTTCAACTTGAGCAAATTTATTTTGTAATTACCACAAGTAATAAAATGTATTAGATGTAATTCCACTTTGGAAGCACCGTTGTTTCAGCTAAGAATGAATCTGCTCAAGTTGAGAAATAATTGAATGACACGATTTTATAGTGGTTGAAATGCTTTACGAAAGAAACACACATAATCTTGTGATGAGTCTAGTATTTTCGCAATTAATCTCGAAAAGAGCGAATTTTTACATGATTTCAACCTCAATCTTGAATAACCTTAGGAAGAGTTGGGTTATCAAAAAATGATAAGGGACCTTTTTTGTAGAGCGTTGAATTCCCTACAAAAATGTGTATATATTGCCTCGTTACTGAGCTACAAAATTCGGAATGAAATTAAAACTATTTTCATGTATTAACCAATTATAAAATAAAAAATGGTGTTCAGGAACTATCGAGTGTCAAAGTTAAAGACTGAAATTTTCACAGGCGTCTTATTCTTTCTTCCTACAACCATAAAACGGGTAACTTTCAAAAAAAAAAAACAATATTTGACTTTTTTGTACCGGTCTAATGTACATGCATACCTTGTTTACTTTCATTTCTAACGCAAAACTTGCGGTAATTCAGGTATACTTTCTCTTCGGTATCGAAATGGTATTATAAAATATCCATAGACCGCATTTGACTGACAGATACAAAATTCTCCAACAGCTTCGTATCGTAACAGAAGTATGAGTAAATATATAGCCGAAACACATTTCTGGTATTTTATTATTGCGATATGACAATTTATTATAGGATACATCTGTATTCGTTTTCGGAATTAAGTAGTCATACTACGCTATCTGACTTTGTAGTTTCGCATGCGTGAAAGTCTAGAGGCCAAGTCAAAGGTGCTGTTAGATAAATGTTAATTACGTTTTATCGTAAGCAAGTTGGTGGATATTATTAAGAAACCGGACTACTTTAACTGGCAATGAATTTCGGTAATATCATCTTGAACATACACAAATGACAGGCAATTGGCAGATAGCGTCAGTTAATCGAATGGATACAATTTTATTTACGTACTTATCAACTGTGTACACAGACACCATGTTTTCCTTTTGTATTGTTCAGGATATCAGGCTCGTCGTATCGAGACAAAGTTTCTTGACCCCAGACCATGCTATGAGTATTGGATATTCTCTCTATGGACGACAAGGATCGTTAAAGTCTACAATCAGTATGAATCGTACAGCTATGCACAATAGACATAATATAATAGGAACCTTGCGGTGACTCGATATTGCTTCAAAAATAAATAAAATAAAATTCTCTGGTACTGAATCTTTTGATTCTTGACGGGACTTGAATTAAAAGTAAATAAATCCTAATTAGTTGGGTCATCATTGAAGATTAAGTAGATTCGATGTGATTCGTGTGTTGGAACATTTCGAGGTCAATTACGTGAATCCATTTCTTTCTGCTCATTTCTTTAAGAAAGAGATGAATTGTATTACATGTTACGACGATAACGAAAAACGTTTACTACAGACCAACATGCAATCACAATACAACGATCAGGATTATAACTTACAGCAAATTGATAAAGGGCAAAGGGGGATGTTTGGTTACGATATTAGAGTTCCATTCCAGGGTTGCGATTTGCTCGCATAAAGGAGAAACGTATTTGATGCTCAATACCATTTCTTATTGGACCACGAAATCTATAAATAATACTCGCCTTGTTTCGGACGTAAACGATCGCGATGTCGTATAATTGCCCCTCGCTAACTTTCCTCTCGATTAAGCGGTGGCTCGTAGCTGCCACGCGAACTTCTCGCTGGAAGCACATTGCGGCAACTATTACTACAGAACGGCCGTATGGCCATCGGGACCCTTCTCTACTCACCTTTTTCTTCCGCTTGCTCTGAGGATTCCGATGGATTCTTGTTTTCCGGGGCGCGGTTTCCGGGGTTATGAATTTTGCAAAATTGCAACCTCATAATTTTGTGAGGTGTGCGAAACGCGGGTAATACTGCAGCTTACCGATTAGTATACAAATGACGCAAGGTCCCATCACACGAAATATCGAAGTGCGGAGGAACAAAATAAATTATCACAATTTTCTGTGGTCGAAACTAATTTTCGATTTGGGTATTGAGACCGATCGCAGTGCCTGAATTCGACGACAGCTTCAGATGGTGGAAAGAATGCGTTGATCAACGATGATTTGAAGAGTGACGAAACTCTCCGAAGGGTGAACAAAAGCTACACCCAATCGCAAGGGGCCATAAATTACATAAGGTTGTGCTCGAAGATTTTTGCCCCCCCCCCCCCACCCCACCCGGCCCTAAAAATTTTACTTGATTTTTAGACAATGGCCAAGCTAAGGTAACTTAGGTTTTCATGCTCATACCTGTGTGCTAATATTGACACATTCAAATTAGAAACTTCGTTGAATTCGTGCCTGAATCTGATTTACTGACGGGGGGGCGACGGGGGTTGTTTTAAAAGATGGCTGATGCTAGAAGGTGGACAGAGGCTGCGCGGCGGCGAAAATGTGGCGTGATGTACTAGCACAGATACTCGTATATGTGTACACGAAGACTCGGGAGGAGACTGCCGAGTAATAGCTGGTAGATATTGCGAAACCCGCGGAGAGTGATAAAAGTAAATCCCGCACCTTTCCGTGGCTTCGCTAAAATTTGCGGGCAAATTGCTTACTGGAATCCCGCGGGGAGTAAAAGAATATACTGAAGTTCGTGTAAAAAATCAGAAACAAGTAAGCCTCGATGCTTTCATCTAAACTATCGCTACAGCAGAGAATATACATATATAGACTAGTTTTAATCATCACCGGCTGCAGTCCTGTGATTTCACGTAACCATAAAATTTTCCAGAAAAAAACATCAAAGAAAAATGATCGAACGAAAACAATTTCCGAGTGTCCGATTTGTCGATTCGCTGTTCAGCGGCTGGCTCATCAATCAATAACTGGACATGCTTATCAATTTGATTAGCTTCGTCATTCTTGCTGGTTTGGAAAAGTCGTCCGCGTCCGAGTAACTCTGAGTGGTGGTTTCGTTTGTACAGAGCACAATAATCAAGTTACCGCTGGATTGCTAATGGCATTGTCGTTGGCCGCGTACTCTTTTCTTTTATATTTTCAACGACCGTAATGAACTTTGGAGAAGACGTTAAATCGAATCAGGCCCAACCCGCAGGAAATATCAAGCGATACCCACACCGATCTGTGCCCATATTTTCACAGTCACGTACACCAATCGATGCATCACTTTTATCTAATCATCACACTGCGGCGTAAGCTTCCAGCGACCGCTACATCTCGTCTCAGAAATTGATTGAAAATAATTCCTTGGACTAACCATAATCGAAAATACACTAACCTCGAGAGTTCGACAAGTTTTAAAGGTCATTTCAAATGTCGGGATTCACTTACACGCTATCTCTGTCTGTAACGCCGAACACAAAACTGAACAATATCGCTGCAGGAATCATCCGCGGAATTCCAGAGTTGATGAGGGTGTTTTTTCCCTTGATATTTTATGTTTACCGTAGATAGTGAACTCGGAGCATATTCCAAGTCGCGGGTCAATGAATTATACATCATATGCGGCTCGGCAGTAAGTGTTTAAGCCGGGGTGGAAGGAATGCCGGAGGAATACAAAGCATTAGAGAGATTTCTCTGGAGAGCTGAATGGACCACGGCGGCACAAATTTACCGCTGTTGGTTTCTTTTCGGCTCTTCAGCTCTTCGCGGATTAGTCCACTTTCTTGAATCTACTAAAACATAGCGGGTTATTGCGTGAAGTAATAATGTAAAGAAAATTCTTGCAATGCTTTTCATCATCCATTAGTCAATTTTATTCTTTCACTTACATTCCGTATTGGACGTGATGACACATGTCACGCTTACCATTTTTCGTGAAGTGCAGTTTCCCATCTAACATTATGCTGATTACGATAAGAAGAAAGTTTCTTTTCCGTGTGTCGAGACACATAGATTTATTCGCTTGGCGAATTTCTTATCGCTGGCGAAAAGCTCCTCGTTGAATTTTTCGGGCAGTCGTCGTTTCGAAATCAGCTCACGGTAATACTCTCCAGATTTTTTTATCGTGCGTGGTCTGGAAGGGTCTTCGAAGTCGACGTAATACAATCCGAACCGCATCCTGAAAAATAACAGTTTCTTGAATTGTCCAATGGTCGCGAATGGCCGCTATCGTGTTCTATCTCCAGCCAAAACCCGTGTATCTATCTATTCAATCCAAACCCCGAAAATTCTCCGGGGATCTGTCAGAGGCTCTTAAGCAATAAGGCAGCTAGGAAGAGTGAAAAAGCTCACGTGTATCCCTGGATCCATTCAAAATTGTCCATGAGGCTCCAATGGGTGTAGCCAGTGATGTTTATCTTGTCGCGATGAATAGCTGTGAGCAGCTCTTCCAGATAGCGATGCGTGTAACGAATACGTTCCCAGTCTTCATGTTTTGATGAACCATCCTCTGGCCAACCATTTTCTGTAACGATTATCTCTCGATCACCGTACTCGTTTCTTAGCCATCGGAACATGTTGCCAAACTCTACTGCGTTCTCCTGCAAAAGGTGAAAAAAGAGTCAATGGAAAACGAGGAAGGTCATTTTTCAACAAACTGTTTTTCCTCACCTTGTGCCAGAAGCACACGGATTCCGGCCAACCCAAGCCATCATTCGTTAATTTTACGCCACAGTCGTTAACCCAGCTTGGTTCTGTGGTATCTGGATTGGGAACGGCGAGCATCGAAGTGTACGTGTTGACGGCAATGAAGTCAGCGGTGCCTCTGATCAAGTCGACCCAATATTTTCCAAGTACCGGAAGTCGAGACCTTGGGAAACCCTGCTCCGCACTTTTCTTCGCTATGGCGTCCTTCATCACTTTGGGGTAGTCACCTTCTGCGCTGAAAATCGGATGAGCGAACCACCCGAATTTGAACTGCTTCGCCTTTTCGGCAACCGCAACGTCTTCGGGGGAATCGGTTTTCGGCACGTAACCAAACCAGTGAATGACCATCGATAGGCGACCTAATCAGTTCCATGCAACCATGGTGAATTAGTCTCCGAGGTTTCATAGATCCTGTGAAATACTTTCCAACCGGCATGTAATCGCACCTTCCTGCTTACTCTTGAAGCTTTCCTGGTACAAATGGTAAGCTCTCGCGTGAGACTTGAGGATTGTTTGGCCGACGAGATAAACTCCAACGCCAGGCGAGTGGGTCGCTGGTGCTAAGCCAACTCCGCCATGACTCAGTGCTGCGATTACCCAGGGCTCGTTAAAGGTGAACCAAGTTTTCACCTGGAGAATGCAATACTTTTAATTAGGATCTTCACGGAACCATCAAAATCAGCTCACTCACCCTGTCCCCGAAATTCTCGAACAAGACTTTCGCGTAATCCGTGAAATAGTCGACCAGTGCTTCATTTTGCCAGCCTCCGAGTTCCTGCAGGGGCTGTGGCAGGTCCCAGTGGAACATGGTTCCCATTGGTTCGATTCCTCGAGCAATCAGTCCGTCTATCAAATTGTTATAATACCGAATTCCGTCTGGGTTAATCTTGTTTGCGAATCCCGTTGGCAAAATCCGCGACCAGGAGAACGAGAATCGGTAAAAATCAACCTGTGCAAATGGAGTCTCCTAATTGAACAGCATTCGGCTACGTATTTCTGGTTTTTTGCGCAGATACGCACCCCAAGATCTTCCAGCATTTTTATGTCATCCTTGTATTTGTGATACGAGTCACAAGCGACGTCTCCATTGTGTCGCTTCTCGACAGTATCGGGTTTGGAGTGGGTCATGCGGTCCCAGATATTTTCGCCTTTGCCTAAGTTCACAAAATTTATCGGGTAATAATCCCAAGACTGAGATTAGCAGGTGAAGTTTTGAACCGTCACTCACTGAACGTGAAGAAATCGACTAAGAGACTATTCTGCAAAAAATTGAGTTCACTTGCCTTCTTCATTCCAGCCACCTTCTATTTGATACGAAGCTGTTCCAACGCCAAATTTGAACCCCTTAGGAAACGTTGTTTTTTCCGTGCCGACCATGGTCTCAGACTAAGAACATCAGGACAATAAAAAATAATGTAAGGCCCGTTGCTGTGAACACTATGCAAATACAATTATTGTTTGGACAACCAAAGTTCTAAACGAGCACCTTGATGTTCACTTTGAGAATGGATTGAAAATTTTCAACTGATATTTCATAGAGCGACTGCTTCAACTGCCAAATATTAAGTGATTGGTGATATTATAAGTAAGAGTAACTAATAAATTATGTGGTGGGAGCGATTAGTAGTTCTGTAATTGTCTGGGTGGACTTCGTTAGCCGATGACGATAATAAACTCACACATGACAGTTTGATCGAAAATTTATCACAAGGAAAATGTGTATGTAGCGAGATAACGATAACAAATATGATACTTCGCTTAATTTTGTTTATTTGAGGAGTGATTTTTTTTTAATAGATCTGTATGCTCTCATCTTTAAGCTTGTAATTGTCGGATGTGAGTCAGTTCTTTCCTAGATTATTATCGCACTACTCGAAAGATTAATCCAGAAGCCAACTCTCATAGATACATAAAAGGCATCATATGCCAATCCGACCGAGGTCTGACCCCCGACCTCTCCTATTCGGTTCAAGATTTTTTATTTTCTTCTTTCAACTCTAATGATAAAAGTTACTCAGATTTTTTTCAGGTTTTGTGAACAAAATTTTGTTTATTTCCGATTTTTCGAAACGAAAACATCGTTGGCCCAAACTCTAAAATCTGAAAAATATTTTAAAAGTCCAGTATTAGATATCAAAACATTCAAGTCCAAGCCCCAAGCTGGTTGGTGTTCTCCTCAAAATTTTAATTTTATAAAATTACAACCGAATTAAATCTTATTTGCAAGATTGCCATTAGAAAAATAACATAATGAAAAATATTGGACGGAATCGAATAGGTCGAGGACCCAGGTTGATTCGGCGTGAAATGCCTCATAACCTAATTCATATTAAAGAAAACTCGTGAGGTAAGCACTACGTCATGCAGGTGCTATGAGTGGTGTAAAATTGATGAAGTCTTGCGGTAAGGTAAAAGTCATAGATAAGCGAACAGGTACGGTAATTATAGATTTTTTCTTACGCTTTATCAAATCTGTTTATGAGATAATAGGTTACTGATTTGTGACAACGCCCTCACGTTTAATTTGTCGATATTACTTAAAACTTCAGACAAAATTGTGCTAGCATAAGCGACAATACAGTTTTTGTTAATTTTGAACACAGTGGCAACAGGATTGTCAACCCTAATGGGCTTAGGTGGTATTGTCATCCGACAATTATTATATAAATTGTCGTAATTTTTCTTACAGATTCTCTGAGCAAAATGGATGCATCGAACAATTTTTTTTTTTTTACGCTTAACCTGAATGGATCAAAAGCTACTTGTTTAAATGTCGATATCTCCGGTTCCCTTTGTCGTACAGATTGCAGCAAAAACTCATTTTAAAGCTCTTGAATCGTGCTTTCATCTCATTTATTTCAAATCTACAGAATCAACGATTTTCGATTAACTTCAAACAATTAGATTATTTAAACGTGGTTTTCAAGATGATAACCTACTTTGAAAATTTTGAAAAAAATCCGAGCATGTTCCTTGATTCATTCTCTGAAAAATTTTCAAGATTGGAAGTGGAACTCCGACGAAAACTATTTGTAAAAATCTATTGATTCATGAGAGAATCAGAAACATCGAGGTATATTTTTGGCCAAATTCAACCCGCTTGACGTGGCAAACTCACATTAGGATGCAGTGGATTTTGAACAATGATGATATATATGTTTGTAATTCTTCAATATTTGTTTACTATCTGAAGCGAGTTAGTTATAATCAGCAGAAGCAAAAACTATTTATCAATATTCGCCATGAAATAGCGATTACATGTGAAATAAGTCCGATAAATTTTAAGTTTACAAGGAAAAAAAAACGTACCAGCAAATTACAAGAGGGTTAATAAAGTCATCATTTTTATGGCACACATCCACTCACCTCCCAGTTTTCTAGATCACGAACAAGCAAATTGTTATTGCACTTTTTTTTTTTACTAATTCACCAGTTTAACGTTCAGGGCTGTTGACAGCGACGCGCCGGAATCCAAACTAAACTGTCCTGCTTGGCCCAAGCACTTTCCTGTTCTATTCCCGTTAAAAAATATGCCCTCCTTTCGTCTATTTTTGGGTTTGTTTTCTGGGGGCATTCTTTCTCCGCCAAGTCTTCAGGATTCGACAGCCTAGGCGGCATGTCTGTTAGGATCGTTCAACTTTACCCTGCAGCTGGGTTTTTTCGAGCTGGAGTATATCAATTTTTACAAAGTAGAATTATACACAATGACTTTAGCATTTTTTTGTTGATTACCTTTTTCTATGACTTCGTTGTAACCCATGATACAGTAATTATACCAAAATAATGGATATATGATTATATCCTAAGTATAAAGCTAGATGTGATTATAATATGAACATTTTTGGGATTGCCATTGAGGAACTGAGTGTTTTCTCGTAACAATTTACATCGTCCATGCACTTTTTAGCATAGTTACTTTCACAACGAGTATATCTACCGAATTTTCGAATAATGCAAATTGACAGAAACACCAACTTGTTACATTATTATTTTTGATGTTTTTATCCGCAGCTTCATTATTCCACAAAAACCTGAATGGCTATGTAGCGCCAGCTGCAGGCCAGGTGGAAACTGTTGGATTATGAGGTAGATAAATCACTTTTTGGATTTGATGTAGATAGTAATAAGAAAGTATTTATCAAAATTTTATACTGGTTTCTACATAACTGGCATTGTAACACACCGCTTTCTTCGTGTACATCAGACGGCTCGTATCACTGACAAAGTACAACTGCCTTCCACACACCTCGGAGAGGAGAAAAAGAAAAAGAAGTCGTGTGTAATCTTACGAGGTCAAGATGTCATATTTAGTTTATATATAGTACACCCAGTTAAGAAAGATATATTAAAATAAAATAGGGTAAGTACCCAGGACTGAGATTTAAGTAGATGTAGGGAGCTCTAAGAAGCATAAGCGTTTGGCCACAATATTAGACTAACTCAAGGGTATGTAAATCTACTGATATCTACGGAAATCTCGGTAAACATATGATTCTTTAAAATTTAAATCCAAGTTTATCAAACTTATTCAAAATCTATCAAAAAAAATTATACATAGATCCAAAATTTTTTTCCTGGGCTTTCTCTTAGCGTTTATCGACCAATGAAATTGCCAAGTTTTTATCTTTTAAGTCTCTCTTTGCACAGTATTACTTCTCCCTAGAAGGTATCACAGAAAATAATTTTGAACGAGAATACAGAGAAATACAGTGGAGGAAAATCGAGGAAATGAAAATTATAACGCGTATAAAATATAGATATGATATGAAATAATATATGTCAGTAACGGCATATCGTTCATCTACCAGTACTCAGTCACAGGCTGCAGCTTTCGAGTTCTTAAAACATTTTTCCACCAATCCACTGACAGCTTGGGTGTTCGAGTTCTGTTTGAACTATTGAAATCCACATGTAAGATGCCAAAACGCTCTCTGGAAAGTGATTTCCCAAAATTATAAGCTCAAGTCTACCTGCAGGAGAAAGTTCGCTCTGTTTCACTCACGTATATCCTCTATTCCACTCGAAGTTATCGAGAAGGCTCCACATGGTATAAAGTGGCACGTTACACCCATCCCGTTTGACCGCTGTAATGAGTTCCTTCAGGTACGAGTAGAAGTAACCGATCCTCTGATGGTCGGTCAGTGTTCCCGAGTCCGAAACACCGTTCTCGAGAATATAAACAGGTGGGTTTTGGTACTCGTCTTTAATCTGTCTGAGAGTATCTCCGAAGCCGAACGGAGTTACCTGAAATCAAAAGTGGCAATCAGTGAGGAAGGTCCATACCAACGGGTTTTCAAATTTACTATATGCCAACCCTTAGCCAGGCAGAAGCTGTCCGAGGCCAGCTTGGATCCACACTTTTCTCTAGACCAGAGTCAAGACCCCATACGTCGTCTGGTTTTTTTGTTCTAGGTGATACCTCGAAGGTGGTGTAATGATTCAATCCAAAGTAGTCGGAAGTTCCTCTGCAAGCAAAGAATAAGACTTTGAAATAAATGCGCATGGGAATTATATGGATTCCAATCTATTTGGTCGATACCAACCTGATATATTTGATCCAGTTCGGCGAAAATTTCGGTAACCTTGATCTGGGGTAACCTTCGTTTTTGCTGTTACGATCGATGTTACGCTTCATAACTTCAGGGTAGTCTCCGGTTTTTGAAAAAATTGGGTGAGCCATCCATCCGCAGCCGAATTGAAATGATGTTTCGACAGACGCGTTGTCTCCCGGATTCTTGGCTATTTGACCTCCGCAAGGTATCACGATACCGATCTTTCCATTTTGGGATTTCCGGAATTCTCTGTCGTAAATGTGGTACGCTCTGGCGTGGGCCTTTAACACGTTATGGCCGCACATGTACCCCCCCGTCGGAGCGAGTTGTTTTCCTGAAAATTGTCATCTTGAATAAAAGAGCCTCTGCCTGAAGAAAGAAAAAAGAAGAAAAAAGGAAGAAGAAAGAACGCATCCTAAAATACCTGGAGCCTTACACCCATCCTCATAACCCTCCGTGCAAAATGAATTTGGCTCATTTATCGTTGCAAATATTTTCACCTTCGGTCCAAGCTCCCGGAATACCACCCTTGCATAGTCGCCAAACCACTTGACTATCATGTCGTTCATCCAACCACCTTGTTCCTCGATCACCTGTGGGTGATCCCAATGATAGAGAGTGACTAAGGGTTCGATGTTGTTGCGGAGTAGTTCGTCAATCAGATTTTTGTAGTAACGAATTCCATCCTCGCTGACTTTGTCAGCGTAGCCAGTTGGCAAGATGCGAGACCAGCTGAGCGAAAATCGATAGTGATCGAGCTGAGCGTGAAATGAATAAAAAGTTTAGTGAAGCGTGTTTGGGATACACATTTTCAGGTGAAATGAGTATTCGTGTACTAACTCCAATCTCCTTGAGCCATTTAACATCTTCCTTGTATTTGTGGTACGAGTCACAAGCAATGTCACCGTTACTATTATCTACAATACGCCATGGTTCTCTGTGCGTGAAATTATCCCACACACTGTGACCTTTATCTGTGGATTGTAATGTAATATGAATTATAAAAAAAAATGAGCCGTCACGGGACGCCTGGCAGATGTGAAACATCGACATTATTTTGTAAAATTAAAATTAATTATAATTAATAATCAATTTAAAAAAATTAAAATTAATTAAAATTAATAATCAATTAAAAAAAATAATTTGTTTTTAAGTAAAACATAGGTTATGCGTACCGTAGTAAACAACACTGTATACACTATGGAGTATACACTATAGGTATCCGAGCTCAGTGTGGCGAGAGAGATGGCTTGACGCCGGATCGAGTGGGAAGAGAATCGTACAGTCGATTGCGCATGGCGACGCGTCGCCACACCGTACACACTACTACATATAGACTGTATATATATACCATCATATAGCGTGGCGACGCGTCGCCACGGCATGCGTCGCCACGCCAGAAATCGGTTTTACGTGCGGCTATAGATGTTTCACATCAATAAATCAAATTTTAAGAGAATTGAACGTTTTTCAAAATCACTTGCAATTTGCAAGCTCCATACCACTTGCGTTCCAGCCGCCTTCAATTTGATACGACGCTCCTGCAGCTCCGATACGAAATCCCTCAGGAAAGGTAAGATAATCATCGTCGTGACAGAAAATGCTAAGAGTAAAGCAAATATGAGGATTATGCATAAGGTTTTCACGGTTGATATCACAACTTGAAGTTCAGTTGGTACTTACCTTGAGATCAGCAAGGAGTACAACAAAAGACTCCAGCAGAGTGTAGACGTCATAATAGAAACCGAGTTATTTTGAAGTTGGGGTAACAGTTCAACTTTACTGATCGTATTTTTTCTTTTTTCTTTCGATTATCAAGTACCGGTCTCGTCGTCCGCTTGACCTCTATGGAATTGCCTTTTCAAATCGATGGAACGTGATTCTTAATCAACCATCACTAACAAACTGAGTTGAGAAACTGAGCATATCTCGCTCGTTCGCGGACGGTACTTGATATCAGTGGAGTGATTCATTTCACAACGGGAGGATAATAAGCCCGCTGCAATAATTTATTCCATTTGGGAGCATCGCCAATACCACAGCTTTGTCCATTGTAGTTACTAGGTTGAGTAATTCAGGTTGAAAATAACGTCTGAATGTTGTTGAGATGATCGAAATTTTCTCCCTTAGCTTACTGGGATGTCTACAGGGTCATTTACTGGCTGCTGAGAACTTCATTGAGAGAACAGGCTGCGTCCGTCGCATTTGTTTTCAGCATCAAATAATTGTGCCTGTATATTGTATGCACGCTGTTTATTTGAGAAATGAAACTCAAGATAATCCAACATTCACATACTCATATCTCTATATCAATATGATAACGATATCATGCTACAAACAGGAATGGGAGTAATGATGTATGTATTTTATTTATCTCTAGTGGAAATTGAAGATTAAGTATTGTCGTGATACAAAAGATCATTTACCCTGCACCAGTTATATTATCAAATCCTCGGCATATTGATAATATTGAATTTATAATTTATAATTTTTGATAATGAATGCTTGGACCTTCCGTGTGTAATCTATTTATCTCATAGTATTAGGAGAAAAAAGTTACTTTCGGTCGAGATTACCATACGTGGTAATTGACCAATGAAGATAACACAAACGAATCACTCTAGAAATGTATTCGTATCTCGCAAGACTAATTTCGCTTTTTGAATATCTTCTTGATGTCCGGTCACAAAGTCTGCTGTCTTACAATTAGTGAATAATAGTTATTTACACATCACGTATTCGTGTGAATATTCGACGTTAACAAATTATTCTAACTTCAATTGGTCAGTAAATGTTTGAAATACATCGATTATCACAGAACTCGGTAATAAATAACCTTCTTTCGAAATACGATCGTTCTTCAGTCAAGCTGCTTATCAACCAAATTCCTAACGTCTAGTACCGTTACTAGGAACATCCTGAAGTGTACGTGTACTCATGACTTCTTGCCACCATGACGTAGATAGTTTAGCTGATCTTGTTCTGTTTGAACTGTTGAAATCAACACTTATAATGCCGAATAATTCTCTGTAAATTAAAACAACCAAGGATGTAACCATATTACAATATAATTCAGATAAATGTTTATATACAAGAAAATATACCCACGTGTAGCCAGCATTCCACTCAAAATTGTCAAGAAGTGACCAAATAGTGTATGCCACGACATTGCAGCCATCATCGTTGATGGCTGTGAGCATCTCGCTGACGTATTCGTAATAATAATTAATTCGTCGATAGTCTTCCAATTCGCCGGTGTCGGAATATCCGTTTTCAAATACATACAACGGTGGATTATTATACTGGTCTCGAATCATACGCAAAACATTACCGAATCCTTCTGGCAATACCTGTGAACCAATAAAATTACTTCAGCGAAACCGAATTCAAGCGTTTTCAAATTCATAATTCTAATAGTTTTTCCAACACGTACGTATAACCATGAAGAACTACCAGCTGACCAGCTGGAATTGGTATTTTTTATTATGCCACTATCCCTGGTATATATGCCAAGCTCTTCGGCTGTGTCAAATATGGGCATACTTGACGTGTAGTGATTGAGACCAAAGAAGTCTGCTGTTCCACTGTAAAATAATTGCGCCGAAACGTTATTACTCAAGCACGTTAATTATGGCAAAGTTTTGACGGTATACGAACTTTATGTACTCTATCCAATCCTGTGAAAATTCGGGTAAACGTGAAAATGGGTAATTTTCGAGTGCACTGACATAGGCCACTCTCGTTTTCACAATTTCTGGATAGTCTCCGACATAAATGGGGTGCATAATCCAACCGCAATCGAACTGAAAGTGTCGTTCGATGGATTCTTCGGTTACGTTGTCCCCTGGCACCCAACCGGCACAGGGCGTCACTATTCCTATTTGGCCTTCTTGAATCGCACGGAATTCGTCATCGTACAGATGATACGCTGTCGCATGAGCTTTCAGAGTATTGTGAACGCACAGGTAATGGCCCATATTTTCTAATATTTTTCCTGAATTGAAATTCACTTACATCAGTACTTCGCACTGGGTTCTAACTCCCTTTTAATAACGAATAGTCATCGTACCTGGAGCTTTTTTAGTAGTCGAGTTGTATCCTTGTTCGCAATATACTTTTGGCTCGTTAATTGTGATGAAGGTTTTCACCATGGGTCCCAATTCTTCGAAAAGAACCCTGGCGTAATCGGTATACCACTCCACCATTAATTCGTTTGTCCATCCACCCAAATCTTCGAGAATCTGAGGATGGTCCCAGTGATATATTGTTACGATGGGCTCGATACCGTTTGCCACTAGTAACGTGGTCAGATTTTTGTAGTATTGAATTCCATCTTCACTGACTTCATTCGCAAAACCATTTGGAAGTACGCGTGACCAGCTGACCGAAAAACGGTAGAAATCCAACTGGAACGTTTAATTGTCGAATCAATTTCTTTTCGCACATTATTCCGACTGTTTTGATGCTGACCCCTAGATTTTTCACCCACTGCACGTCTTCTTCGTATTTATGATAAGAGTCACAGGCCACATCTCCCGTACTTCCGTCTGCTATGTTTTCCGGTTTGTTGTGTGTGAACCAATCCCAAACATTTTCTCCTTTGTCTGTAATAAATTGATGTAACATTCTAGTTTATAATGAATAACAACCTGACATTGCCGTAGGTACAGAAGTTGAATACTCACCGCTGACATTCCAGGCCCCTTCTATTTGGTAAGATGCGGTTGCAGCACCAATGATAAAATTTTCCGGAAAACTAAGATTTGCACCTTGACACTCGTGTAGTCTGTGGAAATTTAATAATTAGAATACTGTGCTAGGGTCAAAGAATATTGAAAAAACTTACTTTGTGAATATTACACAGCAAATAACAATTCTCCGTAATTCTTTCATGATTAGGCTGCGGTATCACATTGACAGTATGCAGCACACTCAATTCAACATTCGCATTTATAGGAGGGGCATTTAACTGGACCGATAGTGAAATTGTATATACATATATAATAGTATATATCGTATGTAAGCCAACTCTTGACATTGTCAACTCTTTGATAACCGTTGAATTCAGTCAATCACATTTTTTATAAGATAATGGGTATCATACCATCAGTTGTAACCATTTTTTCATACCGTACATTTATGAGAGCTTTGATGGTATCCAACAACTACCAGTACCAACGATATGGCATCACTACCTTTTTATTAGATTCATACTGTAATTCCGAAGCATTTATGACTCGTAGAATTTGCGGGGCTCATTTTTACAATTATCTCTGTAACCCTGAGTTCAAATTCAGTACTGTAATTCTGCTGTTATCACCGTACACTGAAAAGGAGAAAATTTTTTCAGAAAAATACTAATTCAATCGCAATTGTCGTCTAAGATAGACGCGATTCTCTGTAGTTAATAGAATAGATCGCGGCTGTAAACAAAAAGTGCTGGAAAATTGAGTTTTGATATTGTCGTTTGTCCGTGTTATAGGAAACAGGTTATTAAAAAAATATTATCTGGTTCTAGAGATGATTCTCTCGTGATTTTATTCCACACTTTTGGTACGTCTTCTTCCTAGTAAATATTCGTCAAGCCTGAGGAACTGAGGCGCTGAACAAGAATCGGTTATTCATTCGTACCTGTCGCTCTGGATACATAAGAGCGTAATACTTATGAACATAAGCAATTCAGGTTCGACAAATCGTCTTTGCACATGACGAAACCAACACGTGTAACAAAGAGGCAAAGTAAAGATAAAAATCAGTGTAACTATTTTGTTAGTTGAGATGCATCGGTGCTCATCAAGTAGGCTAACGGGTACTGTTGGCAGTTGGAACACTTTGAAGTGTCCGAGTACTGATGACTTCTTGCCACCATGCCGTGGAAAGCTTTGCCGACCTTGTTCTGTCCGAACTGTCAAAGTCCACTCCGACGATGCCAAATAATTGTCTGTGAATTAACAGTATAAATATTTTGCTCAATTATGCCATGATGAAAAATTATCCTGAAAAAGTACTCACGTGTAACCAGCTGTCCATTCGAACTCGTCCAGAAGTGACCAAATTGTGTATCTCACAACGTTGCAGCCGTCATCCTGAAAGGCTGTGAGTAACTCGGTGATGTATTCGTAGTAATAACTGATCCTGCTGTAATCATCTGATTCCCCAGTGTCAGGATATCCGTTTTCCAGGACCCATACTGGAGGATTATTGTATTGGTCTCGAATCATGCGTAATAGGTTACCGAATCCGGCTGGTACAACCTGAAAATGGATTTAATCAGTACGGTCTTATAATCGGAAGTGTGTTTCATAGGATCGTTAAAAAGATAATTACGTGTAACCACGCAGCACTCCCAAGTGACCAACTTTCATTAATAGAAGCAATTATACCACTATCTATTGTATATATACCAAGATCCTCGTTTGAATCGAACACAGGCATGCGAGACGTGTAATGATTCAGGCCAAAGAAATCTGCGGTTCCACTGTTGAATTGAAACTTTCGTGAATCAATCTGCTTGAATAACTAACCACATTAATTGCCCAAGTATTTGATCAAATACTCACTTAATGTACTCTATCCAATCATCTGAGAATTCTGGCAATCGTGAGAATGGATAACCTTGGAGAGCGCTTATGTTGGCTATCCTAGTCTTCATTATTTCTGGGTAGTCCCCAACAAATATTGGATGCATTACCCAACCACAATTAAATTGAAAATATCTCTCAATGGAATCGTCAGTCACGTTGTCCCCTGCCACCCATCCATAACATTGTGCCACGATGCCTATTTGACCATTTTGTGTTGATCTATATTCATCGTCGTACATATGATATACTGTCGCGTGAGCTTTTAAGGAATTGTGCATGCATATATAGTGCCCCATGTTTTCCAACTCTTTACCTGTTTGAATATGTTACTGTAGAAGGCCGTCTATTACCTAATATATTATTCCAAGTTACTGGCGACGAGCACTTTACCTGGAGCAAAATAAGTGGTGTTGTATCCAACTGCACAGTAGGATTCAGGCTCGTTGATTGTGACGAAGGTTTTAACCAGGGGCCCCAGTTCTTCAAAAATGATTCTGGCATAGTCAGCGTACCACGTCACCATCAACTCGTTGGTCCATCCTCCCAAATCTTCAAGAATCTTTGGATGCTCCCAGTGATATATAGTTACGACTGGTTCGATACCGTTATCGATCAGAGCTTGGGTTAAATTTTTGTAATATTGCAGCCCATCCTCACTGACTTCGTTTGCAAAACCGTTTGGAAGTATGCGTGCCCAGCTTACCGAAAACCGGTAAAAATCCACCTGAAAGATTTATTCTTTGAAATATTTAATAGCAAAGTTATGTGGAGACGGCCGTCTCTTGACATTGTTTGCAACACAAGTTTGGCAGGTACCTCCCGAATGTCGAATGGAAGTACCTGGTTGCGTGTTATTCGCCTTTCTTAAGTGTTAAAGCACAGCTTGAGTTCCGCTTCCTGAGATTAATCATTAAACACTAGCACCGAGACAAGTCTCGTGGCTAAGACTGGAGTTCAGATTACGTTTTCCAATATCGATTCATTTGATGAAGATATGTATACAATGTTGAATGTGATGCACAGAAGTTTGGTAGTCTAAAGACAATGAAATGGTTTAAGTAATGTTTGACCAGCAGATAGTAAATGAGCGAACGGGTGTTTGGGTAAAGAGGAATTTAGGTGGGTAAGTCAGAAGGTGGTCTGCAGCCTGGCCGTCGATTTTTACAAGCCTGCAGCCAAGGAGTCCAGCACTTGATTTACCGTATAGTCCGTTGGGTGTTCTGGCGGGAAAGATCACGGCGATTCTCTCCTGTCCCAGGCTGGTAAACACGTGGATCCCTTTTTTACTCTAGGAACAAGGCGCGAACGAGCTTGTGAGCCGGCCTTAGTGAGAACTTTTGTCAGCCGCCTCGTCGACGTTGACTGGTTTTCGGCAGTCAAGGTTTTCCGTAGGTCAAGCCGATCAGCCTGTCACGGTGCAATTTTGACTTTGGTGGAAGTTATTGAGCAATCGGGCACTATACACTCTTGGCATGGCATTGCTCAACCAGGCGCAAGTTCGGTAACTTAAATGGACCACCTTCCAACTCACCTACTAAAGTTGGCCCTGATTGCCCATGGAATTCTTCGTTGACGCGGCACAGGGATGATTGGGACATCCGCGGTCGCTTGGTGATGGAACTGGAGGCTCGATTGTAACAGTACATCGGTGATCACAGGTATTTAAACTTACTCCCAGCTCTTTCAGCCACTGTATGTCTTCTTCATATTTATGGTAGGAATCGCAGGCTATATCTCCATTACTTCCATCTGCGATGTTTTCCGGATAGCTGTGTGTGTACCAATCCCAAATACTTTCTGCCTTATCTACATTCATGGCACAAAAAAACATTATGCGTGAAAAACAGTTTTGAATTCCCGAAAACAAATACCGAATACTTACCACTTACGTTCCAGGCTCCTTCTATTTGGTAGGATGAGGTGGCAACACCAATTGTGAAATTCCCAGGAAAACTGAGATTAGCGGCTTGGCATTCTTTTAACCTGGGAAAACTGCCAGATTAAAAGACTTCATCTTAATTAGGACATAATGCAGTAATTGCTCTTACCCTGTGAAGATTATACAGCAAATTACAATTTTCCACGTATGTTTCATTATTGAAATGTAATGTTCCATCAATAGAATTCAAGATGATTATTCGTTAGCAAATGGCTCGTTTCCTTGAGTTCAAAATGTTTTCATTAACACTTGGAAATTCCCCTCCCCAAGTTTTCCATCTTATCAGTACCAAAATTGACACGATTAATCACATAAGGCGTTAAAATTTGTTGACTTAAATGGCAACTGATTGCTATCATGTATATCTCTATACTTCGCTAGAAATCATTTTATATCACTGTTGTTATCTGGGAATCGATACTGAATGTAAGAACTCAATATAGTTTTTGCATAAATGATAAATGTCAAAAATGTTGTGTGGTGAATCGGCCTGTCAAATGTTATCGTCAAACGGCCGTGAGTGATGATTAATTTTTGTGACAAAGAAGTATCGCACTTGATAAATAGTATAAGCTTCAAGATTTTCGCATCTGCGAAAATGAATTGAAGTTCGTTTAGAAAAAAAATACCGCCACCTGATAATTAAATAAGGTATGAGGAACAAACACGTCCAGTGAAACTTTGCTTTCAGGTTGATCGTTCCGAAGTTACGGCTTGGTAAAGTATTAATTTGTTAAAAAACAAACTTTGAATTAGTCTTAAAAATAAAATAATAAATACCACCCCTACATATTCGAACGAGGAACAAAAAGGTTCGGCAAGACATTGTCCTCTGAATGATTTTCCCGTGCTACAGCATGATAAAGTTCAGTTTTGCAGATGCAGAAATCTTAAACACTGTGAAAACAGTTCGTAATCCTGTATGAATAAGAATGGAGTCAAAGCCTTCCGAGTGATGGCTTTATTTAAAATCATTCGTTTAACGTCAAAACCGTGCGGCTTTACTGGCATTATCTGTATAATCTAATCAGGTATTTAAAACGTAAGGATTGTAGTAGTGCAGTAAAGACTTATTGTTAGGCCAAGCCGCTTTCGCTAACGATTTGTGCGTAAAAGTTTACTGAAATTTATCTCTCTTGAAGCTTCGAATTTGGTCAGTTAGATAGAAATTGATCTTGAAAAATTTAGAACATTGAAAGAAATAAAGGATGCAGAAAGGGAAAAATTTTTGATTCGAAAAAAAGTATTTTCGAGTAAATTCCTCAGAAGCATAAGTGTGAAGTCTGATGCTGATGATGGATTGATTTTTTTATTTTTACGTAATAATTGATCAGTTGAGTTAAATTGGACTCGAAAAAACATTCGTCACTTGGCACGTTTTTACGACCTTGCAGAGGGAGCAGGCGTCCAGCGGGCGTTGATATTTATTTGCGCTTCGTCACGCTGGGCTGAAGCCATGACATTTTTACATCTAAATGCTTACATTTGAAGATCATACGACACAACTCTCACCACTTACATTTATATATATATATATATGATATATTCATGCCAAAGGATCATGCACGACGATAAATTTGCCTAACGGCGAGTACTATTCGCGGTTGGAACCGCCTGAAGTTCTCGCGTGCTGAGTACGTCTTGCCACCAGGTAGCGGAGAGCTTGGTCGATCTCGTTCTGTTGGAACTATCAAAGTCCACTTGGTGAACACCGAACAGTTTTCTGCAAATTGAAAATATGTAAGAAATAGATGTGGCCTAGGTTACTCTTCAAAATAAACCGAATACTAAACTCACGTGTAGCCATCAGCCCATTCAAAATTATCGAGGAGTGACCAAATCGTGTAACCTTCAATGTTGCAGCCATCGTCGTTGATGGCTGAGAGCACTACGCTGAGGTGGTCATAATAGTAGCTGATTCGATCGTAATCGTCAGATTCACCTTCGTCGGAATATCCATTTTCCATAATCCATACCGGCGGGTTGTTGTACGTATCCCTAATCATTTGCAGCAAATTGCCCAATCCCTCTGGTACTACCTATGTATTAATTACATTCATTTAATGGCGTGATGTCAATTACCCAAAGAATCGCAATACAATAATCCACAAATCCATTGATATTTACATATAACCAATCCGAAGCTCCAACTGACCAACTGCTGTTAACATTTTCGATTATACCACTGTCTATGGTGTATATACCAAGGTCCTCATCTGAATCGAATACAGGCAACCGAGAGGTGTAGTAATTAAGACCGAAGAAATCTGCCGTCCCACTGTGGAATAAAATCGCTACTAGGTCATTTCTTCCGCCTAAATGACGAATAATCGTTTATGACAGAGTATTCGATACGTACTTGATGTACTCTATCCAATCGTCCGAAAATTCCGGAAGACGCGAGAATGGATAGCCTTCGAGCGCACTGATGTTGGCTATTCTAGTTTTCATGATTTCCGGATAGTCCCCAGCGAAAATCGGATGCACCACCCAACCACATTTGAATAGGAAATACTGCTCTATGGTTTCGTCGGTTACGTTGTCCCCTGAGACCCATCCTCTGCAGTATGCGACTAAACCTACTTCACCGTTTTGTGTTGCTCGGAATTCGTCGTCGTATATGTGATAAGCTGTAGCGTGGGCTTTCAAGGTGTTGTGTATGCAAATGTAGTGCCCCATATTTTCCAAAATTTTTGCTGTACAAAAATCATACTGCGGTAAGTTCCTCTGAAAATAATAATCAGCAATGTTATTGATCACGAGCTCTCATACCTGGAGCAAAGCGAGTTGCGTTATATCCATTTAGGCAGTAGGACGTGGGCTCGTTGATTGTAATGAATCGCTTAACGTAGGGCCCCAATTCTTCGAAAATTATTCGAGCGTAGTCGGCGTACCACGTCACCATCAACTCGTTGGTCCATCCGCCCAACTCCTCAAGAATCTCCGGATGGTCCCAGTGATATAGTGTTACGACTGGCTCGATATCGTTAGCGATTAGCAATTGGCTGAGATTTTTGTAGTACTGAATCCCATCCTCGCTGACTTCGTTTGCGAAACCATTTGGCAGTACGCGTGACCAGCTGATTGAAAACCGATAGAAGTCGACCTGGAAAAGTGATCGTTAAAAGAGAGTTCTTGAATTGCTTATACTGCGCGTATCGAAACTTACGCCCATATTCTTTAACAGCGCCACGTCTACTTCGTACTGATTATAAGAGTCGCAAGCCACGTCTCCATTACTTCCGTCTGCTATACTATCGGGGTAATTGTGGGTGAACCAATCCCAAACATTTTCTCCCTTATCTGTAACGATGCAGATGATCGAATAATTTGGTAGAAAAATTATTACCGAGATTTATTATGGAAAAGCTTAGTAGTTACCGCTGGTATTCCATGCTCCTTCTATTTGATAGGATGCTGTGGCAGCGCCGATTGAAAAATTGCTGGGAAAAGTGAGATTTGCCGCCTGACATCTGGAAATTCTATGAAAAGTGCCGGAATTAAAACCCTGCCCCAAATTGAACAATATCACATAACTTACTCCGTAAGAATTACACAGCATATGACACTTATCCACAAATATTTCATGGTGAAAATTGTGGAGACCTCTCGCGGTGTCTCAACAGGTTAGTAATCGGCGAATGGCTTGTTTCCGACACCCACTGGGTTTTATTATCACATAAATTTGGCCCTATCATGTTGTGTAATAATATCATTCTAACATCAATAAAACTTTTCAAAGATTAACTGATCGGTCATCTCAAGTGGCTGTAGATGGTAATCTCGCTTTCTTACTCGTGCCGCGAAGAGCCACCTAATTGACGTCATATAGTCAACGGTTCCTCATTTCAAACTATAGCACCTTGCCATTGCCAATTACTACTTTAATATCGTGAGTGTTATTGTACCCGCATCGCAACACTGGATCCGGTTAATAACTTATTGCCGGTATTAAGTGTTAAGCGTATTTCAGTGTTCGAGAACGGGTTGAGTTATTTATCACTGCACGAGAAAAATAAGAGTAGCACAACTTTCGACAATGAGAGACTGTAAAAGATATTTCGACGAACTGAATGTCGATAAACTTGTGCGAAGGAAACGCGTGTCAAGTTAGATGGGTATCTAGTTTCCAATTCTTTTTCGAGTATCATGCAAGCAGTATTTCTACCACAATTATTATACGAATAAATGAATAACATGGAATCCTGACTCCGAGCATATATAATTTTTTATTTTACATTTTAAACCTAGTTTTAAATTAAGTATTCCTTATTTTCCAGTCGTAATGAATTAAAACTTCATCAACCCGCTGAAATTATTACAAAAACATGTACCGTACAGGTTTGCAAGTTTTATTCGTGCGTTCTATTGATACGGCTTATACCGGTTCGCGGCTGCATTTAAGATAAGGTAAAACGTCTGAACGGAAACTTGCAGAGTTTTATTTAATTTGAATAGCGTCTAAATGAATAAAGTATTTCAAGCAAACGTGACGCATTCGAGAATAAATGCCGCCGTTGAAAGATGACATTACAGGTCGTGCACTGTCCGTAGTTTCAAAATTTCATTGACGGTGAGTGTTATACACTGGTAGGAACATCTTGAACAGTTCGTGTCTCCATGACTGATTTCCACCAGGATGTTGATAATTTTGATGATCTAGCCCGATCTGGATCGGTGAAGTTCACACTGACGATACCGAAATTTACTCTGAAAGTAAAAGATCATTTAATCTTCAGTTACACGCTTAGACTAGAGCGGCGAACGCTTCTATCATATTCCAATAAACAAGCATGTTTTTCTGATTGACTTACGTATATCCATCCGACCATTCGAAGTTATCCAGTAGACTCCAAGCGGTATACCTAACAACATTGCAGCTGTCGTTCTGAATGACCGATAATAGCTCCGTCATGTAACCATTGTAGTAAGTGATCCGAGCATAATCGTCCAGCTCTCCAAGATCGCAGTACCCATTTTCGTATACGTGAACTGGGGGATTATCGTACTCGTCTCTGATCATGCGGAGTAAATTGCCGAATCCTTCGGGTGTATCCTGGATGATCAATCAGTTAATTCTATCGCATTGTCCCAATGAGTGCTTTATGCTCAATCGGGCCTGTTCTTCATAGTCAACACTTACATACATCCAGGAAAGACTGCCATGCGGGTAGCTCGTATTTACAGATCTTATAATACCACTGTCGATATTATATATACCAGACTCTTCGTCTGGATCAGCACTTAGGACGTAAGATGTGTAGTGATTCAAACCGAAGAAGTCGGCTGTTCCACTGTAAGATAGTGAGAAATAAGCTTATAGGTATCTTACGGATGCGATCATTTGGAGTCTTATTTAAAGTGATGTTTAACGGGATACGAACTTGATGTACTCCACCCACTCATCTGAAAATTCCGGCAGACGCGAAAAGGGGTAACCTTCGAGTTCGCTGATCATAGCTATTCTTGTTTTCACGATTTCTGGGTAATCTCCGACGAACAGGGCATGCGCGATCCAACCGCAATTGAACTGAAAAGCTTGGTTGATCAAAGTCGCGTTACTGTCATCATTCGAGAACCATCCATCGCAAGCAGTTGTTAGGCCTATTTGACCCTGTTGTTCTGATCTAAATTCGTCATTGTACATGTGGTAGACTGTCGCGTGAGCCTTTAATGTGTTGTGAATGCATATGTAATGCCCCATGTTCTCCAATATCTTCCCTGAATTGAAATATTGTTTTGTAAAAATTGAGTTTTCATCACATCGTTCACCCGGTTATAAGACAATGAATCGAGTTTATCAGAGACCTGGAGAATGTTTTGTGCTGTTGTACCCATTCAAGCAATAAACCGAAGGCTCGTTGATCGTGATAAATGTTTTTACGAGAGGTCCAAGTTCCTCGAAAATAACTCTTGCATAATCTGCGAACCACTCCACCATAAGTTCATTTGTCCATCCTCCCAACTCTTCCAAGATCAGCGGATGATCCCAGTGATAAATGGACACGACTGGTTCGATGTCGTTGGCCAAGAGTTCTTCAGTCAAATTTTTGTAATACTGAATCCCCTCCTCACTGATCTCATTTGCGAACCCGTTTGGAAGCACGCGAGACCAACTGATCGAGAATCGATAAAAATCAAACTGGAAAACGATTTACGCATTAACTGGAAGTGAGTTAAATTACGCATGCTGCAACTGATAGACTCACTCCTATATCTTTCATTATCTGCACATCCTCCTTGTAATTGTAGTAAGAATTGCAGGCAATGTCCCCGTTGCTTCCATCTACGATATTCTCGGGATAGTTGTGTGTCCACCAGTCCCAGATGTTCTCACCTTTGTCTAAAATGATTTATTTTTTAGTATCATGGATTTGAAACGCTTGTATTCAGGAGTGAACACACAGAAATTTATCTCACCGCTAATGTTCCACGCTCCTTCTATCTGGTAGGATGAGGTTGCTGACCCGAGAGTGAAATTCTCGGGAAATGTGAGATTTGTGACTTGCGCCTCAGGCACTCTACTGGCAATCAGACAATTGGATTAGACGAATTGTACTTATTGTGACTTTATTCACGAAACTTACCTGCAAATGAGTATCACACAGATGACAATAATATTCACGAACCCCTTCATGACGAAACTCCCGGATGGCAATCCTCAGTAATTTGCAACTTATATTCGTAAATGCTAAACCCCCACTGAAGTTGCCACAAGGGACATCGACTCTCATAAAATGTAATCCAATATTTTTAGCAAATATCTCAGATTAACTTATCGCGTGCCATATCGTTAATACGGCTCGATTTCCATCGATTAAAATGTTAAGTTGAATTATGGCACCCGTGTGACACAGGCTTATTTTTTCATAAGGCACGAATGCAGTTCAACCAATTATATCACCTGTAGTTGCTAAAGTGTAACGGTATATTCGTCACGACTTGACATATTTTCGTATTCCTTGCTGTGCTTGGAAGAAAATGGTACGACCAAGTGACAACTATCCCATGCCTAGATGAAGCGGCATTGCTATATCGTCTTTTACTTAATAATATAGTTAATTGACTATGAAATGGTGATATTTTTCTTACTGTAAGACAGGTTCATTTACTAATTGAAACATAGGTATAAATATTATAAATTGTCGAGTGTAAAGTCTAGTAAATTTTTGTATTCATCATTCGAAAAAACAAACTGCTCCAAAATGCTCTGTGAACAGAGGTACATTTTGAACTCGACTCACGTGGTCTTTCAGCAACCAATCACAGCCCGTCGAGCCCGGGCCCGAGCAGCTGCTGGCAGATGCCAATAAGCTTACTTTCTCGTATCTGTGTTCATGCTTAACTGTGACTTCTTTGTCACGCTCATTTGATGCTCATAAAATCTTTATTCGTGACAGGTAATTATTTAAAACCGTCGTATTCATCAGGATTTTTGCACATATTTACAATATTAATTAATAAATCTGCTATGAAGACTACAAAGTGCCTAAAGTAAATTTTTCAAGCCAATTGCGATAAGAATTGAGTTTTATTTTTTCTGTCGCGTATTACTCAAGCACAGAGTGGAATATTTTCAGTGAGTCGCAACGATCCTTAAGTCGATCGAGCTTTTACGCCAAGATAATCCATCGATGGTTGTGGTTAATAAAAGTAACCTTTGATTGCACTTGTGTAATGAAAAATGTACGAAGCAATCATATCGATGAAGTCCAATGAAGTTGGACCTAGCTCTTCGTCGCTGCCACGATAAACTCTGACATCAGGTTTTACGTTGTTTTGCAGACACAAATATAATCTTCTACTCCCCAGTTTCTAGCTTGATTCTAAGAAGAAATGTCAATATCGAAAAAGCATTGGAATAATCGGTTGTCCTGTACTTTACAAACTTAAAATAAGACTTTTCAGCAAATACTTGGGACCGTTAACGTGAACGAAACATCGTAATTCCTAGCTTGTGCCTAATTCCTTAATTCATTACACATCGTCTTTGTATTCTGTTCTACAAATTACAGGCAAGATCTTGCAAAAACTTTAATATAATGGGCATCAGCTATAATAAATTGGATTTGTCGAATTTTATGAGTTTCTATTGCTTTTCTTATTCATATATTTCAGCAATACGATTCAATCAAAGTCAAGATCCAATCAAAATCCTTTATTTTATATTGATTCTCTAACAGTGACCCAAAGATCGACACAACCTCATCCACTACTAAATTTTTTTGGATCATCTTTTAATTTGTTCCGTTAGTTTTTTTAGCGTTTTTATTGGGATTATGACCTAAGTTTAGTGTGAGAACTGTATGGAATCAAGTACCAGCCAATTATCGAATACTGTTGGAGTGATTCTTTCCCTGTCATCAGTCAATGTAACTCGGTTGTCAAAAGTATTTCACAGCAGAGTCAAAATTCGACTAAATGGACCATCAATTTGTTTTTCTATTCTCCCATTTATTTCACAATTTTTCAGTCATCCCAGCTGTAAAACGATATAATGGGTTGTTCAGCGTTAGCCAGTAATGCGTTGCAATAAAAGTTCCTACAAGGATGCGATTTATGGTAAAAAATATTACAGATAATCTGAAATACAGATAATACTGATCTTTGGCTAATCATACAGCTGATGATAACAGTAATCCAAGAATTTTTCACGGTTACCGTAAATCCGAATAGATCAGTGATATAATTATTATTCAATGGAGGGCAATAATTCAATATATGCTACATTTTAATGCTCCGTATTGCAGGAAATAATTGCAACGGAACCATAATCTTATAATTATAAAATTTATAAAATGATGGAACGTTACAAGCGTCGCAAAAAATAAAATGATAAAGTTGGGAATCAGGCTTACGCGACGACCACAAGTAATAAAACAAACAATAATGGTCATATTCTACAGTTATTGAAACACGCCCCAAGATATCCGCTGATATTTATGGTTAAGCCTTATAATACACATTTGCTCGCAATCAAAGATATACGTATATGCGGCGCATTAATCACGCACCGTATGTACGTAAATACAAGAATTTTTATCTTATGCAGCATGATATACGAAAACGTTACATAACCGTCATATACCTGTATTAATTGTAAACCTGAACATAGTCCCACCTTTCTTACGTAAGAGGATTGAATCTTACTCTGGGATAATTTCGCTGATACGTGACGTCGAAATCGTGATGAACCTTCAATTGGTACAATCATATCGATGTATAATCCCACTGTTATACAATGGTGCTGAGAAGAATATGTAACAAACAACACTTCGTATCAAAGGTCACTTATTATTAGTCCCGGTAATAATACTTGATAAAATTCTGGAGCTGACTATGACGTACAAGAATATTTACATTTCACGTTTCTTATCTGATTTTCCCGATTTCGATCAAAGGATACTGAACAATACGAGATAAATCAATTTGGTGCGATTGCAGGCTATCTGCAGTTCGATCAAACATGTTTTTTCACTTGATAACTGGGCGCTGATCGCAATCCTAAAACGTGAGAAATTGGTTTTGATTAATAAGCAGGTGATAAAAAGTGATAGATAAAGAATGTCAAGCACTCTTAGACATCACTATCAGGCATAATATTTGTGGTTCAACATGTGATTTGATGTCGTATTCACTGTACATGATATATTTAAAAGTATCCAGTACGCCAGATACCGACTTTGACAATTTCCTATATTTCCGCCAATCTATCGATATCCAAAATTGTACGTTAGCTACTAATTTTGGGGGAACTTTGTCGTTAACGAACGAAGTCCATTTCAATCTGTGCCATAGTTTGCGGGGCAGCATAAAATTAGTATTATGGATTTCAAATCTATCAAGTTTCTAAGAAATTATTAAAATATTGTAGAAATACTCAATTCATTAGCGTGTACGCAATTTTCTCAGTTCTGAACTCGTGGTGAAAATGCAAACGATATTTCCGCTGCTGTAGGTACATGCTGGTTGCTGGGCTTTCGTACCAAAAAAATTTTTATTTTCATTAGATTTCAAAACATGAGAGTCTCTGCATAAAAGTTCAGTTTTCGAATATATATTTGCATAGAGATCGAATGATATAATTTCAAACGGTTTACTACAGTTAAAAATGACTTAAAATAGAAGCCTAACAACGTAAAAAAGTATCAATATAGTTAAAGTACAAAAATGAGGCTTCGGTTATGCTTCAGACGTTTTTCTTCAATGACTGAAAAAAACTATGAGTTCTATAATAGTATATACCGTTATTTCACGAGTTCTCGATCAAGATCGAAAGATTATATTTCAAATCTCTTCATTACTATCTTACACAAACACTCTAGACAGCGCTCATCATTTTGTAAGTTTTTTTAACCGAACGTGTCTGAGATATGATTAAGATTGTTATTTCGAAGAGCCTATTCGAACCGCCCTAGAGAATTCAAAAAAATTTAGCAAACCGTAACAAAATCGTGGAGCCCTAACAGAAGTAGGATATTTCATAACAGCAAAGGTGAAATTGAAACTGATGTCCATAAAAAATATAAGACAAATAATCCATCTTTTAATAGTACGCTAATAAATTATAGCACATTTTTCAGCAATATTAGAAGAGGGATTATTTGCGTTTTCTCTGATGTCTACAATTTTCAAGCGTAACCTCTGCAATTATGAAACTTTCAGCTTTTACCACGGCTGAAAAATATCTATATATTTCAAGTGAATAGATTCCGGCTGTACAGTAAATGGAATTCATTTTTTGTATGGGTAATTGGAGGTTTGACTTTCGGCGGTGGGTTTTGTATAAAAATTGTGGAGCAGATCTGAAACGGTGACTTTTCGATCTTAACCAAGACCTCGTAGAATGCCTTGTTTATGATAATAAATCACTAGTAGCATTTTATGGTAATAGAATATAATTTTTATAATCATTACAGAATTAAATAATAGTAAGATTATTCTTTTTGTTTCGTGAAAATATACGCGATTAGAATTTAGAATAGAAATGATTGTGGATTCGCGTGTACATTGTATAATACAATAATCGCAACATTTGGTGAAGAACATTTGGTGATTGTATGTGGCAATGAAGATATAAAAATGAAAAGTTCAAATCAGTAAGCATGTATTGATATGTACTAAGCCGTCGACACGTGTCCTGTTAATTGTAAATTTTTTCACAATAACTGGCTAATGATATTATGCGTTATTTTAATCCAAGGAACTTTCTGTGCGGCACGAAGGTAATCTTCTACCATTTTCAGCTACAGTAAGTTGTGAATGGATATTCTCTAATTATTTTTGCCATGGTAATAGGGTTCTAGTAGCAGCGGTGTTCGTCGGGACAGCCTGAAGCTTACGTTTGGAAAGAACTTTGGCCCACCAAGACTGTGAAATTTTTGCGGTTCGGTTGGTATCGGCATCGTCAAACTCTACATGGGTAATTCCAAATCGTTCCCTGTCGGAAAAGACGAGTGACAATTAGAATATTCATTTCGAACAAAAGTTTCATGACTTTTTAAACGTGAAAGAATGAAGGCCGAAGGTTGACTTACGTATAACCAGCTTGCCATTCGAAATTGTCCAAGATACTCCAAACGGCGTAACCCTCAACGTTGCACCCATCTCGTTTAATGGCTATCAGCATTTCTCTCAGGTATTCGTAATAATAGCTGACGCGGTTGTAGTCGTCAAGTTCCCCGGTATCGGAGTAGCCATTCTCTGTAACCCACACTGAAGGATTGTTGTATTCATCTCTGATTTTACGAAGTAGGTAACCAAATCCTGAAGGATTCACCTGCAATGGTAACGTGCGAGCGCATATACATACACATTCACATCCCAGTAATCATATTTGAATGGAAATGCGAAATTGAAATTTGAGGATACACTCACGTAAAACCAATTCGAAGCTGTTGCAGCCCAACTAGAATCCACGGTTACTATCAAACCGTGATCGTAAGTGTAAATTCCTTGCTCTTCACCAGAGTCAGGGTAAACGAGTTTGGATGTGTAATGATTAATACCAAAGTAATCATTTGTTCCGCTACAAGAATTATTACAAAACGATAATATAATGTATTGAAATGAGTGAGGTTTGTAGCAAGGATCGCGGTAGTCCATTTGAAAGACTCACTTGATGATGGCTATCCACTCATCTGAGAATTCTGGAAGTCGTGATCTCGGATAGCCTTGGTATTCACTAACCAAAGCCACTCTAGTCTTCATGATGTCCGGATAATCTCCATGGTATATTGGGTGCGCCATCCATCCGCAAGTGAATTGAAACGCAGTCTCAGCTTCTGCCTCATAACTGGAGTTGTACGGTAAGTATGCCATAAGAGGTAGTACTATGCCAACTTCACCACCCTGGGTTTCACGGAACTTTTCGTCGTACAGTCGGAAAGTTTTTCCATGAGCCTTCAGAACGTTGTGTCCGCAAAGATATTTGCCGATACTATTAGGTATCTCTTTCGCTGAAAGAGCGTATCAATCGGGCCTTAAATAAGAATCCGATAGGAGGACCTGCGCCGTTTCTTATTTGTGAAAAAGATTATAGACTTCTCATCACCTGGTGCTTTTGAGACTCCTTCATAACCGCCCTCGCAGAAGGCATCTGGCTCGTTAATGGTTATCCATCGTTTCACACTGTCACCTAGTGCTTCGAAGAGAATCTCAGCGTAAGCCACGAACCAGTCCACTATCAGTTCATTTGTCCATCCTCCCATCTCCTCTATAACTTGCGGATGATCCCAGTGATATATTGTCACGACAGGCTCGATGCCGTTCGCTACCAACGCTGCGGTCAAATTTTTGTAATACTGTAAACCGTCTTCGCTAATCACGTTAGCGAAGCCAGTTGGAAGGACGCGTGACCAGCTGACGGAGAATCTATAGAAGTCGAACTGGAAAAAAATGGTAATACGGAGATGTTGATTCGGTTTCGTGCAATCTTTCAAATTCAAATTTTAACTGAACCAACTCCGAGTGTTTTAATCAAGTCTGCGTCCTCTTGGTACTTGTAGTACGAATTGCAGGCGACGTCGCCATTGCGTCCATCGGTTATTAAGTCGGGACGGTTGTGCGTGAGATAATCCCACACGTTTTCACCTTTGTCTGTAATCATTGGAATGGGAAATCAGAATAAGTTTCAATTTCCCTGTTACACATCGGCACAATGTTTTGACCCTCACCGCTAACATTCCAGGCTCCTTCGACTTGATACGACGCACTTGCAGTCCCCAAGCTAAATCCACTCGGGAAAGTAAGTTTCACGACATCGCAGCAGGATATCCTGTGGGAATTCAGTAGTTGGAAAAATAATAGTGATTACAATTTTCCGAAGCAAAAGTTTCAGCAAATACATACTTTGTAATAAGCGCACAGGTGATGATGGTCACCGCGATTACGAAACGCGCCATTGTATTAATGAAGCGTGTGACTACTTCCTTCTACCTTGGTCGATCAGTGATAGCCTTTTAGAATAATAATCCGAGCCTTATATCCCACTCAGATAGATATCTTTCATGTTAAGCCGATATGTCCGGTATCGCCGTATCGGTATTATGAGGACTAGTCGGCACTAACTCATGATTTCATATAGAAACAGATACTCAGTAATGTTTTGATTATTTCCAGTATTGTCTCCTAATCTCATACTTCTGGTAAGCCAATCAATTTGTAACTTAGTACATAAGATACTAAACAGTGCATATTTTACAGTTCTCATTCAAAGTCATATACTGATATTTTTAGTGATATAGTTATTATTTTCATGACTGCTCGCTGTCATTGGCTTACAATTAAGTATTGTTAGAATCGACCATCTAAAGTTGTAAAAGTTTTGAAAAAAATTGTTTTCTGAACCGTTTAACTTATTAAGAAATGTTCAAACGTGTGTTAGACCTATAAACGCATATGGCTTTGATCCATGATCGCTGCAAATGAATGCATTTTCGGATTGCACTTTCCGGTAAGGGTCTTGGAGTATGAAAAGCAACAGATAAGTCGAAATTGCCACATCACTCGACAGATAGAGCATAATGAGTTAAAAAAGGGGGAAGGAGCTTTTATTTTTCTTTTACAAATTAATTACGGATCAAGTTTGTCTAACAGGTTTCATCCGCTCGAAGGCAGGGGTGGTTACAAGACACCGTGAGAACTCGTTGGATAACATCGAAGCAGTTATCGTTGATTGTACTGGGCTTTCCAGTTTGACGATAACTATGCAGACCATGTTGGATGTTGGCCGGTAAAACTTCCTCCTTTTTTTTTTAAGTGCGTTTAGGTATAATACTTATCTGTATACGTAGCCTGGTGCAATATCAATATTTTGCAAGGTGCACGAATGACGAAGATCGCATCGTTGGTATAAATTGTTATAACATCTTCATTTGTTTCTACGATTCACACGGCAGAGGCTGATTTCAAGGTTATTTTCTTTATTTACAAACGTAGATCTCGGTGCGATTTACAAAAATAATGTAATCAGGATTACAATTGCGTATAGTCAATGAACGGTTGTATAATTTTCCGATTCAACCTTGATAATAAAATATACATGAAGCCATTAGTGCGTGGAAAGGAAACAACCTAGTATTTTACGCGAGTGTAGTTCACTCAAAATGCAACTTTAATTGAAGTTGACGAAGAGTGCTACTCGAGAAAATAGGCAGTGTCAGTTTAGAATAAGCCTACATTCTAAAACGATCCTGCACACCAGTATTATCGATATGCACAAGTTCAGGTTTGACATTCATTTATCGATTACTTTTGCCAGGGTAATCTGGTACGAGTGTAGGTACTTGTGGGGACAGATTGGAGCTTACGTTTAGAGAGAACCTTCGTCCACCAGGTTTGCGATAATTTAGCGGTTCTGTTCGTATCAGCGTCGTCAAACTCCACATACGTGATTCCAAATCGTTCCCTGAAACATGAATTGGAAAGGATTATAACATTTTCCAAACAACTAGAGTGGGCATTTGAATTTGCACGGAGCAGACTCAGTTGAGAATTCACTCACGTGTAACCAGCGCTCCATTCAAAGTTATCCATTATGCTCCAAACAGCGTAGCCTTCGACGTTGCATCCGTCTCGTTTTATGGCTATCAGCATCTCTCTGACGTATTCATAAAAGTAATTAATTCGATCATAATCGTCTACTCCATCGGCATCGGAGATCCCGTTTTCCATAACCCATACTGGTGGATTGCTGTATTCATCTCTAATCTGGCGGAACAGCTCGCCAAATCCTGCCGCGTATATCTACGATAACGTGTGATAAAACGTAGTCACAAATATTCACTTTGGAAATTTTTCATAAATGTCCAATCAATAACATACATAAAACCAAGTAGAACCTCCAAGGGGCCAGCTTGGATCAACAGTTACTATCAAACCGTTGTCCGAGTTGTAAATTCCAAGCTCTTCGTCAGGGTCATCATAGACTAACCTTGATGTATAGTGATTGAAACCGAAGTAATCATTGGTACCACTGCAATGTAATATGATGACCATGATGATCCATAATTTTTTTCCACAACTTATAAATTCGTGTATTTAAGATTTCGTAAAACTCACTTAATGATTGCTATCCATTCATCTGAAAATTCGGGAAGACGTGACCTTGGGTAACCCTGGGATTTGCTTACCAACGCCACTCTCGTTTTCATGATTTCAGGATAATCCCCAAAGTACAGCGGATGAGCTAGCCATCCAGTGACAAATTGGAACGCGACCTCAGCAGCCTCAGTATAGCTAGAGTTGTATGGCAAGTACGTTATGATAGGAAGTACTATTCCAAGTTTGCCCCCCTGAGCATCACGGAACTCTTCGTCGTACATACGATAAGTTTTAGCATGGGCCTTTAAAACGTTGTGTGCACAGAGATATTTGCCAATACCGGTTATTACTTTGCCTGAAGAAATTAATTACATATAACTATTAGACAACCATTAATTAGAACAAATTCTAGTATAATTACTCGTTGTTTTATCGACGATTATTCACAGTTAAATGAAGAGACTTTATAGTACCTGGAGCGTTAACAGTGTCTTCATAACCATCTGTGCAAAAAGAGTTGGGCTCATTCATGGTTATCCATCTTTTGACGCTGCCTCCAAGTGCCTCGAAAAGAACCCTTGCGTAAGCCACAAACCAGTCTACTATTAGTTCGTTCGTCCATCCCCCCATCTCCTCTATAACTTGTGGATGATCCCAGTGATATATTGTTACAACAGGTTCAATACCATTCGCCACCAACTCTGCGGTCAAGTTTTTATAGTATTGCAAACCATCTTCGCTGATTACGTTTGTGAAGCCGGTTGGAAGGACGCGTGACCAGCTGACAGAGAATCGATAGAAGTCAAACTGAAATGATACCCGCAAGTGAAAATTGTTTGATCTATCTATTGAAATGCTTCGGTGATCATAACGAGTCTCGAGTAATTCTGGGTTTCTGAAAAATGGCCTTACTCCGATGGATTTAATCAGCGCCACATCTTCCTTATACTTGTAATACGAATTGCAGGCAACGTCTCCGTTACGTCCATCTCTTATGTACTCGGGATGATTGTGCGTCCAATGGTCCCAAATGTTCTCTCCTTTGTCTGAAGAAATCGAATGACAAGTAATAATATTGTTCAACTTATTTGTACGTAACATGTTTTTTTACCGCTGATATTCCAGGCTCCTTCGACTTGATACGCGGCGCTGGCAGTCCCTATCTTGAATCCACTAGGGAACGTGAGTTTTACGATATCACAGCAGGATATTCTGCAGAAATTCAATGATTAGAAAATTTACAAAATATCTATGTGGTACGACGCAAGACGGGCTAGTTACGGACCTTGTAATCACCGCGCAGAAGATGGTTACTGTGATCACATAACGCTCCATTTCATAAATTTTGAGAGGGTTGAACCACTTCGCTCTAGCTTAGATGGTTGGCAATTGCCTTTTTAAGTAGCATTTTGAGCCTTATATCTTGACTGCATATCTAACTTTGTAAGCCACTATAACTTTAGTGATATCAATAAGTCATTGGTAAATCAGATACGACTCATTCGATGATGAAGTGAAGCAGATAATATCTGGTAGGTATACATATATTCACGCGGAATTAAAATTATTTTTCTTAAGGGGGGATTTGCTTTTTTTCCACAAAATTTACAGCTTTTTTAGAATTTTCTAGTGAAGAAACTATGCAATGAATTAATTTAAAATTCGGCATGTAGTTTTACTGTTATTTCATGTATGCACAAAAAATGTCTCCTGCCCTCCCCCTCGTTCACGACGCCCGCGAAACGCCGCAGTCACTGGTGTGCATGATTAGTCTCTTCTCAATGATCTGAAACAAAAAAATCAAATACCATATTACTCCATGCACATGGAGCCTATCGTTTGATGAATCAAAAAAAAAAAATTGAGGATACGACTGCTAAAAAAAAATTACCGATTTTTTGTTATAAGAAAAAAACTTTCCAACCTATTGCTTTTTTGATTCATCAAACGATAGCTACATGTGCATGGAATAAAATGGTATTTGATTTTTTTGTTTTAGGTCATTGAGAAGAGAGCAATCATGCACACCAGTGACTGCGGGGTCGTGAACGGGGCGGGGGGGCGGGGGGCCGGAGGCGCATTCTCGAGAGGATACAATCGAACATTTTTTTGCGCACACATGAAAAAACAATAAAACTACATGCCAAATTTTAAATTGACTCATTGCATAGTTTCTTCACTAGAAAATTCGAAAAAAGCAAAAAGTAAATTTTGCGAAAAAAAAGCAAATCCCCCCTTCAGTTCGTACATAAATATCATCTGTTTCATGCTTTGTATTGAATTACCTGCCGAGAGTAAGAAGCTGAAATACGAAATAATCATCCTATATTTTTCACTGGGATGAAACGAATTATTGTAGGTAGGTCGCAAAGAAAGCAGAGGGGGCCACGATTTGTGTTTATACGTACGTTAAAATTATTTTCTTTATTTATCAAAGATCATCTCGTCACAAATCACCAAAGCCATGTGACGACTAAATAGCTGAAGTTGCGATATATATTCGGTGAGATCGGAAGATCGACTAAATTATTTGTTGATAAAAACTCAACAACCAGATTAAGAAATTGAAATCAACAAATGAGAACAACTCAACCATATGCTTCACGAAATCAAATCTCGCTTTGTATTGCATTTATCTATTGATTATCAATTCCTGGTAGTAGTGGAATATTTCAATCACTTGTTTGGCATGATATCTATACCACTGATAAAATGTACTAGCGTAATTATTAACGTCGCAAAACTTCTTTGATCACAGAATAGTCATTCTTTCGAATGAAAATACTTGCTACAATAAGTTGCGAACACAATTGGTTGATTATTTCTGCCAAGGTAGTAGAGTTCGAGCAGCTGCAGCCGTGTTCGTCGGGACAGACTGGAGCTTACGTTTTGAAAGAACTTTCATCCACCAGTTCTGTGATAATTTGGCAGTTCGATTTGTATCTGCGTCGTCAAATTCCACGTGGGTAATTCCAAATCGTTCTCTGCAAACGAAACATAACAGCAATTATAGAAATTGATGTGAAATCAGCAGAAAAAGGATTGCCAAGCGTAAAGCAAAGCAAGACTAACAATCGTCTTACGTATAACCAGCGTGCCATTCGAAATTATCTAATATGCTCCAAACAGTGTAGGCTTCGACGTTGCAGCCATCGCGTTTCAAGGCTATCAGCATTTCTTTTATGTAATCGTAATAATAGCTAATCCGTTCGTAATCGTCCAACTGTCCCGAGTCGGAGTAGCCGTTTTCTGTAATCCATACCGGAGGATTATTGTATTCATCTCTAATCCATCGAAGCAGAACACCGAATCCCGGGGGATATACCTGTGATAATAACAGTACTTGATCGGATGTCCGAATTCATATTTCTACAAGAATAGTAGGTACAGTAAATAGATTTTTTCGTTACATAAAACCAATTAGAAGCCGTCGCTGGCCAGCTGAAATCGATGGTACGTATTACACCACTGTCGATTCTATAGACGCCGAGCTCTTCGGCTGGATCAGGGTAAACCAGATTGGTAGAGTAATGGTTCACGCCAAAATAGTCATTTGTTCCACTGTAAAATGATGATAACAGAATCAGAGACCTTTGAAACTCGCTGGAGGGTAGACACATTAGCGATTCATACTGAGTGAACGTCTGAGACTGACTTTATAATGGCTATCCACTCATCGGAAAATTTTGGCAGTCGCGAACGTGGATAACCCTGATATTCACTGACCAAGGCCACTCTAGTTTTCATAACTTCCGGATAGTCCCCGAAGTAGAGTGGATGCGCCATCCATCCACAGTTGAATTGAAACGCGGTTTCCACAGACTCCGTATCGCTGGAATTTGTGGCTACGTATGATGCGAGAGCTAATACAATGCTGACTTCACCTTGCTGGCTTTCCCGAAATTCTTCATCGTACATACGATACGTTTTCGCGTGAGCTTTCAGAACGTTGTGTCCGCACAGATACTTCCCGATACCGGATATCACTTTTCCTAAAATGCGAGACATAGCAAGCACATATTCGTTTGCAGAACTGAGGCTCAATCCTAGAATACGTCACTCTCATCCATATACTTTAAATATAATTATAGACTTTCTCGCATACCTGGAGCTTTCGTAGTGCCTTCGTAACCAGCCTCGCAGAAGGTGTCTGGTTCGTTAATAGTTATCCATTTTTTGACGCTGTCTCCTAGTGCTTCAAATAGTATCCTAGCGTAAGCCACGAACCAGTCGACTATCAGTTCGTTTGTCCATCCTCCCATATTCTCTATAACTTGCGGATGATCCCAGTGATATATTGTCACGACGGGTTCGATTCCGTTAGCAACTAATTCTGCTGTTAAGTTTTTGTAATATTGCAGCCCATCTTCGCTAATCACGTTCGCAAACCCGGTTGGAAGCACGCGTGACCAACTAATAGAGAACCGGTAGTAATCGAACTGAAAAATAGGAGAATACAGAAATCCGACGCATTTCAATCAATTAGCCGACAATTATCATTTGAATTGATGACGAGATTATACTCCGATATTTTTGATAAGTGCCACGTCCTCCTTGTACTTGTAGTAAGAATTGCAGGCAACGTCTCCGTTCCGTCCATCGGTTATCAACTCCGGATGATTATGTGTCCAATGATCCCAAACATTTTCCCCTTTATCTGGAATGATCAACGTATGCTTGCACGAAATATTCAAAGAATTCCAAATCGGTGGATGCATTGACCCTCACCGCTGACATTCCAGGCTCCTTCCACTTGATAGGAGGCACTGGCAGTTCCTATGCGAAATCCGCTTGGAAATGTGAGCTTGACGACATCGCAGCAGGATATCCTGCAAACATGAAAGGTAATGAAAAATTCATAAAAAAAAACAAAGGAATAGCTCAATACACACCGTGTGATAATTGCGCAGAAATTAGTCAGTGCGATAAAGTAATGCTTCATAACAGAAATGTGGCGTGTGGCGAGCTCACTCTGGCTTAGTTCATCAGCAATTACCTTATCAATTAGAAATTTCAGCCTTTTATTTCCATCGGAACCTCTTATATGTTCAGCAGTGATAATTCATTGTTGTCGTAATAGTATTAACGTGTCATAGCCTCATCAGATGTGGCTAAGCTCATTATGAGTGAAGCGAAGTAAGTCCTAACGACGCCTGGCATAACATAGTTGACCGACTTGAGTCAAGTCAAGGCACGTGAACTGACTGAAACTTCTTCTCAAATTTTACAAATTGATGCAATAGATCCTGCATTAATCATAGTTCACGTAGGCCAAAAGCTGTGATGCATGACTGCTGTCGGATATGTGATCTTCGTCGGTGACTTGAAAAATGTACTGATGATAAGGCTAGTTTCTTTATAAGTGAATGTACCGTTCACTATATCTACAAAAATTTCGCAGTTTAAATTATTACAACACTATGCTTTGCTACTATTTGACAACGTAAATTCACTGAAAAACATGTAATGGTAGAATAGAAAAGAATAGAATTTTATTACCATGGGATAGTGTCTCCTATCTGATATCACATCAGTATACTCTATAATATAATAAACTGATAAAATTCAAGACATAGCAAAAAAATTTATTGATACACGTTGCGTATGACACTTCGTGATGTATTTTCGATGTGACACATTTACCACTGGAACATTCGTATGAAGAGCATCGTTTTCTTGGTCTGATTTTTAATATATTATTGATAATTGCAATATCTCGGCAGCAAGTGTTCACAGTCATTTCTGCCAAGGTAGCCTGGTACGAGTGTTGGTGCTGGTGGTTGATGTAGGGACCGACTGAAGCTTGCGTTTCGACAGAACTTTTTTCCACCAGGCCTGTGATAATTTGGTGGTTCTATTCGTATCAGCGTCGTCAAACTCCACTCGGATAATACCAAATCGATTTCTGAAAAATTGGTGGTGGAAAACCGTTATATGGTTTTTTTACATAAAATCGGAGAATCGATTGTACGGAAAGTTAACCAAGCCGCGAGCTTACTCACGTATAACCATCAGACCATTCAAAATTATCGAGAATGCTCCAAACAGCGTATCCTTCGACGTTGCATCCATCTCGCTTAACAGCAATCAACATCTCTTTCAAATATTCGTAATAGTAGCTGATTCGTTCGTAATCTTCTAAGTTGTCGGTGTCAGAGTAGCCATTTTCCATAATCCACGTCGATGGATTACCGTACTCATCCCGAATCTTGCGAAGCAGATAACCGAATCCCTCAGGATATACCTATAATGGAAACGTTCCTGATTAGTACTTCATACAGTACTGTTGGAGCAAGTATGCTATTAATAACGTACGTAAAACCAAGATGAAGACGCCACGGGCCAGCTCGAATCAACAACACTTATCAAACCACTGTCGGAGTTGTAAATTCCAAGTTCTTCGTCAGGGTCATTATATACAAATCTGGACGTGTAATGATTTAAACCAAAATAATCACTCGTACCACTATAAAAGAACAAGAAAAGGTGATGCGTTCTATGATCAGAATTTTCTAAGTATCGGACGTACTTCCGTACATGCAGTGCCAAGTTCTCACTTGATAATGGCTTTCCATTCGTCCGAAAATTCTGGAAGACGTGACCTGGGGTATCCCTGAGATTCACTAACCAATGCTACTCTGGTCTTCATAATTTCTGGATAATCCCCAAAATAGATAGGGTGTGCCATCCACCCGCAGTTGAACTGAAACCCGGTTTCGGCCGCGTCCGCATAGCTGGAGTTGTATGGCAAATGTCCCGAAAGAGGAAGTACAATACCAATCACGCCGCCTTGGCTGTCTCGAAACTCTTCCTCGTACATGCGATAAGTTTTGGCGTGGGCTTTCAAAACGTTGTGTCCGCAAAGGTACTTCCCGATACCTGTTATCACTTTTCCTAAAAAATAAGTCATGGTTCAAACATGAGAATCAGTTAGCTAAATGAAAAACTCATCTGCTTATTTTTCGTTGTATCAATAGCTCTTGAAATTCTAGTAAAACTCAAAAAGGACTCTCCCATACCCGGGGCAAGTCTCGTGCTTTCATAGCCATCCCCACAGAAAGAATCAGGTTCATTTATGGTTACCCATCTTTTCACACTGCCTCCAAGTGCTTCGAACAGAACCCTGGCGTAAGCTACGAACCAGTCGACTATCAGTTCGTTTGTCCATCCCCCCATCTCCTCTATAACTTGCGGATGATCCCAGTGATATATCGTGACAACAGGTTCAATACCGTTAGCTACTAACTCCGCGGTCAAGTTTTTGTAGTATTGCAAGCCATCTTCACTGATTACGTTGGCGAACCCGGTTGGAAGGACGCGCGACCAACTGACGGAGAATCGATAGAAGTCGAACTGAAAAGTTTAGTATATCAAGATGCCCGTTACACGATGCGTGATGTTTTAATAACCGAAACGAACAGTGAGCACATTTTTTTCGATATTATCAACGTACTCCAGTGGATTTGATAAGTTCCACATCCTCCTTGTACTTGTAGTAAGAATTGCAGGCAACATCTCCATTACGTCCTTCAGATATAATTTCAGGATAGTGATGCGTATAGTAATCCCAAACGTTTTCTCCCTTGTCTGCAGGAAAATAAATGTTAAATTGGGGTATGATTCGGACAATTGAAGTGAAGCATAAGTGATAATTACCGCTGACATTCCAGGCTCCTTCGATTTGATACGCCGCGCTGGCAGCTCCTAGACTGAAGCCACTCGGGAAAGTTAGCTTGACGACATCACAGCAGCATACCCTATAAGAGGATTTCATTAGGAGCAAGTTTATAAAATACTTACATCTAGTCTTGGTATTATTTTAATCGAACGAATCTGAGCACGTTGTTTGGCAATGGCTTTTATATTTACAAATAATTCGTATACCTAGATTTAGATGCAATTACACTCGTCAATCAGATATTTTGGTGTTGCTACTCGAGTTTTTCTTTAAATTTATTTCACATAAGTCCACCAAATACTTACGTACTGATAATCGCACAGATAATCGTCGCTATCGAGCAACGTTTCATTGTGTCACTGTGACAAGGTACCTGCACATTCACTATAGGACGTTAACGGTTTACTTTCGACGAAAAACTTTTGGCTTTATATAGCACCTATCACCAATTGTACCAATAAGTTGGTATCGGAATATTATAACATCTTGACAACAGATTAATTCTTCCATCCCAATGACTGGTTTATCATCGAATCTTAATATATTACGTCATCATTGGCAAAGCCACGGTAGACCCGGTTGTCGGCTGCAATATACACAGCAGTATTTTATGTAATATGATAAGTAGAGCATTACAATCTATCTCAACCTTCAATTAATTCAAATGCAAGAACCAATGTTAAAACTTTATGATCTTACGTGCAATCTTGTAGCTTTTGTAGATATCATCTCAGAACACTATACTTACGAAATTTAATGAACCTACTGGCTGAGCCAGTACATGATCAGTGACTAGTGTGGGTGAAAATTTGAATAACTCCATACACAGTGGCACCTTGTGGCCGTGGTGGGCCAGCTTGAATGGAAGGTCATACCGTGACAGACACAGACCAAAAAATATCAACATCCAATTCGGATTCTAACTACAAATTCAGATTCGTGAGCAGCGATCCAACCAATTCAAGTGCAAATTTTCATCATAATCGATATGTTTTTTTTTTAGCACATTGAATTCGCAAAAATTAAATTTTGCAAATGTGACTTTAGATTCATCATCAGCGACTTCGACGGCCTTAGAATATCAATTTCTATTCGGCTCCGTTCACCCATTCTCAAGACATCATTATTTTTATTTCATTTTTTGGAAATTTGTTATTTGAATAATTCACCCTTTGATATTAGAATGAAGACCTTATCATACCCGGTGCAATTTGTGTGCTTTCGTAGGCTCAGATTTTTCAAAACTTTCAAAACTCAGATTTTTTGGATCTGATCTTCTGGGATGAGAATGATTGTCCTTGTACTTTTTTGAAAAATTGGCAATTTGAAAAATCTATCAGTTGGTCCTCCAGTGTTCCTAAATACAATCCAATGAAGCTGTTTGAATGACCCATACATATTATCAATGTATAAACCCTGAAATTTCCGACACTGGTAAGCTATAATCGCAGTCAAATCAGACTATTCAAATCTTTATTACGTAAAAGTTTCTGCAGCTGTAGATAGAATGCGACATTAACGTATCGTCTAGATTTTCAAACGGAACTCAGCGATACAACATAGTATGCGTATATTTTTTAGCCTGACGAGATTTCTCTATTCGGCAAAGGATTTATTTCCATAGTATTGCTGGTAAGGTACAAAATTCAAACTCGTATTAGCCTAGAGAATTCATTTGTTGGCCCGACGCACGAATTGCCACATTATATACTTCATATATGCATATTTTGAACTACGGTTAGGTTAATACATAACGTATCAAATGCAAGCGAATACTTATGGCGTGAATAATGATTGGAAATGCCCATTTTCACGCGCAAGGATCCAGAAAAGATTGCTACAGTCTTTATGCAATAGGTGAAACCAAATTTGAAGTTGTTTATTTTTTTTATTTCATAAACTTTTCCTCGTCATGATTTGCAAAACTGACGAACTGGAAAACTTTTGAACACTGAACAATGATTCAGATGCCTAGAAGAATAACTAAATAAGTTTAAGAACTTCAGCAGTTACATTTGCACGCTTAATAAATATGTCGTTTCATTGCGTTACTCTTTCAAAATATTGGTAATTACAAATGCTTATAAATAAGTATGAACATTTACTTCTGCCAAGGTAGCAGGTATCGAGTCGTGGTGCTTGTCGGGACAGCCTGGAGCTTTCGCTTAGAAAGGACCTTAGCCCACCAAGCCTGAGACAATTTGGCAGTTCTGTTCGTATCGGTATCATCGAACTCTACGTAGGTGATTCCAAATCGTTCGCTGAAAAAAAAAAAAAAAAACGAACGATAATCATGAATCGCACAACTTTAATAAGACGAAGAGAGGGCCGCCGTTGACTTCATGTATAAGTATATAAAACAGCGCGTTTACTCACGTATAGCCGGCGTGCCACTCAAAGTTGTCCAAGATACTCCAAACCGCGTAACCCTGCACATTGCACCCGTCTCGCTTGATAGCTATCAGCATTTCTCTCAAGTATTCGTAGTAATAACTAATCCTGTCGTAATCATCTAAAATACCGGAATCAGAGAAACCGTTTTCCGTTACCCACACAGGCGGATTGTTGTATTCGTCTCTGATTTTGCGAAGCAGAGTACCAAATCCTGACGGATTCACCTGCAGTGAAAACTTGTGATAACTATTTGAAAGTGATATTCGATTGAGGAATGATGCATGAGAATCTTGAGTTTTGCTCACGTAGAACCAATCCGAAGCCGTGGCAGCCCAAGTCGGATCAACAGTGAATATTAGGCCCTTGTCAGAGTTGTAAATTCCATCCTCCTCATCGGGATCATCGTAGACGAGCTGGGATGTGTAATGATTCACACCAAAGTAATCGTTAGTCCCACTGCGAAGAGGAGAAGATTATGTTACAATGATCTTGAACTGTTTAGGCATTTACGCAAGGATATATTTTTGGAAACTGACTTGATAATAGCTATCCATTCGTCTGAGAATTCCGGAAGACGTGACCTCGGGTAACCTTGATATTCACTGACCAAGGCCACTCTCGTCTTCATTATTTCCGGATAATCGCCAAAGTAGATAGGATGCGCCATCCACCCACAGGAAAACTGGAACGCAGTTTCCGCGGCGTCCAAATAACTGGAGTTGTATGGCAAGAACGAAATAAGAGGAAGTACAATGCCAACCTCCCCGTTCTGAGTATCTCGAAACTTCTCGTCGTACAAGCGATAAGTTTTCGCATGAGCCTTCAGAACGTTGTGCCCACAAAGGTAAGTACCGACACCTGTTAATAATTTGCCTGTAATTTGAAAAAACGTTATTGGGAATGGCTATTTGTCGGTGTAAAACAGACTTTTGTCATATATGTGTCGTTTTTCAGCTATCCGAACTGAACCAAGGATTTTTCTATACCAGGTGCTTTTCGGACGCCTTCATAACCGTCGACACAGAAGGAATCAGGCTCGTTGATTGTTATCCATCTCTTCACACTGTCTCCCAGTGCTTCAAATATAACCTCAGCGTAATCGACGAACCAGTCGACTATTAGTTCATTGGTCCATCCTCCCATGTCCTCTATCACTTGCGGGTGATCCCAGTGATATATCGTCACGACTGGCTCGATACCGTTCTCAACCAATTCTGCGGTCAAATTTTTGTAGTACTGCAGCCCATCTTCACTGATTACGTTTGTGAAGCCTGTTGGAAGTACGCGTGACCAGCTGACGGAGAATCGATAAAAGTCAAACTAAAAGAATAGTAAGATGAGAATATTCATTCAATTTCATCTTTTTTTTAATGATCAACGGCCGTTCTTTTCTCACAAGAACGTACTCCAAGGGATTTGATGAGCTGCACATCCTCCTTGTATTTGTAGTAAGAATTACATGCAACGTCTCCGTTCCGTCCGTCTGTTATCAATTCTGGACGATTGTGCGTGAAATAATCCCAAACGTTTTCCCCTTTGTCTGCAAAAATTGTTAGCATTAATCAAGATATGGTCAGATAATACTTCAAAACCTAATTACACGTAACACGACTAGTTACCGCTGACATTCCAGGCTCCTTCGACCTGGTAAGAGGCGCTGGCCGTTCCTAAGCTGAATCCACTTGGAAACGTGAGTTTCACGACATCGCAGCAAAATGTTCTGTGGGAATTGGACAGCGGAAAAAAAAATTACCGAATATGGAAGTTGCACATTAAAATATCCATTTCGTGGATACTCACATTTGTATAATCGCGAAGATAATCGCCACGATCAAGTAACGCTCCATTGTGTAATGGAGCGTTTTTGTAGGTTTGTCTAACTTAATGAATTACTTACTGGCTTCGCAAGCGACATTGTTCTCTTTAAATAGTATCGATGCGTCTCTTAGTTCATATCACAGGCGATCGGTATCACTATAATAACGTATATATTTTGTGAAAAGAGATCGATATTTGAGGTAAGATTTGGTTTTGTGATATCTCTGATTCGTCAGCTGGAGAGTTACAAGCCTGATAAGTATATTTTTCATGATTATTTCATTACTGTTATTCCCTTAGGATGAAATATTATAATATTATAAAATTAATTATTATTCCCTTAGGATTTGAAGCGTTGTATTTATTTCATAAGCGCAATCCAATACGATCGTTAGTTTTTTTATTTAATCACGTCTTCAAATTTTTTTCCGCGGGATTCTTAATTAAAGATGTAAGGCAGTATTTAGTGAATCATCCAGTATTTTTTCTTGCGCTGCGAAACCATATTCATTGATGATTCGTCGTCGTGTTGACGGAGGGCGACGGAATTGGCAGCTGCAGTTGTCTCATACGCATCACGTTTTGCAGCCAGGTGAACGAAAGCTTCGGGGTTCTCTCGCGCCCTGGACTGGTCATATTAACGTTAATAAGCCCGAAGGTGTGCCTGGAAGAGAGACGACCCTCAATGACATTATATCCACATAGGCCCACTATTTCGGTGGTGTACTGAACTTCAAATCTAATTTTCACTCACTGGTAACCACTACTCCATTCAAAATTGTCCAATAAACTCCAGAACGTGTATCTCTGAACGTTACAACCGTCACGTTTTACGGCTTGTAAGAGCTCCTTTAAGTACAAGTAGTGATACTTTATTCGTTGGTAATCCTGCACTTTATTATTGTCCGAAAATCCATTTTCCGTAATGTATACAGGTGGATTGTTATACTCGCTTTTAATTTTTCGCAGCAACGAGCTGAAGCCCTCTGGAATAATCTGAAATTTGAAAATTAACATTCTATAATGACTGTTACTCAATGTTATAAAATTTCCGGAAATGTTTTTGAATGCATATGACGATTGAATATATTTTTAACAATGTTTTGGACATAAATTCCATACATCTTATGACACATACATTTAATCATGTATACGACATGCATATCCGTATCATATGATCCGCATTTATCAATTACGTGAATCACGCAATTTGCAGAATAGAATACATGTGTTCATGAATTTTCCACACATATACTTTTCTATGCGGACATTTTCGAATAGCAAATTGTTTGATATCAAATGGTTGATAGAGCAGTGAGTCATTACATGAATCCATTTCAACGATCCAGCCTCCCATCTCGGATCACTTCTTACTAATAGGCCCGAATCGTGAAGCACAAACGAACCATTTTGTTTTGTAGTTGTTGGAAACCCCACAAGGAATGACGTGTAGTGATTGAGACCAAAGAAATCCGCTGTGCCCCTGAAACCAATGACCCAAAATTATTAATAGTTTAAAAATAAACGGTGAAGTACGTGAAAAACGTAGACTTTCGTCTAGGCTTTTTTTTTGACTCATCTGTCTTCGCTCACTTTATGTATCGTATCCATTCGGGGGAAAATTGTGGAAGTCGAGATTCCGACAAGCCTTCATCCCTGCTCAATTGGGCCACCCTACTCTTCATTACCTGATGATAATCGCCAACGAATATAGGGTGAGATATCCAGCCGCATCTGAATTGGTAAGCTAATTCCAAGGGTAACGTTTCACCTTCAGTCTCAGGCAAGTATCCATCGCAATGGGAGACAATGCCAAGCTTTCCGTTTTGGATAGAGCGATACTTCTCATCGTACAAACGATACGCCTTTGCGTGAGCCTTCAACATGTTATGCCCGCACGTATACGTTCCGGCAGTGCCCAAATCTCTGCCTAAAGTTAGAAGAAGCGCCCGTACAAATTTTCCAGGAAATGTTTTTACATTTTACGTACCTGGCGCGATAATGCCGCTGCCGTATCCCTGGAAACAGAGGATTTGCGGCTCGTTGATGGTCAGAAAAGTCTTGACCTTTGGTCCCAGTTCTCTGTAGAGTACTTCCGCGTACTCCGCGAACCACGTCGCCATCGACTCGTTCATCCAACCTCCCATATCCTCCAGAACTTGGGGATGGTCCCAATGGTACATGGTCACGATAGGTTCTATGCCGTTGGCTACTAGCTCATCAATCAAATTTTGATAGTACTGAATACCTTCTTGGTTGATCGAGTCTGCTGATCCATTGGGGAGTACGCGAGCCCAACTTATCGAGAGTCGGTAATAGTCGAGCTGTGAAATTGACATGATTGGAGATAATTTGCCGCAATTGTTTTCAACGTTCTAGTGACTTACTCCCAGCCTCTTGACCATTTTCACATCGTCCTTGTATTTGTGATAGGAGTTGGAGGCTGTGTCGCCGTTACTCTGATCCTTGATCTTCCATGGCCTGTTGTGCACAAAATTGTCCCAGACGCTCTCACCCTTGTCTGGTAAAAACGAAAATCACGTTATATGCGAAAAAATTGACCAATTTGCAACGTTAATGAAATTTGAAGTAGGTACTGCTGATATTCCAAGCTCCTTCGATTTGGTAGGCTGCTCCGCCGACGCCGATTTTCAATCCAGTCGGAAATTTTAAATACACATCTTCGTCATCTTGCGTTGACAATCTGTAATAACCGAATTATCCTTCGTTCGCCATATGATATCCTGATGAAATGAATACACAACGATTGCTCACCTGTGCGTTAGGACCAGGAAGACAAATATGATACTCTTTTTCATGTTGAACAGCTCGCCAACTCTTTCGGAATGCGCCTTTCACTAATCACAAGCCTTCCGATAGGTGAGTTGTTTCATTAGAACGAATGAATCGTCACGTGATTGAATGAATCGTCACGTGATTGTGTGCGACATCACGAGCGAACCAATAAATGACGACCAGTACCTTGATAATATGATGCAACCACAGCATCCCACTTACTTAACTTGTATCAACGAAAATTCACTGATACCCAGCTGTTTGGTATACTACTGGAAGAATCAGTGCTTATGCTCTGACGGTTCAGTAACTTTTCACTGATATTTCGCTGATTTCCAGGGTATATGCACTGGTTTCTCCAGTGGTATACTTATAGCTGGGAATCAGTGAATTTTCGCTGATTCTAGAGAGCATCCCATTCTCAAGCAGATCTTGAGAGGGGTAAAGTTGTCAAGTTAGCTAAGCTTCTAGCCTATTTTCAGCTGTCCACTCCCTCGTTAGTTACTCAATAAGCGAATGAAGGACTTTTCCATCTCAGGACTACCTGCAAAAGTTGATGCTGGAGTTCGGTGAATTGTTTGATGCCGTTAGGATACGAGGGAACCACAAGTGGCCAACAAAATCTTGTTCCATAACTAATTCAATAAATTCTTTTGCCAACCACTTCACAGGTATTTGAGAGTGGCGCGAATATTGATTGACTGATTTTTTATTTCAATGCAGCGATACAGGTTGAGTTTCATAATGAACTTCAGATCATTGAATTTTAGAGCTGTGATGATTGATGTGATGATCGCCGAGTGCTTCTAGCAAGGCCTGTAGTGATTCATTGACATGAAATGCTTTGCCCCTTCGAGGTCACGAATTTAAACATGACAGGAATAGGATTTCTCCGAATAATAGAAAAAGGGTGATTTTGGAGATGTGTAATATTGCGATTCGTAACAACACTGTGAGAGCCTTAGATCGGACACATATAATCTAAGCAACTTATATTACAATTTAGTTTCCAAGAAACGTAGTAAGTCATACCTTTTTCCTCTCTTCTTTCCTTGCTCTTGTAATTTAGTCTTGTTTTTTAGTGTTCAGAACTGTTCATTTTTATTTTATTTTTTTATTTTCTAGCAATAAAATACAACTTTGAGGAGATCCCCCGCCAAAGAATCGAACCCGCAGCCAATAATTTCTGCTTATATATGCTTATATAACTTATCTATTGACCTTCGACACCAAAAGAACTTTGGCCGTTAAATCTGATACCCTGCTCACTGTCGTGAATATTCCATATCTGAAATACTTTATCAGAAGACGATGATGTTACGCATAAACTTATAATGGAATTAAATTGATGACTTTGGTGAAGTTTGAGGCTAGCTTGCCTTGACGACGTGACATCGAATCAGTTTGCTCAAATACCTGTATACCAGTACGTGAAATCGCGCAACCTTTTACTTATTGGTTTATCTTCTCAATAGCATTATTAGTATGTTTGGGGTTCAATGGCAAAGCTGCTTTTATTTAGTCGCTCAACTACAACTTATAAAACTTGCATTAGTTTCAACCGAGTGTCTACGATTGACGGGAAAAAAGATGGTTTAGAGCGATATCATTTTCTGAACGATCGTTCCATTCTACAAAGCAACGAATATATAGGCTGAAAAATAGATAGAGTCGTTACGGGACGAAAAAAGAACAGTTTCTTTGTATTCCTCGAGTTGAAACAGAGCCGAATACCGAAGATTTAGACCTTGTTCTCTCTTATTTTAACGGAGGGGAAAAGCGGGATCTGAAAATTGCTTTCTTGCAGACGGAGTGGTGTATATGTATGTATATGAGGCATTCCACCTCAAACCGACCTACGCCTGACCCTGACCATCAGGGATTTCATTTATATTTAAGTATGGTGCAAAGTGTACGAAAAAATCATCTTGCACCGAGTTTTCAATTTTTTAGACGATGGGTATGATTTTTACTCCTCGCAAAAACACAAAAACCCAATTTTTTAATGAACAGGTTTAATCGATTGGGTTTAAATTTTTCTTACAAATGTTTTGGTAAAAAACGAAAATTTTAAGACCAAGATGGAAGTGGACAAGATATTCGTTTAGAATCTACGGGCGAAACAAATAACTCGGAAGTGAGAAAAATCAAAATAAATATAAATTCTATTAACTATTTGAGAAAAATTCATTCGTTTTCTCTCACTTTTGAATTACTTATTACGCCTGTAGCTTCTAAATCAATAGCTTGCCCACTTTGATCCTTATCTAAAATTTTTTGTATTTTCACAAAAACTTGAAGACAAAAATTTGAAGCCAATCGATTTTGGCCATCGTTTCGATAATTGGGTTTTCGTGTTTTTGGAAGCAGTAGAATTATACTTGTCGTCCAAGAAATCTAAAACTCGGTCAAATATGATTTTTTAAAGACTACACTATACATAAAAAAAAAAAAAAAAAAAGACTGAATAAATAAATCGCCGATGATGAAACGAAGTTCAGAAGTAGGTCGGTTTGGGTGGAATGCCTCGTATAGTATCAACCTACGTTCCCTCGTTTCTAATTTATGAAAACTCCAGCGTGTAGCGACGCGTAAGGATTTATGATTTTATATTAAAAAACAAACAGTACGGAACATTAGGGATTACCAAGAGTATAATATGAGCCAGTGTGTTCTTACCTAGAGATACCGAACGTGGGAGGAATGAAAACAATTTTATAAAGGCGGAGGAAATTATCATCCCTATCGTCCTTATTCTCGATGTAATTGGATAAACAGATTCGAAATTAATTCCAATAAGCTCTGAGACAAAGAAATGGGAGATTCACGATTTCCTCTCACTTTCGAATATCATAAGCATATTACTTCATAACTCCTTGTACAAACAGCCATGAATATATTATGACGGTCTGGGTTGAGGTATTAGTTTAAACCAATACGCAACACAATTTTGAGGTGAAATCTAACACCGACACCTAAAATAAAAACCTAAATTTTGGAATAACACTGAATTACTATCGAGTTGCGGCCAAGTTCGAAACAGAGCTGACTTTCTGGACTAAAATTTAGAACGTAAATTTTTTTTTAAAGTACGCCGTTCAAGAATTGCGTTACATTATTTACGCAAAATTCTTCCGTTGGCGGTAATTGAAATACTGTCTCGTTCGGTGAGGATGAAATATGCTCTGATAATCATCTACTAGGATTTTGGAATTGGTTATTGTTTTCTACAGTTTTAGACTATTCTGGTATATTATGAGTTCCGCTTTATCCTCGATTTGAATAGACGCTATTGCTGTAAAATTAAATTCTTTGAAATGTATTCCCCGTTCAATCGCTTCAAGCTTGTAAAATTTCACCCTTTTACCGAGCTCTGCCTTTTTCTTTAGTTGTTTGGAGATTTTTCTCCTTGGCATCTGTAGTGTGGTTTCATGGGAAATGTGCAAGAGAAAGTTTTGGACGGATAATTCACCACAGCCAAATAAGGCGCCGGCGGATACACTAAAATGGGTATGGAGACAGTTTAATAGAGTTGCCAATTTTGTTACTGACGTTAACGTTGTAATCTACCGAAACGATTCCTTTTTTTTTTTTATTTTTTTAATTTTCTTGCAACACTCTCGTCGGCGAAAATATACACATGCCTGCAGCTGTTCAACATCGCGGAGCGTAGATATGGCATCGTTTTGTTCGTCGTATTCTTTACGATATTTCCGGAGAACCATGGCGATTCTTTTTATTCATCCCCTTTTTTTTCCCGTAACTCCCTCCATTTTTTGTTCTGAGACCCTACCAAATGTTTGTAGAAAAGAAGCCGTTACCGGATGGTGGAGGAAAAACCCGAACCCGGGTTCGATGTGCGAGAAGAAAAACTGCAGAACCGCCAAGCGGTGGATCTGAAGTTTTTTGGCTTCGTTCCCAGATGGAAAAAGAAACTGTCCGATCCGATGTACGCGATTCACGCTCACGTATTAATCATGCACCGCTGGGGGAGCAATGCCAGTCCCCGTGCATATGGGACCCGCGTTTAACGTCGGCTTACCTTTATAAATGACTGCTCTCCGGACCACATTAAAGTACCTCGGATGTACACCCTGGAATTTCTGATCAAAGAACCTTCCCGTATTTTACCCCGATGCCGGGCTTCGTTATACCCAACACTTTCACACTTTATCGAATAACACAACATTCGGCCTACGGTTTTAGCCACGTCATTTTTAAATTCCATTTACGTGTCCAGCAAGGACTACCAACATTTCGTGTGGTTCAGCCATTTGACCACATGCGAAGGTTACGAATCAGAAAAGCCACCTGACACTGAGAACCAAGCATTGAATGAATAATGCACCGTTCGACTTCCGCACAGTCTGTACGGTATTTTACCGTCACTACTCGTCAGATGAGAGTTCAACTTACAGTGTTGTTTTTAGAGAGAAAACTTTGGCCGAGGCGGTTTGCTTGTTCCGAAAACCAATAACGAACCGACTTTTGTTGGTATCGCCTTTTACCCCCTGTTCAAACAGGTATATATATATTTACAGTGCAGCCTGGGGTTGCGGTTCATTCCGTAGGTAGGTCGCTAACTTTAGACTTGAGCTGGTTCTCAATATTACGTTTACGAGGAATCGACGAAACTCGAACAACATTAAATCAAACACAATTATCGGCAACTAAATCTCCTTCCATGTAGGCGAGTATTCGGTGACTACGTATATCTATTGCTGAAAGTATTTCAAGCTCCGCAGAAACTTTATACATTGCCTTTTGCCGTCATGGATCAAAATTCATCTCCCATACTCCCAGTCCAACCAGCATTTATCACCTAGTGCAACGTTGAGCTTTCAAAGGAAAAACTTCCGCGGCATGAAATTTTTCGTAGAATTGGGAGTCTCTCTTTCATTTCTCGCTCCGTTTTACGTCCAACCGAATCGATGGGTATAGTATCGTTTGGAATTTGGAGAAATTCATAATTTCTATTGAATTTCAGAGGACAACTGAATGTATAAGGCAAAAGGGAAGAGATTTGGGAAAATCGGAATCGCTCTGTGAATCAGAAATTTTTCAAATCCTATTTGCTGGTACGGTAGTAAAAAAATCACGCCAATATCTGATCTGAGAATCTGATCCGTGAATCTAAAACAGGCTTTGGTGTATCATTAAGCCACGAGAAAACCGGCCCGATGATTGAAGGAAAGAACATTTTTAAAAAGACCCGGTCCTCGGGAGATTCCAATAATAACAAATTGGTACAAGGAGTGATTGCCGAGTCTGATTTCCGGAGACTTTCTTCAGCCACTACAGCAAACTGACGAGGGTGGTGACGGCGTGCGAAAGTGAGCGATGAAAAATCGACGCGTTGAAAAATGGTGATTGCGTCCTGACGTGAGGTGCTAGGTGCTAATACAGTAACAATTTCAGTAAAATATAAACGAGTTCGTTTCGTATCGTGTGTCGCAGAAGTTTGCTCGTATTTGCTGAATACATCACGGCGACACAACCGAGTGACATTTTCGAAGCAGAGCGTCATACCGACCTGGTACTTACTTTCACTGATTTCCATATGAAAATACGCGACGAGGTTTACAAACAACTGTTTGACGCTTCCAACTTTTCCGAGATCCGCAGTGCAGCGTTTCCTCGGTGAAAAATGAAGTGAAAGAGCGCTTTTCGGACGCAAAACGATTCTGCGTCTTTCCACCTTTAGCGTAAAGTCCTGCTCGAGCCATTCTGAAAACTTGTATCACTCCCCTTAGGATCGAGATAGATTATTTTCTTTTCAACCCACTTTACAACCCCCGCGTAAAGAAACTACTTGCAGTGCAGTAAACGGGCACGTCCTGAGAAATCGATGGCAATATTTGTGTATCAAGCAATTAATTCTCCCCAGCTCCAGCGGTTGATCGTCATATTGAAACAACTTATCGCGGTCAACGAGGCGGGCTCCTTGATAAACAAAACGGTGATGAAACGGTAATGCGCACTATTCGTGTCCGCACATCTACGCACGACGGCCGAATTCTCGTTTCTGATATAAAGCAGCCTGGATCTCGCACGTGGATCTGGACGGCCACTAATTTGATTGACCGGCAGATCAGCACGTTTCGGCATATAATGCGTCCCGAGTCCACATCGTGCACTGGGTACCCTGTACAACGTTCCTCCATGAGGTGTCGTGCCAACCTCAGTATGCAAATTGCGACTATTAGTGTTGAACGGAATTTAAATCAGTCGTTTAATTCAAACCCATGCCAACCCTTTCTAGTCATCCTGGCCCCAAGTGGCTTGCTGATCACTCACTGAAACGAAATGTTGTGAAAAACATTTACATGAACGTTCGCAGTTTTTTTTTTCACAAGTTACATCGTTTCTCGAGTACATTTAACACTTTGGGCTTACATTTGTTTATGTGTACCAACCGTGAACTTGACCCGAATCTGTCACCGGATGCCGCTTCAAGCTCAACGCTCTTACGACGCGTTGATTTGTAGGGAGGGTGACAATTTGAAGGATGTCGTCCCAGGTTCCGAAAATAGTCCCCTTTTCTTGTCGCACATGGCTGAGGTTGAGCACCTGGTTATTGTTTCCATCTTATCTCAATATCAAATAAATATCACTTGATAAACAGTATATTCATCGATAAATCGAATTTGCAGTTACACCAAGATTGAATTATTATCTCTTAAAATTACGTTACGCTCTTTGACTTAGTATTAATTATGTACCGGGGCAATGACAATGGAAAAGAAAAAACCAATTGGGCGATAACAATATCGAATAAATGAATATAAACGAAGTGTATCCGTTAACACTTTTATGCCCCACGGTTCCTCGATAACACGCTGCGTTTTATCGAGCAGTATCAGATTACGTCGATCGAAAATTGGGTTGACCTTATTGCCGGTATTACGTTAATCAGCTTTTTCGTTTGTTTGCTTTTTTCTTCGAGATTTCGCGATCGTTGTACAAAATCTTAAGTGGGTACCAATTAATCTTGCTTATTTTGAGGTGGCATCATGTAATAAAATCTCAAGAACGGTATTCGAGATGGGAATAAACAAACAAACTTGATAACAGAGCCGGGTCATAAGTCTTGACGAGATTACTGAATAATCTAATCATATTTGGGTGGCACACGCGCCCAGCTGGTATAACCGATCAGCAATGCAAATTGTTTTAATGAAAATCGAAACCTTCTGTCAAAGCTATGGAACAGTCGGCATAATTGTTTTATAAGGAATATGCTAGGGATGACGCCGACGGATCGTTCATAAGGAAATTCGAACCTGCGGCTGATGGTGAAGCGTTTCGTACCGCATATTCGCTAACATTTGACTAACGTCAATGAGATGTCTGCGATGTTGGCTGCCGCATGCAGACATTGACGAAAATTTCATTTCACAGCTATAACCGTCCTCGTATCATTATATGACAGTGGGTATTATTCGCAGGCACAATCTGCCGGAACGGCTATTAAATTACGCCGACGTTAAGCGTGAGAATTTATAATTCAACCCGACATACATCGCAACGTTTAACATCGATAAATTTTCTCTGCTTTCGTCGTTTCGAAATTTAATACACACATACGGGTTTGGATCGACAATTGTTCAGATTTTTAAATTGTTATTGCTGATCCACCCGTGTGTGAAATAACTTTTTTCGTTACAGGTGCGCCGCTGAAAAAATCCTCCAATTCCATTGCAGATAATTTCAGGGGGGATTTCTGGTGATGGAAAGTGCGTGCAGGAATTGCTATTAATGGGATTTGACACCTCAATATCACACGACATGACTGCTCAGTTGATTCGCGTCAAGCACGATCATCTACTTCACTATTAAAACGCAATAATGAACTTTACGCTGAAGGTGGTAATCGAAATTACAGCTTGATATCGATATCTAAGTTTTTCCAATACAATTCGATGAAAATGTCAATCGGTGCCCGAGTACTTTCACTTGCACAATTCAAAATGCAGGTTGCACTCTCCTCGTTGTACTCGTCAAGAGAAATAAACCACTCGGTGACCACATGTTCTGCAAATATGTTCTGCGAGAGACGGTCCGACGACGAAGAAAGAAAAAGGTAGCGAGATCGAGAGAGAGACAGAGAGACAGACGAGAGGGCGAAAAAAAAGAAGAGGAAAAGAAACAAAGAAGAAGATATTAGGTGTGGTTTTTCCTTTGAGTTTGCGGCACATGGCGACACGCGCGGCACATACGAAGACGGTCTTTGGCGAGGTACGAGGACCGGGATGGCCGGCATGATGGTGGTCGAGGAGAACTGGGGAGGATCGTTTTAATCTCAGAGCGGAACAGCAACTGGCGCGTTATTGCCTCGCCTATATTGAGTGTTCATTCTATCGTGACCAAGTCGGCCATCCTAGACAGACCTAGCGGAGGGTAAAGAGAAGAAGAAGGAGAAGGAGAAGAAGAGGAAAAAGAAGAAACGGGACTGGAGGGTCAATGGTGGCAAAGGTAAGGCACGCAGTAAGAGGCGAAAGGACGAGGGAAGGCAGGATCAGCCCTCCCCTGAGTGGGGTCACCTTTGTTCATTCGAGTCTATAGTTCAAACGATCATATTTTCTGGTCATCCGATCAGGATCTTCCGCTACCTCGTCAAACGTTCAGGGACTGCCTGCAGCAGCTCCCTCCCGGCCTTTGCTTCGTTGGATTTTATGCCGTTCCCGTCATCGAGCCGAGGGTATATAAGATATATTCGTCTCACGGGAATTCGAATTAAATTGGATTTGCCGTTTTATCTCCTACCAATCTTGACTACCGCCGATATTTTCAGATACGAGAAACCAACCTTCCGCGCACGTTTGCACGAATCTGGCAACTTCTCGGCCAGTCACTTTTCCCAAATTAACGGAGGATCGTATGGCGGTGAATTTTGATCAACGGGATGAATTTCCCGATGACCGGAGTGCGGCTCGTTCGATAAGAATGAAGAGAGGGTCGGTAAGGTCTCTCTGCGTGGTATTCGACACTTACGCGTCGAGCGTTCGTCGTATCCCGAAGCGGGGTTTCGCCTGAACCGGTTCTTTGCATAATTACAATTCAGTGCAGAGTCAACTGTGGCAGGGTGCTTCTGTGTACCGCGCGCATTACCGGAATATGTAAACCTTATTTACATCTAGTTCAGCCAAGTTTTGTCGTACCTGCTTCAGTCGGCGTCGACTCGCCTCTCCTTCGCCTATAATAATTCGTCGAGACTCAACTTTGGCTGTTTCGCCCGGATTACGCGACTTAAGCGAACTGCATGGGCCCGCCTTCGCGCCTCGAAGCGTCTGAACACACGCCTGTGTACGGGAGCTTGAATAATGAATTCCAAAAACGAACCATGCACCGCAATGCACTGCGTAGAATTAGAAATATCAGGAAATTTCGTCATCCCCAGGTCTGATTGCACTTGAGGGAGAAAACGACGCTGAGGTGGCGCTGGATTCTTCAGGTGGTACGAACTCTGCATTTTGTCGTATATCTTAATATCTTAATATATATAAATCTCGTGTCACGATGTTTGTCCTCAATGGACTCCTAAACCACTTAACCGATTATAATAAAATACGCACACCATGTGCAGTTCGATCCAACTTGAGAGATAGGATAGTTTAAATCTCAAATTATAGTCGCAATTATAATATATTGCTAATTATTTGTCTGTTATTATTTGACAGTCACAATTATCTGTTAACTCCGAATGATTCTAACAGATGTCGATACCTTTCGACTGGGTTGAGTAAGTAATCAATAGATGGCGCTGCTATGGTAAATCTACGAACGTGTCATATAAGCTACATTTTAACAGCATAACTAGCAACCCATCCCGGCTTCGCACGGGCATATAATAATATAATAAAAGAAAATACACAATGTTTACAGTGAGTTTCTAGAAAAATAACATTTATATTATTACTTAATATTATTATATGCCCGTGCGAAGCCGGGATGGGCTGCTAGTATATATATATAGATACATACGACAATAATCAAAATCCGGTCAGTTTCGTAATTTGTTTATTTGATTACGAAACTGACCGGATTTCGACTAAGCATGGTTCAATCTATCTCCCTGGTCACGCATGCATCGCAAAACGTATATATGTATATGATACATACATGTATACGATATGTACATATACAGAATCGGGTCGCGTTGCATGCGGAGGATGGTTACGATCACGTTGGTAACACCGCCAGCATCGTTATAACCGGACTGTACCAAGTGTGAGGTAATTACCCGACCGTCTGGAGACTGCGATAATGCACAATGCAAATCTCATTACACAAACGGACCATTTCTGAAGTGACCCGTCGCCTTGGGACCGCCGGCTTTGACGGAGGGAAACGTTGCTGAATGTCATCATGGAGTTGCCGGCGACGAGAGACACCGCCTTGCGCAATGTCCGCCTCGCTGTTCAACTGCACGACGTTAATTAATCTTACTTCGGCGAACTACGAACACTCAACACCTCGCAAATTGTGACTCATTCTCCTTCTCCCTCTACGCCCTCACAGTTTGTGCAATTCTACTGTTGATCGTCACTCCGGCATTGGGAAGTATGATTCGTGACGATTCGACCACGCGATCGGAACACTCACGTAATTCATTTATTTATTTGTTGTTTATCGTTCCTTAATCACGAGGACGTAGATTTTAATTTAATATTCGTGCAGTTGGCCGTTGGCGCCACATGTACTCGAAAGACGTATGCGATGTAGGTTGGTACGGATTGTTTGAATTTCACCGGGTATCACGTCACCTAATGGATTTTGCAAATATCAACAAGCTTAGCTCCGGCTTGTTCAGCAATTTTTCATTTTATCACGGGCGCATATCGGGTCCCTCGAGTCTCGCTCGGTGAAATCTGAATGACAAAAACGCCGATGGCACGAACTGGCACAAAGTGCACAACGCTTCGTGATTTATTTCGAACAATTATTTTGTCTAGATTCAATATCAGTTTGCTGCTGTTTTCTATTCACTTCTTCCCTTCTTTCGTTGTCACCAAAATCACTGCGTGCGCTTTAAACTTTGGGAATTTCGAGGGGCACTGTTTTAATCTAATTCCATCGCGCTCTGTGTTCTCAAAAAGTAAACAAATTCTATAAAATTTCAAGCAAATATTTGCCCTGCCAGAAGAAAGTCGAAATTATGAGGTGACGACGAGGATGAGGGGATGAGGGGATGAGAGGTCGTGTCGGGCATAAATATTTGTATAGTTGTAACGTTTGGCGTGGTCGCGATCGCGAGGGTGCCAGAACTCGGGGTGACGATGTCGAGTCGGGGATGGTTTCTGGGGAAAAGGAAGTTTGGGGCGCGACACGAACGATATTTTGTGTTTACATGACGCAGCCAGCCTACGTGGTTAGACTCGGCGCTGCATCTGGTTGAAAGGAAAGAAAAGAGACGATGAAGAGCGAAGACGAGAGCGCGAAAAATAGGGAAATACATACATGCCTCACCGCTTCGCGTGTAAAAAGAAAAGAGAAAAAGAAAATGGAAAAATCTAACGCACGTCTCGCCGCATACGCTGTCAGAATTCTAAAACTTATCCGTGAATTGTCAACAGTTTACAAACCACCAATCTGAAAGAGCCTTCGTCTAATTAAATTTCCACCATAATCTCGTATGAATCAAGTGAAGACTTACCGCAAAGCCCGGAAACACGACCAGGTAATGATCGTGGGGAAAGTTTATACCGGCAAAGTATTTTCTCGGAAATCGCGTGCGGAAAATTATACGCAAACTCCGTCTCCCGTGCGGAGTCATGTTTTTCGAGGTGTAGGGAAAAAATCGATTCTAAAACTGTCCGCGAACTATTGCAGCAGCTCAAACCCCAGGCCTGGGCTTCTGTTTGCGTTGGCAAATTATACAGATCGCACGTCTCGTAACAATAACAGGTATCGATGTTTTTCACCTCGCGCATGAAATTATTTTTCAAATTGCAGTTGTTCCTCGCTCCCCGCTCAAAGAGTGAGGTGATCTGGAATTCAGCAGAATTGCCGAACCGTTTTTGCACTCCCCTGCTGGAGTTTCCGGAAAGTGTCAGACGATCACGTGACTCGTAAAACCTAAATGTGGAAAACGCCGTTCTCCATTGATCCTCGGGGTAAACACTTGGTTCATGCATCATTGAGTGCCAAAAACGTCGAGCTCCGTCCGACGAGCAGAAGTTTCATGTGTTATATGTTATGCTGCACTGACATGGGAATCAAGGATGCCGTATGTTACTCTCGGCAACGTGGTTAGTATTTCTCCAGCCCCGTTCATTTTTCCCCGCAGAAGCAGCTGCGTGCTGCGCGCTGCAGTTTGAGCTGGAAAAATATCGTGGAACGAAAGCATAATTATGGGTAAAAAATATTACACGGTTTTCGCATATCTTCAGGGTGCTTTGCAACCTCCGATGAAAAATCGCTGCCTGACAATTAGCACAGCGTTCGTCTGATTGAAACAAACTTTCCTTACTGCGTCGGCCTTTGCAGCTCGCACAAGAGTCTCTGATTGAGTGTAAGACATGTCTTCGGGATCCTCGACAATCGTTGTTGCTACTGTTGCATAATTGCTGGTTTAAATTTCAAAAGTCCGAGAGGTAAGAAAAGAATAAAAAGAATTGTAACGGAAAGATTTTATCATGAGAGAATATTGACAGAGGTGAGAACGATTTCCTGCTGATATTTGCCAATGCAAGAAATTATTTCAGAAAGCTCTTAAGAGACTTGTTAACGTTAAAAAACGTTTTCAAATTTGCGATGGGTAATTTCAACCAGAGAAATCCGATTTGCGGGGATCACAGGCAGTCTGCGTCGTTGTAAAATAACGTTAACGCGATTTCTCGCGTGCCTAATTGTTTCGTTAACCAGCCAATGGGAATTCAGCAATTACGTTCGCCGAGGCAGGAGATGTTGGTCGGTTTCTCGGACGGGTCATAAAAGACCGCCGGCACATGCCGACGGAATCCTGAACGGAGTTACGGTGCCATAATATGTCTACTTCTGTATTTGAGATAACGGCGTTACACTTTCCCTCTGTATATAATCTGTAGTTTACTCTTTCCTACACCTAGGTAAGCGATTCGGATGCGACGCGTGTACCAGAGTAATAATATCGGTCGTAAAATGAGAACGCATATGAAACCTCAAACGCGCGTGTATTAGACGTCTCGTCTCGACCAATTCCCTGCCGTCATAATCACTATCAGCTGCGCCCTGCGTGCGGTTACTTACGATTAGTTACGTTACGGGGAACGCAGCCGGTATACGATGTGTCGAAATTGATTTCTACTTGAGCTAAAACGGCGATGTTGCAATGTTACAATTACTCGATTCGATATTATCAATTAAAAATTATCACGAAGATGCCGCAATGTCACACGACTGCTCGATAGATTTACCTTTCGACTCGATCAGTTGATGAATGATTATGTACAAATCGAGGGCAATTCGCGATTCTGAATTCAATGAAAAAGGGAGAATTAGTACCTTGCATTCCTTGAAGACCGTCGAATCGATTGACTGGCCTTTTTCGAAACAAAATTTACCTCCCTCGTGGTCCTTCAAGATTCTGGAGTTGTATGTATGTAGGTATAGCTGCGGTGACCGTCGAACCGGTATTGCGCAAATTACTTTCCGAGTGGTTTCCTGGAGGTCGCCGTTGCTCAAGTTTTTCCTCCCCTTTTCTTCTCAGCTCTCCAGTCGTATACGTTTTCTCAAAATCTTCCCTGCGTAACAGCTATTTATTGTTGTCAACCACTACCATTGATAAATCAAAGAGCAATCTTCAACCGTTTTCACCCTGGATCGATGTACCTAGGCGAAAAAAACTTGACCGACGGGAAATCTTGAGCGAGTAAAAGTTACGCGGAGACGAAAACTGTCACTTGATAATTACTTTCCCCACTAATTTCGATAGCTTAAAAACCTACCGCCGTAAATTGACTGCAAGCATTTCGTTTCCTGATTTAAAATTTGTTTTTTGAACCAACCCTAAAACCTCAATCGCGCAGGGACAATATTCGAATGAATACACGGCTGGTGAAACACACGTTGATTCATCCGTGATCGTGTTCGATTCGAAAGTAATCGCGACGATGTGATCGCATCATGCAGATAGATGCGAATTGCGGGGGAGGGTCAGGGTTTGGTTAATGGTCGTTTTGAGGGGACCCATTATAGCCGGGGCACTTTGCTGCTCGATTTCATATCGCGCTGCAAGTTTATGACTTCCTGTTTCCACGGAAAAGGGATAGATAGAGCTGTTGTACGCGTCGCCTGCGGACGGCATACAGAAACACGTAGAAACACGTAGAAACACGCGTATAATATCCGAGGAAATTGACCACCGCGCACCGCCACACTTGCGGGAGCTATTGATATATTTTTACGAGTGGCCCAGGCTGATAAGTCGAAGCGTTATGTGCGCTTTATTGGCACAATAAAATTGTGCCTATAAATTTTCAGGGTAATTTCGACCCTGGGTGTATAACGTAGCTGCCCAACTTCGTAAAGGAGAATACAACGCGGAGGTCGATATATGAGGATTATACGGATCAAGGTATGCGAAAATACACGTCAAGTTACTCCAGGGTTTACTTCCCCGTTCTCACTTTTATTTCGTTTTTCCTTTCATTCTTACAGTTTTCTTTTTTTTTCGAAAGCTAAGTGTGTATTTAACCTTGGACGGATTTACGCGCGCCACGTGCCTCGAATCGTGACAAGGGATCACTTGAGCCTTAAAATACTCGTCTTAAGCCAGCAGTGAAGCTTTTAAGAAAATGAGTCAACTCAAAATCCCTGCTCCTCGATCATTCTGCGGAAATGAAAGACTTCGAATCCGGTTGATAAGAAAGCAACTAAAATAAAAAAGAAACAGTATTTTGTATCAAACGGTGAGAGGTATTCCTCGCTGGTCCGGTGCGTGGTTGGAGAACAATTACTATTGAAATTAAATCGGAGAGAGAAAATGAGCAAGCGGAAAGAAGACTCTGTTCGTTTACGAGAAAAACATACATCTGTAGGTACCAATTTCTCGTATTACATACATTTTTTCAGCGCTTTCGATGATATATCGTGAGCTGCATCGATTCTGTGCGGTTGTTTAACAAATAAATAATGATAAAATTCAACACACGGTCAATTTCGTATACTTTTTACCTAGAGTTCGTAAACTAGAGAGTGAAAAAGTACAGGAACTGCGGTTTACCTAATACAGCTCGTGTTGTGTTTATTATAAAAAGGAACGAACACTTACGTCTTCCTTACACACATGTACGTGTAATATAATCGTGTTTATTCCTGACTCAACCACAATGTTAAATTTCTCGACCCAAAAAGCGGGACAAAAGTAGAATATTATTCCCTTCGAGAGATCACTCGTTTCGCTCAGGCAGTAAACCCACCCGCGGAAATAATCTTCGCCTTTATTCCCTTGTTACATAACGTACTATCGGGTCAGCGAAACGAGTCGAAAAAGAAGTAATTCTCGGAGAAAAGAAGGTAATACAGAGATATACGTTACATGTACGTACAGGAGAGAAGAGGAAATTCGATGAGGGGTGGAAATTAATCGCAGGATCGCATGTTCCTCGGATCGAATTTAGAGTCAGTCTGATGCAAGGCAACGGTGAAACGATCCTGTTTATTCAGAGGAGGAGCCAAAGACGAGTAGGTACTGCATCGAGTGCGCGTCTACCGTCGGCGTAGGAGAACTCCGAGGGGAGTAGACGTGGATAGTCTGTGGATAACGTGTTTAACTTCCCCGACGTACAGTGCAACCCTGCACCGTATGTATTCCGGCGTCTGTGAATTGCGGCTTCATTACTTAATCAATGTTCTACTTGCCGCAGCGTTTGGCGCGCGCCCGACAGTCTCCCCGTCTGCTGAACAAGGATGCAACTTTAATGCCAGACGACGCCGAGCAATTTTCAACTATGAGTAACTAGTCGCGGGGCGAGTCCTTGCAGCCGCCTCAGCGACTCCGGCGACTCTACGATACGAGTTTCAGCCGCGTGTCTACAGCCTTGCCCTGCTTTTCAACGGCCGGCGACGGACTTGCGACGTTCGCGATTAAGCCCTTAGTCCCGGTGAACGGACGTACGCCAGGGCTGAGGGCGAAAAACTGGATGAGAAACTGCGGGCTCCTTGCTGCACTCCTGCTAAATCCCACCCATGATCTACGCTGCCACCTGCAGATAACTTCTGGTTTGAACCGCGAGTAAACCAACCCCGGCTGTGCAGATCCAGTCGCTGCCCTGCTGGATGTAATTCCTCTAAATGGAGAATTTTATTTACTATTTTGTTTTACAAAAGTTAACGCGGCTTTAAACCTACCGTGAACAATGTTTTCACCGTGTGGGTGACGGTGCGCTTAACGGGTACGAGAAACATTCAGCCGTCGAGGTTTGCGACCAACTTTTTGTCAAAGACTTTGGAACAGCGATAAAACGAGTAAATAAATTTCAAAGATGACGCGTGGCTTTTCGAACCAAAAATCAACTCTCCCACCGACGGTCGCGTCATTAGAGAGCTTCCGAGCTGAGGAATCGATCAACGGGCAATGTGATATGTGTACGGGTCTGCATGTCCCGCGTATTTTATGCGCCAGCATTACACGTAACACGCGTGGAACCCCATCGTTTAGTGACAAGGTGAGTTCGTTCCCTATTCGTGTCACGCCAGAACTCGTTCCTCGGCACGTACGTCGCAGGATGAAATTTCGTGCCATTATATCCGATTCGCAGTCGGTCTGGATTATTTATACCGGACTCCCCGTGGCCACGTACTGGTGACGCGTCACGACCGCGACGCCAGACTCGGTTGCCTCAAATAGTGGGCAGCGAGCGACCTGCAGACGCCGTAATGTATGCGGCGCCTCCTCTATCGACATCGTGCGGTGACACGATTACCCTCGACGTGCCCTTACCCATCGAGAAAAATCAGGCGACTTGGAAAATCGGAGGTTTTACCTGATCCTTCCTTTCACGTTTCCAAATCAGCTTTCCAAAAACCGTCCGAGAAACGCGAAACTTTTCTTAGGAACTAGGAAAACACCTGTCGGTGTCCGGTACTGTGTCAATTCTCAGTGATTTTCAATTTGAGATCCTTAAACCTCTTCGAAATCTTGATATCAAGACTGTGTCCGTACTGCGGAAAAAGTATTAACCCTAGTTGGTCACTCTGGGTGAATCCCGTGATGCCATTATTTATGAGAAATAAAGCACTGTTTCGACATTTTCTTTAACTTTCTTTAACTTTGCCGACGTTTTGCAATATTTGATCAATTAATTTTGGTTCGGAAAACTGAGAGAGTTTTTCTGCGATCCCCAAAAAATAACTAGATAATTTTTGGTAGATATGTAGAACTCATTTTCGAAGCAAAGATTCATATTTGGAGTGTTTTTTTTTATTTTTTTAATGGGGGTTTAAAGGGTTAACGACGCTTTGTCGAATGTTAGATTCTTTTCGAATTTTCAGAGACTCGACGAGACTAGAAACCCCATTTCTGCGTCTCGGATTTCGGCGATACGATTCTTCGGAATCGAATTTCGGATCACGGAATCACGCGAGCATCGACACAGCGACCTTGTTCTACGAAAGTGGAATTTTGATCGGGCAATTGTCGACCTTCGGAAACGTCGGTCCCCGGTGTCTTGGCTGCCGGTACCGCAGACCCGAACGTGGAGGCGTAGCGCCCCCGAGTCCAAGGGGGACAATCGAGTTAACCGTAGTGAAGGGCTAGGGTCGAGGCGAAGAAAGACACCACAAATATCCAGAGACCGGAGAAACGTCGTGACCTCCGAATGGGATACGCGTGATTTCCGGTCCATTTGTTAACCAGGAGCGAAGTTAGGCTGGCTTAAATCAGAGCGTCGTTAATTACCAGCCGGGATTTTGTCGTACATAAATGAAAAACGAACCAAGACTGAATTTGTCCTTGCTCCAAGTCAGGAATACTGTAAAATTGTTCCCGAGAGATGATACGCGTCATGCAGAAATGCGGAAGGTCGATTTGGGGAACGGACAAGGTAGACGAGGAGCATCCCCAGGGGATTATGTATACATGTAGAGAGTACATGCACTGCTAGTGGCCGGTTACTGCAACTGTTTGCAACTAATTGATTACCTCGTTGAACTATAGCCAGCAATATGCCAATTTTTTTTAATATCTCTGCACGTGGATTACCTTGCTTCTGCGTTTATACTGCTCACACGGACGCGCGTTTGAAGCGCGATGAAAAACAGTAAAACAAAAGAAAATAATAATAACAGCAACGAGGACACATAGGAGAACTGAAGAGAATGGAGGATCAAGCGTTAACGCATCGTGGACTTTGGTTAATCACGTATTACGTTCAACTTCTACGTCGACACGTGCACGTGTACAACAACTTACACGGTAATTGGCAATTACGGTTTCCATCCCGCAGGAAAATGAAAGAAAAAAATACTCAAGTTTCTTGTTTTGCTTTTTTTTCCAAAATTATTACGTTAGTATAGAATAATGATATCGGTCGATATATATGTTCCGACACTACCAAATAGGCTGAACTTTGAAAATTTTACACCTACTGGCGAAAAGATCCGAATCGCACTGTCCCGGACACTACCGGGACACGACAGCCGATAACGTCGTCTCTGCTCCAGAGTCAGGCCACCAAGGATCTCTAACGCCATCGACTCAACATTCACAGTACAGAGAATCGTGGTTAGATTCACAGAGATCTTTCAATCTCGTCCAAATACTCTGTTATTCTGTAGTTCATAATTCTTTTCAATCTGGCGTACACGCATGTCAAACACAATCGTCATAATACAACGCAACGCATGATCAAGGAGACACATTTTCGAAATGTAGCGTATGTACAAACGGCGCCCCATGCCGGAGTCCCAACGCGGGCCACATGAACAACTTTCAAGTCCATGCCGCCACCGCTAACTTACCAATCGTGACGTCAGGGGCTCCATCAGGCACATGTACACTCACCTCAAGCCAAAAACTCCTCAATATTCAGCCACGGGAGCCGTTAACGCTTTCTTTCAACGACGGCATCAATCCGGAACAATGATAGATTCGACGCGTGCATTCTGCTCGTAATCAGACACTCGGATCCCTACGCGGTCACATGAACACCTCGGTGTCCACGCCGCAGAGAACCGGGCGCCTCTAATATGCATCTGCGATTACTCGTCTTCAAATTCAAATTGACGGAAGCCCCCCTTGTACCGCTTTTGCTTGGAAACAGATATCAACTTAACTGTCACGAGCACTTCTGGTCGTCACCATGTCTAGAGCTCGACTGAAAATTCCGAAAACCAGCGCGCTACCCGCATCATTTCAGCCCGATTGTAGCGCCCGACTCCGGTGGCTAATCCAAGAAACTTTTGACCGACAACAAGGGGTCCGTTACTTTTGCGTACCTCCCACGTAATTCGACTCAAATTTCTATCCGCAGATACCGTATCAAAAATATCTTCACTTGCTGATTTTAACTAAACATTTCTTCTTCTGTATTAACATTAACGTGAACATACATTATTTTTTTTCGATTTTCCAACAATACGCAACGCTTTGGAGTAATAAGAAAAATAAATTATGAGTAACGAGGATCAGGTTTCACAAGAATCACTCGGGTTTGTTCGTTTTGATCAATTAACGATACCCATCCCTCGAGTTCGCTGCTTTACGGAACATAAAAGTTCGTTCCTCGTTAGTGGAGAAAATTTCTATAGAATTTTTTTCATAGTAAAAAAATGATAAAAAAAATTAAGATTCTAACAATAATAAAGAAATGTTCGTATTAATACGAAGCAGAGACCTCGTCTCCGGATATGTGAAGGATAGATTTCCGAACAGACATAAAAATAATTGCGACTCCGTACGAATCTGTATCCTCCCGACTTCTAGAAGCAATCTCGTATCTCGTCTCGCTTGTGAATACCTACGTCGCTGAGAGTAAACAATGAACGCCGAGCAGGGAGGTCAAGGGTATTGGAAATCTTGACGAGGGGGACAGGAGTTAGCTCGAAATCGGAGAAGCCGGCCGGACTTTGGAGGAAGACGGATGATATCCCGTTGAATCCCTGCCAGGGTCTTGAACAACCGGGTTTGTCAACCCCTTGCAGGCGGCTCCCCACAGCCGACAATCGCTGATAGGGGAATTTCACGAATCCGGTCCATCCAGAATGCCATAAAATATTTATGTCTTCACCCGTCCCCAAGTTCGTTCCCTCGTTCCTTCGTTCGTTGGGTTCTCCCTCTTTATTTTCCCTTCTCGGCTGCCGCTGTCACCCGCCCATCGACTCCGCTCATCCCTTGTTAAACTCAAATGCCTTTCTTGCCTCGTATGAAGGTATGGGTGATAAAAAAGAGGAAAAGGAAGAGAGTGAGAAGAAAAAGGAGACGAGGACGGGGAGGAGAAAGCCCTCGAAGCCCGATTCTGTACTCTTAAAACGGCTTTTAAAACCGTCGACAGAATCCTCCGCTATTCGTCATTCGTGATTAAATGTCACAGAGAATCACTCGAGCTCTCAGATTTTTCCACGATATTGCTGCCGTTTATCGTTTCTCCGATCAACCAAAGAATTTCAGACACTGCGGGGAAATCGTATCCCCGTAACACGTTACCTGCATATACAGTCAAGTATATCCGCGACTCGGTGACTTGGTAGATGGAACAAAAATCATCTCGTCGAACAAATTTCCATAAGTAGTATAAATTCCGCGGCGTTTTTGCCACGCGTGACAGCTCGAACGAGATCAGCGACGTCGAGGCGATAGGAGCCGCGGCTCGTCATTACGACGTCGGTGCGTCAAGAGGCAATAAATAATTTACCTCTCTCCTACCGCGGTCCGATCCAGTCTCCGCCAAGTTTCCGATAACAAGAGGATGATGGGTTATTCAACGGAGCGATCCACACCCGCCACAATTTCTATCATGTATTAGAATTATGCATGAGCCCGCGGAGCGTCCGTATCTTTCCCTCTCTCTCTCTCTCTCTCTCTCTCTCTCATCCTTCGGCCATACCACGAATGAACAAATAAATTAATAAATAAAAAGGAGAGCCGAAAGAAGATCGATGGTCGGCTGCAGTGGCGCAAAGTTTGTCAGTAACGCTCGTTATCTTCGCTTCATTCCCTCTCCGTTGTATTGTACAGATTCTTACCAATAAGGCGGGCTTATCCTTATTCACGTTATCTCCCTAGGGAGGATTGGCTCTCCTCCAGAGGTTTGGCTCGATCGCCTTGTTTGGCCTACGCTGCAACACGTGCCTTCGTCTAGATGCGCTCCTTTATCTAACAGCTCCGCCCAGCAACTTTGTTGCGATACCTGCGTTCGAGGAATATACGTGCACTATGCGCTAGCAGCTAGGCGATAAGGGGATTTTAGCTTCGGGGTGATGTGCAGGCGTGGCAGCTGAGCTTCGGGTCCGGTTCAATGGAAAGCTCATTCTGCCAAACTCGTATATACACACGTTTCAATCGCTCTGTTTACAGCGCCGTTTTTCTCGCATTATTTCCAACTTTACAGAATTTTCCAAAACCCTTTCTCTCGTCCCGTGTAAAATCAGTACTGACGTAACGAATACTTTGAAATTGGCTTTTATTTGAAACATCTGTGTAAAGCTTGGAAGCGATTGTCTCAACCATACCAGGGCTATTATACTTAAAATATTTCGTGATCTTACATTTATTCTTGTGGGAAATTGTAAAGCTCAATGCGAAATTACGGAGGCTTAAAAGCAAATAACTTCGGTTATGATTCGGACAATTGCTTTCTAACTTTACACGTGGTGTTTAAAATATAAATGAGAACGATTTGTATGATCTTCATTGACCTAGCACGATTTCGACCTACGTGCCTGTGCGTCCTTAAATTCCCTCATAACGCATCTTCAACCGCGTGAAAAGTAAACTGTTTGAGAAAATAGCTAGTGGAGTCGTTTACCACTTGCCTGTATAGTAATTGGTGTTTTATTCGAGTGGATTATTCGTTTCTTGATGGAACGACGCCTTTTACGACTCGCTTAGCGCGTTTTACTCGGGGCTGAACTTAACTGAAGCCCTCTACCTGACGGGAGGAATGAATAAACCGCAGTTTGTATTCGCCTAGGAACTATGCTAGCTGAAATGTAGCTCAAAGATATAAACGCGGATCTTGTACCGTATTTAAAATCCTCCCCGGAATACCTCCCCGCACTTCGTCTACCCGCGATGTCCATCGTCTTTTACGTTTTACAAGGAGGAATGGAACATTTCCAGGATCAGTGACAAGATTTCCTGGTCAGATGGAGAATCGCAACGGCAATAATCCGTTCCGCATCGCTTCACATTCATTACTAGACCCCGAAAAACCGCAGGGGCTGCGCCTTCGGGGATGAAAATCTGTTTGTTCCATTATTTCGCCTTATCCAGGGAGTCTGCCTGACGAGCAAACAGTCGAGACTTATTAGCCAAGACCTGAAGCGACTTGGGTGCAGCAAAAGTGGCGAAAGGAGTAGCTTAAATCAACTAGGTGAAATCAAGAGAGGAAATATTCGCTGCCCGGCGAAAAGCGAGGCGCTGCAAGTATTTGTATGATAAACAGAATTTAGCGGATTAAGGGAAACTTTCATTCTTCAGATTATTATACTCGCTCTCTTCAACTCTCTGCCTCTCCTGCTTGGATGTTGATATTATGCCGTAATTAATTTCTGACTTTAGCCTCTAATTCACTCGACGACTAACTTGCGTTGCGTCTTATTATCCTCCAAAAAATTTGGAAGGCCAAACAACATGTCGCGGAAAAAAATCCAACTGCGTTTCTTTATTGTCTAGAAAGAATAAAATCATTCGTACTCTTTTCCTTATTTTCGAGAAATAATATACTTTCGCGTGACACTGTCGTATTACGGAAAGAAAGACGATACGTCGGATCACGAATTGAAGAATCACTTACTCAAGGTGCTTGAGAATTTCATCGCGCAATTTAGAAATTGTGTTTTTACATATTCTATACTCTTCGATTCTGTACGTAAATGTATTATAATAACTCTGAGATACGATACGTGTGATCGTATTTGACTTGTCATTCTCTTAGCTTCTGTCTCGAGAGTATTGAGATGAAAATGTATACTTGAGATGGGAATATCTTGTATGAGATTTGAAAATTTCCTCACAGACAATACAATTTTTTCCCGCTGACGCAATTTGCGAATTTGTGCACATGATCAAATAAACGAAATTTCCAAACACGGACAGGCTGGAGAAATTTTCTTTTCGATTTTCAATAAGAAAATAATAGACAGAAAGAGCGTATTTGCCTCGCTTTGTTGGCTTACAGAAATCAAGCCCTTATCGAAGAAAATATGTTCAAGTAGGCTCTGAGAAATGGTGAAAATAAGAATTCAATCACGACGGTGAGATGAAAATAATTTTATAAAAATTCCTAGCGGCCAAATCGCAAGCCGAATTCATGTGATCAGGAAATTGTGCATTATTATCACAAGGTCAGTTACACCTATATTCCCGGCATCAACGATTGTCGAAGTGGGTCAAAGGGAAAAGGGTAGAGGAAAGATTGCTGACGCGGGGTAATGAAAACGAATTTAAGACTGTGCCAGGAGCTTCGAAGATCTTTAGTCGTCGTTCTCGGCGGTATGAATAGCCGGGCTTACATATAAATATCGGTATTGTACGAGGCCTCAGAATTCCCGCAGGCTAATATACATATTTCATGCGAAACGACTCGCTAATGTTCGTGGCTCTTTTTATTGCGTGTATTCAAATACGCAGGAGACGAATAGCCTTTTCAAGCCCAGTATTTACCGTTTACTCAACGATGGAAGGAAGGAAGAAAGAAGGAAAGAAAGAAAGGTTAGTCAGGTTCGTTCCTTCCTTCGTTTCTCTGATGGTTTCTTTGGCCCAGAGAATACGTCAAGCATGATGATCAATTTAAATACTCTGGCAGCCGGGCCTGTTCCTCTTTCATTCTTTCAGTCTCACTCCCTCTCTCTCTCTCTCTCTCTCTCTCTCTCTCTCTCTCTCTCTCTCCGAAAAAGCAGAAAAGGAATGAAGACGTTATTCTTGCGATAGATGTAAGACGTGTCCGGGTACCCACCGACTCGCTTGAACCACTCTATACGGAAGTAATATTTCTCCCCGAATCGTCGGAACAATAAGGTATAATGAACAATTGCATTCGTAGAGGCGAAGACGAATATTACGAGAGAAGATTGGAGTTGTTCGATGGAAACGGCGAGTCCTTGCCATTACGTACAACGAGGGCGAGGATCAGTGCGAATGATATAATTATGCTTTCCGTCAAGTTCGAACGGAGCGAGGCTGACCTTGAACAGGCATATGTAACTAATTAGATTATTAGTCAAACGTTTATTCGAGCGAAGCCTTCCTCTGCAAGGGCGTACTTAGGAGAATAATCTACATACATTAAAATTATACGAGCTCCAGGGCACTCCTTTATTATCTTCGGCGTCCCTGCGCACCTTTGCTTCTACCGCTATGACCGCCGCTGCTACACGCTGAGTAAAGTCAATTATTTTGAAAACCTCTCGTCAAGTTTCTTCTGCAAACTCTACGGCAGCGGTGAAACGAGTATACCTAGTTGAAAAAAGTTAAATGAAACGAGAGAATCTCTGAACGAAAGAACTGAATAGCGGCGCACATGTTGGGAAAAAATAAAAGTGCGATGATGAAAAGAGAATAGGGCTTACGGGAGAAGAGGAGAAAAAAATAAAGCAAAAGACCGTAAAATCTCGACGAACGAGAATTTCCATGTTTTTTATTAGGATTTATTTTAAGGAGTGATGCGGTGCCTACGAGACCTTTTTCCTCTCGTTGATCTTAAGATGCTGTACTTTCTCCGTTCTTACGAGGAAGACATCCCAGGTCGCTTTCTCCGATTCGATTTTTGTTTTTTTGTATAATTTGTTATAGTAGATTAAAAACTAAGCGGCACGCAATGTTTGTTTTTTATCTGCCATTGAACACTTTAAGAGGGTGAAACCACTCTCCATATATCGTCAGGGGATCGCTTGGCAGTTTCACCCACAAGAACATAATATATTTTAACCAATCCAATTGGAAAAGTTTTCTCATAACGAGAAGTGAAAAATGTAATCTTCTCAATTAAAAAAACAACTGCCAAATCACCCATTGCCACGCCTTGCTTTGGAGGTTGATTTTACTCACTTAAAGTATTTATTGGCAGATGAAAAAAAATACGTATCGCTTAGTTTTTAGTCTACTAAAATGTGTGACGAAAGAAATCAAATCGGAGATGTCGACCTGGGGCACCTTCCTTGCTAGCCTCGGTGTTTCATACCCTTGGGTACACCACTCTGGTATAATAAAAGTGTCTATATTTTATTCTATTCTCTCTTTCTTGCAAAACCTGCGTTAGATGCATGAGCAGAGAGTTTCGCACATCGCATGCAGCATCTGCAGCTAGGTGTTGGAGAGTAAAGTAACGGGGAAACCGGTGAATTTATTTGCCTGTGAATATCAACAGGCCGTTCGATAAGGAATGAATTTGAATATTCCCGGGCTTGTTCGGCAGCTCTTTTCACTCCTTCAATTCTATCGTTATCTCGCCCTCCTCCGTCGCTGCAGCGGGCGAATCCCTGCGCCTGATTTAAGCGGAAGAGAGAAAGCTTTTTCCTCACGCGTAGGTATTAAGTTGAGCTGAGCTAAATTAACGGGGCTGCAGGTAGCCGGCTGACTGGCGCAACGGCTCGTTATCAGATCTGGGTATTTAATACTCTATTACTGGAACAAAGCGACCGAGCTTTACCCCGCGCCTCGCCGATTTTAATGAATCAACAGGACCGGCTGGCCGTTCCCCTTTTTCCTCCTTCCCACTCTTATTTCTCAACTCGCGCCTCTCGCCCGGATTCTCTTCTATCTCTCGTGCGGGACAAATCATAGGGAAAAACCGATGGAGCAATTTAAACTTCGGAATATTCAGCGCAAGCTTGCGTCCGGTACAGTAAGCAGAAGTCTAAGCCGTTTTTTTTTTTTATTCCTCATTACTTGTTCGACGCGTCGAGGAATCGAGGGACAAATTACAACTTGAATCCGATCGGTCGGAGCACTTCGCTAAAACTAAATCACTCCGCGTCCACTCGAATTCCCGCAACCGTAAGTGTAACGTCTTATTGTCAAAGTGAGAAAAACCCTTGGAGAGGAAACCGTGGCAATGTGTAAGCTCATTGCGCTTTCATTCACCCGAAACCTCCGCTGATCCCGCTTGCCTCTGTGGACTTATTTGCGAACGAAGCTTCCGATTCCCTGATAAACGCGTAATCTCTACTTAACCAGACCGGAAGGTTCTCACTTCCTTCAATCCTCGAGGGTTCGCCGAAACCGAGCCGCTAATTCTCTCCGCTCGGTTAATGCCACGTTTTATCAATATTTATGCTCCGTATACGAACGCCTAAGCGCTTTAAACGCGGTTCAAATCTTCACCCTGTAAATTCGGTCTGCGTTTTTTCCGCTCCCGAATATCGCATCGATTCCCGGCCGACTCGTACAGCAATTTACAGTATAGATTTAAAGGGACGGTAATGCATTGTTACAGTTCTGCTGAATTGTAGTTACATCCGGCAGGTGGGCCGTCTTTTTTCAGTACCTGCACGAAGGCGATGAATAACTAATGAGTTAAACTGTTTCATCAATCAGCCATGCGATACCAATATCGACATCGATTCCCCGCGTCCATTTCCAACAAAGAGCCTCTCGCGAGGATGATTGACGCGTTTACTAATCGATCAACTATCGACGACTAATATTGAAATCACCCCTTCTCTCCTCGGCAAATACTGACGGCAGCATCAAACAGTCTACTTTTCACTCATCCTGCACAGATTCATCACCCTCGATATTATTCAGTGTTATACTCTGTTCAACGCAAGTCTGGAAATTTGATTTTTCACTTCATTCTCTGATTTGCGTTCCTATGCTTCTTGCTTCTATCAATGCTGTAAGATCTCTTATTTCTAACCGCTGTAAGCACAAGTATCAGTGATCCCCTCATTGTGGGAGGGATCACGGTTGACACCCATTTTGGAAATGGAGTGGGGAAGCCGGCGCCCCACTCCAAACTCAAAATCGAGATCCAGTGGTGGAGAAGTTAACCCGATCTCGCTCTCTTAACCCCGGGACGTCAACGCAACCGGTTGAAGGAAGATACTCCCGCAAGGCCCTGGAGGACTGGCAGCCCAAAACGAGACGATCGTCGAATCCCGTCATCACCAGAAACCTCCGGTCCCGGGGAGAGAGCCACCGAGGGACTGACCATACCGACGATTAATACGATAAGTCGAATCCAATACAAAAATAGCTTAATTTTTAACATATTTTGTGACGTCTCGTCAAAGTTGATAAAAATCGACCGCCACTTCTTTATAATTTGTTTTGAGATGATACGAATGGATGGAATGTGTGTGTATGTGTGCATGTGTGGTATTTATTGTTAATCCATGACAAATTTCCAAAGTCAAATTCTACAAATTGGTATGATCACTTTTTATATGATACGAATAGATGAATGTGTGTGCGTATGTGTGGCAGTTATGGTTAATAAATAGAAAGAAAGAAAAATAAAGTCTTACAAATGGCGCCCAACAAAGAGGCCTGAATTCCATATTTGTTACAGAATGACGGTTAACGACTATTCAGAAAATTGAATCAATAATTTATTTTATCGTATATTGAGAATCGGTGAAGGTTATGTGGTTTGAATGAGTTATATTTGACGAGTGACGATAAACTTGCGAAATTTATTGAAATTGTCACAACTGACTAGTAGAATTCTCTAGGAAATATTTTAGTTAATGGGAGATAAAAACGAGCAAACGTACGTTACGAAATCGGGTCGTCCTGTAAAACAGAAATTTGAAAGTTTAAATTTTACAGTAAATAAAAAGATGGTGCTCACTCGAGAGGACGAACGTGAGAAAGAGAGCAATACGTCGCGAGCGAGTCAAATAGAGGCGGAGTGGCAGAGATTAAACCAAGAGAGAATAAGACTGGAACAACTAAAAGCGAGTCTCGAAGCCCAGGAAAAACGATTACAACCATCGACACGTGTTGTAAATGAAAATGCAGACCTGGAAAATGCACGGAACATCACGGAGGGCCTCACCGCGATTGTGAGTAACGTGAATGGTATTAAATTTGACATATCAATTCCAAAATTTAGCAATGAGGTTGAAACTCATCCCATTAAATTCGTGGAGGAGGTGGAAAAGTTTTTTAAGATTAAGAATGTCCCGGAAGAGAAAAAATTAATAGTCATCGAGCACGCTCTCGAAGGGAAGGCGAATTCATGGTTTAAATTAAGAGGAAATATAGAAAATTTTCAACAATTCAAAAATCAGTTTGTAGAGGAATTTTATTCAATACCCATTCGCGTTCGATATAAAAAGAATTGGTCAGAAAAGCGATGTGAGAGTGGCGTAAAGTCACTGCAAGCTTATTTTTATGAGCAACTGGCCGAAGCTCGTTATTTTATACCCACACTCTCGGAATTCGAAATTAATTACAATATTATTCAGCAATATTCTCCGTGGGTAAAAGAAACTCTTTCAACACTAAACTTTGCGGATACAGATCTAATCGTACAAACATTGGGCAACCTTGACGTTATTAGACTAGAGCGCGAGAAACAAAATAAAAAATCAGGCAACAGTTATTATCCCAGAAATAACGAGGTCAAAGTAAATAGCCTGAGTTCAAATCATCACGCTAACGGGTTACCAGAGAGGACAACAAGGCAAGAAAGGCTTAATCGTCGAGGCCGTAAACAAACAAGTTATCAGAACAATACGGGGAGATTAGGCCAGCAATATCATAGCGGACACAGGTTCGCGATGCCCGACACTCGCTTTCCCCCACCGTCACAATATGTAAATAATCAACCTTGGGAAACTGCTAATTCAAATAATTCAAATCATTTAAACTGAACATGGGCGCGTTGTATTCCGGTCCGACATCGTGCCAACAACATTATGATTTTATAGAAGAATTAGATGATGGAATTGAGAAAGGAATAGAACATGCATGTAGAAAGGGAACTCGTATCGCCAAAAGCCCACATGCCCGTACGAAAATATTAGAAATGGATGTGATTGTAATGTTTGATACAGGGAGCCAAATTTCCGCGATTTCCGAACGGTTGTACAATCGGTTAATAAAAAAACATAAAGTTGAAGAATTGCCTGTTTCAAATATTGTAGTGTCCACGGCGATTCGGAAAAAGGCAACAGTCATAAAGCGACAAATTTTCGTTCCAATAAAAATAGAGAATATAGTAATTGGAACGCTGCTTTTGGTAATCCCCTTTTTGACCTCAGACGTTATACTCGGTCATGATTGGATGTCGCAGAACGAAACCGTTATCAATTACAGAACGATAGAAATCGAGGTTCAAGGAATTTGCTTGTCGGAATCAACTGCGATATTTGATAGGGGGGCGCCAGAGGCCTTAGTGTGTTCGCGAGAAAAGGAAAGAACGCATATTTATATAATTAGCGTCGAAGAATCGAGTTATAATGAAAATTCTTTAACGATTAAAAGTGCCCAAGCAAATAATCCAGAAAAAAGGTACGAACGCAGCGTCGTTCCCGTGAACATCCCCGATGCTTCTGTCACTCCCCTCTCATTCGCGTGTAAACTTTTATCGCTAGGGGATAGTGATAGGCGGAATCTCGCGAATCTTTTACAGAGATATAGCTTATTATTTTCGGACAAACCGGGTTGTGCTCGTGGGTATGAGCATGAAATTCGATTGAACTGCGAGAACCCGAAAATTCGCTTCACGTATCCAATTCCTCATCAATTACGTCCTGCGGTAGCTCAAGAAATCGAACAAATGTTGAAAAATAATGTGATTGAAAGGACCGTTAGTAAATTTTGTAATCCGCTAAGAATAGTAAGAAAAGAAAATGGCTCCGTAAGATTGTGTCTAGACGCGAGACATTTGAACCAAGTCATTGACGATGATCAAGAGTCTCCACCTCTTGTGTCAGATTTACTCCAAAAGTTTCATGGAGCCAAATATTTCTCGAAAATTGATTTAACACACGGGTATTGGCAAGTACCCTTGCGCAAAGAATCTCGCCCGTACACTGCATTTTTATTTGAGTCAAATTTGTACCAATTTCGTCGTATTCCTTTCGGCTTGAAGACCGCGGGTAGCGGCTTTATTAGGTCATTAAGTTTCGCCATAGGGAAGGATTTGGACAAATTTATCTCGTGCTATATAGATGACATATTAATCGGAACAAAAAATACAGAGGAACATATTTATGTATTGGAAGAAATTTTTCGACGTCTCTTGCAATTCAATTTTACCTTAAAAATATCAAAATGTTTGTTCTTTCAAGAGTCGATTCCCTTCTTAGGGTTTATGCTATCTGAGCGTGGAGTTGTGCCTGACCCATCGCGCTTGTCAGTTATTATTCAGTTCTCGGAGCCGAACGATAAGCGTCAATTGCAACAGTTCTTAGGCGTATGCAACTATTATCGACAATTTAATCCTCGCCATAGCGAATCCTTGGCCCCGTTGAGGGAACTGTTGAGAAAGGATGCAGTTTGGGAATGGACTCCCGTACACGCGAGAGCGTTCGCGAATTTGAAACAAGATTTCGTAAAATGTATTTCTTTGAAACATATCATTCCTAATGCGCCTTATCGAGTGCAGACCGATGCGAGCGATCGAGGAATAAGCGGTATTCTTTATCAAATGACGGAGACGGGAGACCATAACGTTGTGGGCGTGGTTTCGCGTTGCTTAACCAAATGCGAGGTGAACTACACTACAACAGAGAAGGAACTCCTGGCCATCGTCTATTCGGTGAAAAAATTCCGTGTTTATCTCGTAGGAACGCATTTTGAAATAATCACCGATCATAAATGTTTAACTTTCTTGAATTCAATTTCTTTCGGTAATTCTCGCATAGCTCGGTGGTGTCTCTTTCTTCAGCAGTTCTCCTTTTCTGTTTCTCATTGTCGCGGCGCAGATAATTTAGTTGCCGATTTTTTTAGCCGAAACCCGGATAATCGTTTTCACGAGGATGATGAACGGCGGTTAATGGTTGCAACGCTGTCTCAAAATCTATTGCCAGAGAAGAGCAAAGAGCTCCCATCGTTAATTACAGTCGCCATGCTTGATTACGATGCGAGCCTCCTTCGTATCTTTAAGAAAATGGGCGAATGGCAGGTCCAGGACCAAGCCCTTGCAAAGATTATTGAGAATTGTTCTTCAACCAATCCTCCGAATGATTTTTTCATGCATAATCAGGTTCTTTTTCATCGTGAAAAGGCTTCGTTGTCATGGAAAGTCGTGATTCCCAAAGAGGTGCAACGTCCCCTTATCGAAGAAATTCATGTTAAATTAGGACATCCTGGAGTTTTTAAGACGGTATCATATCTAAAGCAATTTTACTACTGGAAAAAGATGGGCGTTCAGGTAAAGAAATTTGTTCTTGAATGCGATATTTGTCAGCGTGTAAAATACCTAACTTTTTCCATGGAAGGAGCGCATAAACCCGTAATCTCGAAGGGTGTGCTCGATTTGATTAGCGTGGATCTTTATGGCCCCCTTCCAATTGGACGAGGGGGTTTACAATATATTTTTGTGGCTCTTGACGTTTTCTCCAAATATGTCCGACTTTACCCCATCCGAAAGGCAACTGCGAGAGCCTGTGTTAACAAGATTCTCAAGGACTTCGTCCCAAGTCTCGGTACTCCAAAACGCATTTTAGCAGATCATGGGACACAATTTACGTCGGAAATTTGGCGGAGAGAACTTGAACAAGCAGGAATTCAAACTTTATATAGTTCGATACGTCATCCCCAGTCTAACCCCACTGAGAGAGTGATGAGGGAGTTAGGCAGGTTATTTCGCACTTGGTGCTCGGACCGGCACACAAAGTGGGTTCAAGTTATCCCGAAAATGGAGGAAATTCTTAATATAACGGTGCATCAAAGTACGGGAGTTTCTCCTCACGAATTGCATTTTGGTAAATCGATTCAGGATAAGATTTTGAAAGTCCTGAATTTTCCGGAACCTCGAGGGCGCTCTCACGATTACCTAATTACGCTCGCCCGTGAGAATATGACGCGGTCGTTTAAGAATAGACTTAAACAACAGGGCCAAGTTTCGGTCATAAAACTTGACATCGGAGATCTTGTTTTGCTCCGAGTTCGACATCTGTCTAACGCATTGGATAGAGTAACAAAAAAATTTTTCCACCTCTACGAGGGTCCCTATAAAATAGTCCGTAAAATTGGCGACAACGCCTTCATTTTGGCTGATCCAAACAGGAATTATGACGAAGTAGGGACTTATAATCGATGGAATTTACGAAAGTACCATGAACGTTCCTCATAGTTTCCGGTGACGGAAATCAAACTCGCGAATATATGTGCTTGTTATGAAATGTATTAATCTTTATGTATTTTCTTTGTTACATGTCTTATTCTGCCTTGGTAAATTGTTTATCGAGAAGGGCCTTGGTGTCCATTGTTGAAAATATTGTGTATGCATCTAAGTAAGACTGATGATTGTCTGATGCGTGTTCTGAAGGGATAGAAAGAAGAATCACCCTTTGAAATTTGCTGATTCTGTGTACGAATATGTTTATATGTCGAGAATGTTTTATATGAATCTACATTTGATGCGCCATGTTGTGCTTATTATATTGTTCTTCAATATGTTGGAAAATGTCCTTGCGAATGAATTTGAGTGAATGGTATGATAGTGTGTGTATGGATGTATCAAAGAACCACGAAAGGCAATGGCCGATTTAAAAAGAATTGTGATGTTTGGAGTTTGAATGCATCGAGTTTTTCCCGATCGTTGGTCTCCCTCACTCTCGTGAAAAGGGGGGAAATTGTAAGATCTCTTATTTCTAACCGCTGTAAGCACAAGTATCAGTGATCCCCTCATTGTGGGAGGGATCACGGTTGACACCCATTTTGGAAATGGAGTGGGGAAGCCGGCGCCCCACTCCAAACTCAAAATCGAGATCCAGTGGTGGAGAAGTTAACCCGATCTCGCTCTCTTAACCCCGGGACGTCAACGCAACCGGTTGAAGGAAGATACTCCCGCAAGGCCCTGGAGGACTGGCAGCCCAAAACGAGACGATCGTCGAATCCCGTCATCACCAGAAACCTCCGGTCCCGGGGAGAGAGCCACCGAGGGACTGACCATACCGACGATTAATACGATAAGTCGAATCCAATACAAAAATAGCTTAATTTTTAACATATTTTGTGACGTCTCGTCAAAGTTGATAAAAATCGACCGCCACTTCTTTATAATTTGTTTTGAGATGATACGAATGGATGGAATGTGTGTGTATGTGTGCATGTGTGGTATTTATTGTTAATCCATGACAAATTTCCAAAGTCAAATTCTACAAATTGGTATGATCACTTTTTATATGATACGAATAGATGAATGTGTGTGCGTATGTGTGGCAGTTATGGTTAATAAATAGAAAGAAAGAAAAATAAAGTCTTACAATGCAAATGATCCGATCGAATTCGTTGAGTTATTTCAACAGGACGGGGAGACTCGAGCTTTCGGTGTTTGTCACAGCGAAGAGCCATCAGGCTTCGATTTCCTCGGGCAACAACCATCGAGGGAATTACATGGAGCACGCGACCGTTTCGTTGAGCAATCGCGAGTCTTCCTCCTCCGACAGTTGGTCAATAACTTTTCCATTTTCCATCGACGTGATCGATGACGCTAACAACGCTGCGCATATTTATTCAAATTATCCAAGCTACGCGGTATCACCGACCATCATGACTTATGCATCAAAGAAATCGCAGCTCTCATTTTAAGGCGCTCACAGTAATTGCGGAATTGCTCTTGACCTGCTTGAAAAATATTCTCACCGCTATTTTTCGCCCCCGACTAACGAAAAAATTCCCATGTCACACGTGCGAAGCTTCGTCATTAAATTAACGAAGTGCTGTTTATACGATCTAGCTCTACGAATTTTTAGTTATGAACTTGGATTGAATTACACAAGTCGACACGAATTTTGAAACTGGTTTATAGATGTTAAATTTTGATTTCTTTTATCTAAGTAATAAGTGAACCAATTGTATTATTAAATAAAGTTTGTTCTTTTAGAAACCAGAACGATATTTCGCAATTTACGAAAAAATTACCTATCTCATCAAACAATTATTGTGAATAACAACTAAAAGAACTTCAGTTTCACACTCAAATCACTCTTATTTGAAAATAATAATTAATAATAAACTACAAACTGTAAGAATTGCTAAACAAAGTTTAAAAATGAATGTTTTTCATACTTCTTCCCAAACGTAATCTCCATCATGCTCTCATTATACTGCCCCTGTTAACTGTAATAACAAAGTCCGTCTCATCTCGGTGAAAAGGTATTTCTTTTTCATCTGAATAAGCACCCGTATTAGCTATTATCCAAAATCTTCAAGACTTATTTATGAACGTTGAAAAGACGAAAACAAAATTTACAAGTAATAAATAAAGGTTTTGGTTATTATTCGATGCACAGAGGCGAAATATGTTTGTCTCAGTAGAAATTCAAAACAAGAAAAAAAAAAAAAAATCCTTTGCCGACCTGTGTTATTTTAACAAATATTCAGGGGGAAATACTGAAATTGTTTGATGGTCAGGAATTTTAGAAATATTATGTTACTCGCGTGCGTCCATCAAAAGAGGGTTCACGGTATCCGTCATTTCTTCCTCTCCTTTTTATGGACCACGTTTATTTCATAAAATTTTGAAGGAATATTTTCCGGATGAAGTATAGCAGCGGAGACTGCACGCCGAAGTTAATCTGCATCCAACAGACCACGGGGAATTTGAGGTGGTTAAACCTCGACGTGGCTCCGGGGAACGTTTTGATTGATACGGGCCATAATTCAAAGTCAAGTAAACAGAGGAACCTACTTTCATGAACTTGATTAATAAGCTCGCTAGGCCATTACTTGTTTCCTTGCCAATTACTGCACAAACACTCTTACGTTGCCGGGGCAACTCGGAACCACACGCTTACTTCTGTGTACATTCTAGGTACGTTGTGAATAGGCGGGTCCTCTAGGAAGGCTCAGCTGTGCTCTTGCATGTCTCGAGTCAGCGCTGCAGAGATGGGTCTGTGTACTCATTAATATTACCGCAGTAATTACCTCTGACGGATGCGCGTTCAGAAGTTCGGCGCCAGCCTTGTAACCAAAGAGTTTCGCAATCCTTTGTCTCGAAACTCACCCTGCGAGTTCCGGACCGTGAGCAGAGTCGGCACGCGGAAATTTCGCCCCCCGTAAGTGCTTTGTTAGTAATTCAGGTCTGAAAAACGCTTCGCAAATACGTAAATCGGGCCAAACTCGCAGCCCCGTAACGAACGACGCGTGTAACAAACTCGGCGACTGCTTCAACGCCGTGTTCGAGACTCTAAAACGAGCCTGTCGATATTGATCAGGCTTATAAATTTTAATGACGCACCCCGTGACATCTCGGGGTCCAACGGCAAAGTCTCGAGAAGCTACTCTCCCAAGTTCGAAGTCACCGTCTCTGCGCACACCGACGATATCCTATATCGACCTGTTTGCACGCCGAGAAGTTTAATTGAGATTCGAAGCTCCGATTCAATTCAATTCATTCCCCGGTGACCAAACACCGCGTAAGTCTGCCGGGCTCTTCGACTCTCAAGAATATCGAAATCGATACAAATGTGTGCTGGTTTTAATATAATCAACCACTCTCTGACTCGGAAGACGGCCAACTTTTGACAAGGCAGCGCATTCTCGTCTCTGGCCGAAGTCTGAGATTACACGCGTCGCCTATCGAGGCATCGAAAAAATTTTCACTTGCCTCTTTGCATCCTTTCATCGACGTCGAAAGTCTTCCTTTCAACGATCCAGCGGCAGCGAAAGACAAAAGCTCTCGTTCGAGCGTCCGCTCATATCCGACAGCGGAATTTCCGCAACGCAATTCTCTCGGCACGTAACCCGGTTATCGTTGTTCGATACTCACGTCGTTTCGCAATGCGAATATAATGGCGTTGCGGTTTGTTCGGAGCAGGCATTGTCGACTGACAATTCACCCGTCCTCCGAGCCTTATACGTGTACTTCTGCGAACCGTCGCGTCGGATGGACAAAACCCGGGATATATTCTTCCGCTGACAAATATCACGTCTATTCTCCATCCCACGCCTCTTTAAACGTCCGACGTTCCCACCTGCAGCTTTCGCGATTCTCTCTCATTCGCATCGTCGTACCTTTTTCGCACCTTCGGAGCCGCCGTTCACTCTCTCTACTTTGAGATGCATGCTTCGAAACCGTCGACCCACTGCCGAAAGCTCTCGGGCGGGACTATGAAAACAATCGTAAATGTTCTCAGGATTTGTTCAACGATCTTCGGATGTACATTTTTGATCGAAAATCTTGCGAACGTTCAAACGTGAATCCATTTTTAGTGATGACGATAACGTGTTCTCCATAATTAATTTTCTTCTTTTTTCAAATTCTAAGTCAGTTTAATTTCCCAACCCCATTAAAGATGTTCACTGCAACGAGATGGCTCAATTCGCTACACAAAAAAAAGGGAAAATAGAGGGAGTGCCAGCTGGGTTAATAATGAACTCTAAAAATTGCGATAAATCAGAGCTTCACCGGGTGGCGATGACCTTTCTATCCTCTTCAAACATAATTTCCACGTTAGGTAATGGCCTTGTGAAAATCAAGTGATGCGTACAAGCTCTCAATTCGGTGTGAAAATAGCGTTTTACATGAGAAAGAAACAGAATCCTCTACGCACCTGAGAGCTTTGTAAAATCCGGAAAAATTTTTATCCACGTACGATATCGAAGGAAGATCTGAATTATCGAGACTCGTTTGATAGTTTTATTTTTTCTTTCCTTTTTTTTTGTCAATCGTTATCCCGGTTAAGTCGTGCGTCATGGATGGGAGATCGAAGCGAAACGTTGGCGAAGGATTCAGTCTCAGCGACTGATTGTGTTTATATTTGAAGAAGGGTCTGACGCGGTGGTTCCGCGGCGAAGCTGTTACGGCAAAGGGCTTTTCAACACGGACGCGAAGTTGACTGGTATTATATAGCTGCACCGTGTCCCGTATAACTCGAGATCCGATCGTGTGTACCAAGGGCTTGAAATTAAACAGTCGCGACGGAGTGATTAAAGCCCGCCTCTCTTTGGTAATTCAGACAAATTTCTATCCTTCCGCCGACTTCCCGAAGGTAATCCCGTCCCACCTCGTACACTCGCGCATGTATAACCCAACCTGGTTTTTCAATCAACGAGATCCCGCATTGCGAATTGGAATTTAATCGCTCCTCCGCAACGACGAACTAGGTCGAACACCTCGTACGAACTCGCATTATGCATTCATACGTACTCGGATGGCACGTGTAGAGGCACAATATACCGAGTACGAATCGCTCAAAGGGACGCAACATGTACCCGTTTCCCGTTTAGTCGATTCGACCCGTCCTTCGCGTCCCTTTTGCATTTTTTTGTCACCGATTACCCGCCCTCGGAATTGTTCGCCGGCAATTGAAACAACCGAATACCGGTGATTCGACGCTTTCGCTTGTGCTTGTATCCGACCGCATTCACCGAATACTCGTTTACGCGCAACACTGTCGCGTCTTTGTTTCAACGACGATACGTCGAGACTTGCGAATGCGATGATAATTCCACCATTGCTTTCTATCCGCCAAGTTCTTCCAATTGATAGGGGGGCGGGAGGGAGGGAGGGAGGATTGCCGGGAGGCGGGATTCCGTTAATGCCACGATCCATCCTTGGCTCGGAAAGCCCCGGCAGTATCCAGATGGAGGCAGTTAATTGAGTAATTACTCAATCACCGTGTTGCCAGCGAGACTCCATTAGACAAAGGGGGTCGCCAGTTCGGGCTCCGAAGGCATCTGCATATTTATAGGAGCACCTTAACCGTCTTGAAGGGTGAATTTCCTGTCCCGTTCGGTGTGTCCTGATCTCGTCGAGGGCACGAAGTGCACAAAGGGCCAAAGACCGCTGCATCCCCCTCTCGCTGTTGCTTCAACGACCACCACACGGATAGATATAACCCAGCGTTCACGGTGCACCGTTCAGAAAGACGTATACAAGGCTTGATGGGAGCCACGCGACCCTGTCATCAACCTTTATCGCGTCCTTACCACTCGTTCTCATCACAGCTTGGTTAGTGGCCGATAAAATTCAACGTCCTCTCCACCCCGCCTGTTAGCGCTCTTGCAACTTTTTTCACCGAGCCGAAGAGGCGACCGACGTGACGCGCATTTTCAACCCTTAAAAAAGCTTCGGGGTGCGAGAATATAACTGCAATCAAGCAGGGGTGCGTCCTTCGCGATCCGCACACATCCCGGGACTGTTTGAGGAGGCCAAACAATTTCTCGTCGGTATTTCGCCGAGCTATAACGATGGGCTAATTATGGTATAAATAATGCACCTCTGGACAATGCGCGTGTGGGTTTGTGTTCAGCATTAGAGGATTTGTGTTCAATCTTTTTTGGTGTTGACGTTTCGACTCTGCTGTTTTCTCCCCTGGGTTAAATCAAACACCGCACGTCGGGGCAAGTTTTCAACTCTTACAATTACGCGCTACCACCTCGTCGATTTAAAATCGTTGCGGGGATCAATTTCGAAGAATGTTTTCTTTCATCTTTGGAAACGAACGAGAAAGATGTTTCGATCCTTCGAAGCTTCTCTCGAATTTTGACCGGCGCCAAACGACGACGCCCCGCGACGATCCGAAGCTCGTAATTCATCCCCGGCGATCCGAGATTGCCGAGTTTGATATCAATTGACCGTCGGTTGTCGGAGTCTGCCCGAGGCGACGGCGGTCCTGATGATAGTTATAAAGTCAGGCGGCGGACGTGGCCTGGCCGCAAAGTTTCTCGTCGTCAATTGGAAAGCCGTGTTGGCCGGACGGGACGATGGTCGTTGCATAAAAGCAGAGAGAGCTCCGTTCGCCGAAGGTTGCGAGATAGCGTGGCATCCGATTTTAAGGGGTAGAGAAATGGGCCTACCCTCTTTGTTTATTGTTCGAGTCGAAGCTCGGGACGAGCTGAGTTTAGGATTCCGTTTTTCTCGTCTTTCGCGTTCTCTCGATAGGATAACTTCCCGGCTGATGTACGGGTGGCTCCGGAATAATAGGCAAACGTGTTCGGGTCAAAGCGATTGCGGGGTCGAGCCGAAACGGGGAAGAGGCGAAAGCCGCGGGAAAGTTCGGCTCTAAAACGAGCGGCAAGGATAGAATGAATAAGGAAAGGTTTGATACAACGACGAAGAACATCGATAGACCGCAGCACCGCATCCTGCCCGGTCGAGCCTTGTTTCTTTACCGCTCCCCGCTCCATCCGTCTCTCCGTCTCTCCTCCTACCAGTCACGTCTCGAATTCTCCCTGCCCTCAGTTAACTCGGCCCTCTGTTTCACGGACGGAACTCACCGATCCCCAAGAAATACTACATCGTATTCTACCTGACTTACAGGCTTCTTTTGTCAGCCTCTGAAACCTCTTTGACAATCGTCACAGGATCCGTGATGCAAGCACCTTTTAAAAGTTTCCCATCATCGTAACTGGCCATTATCAGCGATCAACTTTTAACCTTCTATCATGGTCGGGTGTATCAGCGTTTTCGCAGCATTTCGCAGTCTCAGCAACAGTTCGCGGTTGTTGGTGAGAATTAACCACCGACCTACGGTTACGCGGACAGGATAGGAGGCACAGGGAGTACCTGAAACTCGCCGGTAAATATCGAGTGCCAGATGCGGAACGTACCAGCACGGTTTGTAGGCGGAAATGTTTCATACGTACCTGCTCCAACGTGTGTAACGTATATAACTGGTGCGCCTGGCTAATGCAAACACCCTGTTTACACCGACAGCTCTATTTACTCGTCAACGCAGGGACAGGCGGTTGTTTGCGTTGGCACCGCGTTATCTTTACTATCACCGATCGCTTCGGGCTCGCTGGAAACTGTTTAAATCAACAGTTGGTATTTAACTATCGCGATTTCGCTGTTTCATTAATTTTCTACCGCCGTATGGCACTTGATCGAATTTTTCCCATGGAGAAATTGATAAACCATTGGCTCGGAAATTTCGGTGAAAATAAACCGAAAGAGAGATATCGCGAGAGTTGACTGTCTGCAGCTCGAATTAGCCGAGTCTCCGTCGGTCTCGTTGCACCGATAAACCCTTTCCATTTTCCTCGCTCAATGCAGATTTTCCGTTTTCCTCGCAATCTCCACCCTTGATAACGACATCTGCAGCCCCTGTCCCATCCATTTCTACTCAACGAGGAGTTTGCACGGACCGTTAGAATTTAATTGAAAAGATTTTCATTTCTTTGAAAGTCGAGGACGAGCACGAGAAGGGTATGAAAATCTATCCAAGCACTCTCAAGATTCGTTGGTTACCGATCGCTGCCCCGTGCGAACGTAAGACCTGCAAATTGAAAATCCGAATTGCACCGTGCGCACCATTTGGCGCGATGGCGATGCGGAATAATTTTCCCGGCCGATGTCCGACCGGCGGTGATAATTTTCACCGATATCACGAGGCGAAAGGTTGAGCGTTGACGAAATGTAGCGTAACGGAGATTACGGTGAAGTTTATGCGCGCCCACCGAGAAGCTTCCAATTTGCAAGTGGATGGTGCAATATGCCGGCATATACCGGTGTACAGTTCTGGTATGCGAGCCGATAAGAGAACCACGATGCAGCCCATTTACCCGAGCGACTTTCAATTTTTCTTCATCTACGCGAGAAATTGCATTCCTCCGAGGGAATTCTGATATTCCCTTAGCGTGCGTACCTTCGATCTTCGATGGGATTGCGAGTCGCTGGGTGCGGCGTTCATCAAAGCTGTCACCTGGGTGGAAAGGCGATAAAAGTTGAGAGCCGGAGATTCGTTTTATATTCGTGACAAAATTAATTCTCTATATTCGATGATCATCTTCAGGAGGCGGGAATTAAGAATCCTTCTTTATAACTCATTCAGGTTTCCAGGCGAGGCGAAAAGGTACCGTCTCACTGTCGGCCCTTTACCCAGTTAACCATTCACTCCTACAGGATGCTGAAACCCGGAGGATGATTCGGGGCGTCAACCGACTGAATATTTACATTTAAATGAAGCTATATTTTCACCCTTGTCAAGCCTCGAGTCATTTTGACACTCGGCGAAAATAATAATTCATAGCCCCTTCGTCGAACTTGCCCAACTGCGGGAACACCTCGACACTCAGAAAAATGTTTACGTTTGATAACCTACGAAATCGCGTCACTGTATATGTGAGTGTTAGAATCGATAATCACCTGGCGAAATTGATCAGGTTTACTAAAATTGAGACCTGGTTCGGTCACGGAAGCAACGCGGCTCGCGGGATAGCTTCGTAACAAGTATCCTGAGACCCGAAATCCCGACACCTGACAGCGAAAATTTCTCGAATTCTATAAACTGGAAACCTCGTAACGTCGACGGGTATAAATTTCCGACGTGACGAGCCGAATTCGGGATGATAAAATTTATTTTTACGCTCTCAGACAAATATTGATCACCGCGAGAGACAAAATTCAATACGGAACACCAAACCTGATCCGGAATGTTCGGAAATTGGCTCGTCGAAAGAAGCAACGCGAAAAACGAGGGGACATTCAACGAAGTTGGTCGAAAAATTAGCCCGCGTCCGATGCCGGCGTCCCTTCGAGGCGGGCGTCGATTCGACTTCTAAATTTTCGCGTTTCCCATCATCGTCGGGCTTTCTCGCAGTTTGCAAACCTCGGAATACCGCGTGGTTGTTGCCCGCAAGGTTAAGCCGCCTTCTAAAACCGCAAGTGTATTCCCTGGGAGATTCCGCAGTTAGAATTTACCACTCAAAATGCACATATGTGTGTACTTCAAACTGCCCACAATAAGGGAGTCCCAACAGTTTCCAGGCCTCGCGGCCCGAATTTCCTCGCACAGGTTCTTCGGACGTTGTGTTAAATCTGCGAGGGTTTCGAGAGGTGATGAGAACGCGGGATGACCCGGCGCTTTTGGAAGTTTGAACACGCGTGATGGATCGCGGAGTATCCGATCTCCGTTATTCATTGAAATTTAACGTGGAATCCGGCACGGATGGGCCGAAGCGGGTGTTTGATCAATTTTAAACGTAGTTCAGGAGCCCAGTTTGCGAGTAAGTTAACGATGAAAAATGTGTAGGAGAGACGCGAACGAGTTTCTTGTTTCGTTGAACCTCTTATATCGGAAGGGGGGGAGGGGAGGGGACCCAGGGGATCCGGTGAAACGGGAGAGACCGCGTAACTCACGGGAAGCGAGGCGTTGATACGCGATCCGCGCGCCATTTCGGAAAACGTATTACTCCCAGCGTGACTTCGACGGTGCAATTTTAACGCCCGAGAATAAAAAAAAAGGCGTTAATTTATATCCGAAAACACTGCGAAGCCCCCGTGAGAATACCTCGTGGTTTGAGTGATTGCTGCATACAATTTTTAACGCCGATCCAATGAGACCTGGGATTTTTCCATACACGTATGCTATTCTCATTTTTATATTCTCAATCTGCCAAAGCTCCTGTGCAGGTGGAACGAGATTTTTCCTTCGATGAAGATAGCTTCTTTTTCCGACGATTTAATATCTTGAAACGAAAATTCCGGTGCAATCTTCCGACAAAGTATTTGAATATTCGAAAATCGGTTCGTTGAATCGAGTAACTCTCGAGGATGAATTTTATTTTTACACACCAGAGAAATCTGGAACGCTCTTGCGAATCTTCGCATTCAGATGCGGAAAATTCTAATCGTTTAGAGTCGAGCCCCTTTCTTACACCTAAACGCCTTTCAAATTCAGCCAACATTTTCGCGCGCCAATTTCACCGCTTCAATTACACGTGCTGCTGAATATTGGAACTCATTTTGTTATCAAGCAAAGCCATGATTTTGCTCATGAATTCTTTGGATTCCGTACGCACACTTGAAGAATAAAGAAAAACGAATCCTTCGCACAGTACCACATGTAACAAAGTATCGTAGCTCTTGAAAATTAGAGCGATGTGTTGAGTACGTGTAAAAGTTGTGCCAAGATTTAACGGGAATTGACGCCTTTTGTTCTTTTGTAAAACAAAATTATACTTGGAGAAACATGGCAACATTTTTATCGAATATTCTCACCCCAGCGGCAGCTAAGGGAATTGTGAAAATCTCGTTTGCGGACATTCATTTCCTTTCCCCCTTCCCCACCGCCCCTCTCTGTCCGTCTCCTGTTCCACCCCCGGACCTCCTTTTCTGGCATCGCGACACGACTGCTGACTGCAAATAGGTAACATCGAGGTTGATCCGATCATGGAACGATGACCCGGCACGACCCTGGCTCGCGTGTCTGCAGCTGTTCGCCCCACCTTCGATGATACAGATTTTATATTTTACAATCAGTTGAAATAAAGCGTACAGTGAAAAACTTGACGCGTCGAGGTTGTATCGAAGGGCTATAATTAATCCCTAGATGACCGTTTCCAGAAGAAAACGTTCCGCTCGCTCACGTATTCATTTTGTGCATAAATAATCTTGCAAAAATGCGTTGGCGTGAGTATTTTTGTTCAGAATCGCGCTATTAAGTCATTTTTCACGTTTGCGATACATGGATTTAGATATTTGAAGTTATGTACGTCAACGTTGAAGTAGACTAGGGCATTCCCTTAACGATTATTTCGCGGTTTCTTCCAGAAGAAGAAATCACCCCCCTGATTCCGAGGAGCTGACGGCTTGTTGAAAACATTTTCTTTTTCTTATTCGGTATCAAAGTGGGTACATAATGGGACCTTTTTTCTACCCTCTTCGAGGGTTCGCCCAATAATTTTCAATTAGTCAGAGAAAATCGGATGCAGGACGTCCGGTGCGGCGTCACGTAATTTCTCCGCCCTCGTTTTCGCCGCTGGGTTTTTTTTCTCCTTATCTTACCGTCCCTTCTGCTCGCTCTCGCCTCCTTCGTTTTCATTCTATCCCTTCCGCTATTTCTTCACCCCCGAATGGAACGTTAGCACGGAAAGTTTCGTTTTTACGAGAAACCGATCGTCGCATTTTCTCGTCTGACGACGACGTAACGAAGAGGCAAACCAGATGTCTCCACCCCGAATCTCGTGGTAGCTGAAGGCGCCGGGCGGGTATGGCGTTGTATAAACATTCGCAAAACCAAATCTTACGTTTCTTATTCGCCCTTTATCCCGGCCTGATCCAACGTCTAAGCCAGTCTCGCCTCGCCTCGCCTCGCCTCGCCTCGGATCTCGGATATTCCGAACCGTGACGAGGTTTACGAACCATTAAATCTCCCGGAAAGATTTCCCGGTGTAACCTCGAAATTGGAATACCTGCAGCTTACACGCCTTTCTTCGCAAGCTCCCGTCGATCGGTGATGAACGACCTTCCGTGCCCTTCGTTTTTCCCCGGAGTGAATAAAAACCAAACGAGAGGAAAAAGAATCCGGTAGAAATTATGAAGTTTGCAGATCGAGAAATTGACGTTTCATCGTCGAGAGCGATTTCCACAGGCGGGATGGCGGTCAAATTCCAAGGAATCCGGCATTACTAGGTGGCGGTGATAAAATTTTCCTCAAGTTTCATAATAGCTCGTGTCGAAGTTAAGAAAATTGTCCGTTGGACATAAAATTTGAATATGCAGCGACACGTTGTGGGATTTTCGAAAGCACAGCTGTAGAGTCTCCGAAGGAGGTACTATTTTTTTTTTTTTTTTTTGTTTCGTTTTCTCGTTTTTGGCTAATTTGCATTTCAGACTCCTTATAATATTTCCCGCCGCGCATGAAAATATGTACAATATGCAAGCATGTATAACGCGGTTTAGGCGAAAAGTTTCGAGCCTTTAATGCGTCTGTATACAATGTAAGGGTAGAAGAGAAGACAACGGGGAAAATGGAGGGGAATAAAACAAAAAATTTCCTCCGCTGCCTCGACGGCTAATTTACGATCAGACTCGGGTTGAACAGCACGCGCAAATACGGTACGTGACGAAAGGGTTTTCAACCACAGCCAATCTCAGCTATGAGTGAGGCCGAAATGCCCGCAGAGAGAAACGCGGGGCAGGAACGGAGGGCGCGCAACTCCTCACCATTTAAACTTTCGCGTAGGAAATAAAAGTTCTGAGGAGGCCAGATGGCCCGATGCCAAAATCTCATTGTTGGCCGGACGATTTCTATTTATTTTATGGACGTCCAACATTTATAACGACGCGTTCGTACCAGCCTCGCATATAATCGAGAAAACCACCCCCGCGGAGCTACAACTTCGACAATACACCGTCGGCGTTGATGCCGGCCTCTCTTTTTCAGCCCTCCGCAACACGGGATAACGACTCCACTAATTACCATTCAATTAAGCGCAGTTCGCAAAACTTACTACGAAACTCGCAACGGAAAAACTACTCGCCAACGGCTGTACCAACAACTACACCGAGTTTCTGCAGTTGGTACCGATCCTTTTTTCCAACTAACTTTATTTATTTATTGTTTTTCCCCCGCTCTGTTAATCCGTCGGAAAATTTTCTCATCCGACGCCTGTGTGTATAAAATAATTAGCGATCAATCGGGCATTCTGAATAAGTACGGAAATCGTTCTTCAACCTTCCGAGCTTTTCCTCACCTCGCATCCTGGATCCCTGCCAGGCTCAGGGACTGGTCGCCAAGTGATCGCTGCTGTTTGTACGCCTGTTTGGTGAAGAAAAATGCCGCCGCGTTAAGTAGAGAATCCCGTGACTACTCAGACTGCGGAGATAATGTATGGGCCTAGGCTCGGCCACGTTGCCGGCGTAAACTGTACTTCGCAACTACTTAGACACCGGGTCTGAGGAGACTCTTGCCAGACTACTTGCAAACTTATTTCCCTGTCACGTATTTAAAATGCGACGGCAGCAAGACACCGACCAGCAGTTGGCGAAACCTCGGGCGAAACTCGCATGTCGATAATTCGCTTGGTTATGCAAGCACTTGGAAATCCACAAAGTCGATTAATATTTTCATTTTTTACCACGATTGAAAAGTAGAACTCACGGTAAAAAATGGAAATGAAATTCGTTGATGTGATCGGATAATCTAGTTTGCTTTTGAAATATGCTTAGTCGGAGTGTGTCTAACATTTCCTTTCGACTTTTGACTATTTATTCGACATTCATACACGGCAGGTTAATAAATTATGATGTTTGACACCTCGTTGGAAGAAAATGGGTTGGTGTCGACAAGTGAAATGGTCACAGAATCGAAGGGGTGCAAAGTTTTCATTTTCAAAATTGAAGTTTCAAGAGAGTAGAAATTCAATACGTCCACGCAATTATTGAAAATGCGCATCAATATTATACGTATAGTTGAAACATAGTCAAAACAAAAAAGAATAAATATGTAACAACATGGAAAATCCTAGAAAAATCTTACCATTCCGTATCATATCCATATCCATATCCTCACGTTTCTCTATTTTTACTCTTCTGAGTTTAGAAATTCTGCGCATTAGATTTTAGCACAGTTGTAGCTGATTGTAGTGACCAGTTTGAAAGAGAAAACAAAAGATTTAAAGACATTGAAACCCGTTTGGCTCTCAACTGACGTAATTGAACCGTACGAATCGGACCCGGATAAATCCATGGGGTGTAGTTTAGGATGCTGACTACGGGAATCAAATTCTGGATCTCAGGTGGGTCAGAATGGACACCGAGGAGCAGGCAGCGTCCGACGTCGTATAGACGGTTGTGTGAATATGGATGAAATATGCATTGCGCCGGCTTATCAGAGCCGATTGAGGAGCGACGAGGCGACGAAACTAGCTCGCGGCTCTTGCGAATGGTTTCGTATTCATGGGCTAGCGCTCGCTGGCCAAGTCCAGAGTGGATTATCCCGTCGTCAAGAAGGAGACCTCCGAGCTATGCATTATACGTGCCACGTGCGTCTTCCTCCCTCCCGCCCTTCTTCGCCACCTCTTCTTGTCTCTCTTCGTTCCGCATTCCAACGACGTCGCGACAAGAACGGGTTCAAGAGTTTATTTATTTATCAAATTTCTTTTTCAAGGAGCCAAGAGCCACGACGAGGCTGTGAAAAGCCGAGGAGAACTTCCGATGGATTGAATAGCCCGTTTTCTTCACCACTTCAAAAATCAAACCTTAACGCCTCGATGTATTAATCAGTTCCGTTTAGTGCCACGTGTCGTTCTCCCTCCGTTATTTGAGAAATAAAAAAAAACATCAGAAACGCTTCGCGGTGCGGAAAGACAGCTCTTCGCGTTCACAAAAACGGAAAGGGCTGTTTTTAGCCTGCAGGTTATTTTTCGGTAATCCAGAGAGGTGTGATTGATTAACCGGGACTGGCCGGAGAGAAAACTGAACCGCTGGGAGACGAAAGGTTCTACAAATATCAACTCGCGTTCAAAGGGTGAGGGGAAAAAATGATTTGGAATTGAAATACTGCGAAGAAGAAGAACGTTCGAAATCGCGACGGCTGGCTGAGAGCTGGGAATAGAATGAATCGGCTCGACGTGCACGCTCGTTTGGATTTGGCTACATAATATACGGTTTGTCGGAGGGTTTAATATTCGACGTGACAAATCCGTCCCGATTCGAGTAACCTCCGAACGACTATTATTCCCACTCCGGAGCAAACGGGTCTTTGTGTTTCCATCTTCACCCCCCGTCCGCTTCCGCGCGGAGCAAAATAAACAGATTCCAATTTTATCAGGCCCAAACAAATGAGAGCCACCGGTACTCCGTGTAGTTTATTTGGGGTTGTAAATAACGGAAAGTTTTAATGCCGACGCATAGCTTAGAGGCGAGGATCGCAAGGGCGAGGGCAGGTCGGTCGGTCCGACGTTCGGGGCGAGAGATGTTTCTTGTTAGGTTCGGGAGGATTCTAATTTGCAAAATTTATATCTCAACCTTGCCGCCCTGCCGCAGGAAGAACACCGGAATGATATATTCGCTCCGTTACGTCTTCGCAGGGCCGACGCGCGGCGTCTCTCCTTTCGCTTTCGTCCCTTCCCTTCGGCCGCCCTTCGGAGTAAAGGGTGAAAAGGCCGGGTTTCAGCGCTGATATTTACAAGTCGATTAGTATTGACCTTTCCCGAAACCGGTGAAAGGATGGCTGAGGATACGCGTCGGGATCCTCGAGTAACTTCCCTTTTTTTCAAACTCCACGCGGTGGGCTGACTTCCGTCGCCAACTAAGCTCCGGAACTTTTCACACGTCCGATATAATTCGGCGGCAACAACGAGTGAAAACTTTCGTCTTCCCAGGCGACGGAGGACTTGACAAACGGGATGTTTCACCCCGTCGGGAAATAAAAATGAGGGAATGAGCTGAGCTGCAGGTTCGAGAGCTCTGTGTCTCAGATTTATTATGAACCGTGTCGATCAATTCCGGGGGATGAATTGCCGCGGGGATGAGATTCGACGCGTATTATAACAGGCGGTGCAGGTCGATTACGATGAGGAATTGAACGTTATTCAAGACGAGCCGGTTACATCGTGAATTTCGCGAGGTTCGCAAGCCTCTGAAACTTTTGACGGGCATTGTGTAAACAGCCGTTATATTCGGTATACGCTGAACAAACCGGCTGGAGGCTTCCGTAAGAATCTCCACTGAATTCATAATTACCTACCAAAAAAGTTTTGCATGAAAATTCATTACCGTAAGCTCCGCGGGCAATGGAGCGGTGCTAACAATAGGAAATGCTCAGTCAAGTACATACACACACAGTCTTGAAAAATCTACGCCTAGTTGAAAATGTAAACGCGGACCAAGCCTGGAGGAATAAACGCTGATATTAGCTCCAGAGTGTATCAAGCTCTCAAACGCGATCCCCCCCCTCTACATTTTTCAAATTTCTGTCTAGGTATTCCTTGCAAACCTTCGGGGAAAAATCGACCTTCAGTTTTCACGGCGAATAGCTTTCACCCCCCACTCCCCCTTTTCAGACTCCGAGTCAATATTCATTCGACTTGAAGACCGACCCCGTAGCGGATAAGACGATCATTCAGGCGTATATAGTCCGGTAGAAAAATCCATACACGGATTCAAAGTTCCAGGCGCAGGTTAAGTACACAACCGAGTGCAATTCCAAGGGTAGATATATCATCGCGGATTAAGGGTGAAATTTTTTGCGCCGATAGCGGGATGCCGGTAAACGTTCTACGGAAGCTTATCTGCAACCCGTTGCACATCCGTTTCTGTGCAGCAAAGTACCGAGACCAGAGACGACGACACCGTAAGTGGATGTGTGGAGTTTGAGGATGAAGGTTGCACGAATGTACGAACCTGGCGCGGCGAACCCGCGGGAAATTAAAGAGCTCGAGGCTGCGTTTCGGAGAGCAGAATGATGGCCGGCCACTTGTCACTGACGAACACCTCTCCACGTTTCCAAAATTTATGTCCCTCTACGGCGAGAGGGGAGGGAGCCGGCTCACCTTCGGTACCGTTTGAAAACCCGAGCAGGTGTCTCATACGTGAGACGGTTGAATTTTCGCACGCGCTATTTTCCGCCTTCGCAAAGATCGAGCGAATTAACTTTATACGCGTATTTCTCCTCCGTCCGACTTGATCGACCGCGATTTTTACGCGTCGTCGACTCTCCGCGGCGAGGAGAGGCGCGGTAGAAAAACGAGTCTGAAAAACTCGTCCCCGATGAAATATTCCGCGGCTACGTGTTGCCACCGTTTCTCACGCGTGCGTGATCCGATTTTTATCTCTGTCCAGCCAGATCAGTGCTGATAATCGTCGGCAAGGTTCACCATATCTTTCCCGTGTCTCCCACGAATTGATTTCCCTGTCGCGTGGAATATTCTGTACATACGTATAACGTGTATAACGTGCGGTTTAATAATGAATTTCAGAATGCTTGTAGCATCGTTCGCACGACATGGAACCGCAGCTGGATGCAGATGGAGGAGATAAAAGTCACAGCAGCGATCGGATTGCCGCCTGAATAATGGAACATCGTTGCGAAAATCAGAACTTGGTTAATTATGTATGCTTAAGAAAAAAAAGAGAGAGCCCTGCGATCCGCCAAGTGAAAGTGAATTCTGGGTAGTTTCACATCGCACGCACAATTACACACCATAATGCGATACGTGAGTATAGATAAAACGTGTTTCATGGTGATTTATGAGCGACTATTCTCGGGGGTAAATTTAGGGGAAAAACGTCGATTGAAACGGTCGTCTTCGGTATGCAGACGCCGTACGCGTGGATAGTCAAAGTGGTGAAATGGAAAAGTTGCACACAACCAGAACTTGGCGCAGGGGGTGAAGTTTAGTTTTGTGCATCGGTCGGTCGTTGGAAACATAGGTATACTATGGGAACATGCAGTATGTGCAGTATTGAAATTACGCGGACAACTGCGTTACGCTTACAAGTTTTAAACCGCTAAAGTTTATCAACGAACTTTTCTACCGTACGGGAACTGACGCATTCTCAAAACTTGTGCACGAATTTTTTATTCTCTTATTTATTTCCTCTTTCTCTTTGCGTCGCAGCTGAGAAGAAGATCGTTCCTTAAACAAAATACGAAAAACTTTTTTCTGACATCAATATTTGTCTACAGGCTGGAGTTGTGGGTTTTTTTTTTTTTTATTTCGTACGTAACTCAAAGCGTTTTTCACTACTGCGTTTGAAAGAAGCTATTCGCCCAGTATTCCTGTTTGCGAAACAAGCGTCAGGTTAATTTCCGCTTAATTTTTTTTTTTGCCATAAGAGAATACTCGAAGCCCTGCAAGAATGCAGCTTGCCACTCTAGATGAAACGCGCCTAGAGTGTCCAGCCTTCTTTTTACCAGATGTGAAACACGGACTCATTTATTTTCGAGTTGCTGTTTACGATCGCAGATCTCCATTGCTCAAGGTTAAACGTCGTTTATTAAATAGAGGAGGTAGATTTGATCAATTTCAGAATCATCGAGCTTTCACCGCTCAATCTTCAGTACTGAAGACTGCCAAGAATGGAACCAAACAAAAAAAAAAGGTGTGTCCTTACTCGAAGATGCGAAAATTTCACTAATGCACGTCTTAGTCAATTGATCGTATCAGTTTTGCATTGATTTGATTTTATTTATCGTGACTAAAAAATATTACCAGCGCTACTGTGTCATTGACAAGATAAAGTTACAGAAAAATCCTTCGACGACCGAACTAAACGGTTGTAGAGAAAATAGGTTGGGGATTGCATAAATATTCATTAACTTCGGGTAACTCAATCAAGACCAAATTAGTACTTGCTGAACGTAATTCCGTACAACGTCCTGGCAGAACCGAACGAGCGAAGTAAATGAAGGTAAAAATTCAGCAAGATTTTCGGTAGAACGTAAGTAAAACGTGTTTTCCTTGTCGGTGTAGAAGGATGGATCAGACCATAGAAAGAATAAAAAAGAAAAAGAAATAGAAGAAAAGCCCGACGTCGACGTCGACGATACCTCAAAAATTCATCGCCCTTCGGATCCAACGACGCGAACAGGTCTGAATACTCGATTGAATAACTTTCTAGCTACGTACCCTGCAGTCAAGAAGATGACTTCTGAGCTATGAGGGTGAAATAAAAGTATGCAGCGTCGATTCTGCCACCCAATAGTGAATCGACAGCGTTAATCGTATAAATAAATTGTCCGGCGAACTGACACACGTCTTAACTGTTTCTCTCTCTCTCTCTCTCTCTTTCTCTCTCTCTCTCTCTCTTTCAAGTTGTACCTTCATTCCGATTATCATTTGTTAATATTTACGATACTGTTAAATTTTACCTTGTTAGTAAGGCCAGTATTTAAAATGTGACAGCAATCTGAATGTATCGGAGATGAAAATTCTAAATGTATCGTTACTTGTACTGTTTTATTTAATTGTACTCGAAAGTAAAATATATGCTTATGGTTATGTATTGTTCTCTGTTACTTATATACCGTCATACCACCTCACCTTGCCGTTCTTGCTTGTTCGGTTATACTGCACGAGCTTATTAATTTAATTGTTAATTTAATTCTTATTTAAAAATAAAAGGTCGTGCGTTTTTGTGCCGTACGGCTTGTTGCAAGTCAAGGCAAAATGAATTCGAATCACTCACTCACACTCTCCCTCTCTCTCTCTCTCTATCTCCCCCTCTTCCCGTCCCTCAAATCAAACGTCTCTCACGTTTACGTCACACCTGCGTCAGCGCTGATCAAGGACTAAGCCTTGTCCCTTCAGACGTCAATTACCCCACCTGGTATAGGGTGTACCCTAAATTGTGGATCTCGATTTCCGAGCCGTCCCACCTTTCTTCATCCGGTTCTAAGCCCCCGTTAAACCGCGCTCGATCCGGCAGGCAAGGGGCCCGCCCCGTATTTGCGCGTGGATGCAATTAACTTCGAGCCCCTCTCGTTCTGGAAGAGGCATCGCACAAAGGGGTTTAATGCCTCTGTTGTAACAGCTAAAACACGAGTGTTATACCTACGCGTACACCTCACGCGTCGAACGGTCGCGGCAACCTATCTATTCTTGACACTAATTCGACACTAATTGGACACTCCGAACTGAGTAGGATATTTCCTGGAGGATAGCTGGAGGTAAGCTTCGTTCACTTGTGCTCTTCCGGGTTCACGCTACTGCGGATGTTCACGCGATCCAGGTGCTCATCGTGAACTACTCGTAATCGATGCATGGAATTTTTCCCCCTGTTTCTGCATCGGAATAGCGTCCAATATATGTCAAGCGGTGAAGACTTTTCAGGAGAGTAAAATTAAAGTCGTACTTTCGCAAATGTGTATAGAATTAGCCTTTGAAAAAATAAGGTTCAGAGTTTATTATAAAACAAATCGTATCGTGGAAAAAACTGTTGATACAGTTGGCCCACTTCTGAGAAGAAGTTTTTTTTAAATCGATCTATGCCAAAACGGTAGGAAGTGGAGAGGTACGAAAATGTGAAAAACATAAAACTGCAAGTTAAGGAACAAAAATAAATCACAAATTAAAAATGCAGAAATATATATTAAATAATAAAGTCTGATTTGATGAAGGTTCACATTATATGTTCACTGAAACAGAATCATAGGAGTGTTTAAATCGCGATTTACATCCATTCCAAGTTTAGATTCTGAGAATTATTGACTTCTAAATTTCGTCAGACTACGCCACCCGGTACGCCAGAATTTTAAAACGATCGAGAAAAAGACAGTTCTTTTTAAAAATTGAGCCTAGATACTTTCGTCGTATATTCCATCAAGTACAAATGGGTAATTGTTTAAACGATCGAGTGTAAGGAGAAGAAAGATCCTCTTCAACCGCCACAAAAAGTATCTACGCAAAATACGATTTTGTTATGAGCTGGGTTGGCTGAAGACCAAACCACTCGATGCGTATAACGCTTAGTTGAGACTAAATTTTCCGGATATATTATTTGAATTTGTTGACACCGTTCCCCCCTTAATTAAACTGGCTTTGATGTAAAAATGGTCACTTACCTTTGTTGTTAGCAGTTGATTTTCGGGCTCTGTGGGGCGGCTCTGCGTGCTCGGCGAGGAGGTATACGGTATTAAATGACTGGTTTACACTCGATATGGGTTTAATTACAATTATACGTTTATTCGATAAAAAATGAGGTTAGTTATGTACTATGGTAGAAAGGAAGTTTGTGTTTGAGTAAAATAACGCGGAGTTCGCTCAGCGCTTGACGTGATTGGATTTTGTAATGAAAACTGAGAGAAAGACTTCTTCTTAAAAGCTGACTGACTACTGATCGACTACTGTTTTTTGACTACCCATTGACTACTCATTGACTACTCTCTTTTAAAAGATTCGGGTGGTCTTGTCTGAACTACTTCCTGATTGGTTACCAGTATCCTTAAGGGATGCTGGACCAATCAGGAGGGCCTGATAAAATTTTGAGTTTTTCTATTCGTCAAGACTACCCCCGCCCATCGGGTACGGTGTAGCATGAGACTTTATCATTAACTATCCCGCCTTTACCACACGTGCGGGTAGGAATTTCCGTTTTATGTTTGTATATAATAAAGATATCCTTATTTTAATGTTCGGGCCAATATTGCCCAGACAGACACTTGAGATAGACCCATACGGATCTATCCGTTGCACGTGTTCATTTCCAGAAGTTATAAAAAGGTGATAAAGAGAGTCGTATGCATGCAATGCATACGGAGACGCAAAAATAAAAGTAAAAGATAAAAATATAAAATATAAATGTATTAAATTAAGAGGTAATAAAAAAGATAAAACTAGTGGGTAGGGGCAGAGGAGATCGAGGATGTAACACCTCCCCCCTCCGTTTCAAATGTTAAACGTGTGTTTAACATTTGACGTTCACGTAGATGATCTTCAAGCACACTGGTGGGAATAACTTTTATTGCTTGCGAATGAGGTACGACCGGTGGGTTTTCCATGTCTTGTTCCTTTGTCGAAGTTTCTTCGTTGTTCTTGTTGTGCGATTGGGGTTTTCCCAAATGCGTTAGCAGGGTCGTTAATGAGCTGAGTAGTGCCCCCAGCAAAAGTATGCTCCAGCCATAAATGGTGTGCAGGGTATATCCATGGATTCCGACGTTGATTATAGTTTTTATCAATTGAATTATGAAATAAACTCCTATTACTCCAGAACTAGCGGTACCCAACATCATGAACCCGTTCCATATTTTTCGGGATGTAGATTCTGCGATTTTGTTCAAAGAATTTTCGTCCAGTAGGCCGGATAAAGAGATTTTCGTATCAGATACAGAATGTCCAGTTGCACCCCTTGCAACTGCGTTTAGAACGGCTGGTTTCTCGATCGGGAACATCACTCTGTCGCGGTAGCTTTCTAAGTCCTCTTCCGTGTAGATTCCACTGACAGAGAGAGGTGGCGGTTTGGTATACTGCCAAGATAATCTGGTCATCGGTGTAAGTTTCTTCGGTGCTTCTATGATAACCTTGGGTAGCGGTGAAAATGTAATCCATGTTCCATCGATATTGAATGTACTTGGTTGCAATTCGCTGCATTCTCGTTCACTTGATTTTCTCACTATAATACGTGATTTCGGCGTTAAAAAGAGCGACTGATTTTGAAACGTTATTGGAATTTCTTGATGACATGTCTCTGATTTCCTGACGGTTACTGTCACAGGTACACATTTGATTAGTTGCACAACTTCTCCTGCTCGTATAGCCATGTAACCTGGTCCCTTCATGACGTTGTATGCGAATTCATCTGGTGTGTGAATTGCAAGTGTAAGGGTGTTGCGTAAAACTTGTTCTTCCAGGGTACATTTTTGTTTAATAAGATCCTTATAAACTTGAGTTATTTGTTTACTAAGGTGTTTTTCCAAATATACGATTTTTGAGTTCATGTATGAAAGGATGTCAACATTCTCGGCGTCAATTTTACTTTCAGCTTTAATTGGGTTTGCAGGGTCAATTTCCACAATGAATAATTTGGGATGTTCTGTTCGTGAGATCTTATAACCGCAGATTTTGAATTCGGTGGTCTTCATTAAGGCAAAAGTCGTCTTTTCACTTGAGTAAGTGTAAACATCTGGTGTAAATCCTTCTTCTTGGGGTTCCCTAATTTTCGTCGCTGGTCCGGTATACAAGGCATTATAACGATCAAGTTTACAATCGTTCGACGGCGAGTTTGTCCAATAGGCATACGATCCATCATTCCCAAAGCAATCAGTATTAGACAACGTACACCTGGTCCCATCCTTCAAAAAGAGCTTATTTCCATCGAATTTGACCGTCGCTGAATATTTTTCGACTGTTACTTTTGCTATCCCCTGAGCGATGACATCTTCCCATTGACCATAGCCATCGTCGTAACTAGCGCCAACACAGCTTCCGGTGTCGGTTATTTTTCCCGCGAAAATTGCGTCTCGGATGTTGGTTCTATTTTGAAGAAGTCCCGATAAGACGACGTTATTTCCCAGTCTTATGATTCCGAAATTATAAAGACCCATACATGCTTCTCTGTTAACTTCGTGTATGTAAACGCGTCGTCCCTTTCTCACCACAGAATTGTGTGAATGCATACCACAATGGTAAACCGTTCTGTCTATCTCAATTTTACATTGAATGATGTCTATGTGATGAAATTCGGCTAATTGAAGTAGTTGGACGTGAATATTTTCAGAACTGGGTTCCCTCTCCGGTATGTCGCATTTTCCGATACTGGCCGTATCGATGATTGATGTGTTTCTTGATGTTCCTCCACAGTCGTATCCCACCAGTGCCCAAGTTACGGCGGGCAACCATAACATGATCATAAGAATGATTTTACTCATTGTTCCCCTTTGCTAGAACAAAGTGTTCCGTTCATTTAATAATGAGGGAATATTTGCTTATATTAATAGTCTTTTCATTATTTGAAATGAAATCGAGTTATACTTATTTACGTTTAAATGTGTGTGTTATAGAATTTATTTATATCTAGTCCTGCGCTTTCATTAGGCTATTTCTATTTAGTTATAATTAGTTATAATAATGAATTATCCTTTTAGCATTTTCAGTTTATTCATATGAATTATTTTAATCTTATTTCCAACTTGAATTTTGACATCTTGGTTCTCTAATAATTCCTGTATCTCATACGGTCCTGAATATTGATCAGAAAATTTCCCTTTTTTTGGTTCTTTTAGAAGAAAAACTAGGTCTCCTTTCACCAAGTTTAACGAATTTAATTTTTTATCATAATAATATTTGGATTTTTCTTTTGAATGTATCAGATTTTCTTTAGCCTGATTTTGAATATTTTTAATCTTGGTGAAAAGTTCGATTAGGTATTCTTCGTAAGTTCGATCATTCAATTCCTCTATTATTTCATGCTCAGATGGTAATCTTGCTAATTTGCCGAAAACTAGTTCATAAGGTGTATGTTTTGTTCCCTCATGGACACTTGTATTATAAGAGAACATTGCAAGATCTAACCATTTATCCCAATTATTATTTTTTGTAACATATTGCTTTAAATATTCGGCTAGGACGTGATGTGATCTTTCTATAGACCCATTTGATTGGGGATGAAAAGCGGTTGTTTTACATTGTTTGATTTTAAATTTCTTTGCTATTGTTTTCATTAATGAACTTGTAAGATTAGCACCTTGATCAGTAAGAATTTGCTTAGGAGCTCCAAATTTACAAATAAAGTTATTGATTAGAGCTTCTGCCACATCAATTGAGGTTGTTGAATTTAGGGGTACTGCTACAGAATATTTCGTTAATTGATCTTGAATTGTTAAAATATATTCATTGTTTGAAGGAGTGATAGGTAAAGGACCTACAATGTCCATAGATATTTTGTCAAAGCTTGAACCTGGTGTATCGGTTAATACCATAGGTTGCTTAGTTTTTACTCTAGTTAGTTTTTTGAGTTGACATTCCATACATCCTGTAACATATTGTTGGATTTGTGATTTCATATTTGGCCAAAAGAAATTCTGTCTGATTCTGTTGTATGTCTTTGTAACTCCCTTATGTCCTCCTATTGGCAGTGCATGATATTCTCGAATTATCTCTGTACGTTCATTAAGCGATGGGACTCTAATTAAATTTTTGCAGATTGTTATTTTACATTCATTATCATTAAAGATGGATTCCAACAAAATTTGAATTTCCTTCCAATCCATCTCATCTATTTTCCTAGTTTTTGCAATTGATAAACTATTCAAATTTAATTCTCGAACGACATCCAATAGAGATTTCAGTGATTCTATAAAAATATCACGGTCTAAAGGTGTATTTACTGATTCTTTGATTGGTAGCGCAATACACTTTTTGCTTCCTATTGGAGTTACTCGTGCCCTTCCCAACATAGCTTCGGTGATTTTTGGTAATTTATTTGTATTTTGTAAATCTCTAGATCCCTCATCTAACGGGATCCCTCGAGTAGTTACAAAAATGACACAATTATCGCTACGCATGGAAAGTCTGTCCCTAGTCTCAATAAATTTTAGGTTATTTTGTGGTTCTTCCTGATCTGATTCAAGTTCTACCATTTCTATTTCGCTGTCTGCGGATGATCCTGTATCCTTATCAGATTCACCATCAGAATATTCAATAGGGCTATTCATGATTTCCGCCCTTTCGTTTTCGATAGATTTGTGAACTTTTGCGTCTTGTATATTATTATTCGTATTGATAGTTTCTAGGATTTCATCATTTATTGTACTTTTAGATTGCTCTTGGTTTTCATTGTAAAAAAGATTAAAATCGTTTAAAATATCTTCTGCATTGATATGTGTTTTAGTTCTTAGTTTGCGCGTTTTAAAATTGTCTGTGTATCTGTCTGGTGCTCTTATGGTCTGTCTGTCTCGAAGTTTACGACCTGCATTTTCTGTATTCTGAATACTTGGGTCTTCTGATTTTCTATCCTTTTCTACGCCTGGGCCAGCTGTTACACTATCTTCTCGCGATGGACTGCCCTCGTGGTATGATTTATTACCTGAAGGTCCTTGACCCTGTAGCCTATATATTTTGGATGTTTCAGTTTTCTTATTGGCATATATAAGTACTTCAAATGGTTCTGCGAAAAGGATATCGATTTTTTCTCTTATCTTTTCCCATGGCAATTTATCTAAACCACTGCCTATCTTAGGCATAGCGATTTTATAACAGTTCAAATTTTCACATAAACTTCTTAGTGATATCAGACTTCGTTCTAATGATTTTAATGTTGGTTTTTCGTTACTTTCCTTTTTCGTTATTAAATAAAATATGTATCTATTACCATCTTTTAGAAAAGCTACGTCACCAACAGATTTTTCCTGAGACTTCAAACGACCAATATTTCCGAAACGTGTTTTGAATTCGCGAGCTATACCTGCGTTCATACAAAGATCTTCTGCTACGCAATGAACTAACGAGTAACTTTCATCTACTGTAAATAAATCCCCTGAAATTAGTTTAGTGTTCTCCCTCGGCTTTTGCATCTTATCCACGAGCTGTTGTTTGATTGCTAATACTTGTGTCTCGCTTAGCACTGGATTTCTAGATAATGCGTCGGCATTCGCGTTTATTTTTCCAGGTTTGTATTCCCAGCTATATTCATATTCCGCGAGTTTTAATCTCCACCGTACGAGTCTCGACATTGGATCTTTGACTGAGTGTAACCAAATTAAAGGTCTATGATCTGTGACCAATTTGAATTTCTTTCCATATAAATATGGTCTGAAATAATTTACCGCGTAGACTATTGCCAATAATTCTTTTTCAATCGTTGAGTAATTTCTTTCTGCTTGGTTTAATAATCTAGATGTATAAGCTATCGGCAAATCTTTTCCGACTGTTCCTTGACTTAATACACCTCCTATTGCGAATCCTGATGCATCTGTTGTTACTATAAAGGGTTTGGTAAAATCAGGATATTGAAGTATTGGATTTTCGCACAGTTTATCTCGTAATTGATTGAAGGCGTTTTGTTGTGTGTCCGTCCAGAGAAATTTAACATCTTTTTTCAAAAGTTCCGTCAAAGGTTTTGCTATTTTAGAGAAATTCGGTACAAAGCGTCGATAGTAACCAATTAGACCTAAGAATTGTTTTATATTCTTTGCGTTCTTGGGTTTTGGAAATTCTTTTACTGCTATGATTTTCTTTGGGTCGGGTTTAACACCGTCCTCACTGATTATGTGCCCTAAATAAACTACTTCTTTCTTTAAAAATTCACATTTATCTGGTTGAAGTTTTAAATTCGCATTTCTTAATTTGATCATTAATGAATTGAATTTATTCTCGTGTTCCTTGAGAGAGCTTGAGTATATTACTATGTCATCGAGGTAAACAAATAGTTCTATACCCTGTAAACCCCGTAAAACATGATCCATCAACCTTTGAAACGTTGCTGGAGCGTTCTTCAGACCAAACGGCATTCTTTGAAACTCGAAATGACCATACGGCGTTGAAAATGCTGTTTTAGTTGCATCGATTTCTTTCATTTTGATTTGGTGAAAACCCGAGGCCAAGTCGAATATTGAAAAGTATTTTGCACTGCCCAGTTGATCTAAAATTTCTGTTATATTCGGTAGCGGGTAGGCGTCTCCTACTGTCTTCTCATTTAAATTTCGGTAATCTATAACCATTCTCCAGCGTTTATTACCCTTGGAATCGTCCTTCTTCGGTACAATCCATAATGGAGAATTATATGGAGATAATGACGGTTTAATAATGTCATTATTTAATAAATCTTTTACCTGCCTATTTATTTCATCTTTATGAATTGGCGGGAATCTATATTGTTTAATATTTATTGGTTGTTCGTCAATTGTATTTATTTCGTGTTCTATAACATTTGTGGCTCCTAATAGCTCACCGGGAATATGAAACCTGTCTTGGTTTTCATATATTAAACGATGTATACTTTCTTTTTCTTCATCGTTCAAGTGTTCGAGTCTTAATAACTCTAATATTTCGTTATAACGTGTTTTTACGTCGATTTTATTAATTTTTCGAATTCTTTGAAAGTTTTGAATGCAATGATCATTTTGGATGCTCTTATTATTTTGAATGCGATGATCATTTTGGATGCTCTTATTATTTCGGTTATTTCTTTTTGAAATTAATTCTGGATTTGAAAACAAACCTTGTTGACCTATTCTATCGTCATTTCCCTGCCCTAAGGAAAGGTTTGACTCAGAAATTCCATTTCTCACTAGAGGATTTGCTAAATCACTCACGCAATTTTCCTGCAAGTCAAGCCCTAAGGTTGAATCGTGCAGCGGTATCGCGCCCTCGCTAGGTAGCAAACTTATGGTCGGTACAAGCAATTCTATCTCCTCATCCGTAGAATTAATTATTCGAATATGCGCTTTTCCGTTATCGTTTCTAACTAACGCTTCTCCTAAGAATACTCCCTCTTTTACAGTAAATCTTGGTACGTAACCTTCGTTTACGTCCTTATTTTTTATTTTTATATAGAATGGAGCATTTGAACGCGCGGGAATTGTAACTACCTCTCGCGTAATGAAATAAAATACTAAGTCGTTTATTTCGACTAATTCCTGAGCATAATTAATTGTTGCTTTTTGGGATTGAAAGAAATTTGTTCCCAGTATGCCGGCTTGAGGAATTGGGAAATTATTACTGACGACATGAAAGTAAACGGGCATTCCAGATATTTCAATTTTGACACATCCTAAGGTGTGAACGTAATTATCTGTTATTCCTCTCAATTGCAACACATTATTCATATCAATATTATTCAATGATGAAAGATTTCCTACTTTTAAAAGATTCGGCTCCGATCCCGTATCTATCATTACGTTTATTTCGTCTATCAAGTCCTTAGATTTTATTTTTATTGTAGGTACTTGATCAGTGATTTTTAATTTTATTGTTGCGACGCGGACTCTTGTACCTCCTGAGTAATCATGGCTGTTTGGGTTTGGTTGACCCCCCGGGGTCCGCTTTGTGTTACCGAGGGTCCCTGGCCGTTTCCCGAGTTTTGATTACTGGTATTTCCCTCAACATTTCGGCGATACTGCAGTTTACGACATACTTCTATTGTATGACCTGTTTTTTTACAGTACCTGCAAGATGGTAAGCTCCCATTAGTGGAGTTGCTTTCCCGTTCATTGTTCTGGCTATTTTGAGGTAGGTTTTGTATCGGAATTTCACGCCTATTTTCAAATCTATTATTGTCATTGTCAAATCTCTGGGTATTTCGAGGCTGATTTTGTATCGGGACTTCGCGCCTGTTGTCAAATCTGTTGTTGCCATTGTTTCCGTTATTCTCCCTTTCGTTTAGGGGTTGGTTTTCCCGTTTAAAACGACAATTTATTGTGTTATGATTATTTCGCCCACATATACGGCATTTCAGTGATGCTAGAAAGTTAGTTTGTAGCGCGCTTTCTCTTATTTTTTCCATATCGAATCGTTTACCCAAATCTATAGCTCCGTCAAATGCTTCGGGAAGGGAAGTGTATCCCTTCAAATATAGCCCTGTGCTAAATTCTGTTGGCAGACCCTCTATGAAGCCTTTTAATGTTTCAGATTCTATGGATTTCTCTGTTTCCTCATCTATGCTACCGTTTGCACGTCGTTCACATTCGAGAATTGAAGTTTTGAGATCTTTAATTCGGCCAATGTATTCAATGATATGTTCACTCGGTCCCTTAAATATTCTAGCTAGTTCTCCGCGGTAGAAATTTACTGATCGAGAAGGTGTGAAAACTGACGATAATTTGTCTAGGAATGATTCGAGCGTGTCAAAGGTTTGATCCTCTACTACAATGTACGCTTTATCTTTTAGCTTTGCTTTAATGTTCCTAACCAACTGTTTTTCTAACCTGGGTGCAATCACACCTTTTGCTCGTCTACATGCTCGGACAAACAGTGGGAAAGCTACATTTTCTCCGTCAAAAGATGGTACTCCTGCCAAAATTGCACTCATCGGAATTGATTGTTCTGCCGTAATAGGTTCTATATAATTTTGCGGATGTTCCATTGCACCCGTATTGACTGTTTTTAATATTTCCTTTAAATTTGCTAATTCTTCCTTTATACTGACATCTGAATTTGGAACGCTTTCCTTGGGTTTTATTGATTTTACTTCTAATTTCGCAATTTCGCGTTCTTCCTCCTTTTGTAAATCTTCTAATAATTTTTGCATTTCTGTTTTCTTCCTTTGGTATTCCTTTTTCCGCTCAGCTAATAGCAACATTTGAGGATTCATAGTTTTCCGTTTTAATTTTCTGTCTTTAAGTTCTTCGATTTGTTTCTGAATTTCAGCCTGTTCTCTTAAAAATTCTTTTTCGCATTTTTCTAATAATATCTGAGGATCTTCAACTGTTTCCAAATCTTGAATAGGATTGCTACAATGCGAACTATCGTTTACGTCTATTTGCATATTTGTTGTTTCTTCTCTTGATTCGGGAGTTTGAGATAATGTTTTATTAGTATTTATGACCGTCTGTTCGGTTTTTTCGGACACTGTCTCTATCCTAATTTCTGATTCAGTTTGTTTATCTAATGATTTTTGATTTGACCGCGCTTCCTCTAATTGTCTCTGTACTTGAACGCGTTCTTCGCGTTCCTTATCTAAATGTTTTTGTATTTCTAATTGTTTGACTAAAAATTCCCGTTCTAATTTTTCTTGCAGCTCATTCTCTCGTTTCTTAATTTGTTCTTCTTGTTTTTTAGCTAAATCTGCTGACCGTAATTCTACCACTTCTTCAGCTTTTCGTAACCTATTTTGCAAGGCGTTAATTTGATCATTGTATGCAGCTTCTGTTGCCTTAAACTGTTGTGATGTACTAGCAATTTTTTCACGCTCTAAATCTAATAGCCGTTTTTCTTTATTCACTTGTTCCGTGTAAGCTAATAATTCTGTTTCCGTAAGTGGAGTAGGCTTTCCGGTTTCATTGTCCTTACTTCGCGTTATCGGCATGATTTTAAAGTAAATAGGCTTTGCTGTCACCAATGAGTTTCAATACTCATGAAAAGAAAAATTGAAATCGTAATAATAAAAAAAAAAAAAATTCCGATTTTTAGCTAAATTCGATCCGCACCGCTGTTACCACTGTTATGAGCTGGGTTGGCTGAAGACCAAACCACTCGATGCGTATAACGCTTAGTTGAGACTAAATTTTCCGGATATATTATTTGAATTTGTTGACACCGTTCCCCCCTTAATTAAACTGGCTTTGATGTAAAAATGGTCACTTACCTTTGTTGTTAGCAGTTGATTTTCGGGCTCTGTGGGGCGGCTCTGCGTGCTCGGCGAGGAGGTATACGGTATTAAATGACTGGTTTACACTCGATATGGGTTTAATTACAATTATACGTTTATTCGATAAAAAATGAGGTTAGTTATGTACTATGGTAGAAAGGAAGTTTGTGTTTGAGTAAAATAACGCGGAGTTCGCTCAGCGCTTGACGTGATTGGATTTTGTAATGAAAACTGAGAGAAAGACTTCTTCTTAAAAGCTGACTGACTACTGATCGACTACTGTTTTTTGACTACCCATTGACTACTCATTGACTACTCTCTTTTAAAAGATTCGGGTGGTCTTGTCTGAACTACTTCCTGATTGGTTACCAGTATCCTTAAGGGATGCTGGACCAATCAGGAGGGCCTGATAAAATTTTGAGTTTTTCTATTCGTCAAGACTACCCCCGCCCATCGGGTACGGTGTAGCATGAGACTTTATCATTAACTATCCCGCCTTTACCACACGTGCGGGTAGGAATTTCCGTTTTATGTTTGTATATAATAAAGATATCCTTATTTTAATGTTCGGGCCAATATTGCCCAGACAGACACTTGAGATAGACCCATACGGATCTATCCGTTGCACGTGTTCATTTCCAGAAGTTATAAAAAGGTGATAAAGAGAGTCGTATGCATGCAATGCATACGGAGACGCAAAAATAAAAGTAAAAGATAAAAATATAAAATATAAATGTATTAAATTAAGAGGTAATAAAAAAGATAAAACTAGTGGGTAGGGGCAGAGGAGATCGAGGATGTAACATTTTGCGAACGCACCCTTCGGATCCTCCGTGCGACATCGTCCGTTATTACAACGCCTGAGCAACGTTTGTTTTTTCAAAACTCGTTCCCTCTACCAAAAACATTCGTAAATATCAACGCTACATTATTTTTCACCGAGCCTCTGCAGCGTATTATCATATCCTTGACGGAACATGAATTATTTTCAGTTCATCAACGCGTTCGCGTTATGACTCGAGGGCAGGGCTGAAACATCTCGCTCTGCAGCTCGGGCGGGATAATATTACGCTTTAAACGGTGAATTAATAAGCTCCCGCACCCGAGCGACGCCGGGGAATGATCTTTGCCTCCGTGGGTTTCCGCCCTGCATGTATTCCCCGAATATCGCACCCGCACTCGGCTTTGATCACAAAGGATGTCCGCGGGCGTTCAGCCCCACGCTCACATCTGTGTGATTATCATGCTTCCATGAATTCAGCCGAGATACATACCGTGCACTCCGATCAGCCGACTGCGTTTGAAATTCATCGTCGTTTCTCGACGGACGAAAGATTAACTCGCACCTATTCGCTCCCCGCTCCTGAATTCGGCAGGGAAATCGATACCTTTGACCGTACCGGAGCGGCATCGGAAGGTGAGAATTGCGGTTCGAATCATGCATTCGGGACAATATGATGATTCATTGATAACAATTTTCACGGAGCTACGGTCGAATACAACTTCAGCTTCTCTTTCAGCTGTATACTTTGCGAATGCGCGCGTTGACTCGGCCAATTTCAAGGATTTTTCACCCCACTCCCTTGCGCGAAATTACGATATGAGAAATCTGTCGGGGATGAAAGTTGGGCTGCGAAAAATAAAAAGAACGCCTCGAGCTCAAGAGCCATGTATCTTTGTCTTCGGGTGCTGAGCGCACTAATTTAAACGATTCCAGTAAAAGCCACCGAGTTCCTTTTGCAGCCAGCGTTGTTCGATCCCCCGGGCGAAAAGCTCTCGGAGAACCTTTACTTCCAGCCCTGTCGGCGAGACGAGGACGGTAGTTGCGGAGGGAGGACGAGGGGGGTAAAGTAGGTGTGGAAACGGATGGATCGAGGACGCTGGTGTTGTGTTGACAAAATGGTTCTATCTGTAATTGGATATTAATCCTAGCAAAGCCCCGACCGGAACAAGGGCTCTCATTTCTGCGGACGGACCTCTTTCGCCCCGTTATTCCAGCTAAAGCATCGCCGAACTTTGGCTATTACCGACACCGTTCCCGTTATTCATGAAAAGTTTCGCTCATCAGGTTCAGTTTCTTACCACCGACTGCGCGACGACCAACTCTAACTGAATATAATTCTTAGCTTATATTCGAGACCTCGTGAGAAATGTCGGGAAAATTAACAGCCCCGCGATGCGGATCACTCGCGTGTATTCAGTCGTAAAATTAAAGGTAATCAGCCCGTCGCTCCGCTTTTTGTCAACGGACCGTTATTACATCACGTAAAATCATTTCATTGGCTGGATTTTTCATTTGCAAATCAACTTTGAGAACAACTGGTAATATACATGGTCGTTATTACAATATTCAGCTCAATCAGTGTGTTTGTTGAGTAAGTAAATTTACATCGCGGAGAATCGACGAAAGAGAAATTGTTGTTGAATAAATATCCCTCGTTCCAGACAATGTCGCTCACTTTTCTAACCACGTCTGCAACTCGGATCGGATCTAATACAGTGCATGCATAATTGATACGTGCATAACGAGGTTGACTCACCCCGGCGGATGGAATCCGCAAAATAAAGCCTAGTCTCCGCTCCGCCGAATGCAGATAAAAGTGGCCAGTGACACGGGTGAAGGACCTCGACTTCCCGGAAGCGGTGAACTGGCCTCTCATCCCCTCGAAGAATTTTTCGAACCAGAAAACGCCGCGGCGGTGGCACGTTATCTCTTGACTGGTTTCCGGGGACGTTTGCGAGAGGAGGGAAGATTTCCTCGCAACGTCTGAAATATGCTTCTGGGATCTTTTATTCAGATAAATCGAGCGTGAGTGAAAGATGCAGGACTCGCCGTCCCGGCGAGCCTAGAGTGCGTGGGGTGGAAAGCGAAAGCTGCGTGATGCAGGAGCTCCGGAAGACCGATCGCTGATCGGAGCGCCGATATCATCCGGCAGCTTCGACCTCCGACCTCGGACTTCGCTCTAATGGAAGACGGGACCACCTAACGATAATCGAGTTCGTTCAACAAATGGGTATCCTTCTCGCTGTGCGCCGCACTCTTTCTCACCTCCCCTCCTACCCCGCCTCTCCTATTCGCGATATCGCACCGCTGGACGCCGGTGTTGAAGCGAGCGACCGAAGATAACGGCTGAGCGGTATCCGTTTTGACCGTTTTGAGGAATTGGAAGATTTTTGAAATTCAAGCCTTCGTTTTTGTGGAGCAGGGTTGAAATTCCGAATTTGGAAAGTTCGGAAAGCGCGAAATTTTGAATTTCGAATTGGACGTTTTCGGAACTTTTCAAATTCGGAACTTTGACCCCGCCCTGTTTTCACTGAGCGTGGAAGTTGGGATCTATTAAGCAATCTCCGACGGAAGTGTCGCGCGTTTCAGGGATCCAAGAAACCTGCGAAATAACAAAAACTGTTCAAAGCTAACAGCAAGGAACAGACGAATAAGAATCCCGCGGGAACCGGGAGTGATAAGAAAACGAGATGATCATCGATCGGGTCCCAGTGCAAAGGGGCAATTTACTTACGCATGAAGTTATGGAGGGAATTTGTATAAGATTGAGAGGAATGGCGAGACGTAGTAGACTACGCGTTACACCCATACGCCCACCTCAGACGCGAGATAAACCCGGCGAGGCGTGACTGAGCTGATAGACGGTAATGCGAGGAATGACACATGGACTGGTCAGGATTCTCCGGCTATAAATTGCCGAATAACTCGGAAAGCCAAGAATTTCGAGACTAGCCGGGACTTCTGCATGAACCGGCTATTTGCGCCACGCTTTAACGGCGCCGAGGCAAACAGCGCTTAACGTATGGAAGGCCGCGATCCTAACGACCACGTGTGAAGGTCTTCTCGAGTTGCGGGATTCCGTTCTCGTGACGGTCGAACAAACGACAACAAAGGAAAATCGTCAATCAGAAGGTGAAATCCCCCGAGTTTTGTTTACGTCGTTGAATTCATCAGCGAATAGTCGTGAATTTTGTTAACGAAGAAGGGGGTCCGTTTACCGTTTGCCGACTGTGAGAAAAGTTCGCTGAAAGAAGAATTCTTGATGAATTAACGAATGAATTAATTAATTAGGTAACGAATAAAGTAATCATGGTCGTGAGAATTACTTATACAATGCAAAACACCCCCGTGTTTAGGTTACCGGAAGTCTGGGGGAAACGGGAATGATCGACGACCTTTCCACCCGACTTACAGACGACGGGGGTGTAAATTTGACGAAAAGGTGTAACGCGTAGGCGTGGATAAATTTTTCACGTGAGCCTCGCCGTTCAACGGCCGAGCGCAGGATACATCCACGATGTCCGGCTCAATCGGCTCGGCTGTATTAGGCACCCGTTAACCGTTACTCGGTTAATAACCGAAAGTTCTGACATCCTTCAAACGGTTGGTTGAAACTTGCAGTTAGTTAGCGGAAAAGGCGAGAGGGGATTCGGTAGTTGGAAATTCAATTAACCCGGAGATCTGCTACCTTGAGGCACTGATTTGGCAGCAAGTTGGATACGCCACTGCGATGAATTTAGCTGACCTTTTTCAGCCACGCAAAACATGTTTGGAGATAATTTTCATCGAGTTTCGCCTCGAGCCTCCATAAATTACAAGCGATCCGACAGAAATATCTGGATGCACGCGTGTTATTCTATCAACGATAAGTCTTATTCAACAGCTAGTTATTACCTCGATAATTATTATCATTATTGCTTACGTCGTTATTACTTCTACGTTACTCAAGGTCTAATAGATAACAACCCCATCTATGTGATAATTTCAACCCAAGTACAATTGAACCAACGTTGTCAATGTTCAAGTGCAGAGCTAGTTAACAACCACGGTACCAACTCACGGTACTCTGGCACCTGCAAATTGCCACCAGGAGGGGGGGGGGGGGGGGGGGGGGGGGGGGGGGATATGTGAGTGATAATTAACTGGTGGGAGAGTTTTGAAAATCAGAGTAGAGGAGAATGCGATCCTTTTTTTGTTGTAAAGTGGCTCTTCGAGTCTGCGTAAAAATATAATCACACAGCGTGGTCCAAATTAACGAGGTCATCATTAGGCGAAAGGTGAATTTTAACGAAAAACGAAAATCTTCGTCGAAAAATTTACGTCAAGTCCACGCCTTGTACGGACGTAGATTATTATTATTATTACAGTCAGGTTGATTGAGAAGGTGTGTATAAATAAACGCATAAATTTGACATGTATCGATTTGACTGTCTCGGTGAGTACCAGGCACTGCCTTCGGTGACAAAATACAGTATCTGGCTCTGCCATTCTTCGACCTGGCGAGCCTCGTGAGTTCGAACATCTCCTTTGTCAAGGTTGTTCGACAAAGCGGTAAAGCGCGTCGAGAAAAGGGAAAGCTATGCCGTTCGACTTGCGGGCGATCATTCACCCAATAATAGAAAGGGTAATATTCAATTCGACTAAAAGCGGGTTAGAAATTGAAAATTTCATCGCAGCACTCGGCGACGATCGGGTTGCTGTAATTTAAACGTAATGTATGGTGAGGTCAATTCGCCGCGACGCGACGTCGCGAGTGTAATATTGAAAATTGAAACTCACAATTGGGGGCTGATGGTGTTTTTTTAAAAGCGCTCACTCTGCGGCGAGGGAAGAATTAGCTTTGAAAAGTTCATTAAGGGAGCTTTCCAGTGTGACAGCCCAAAAAATCGCTGTTTTTCGCGATTTTTTTTTTTAAAGAAAAAATGATCTAATCGGTCTGGTTTTTTTTTTGTATATTAATTGGGTATTGAAGAATACTAAACAATTTTTTAAAGATCGATTTATTTATTAATTAATATCTATAAAAATGATGAAACAATTGTTGCAGAAAATGCACTTGGATGTGGTGTCCACGTTGGGGGTCACAATTTTGATCTGAAACAAAAAACACAAAAAGATTATTGATCGGTATATAATTGGCTTTCGTGCTATGGAGGCTTTTTTCTTTTTTTTTCTTTTTGCAAAAATGGCGCCGGTTTGAACAAAAAGTATCGATTTTAGCATTTTTTTTGGCAGTTTTTTTTACAAAAAAATAGGAAGATGTCAAAAAAAAAAAAAAAGCTTCCATAGCACGATAAACAATGACGTTAAGAATATTGTGTAAAAAATTCAACTCGATAGCTTTAAAACTCTGCCCTCCAAGTTGGACACCGTTTTGAAAAATGCTGTTTCGAGAAAAACGCGTTCAAAGTTTCAAGTCAGGAAATTTTACATAAATCGTTTACTTACGGTCAATCAGCGATGCCAGGTCCGTACAATATCCCTTCTGCTTCTTCGAAAAGATCGTGCTCAATGGATTGTTCAGTCCGACGAGCTGTCCTCGCCTCTTTGCTGTCCAGGGACGCCTGGCGGTTTGCTTGGATGATGCGCGCATTCTTGTACTTAGCGGCGAAATCTGCGGCGCTCGGCCCTATCGTGCATCCCGTCGTCTCCAAAATTTTTAAAATTGGGTCGTAACCTTCATTGAAGGTGCACACAGCACACTGCGTAGCGATTTCTACTATCTGCTTGCCGCAGAATACGTGCTTTGGGGCTAGTTGCCACACACAGTGATTGATTGATTTTCAAGAATTTAGCACGCCATCCGCTTTTTTTTTGAAAATTGAGTGCGACAAAAAAATAAGTCGCGCGACTAATTTACGGCTAATTAACGGCAAATTATGCAATAGTCCGAATTCACATTTTCGACAATTGGCGAGCCAAGTTCATGTACGTGCAGGTAGGAACGAGACAATAGAAATAACAGTCGCACGGGCAGACGGCCGACGCGGCAGCTGTAGCGCTCCGTTGCCTTCTTCCAAAAAATGCTGTACAGTAACCGAAATAATCTGAATTTCGGCATGAAAATTTCAGGGAATATTCGGAAGAGTGTATACTATTCGATAAAGCAAGAAAAAAAAAATCGATTTTTTGAAAATTTCACACTGGAAAGCTCCCTTAAGAACGAGAATAGGCCAACGAAGCGCGTAGAAGCAGCTCGAGTAATGACGCTCCATTTCCGGTTTCGCGATAGCTTCCGGGGATGATCGTCAGGCGGAGCTGGGAGAGTGAAAGCACTTTTCCGCGATATCAGAATAGCCGGGGCAGCTAAAGAGAATCAATTTACCGGAGTGGGCAATTGTCCATGAGGCTGCAGAATCGCCGCCACCTCGGGCATCTGCGATCTTTTATACGATCGTTGTAACCTAGAAGTAGGCAACTTGCGGCATTTCCTCGCGATATAATTATTACCGACGGTTGGGTGAACGATGGGATGATTTATCCACAAAGAAAGTTATAGAAAAAAGGAAAGTGGCGGGCGGGCGTCGACGGTGTTGGAAATTAGGGGTGTTTGAGAATGAAACGAAAGCAAGCGAGCCACTTGATATTTTGAAACTTTTGTAAAACAATGTATCCAAATCAGCCAAAGTTGTATTTAATTTTAATCCTCAAACTTGTAGAGGTAGCTGGTGTATATACAAGCATCTTTAAGGTATGTAAAATTTGATACGAACCGCGGGCGTTAAAGTTGGACGGAACATTATAATGAGAAAAGTAAGATATTCCGAAGCCGGCTTTCGAATAGATGAACTTGCGCTCTGAACTTCCAAGTGTGGAATTGATGAATTTAACGCTTGTTACGTGCGGGCTTTATGGGATCGAATTAATTACTTCCACGGCTTGTCCTTTTGCCTCTGCGAGACAGGCTTCCTTCAGAGAAACGGGAAAACGCGTAAACTCAATCAACTACGGGCCATAATTTCTGCGCCCCGTTTCCAAATTTTACCAGCAAAATCAGTTTAATCAGTCATAAAATTCACTCACTCTTCGTCCACGTGGAGCGACATCGGGAACCACCCCTCTACCTCTTCGGTTCCCCGCGCCCTTCGGTCCAAGCTGATAAGTACCTTGACGAGGAATACGAGACGTTGTCGAGCAGGTGTCGGAAGGCTGGTTACGGCGGGGCTCCCATCCCTCTCCCATCAGTCGGGCGTTATCGATTTCGTCAGACATCGGAGTCCCGAAGACGGTCAGATGCCATTATCGGGGGTGGAAGCTGTTCGAGTACATACGGTGTTAACTATCCAAGCAGTTCCTGTGATCTCATTAGACGTTAAGTTCCCAGCGCGAGTAAGTATCTGCTCTATACATGTACCTTAGTCCCGGCATCGCGTTGCCGCGACTTCCGGTGACTCGGGGACGAGTTCCGGATAATATACAAAAGCTGTAATGGGGTTTGAAAACGTGGAAACTTGAGCCCGGCCGGAGTTCTAGGATATTTTCTGATATTCGGAGCTTCGCTTCCCGTATTATTCGATATTCAAAACCAATTACCGTCATTCGAGGAGATGCCGTGCGATCTGAAGTGGAAACGTCGGAACGAATGCTGAAAGAAGTTGGCAGGAATGCTCGCCCGATCATTGCCGATACGGAGAAACGAAGGTGGGCAATTCCATGGCCGTGCAGGAAGTTTAATTAGGTGAAACGCGATGTCAGAGGTCAGAGTCGTCCTCGACTTTGTCCAGGCCAAGTTGGAGTCAACTTCTGGAGTGGTAGAACGTTGCAGGCCGAAGGCAAACCATATTGCAGTGTTCATCTGGGTCGTGTAGGAGAGGTCGTGACGTCACCTCGGCGTCTTCGCGCCTTCGATCGATTGGTTTTTTCGAGGAAGGAGAAAAAGGTAGAGGAACGGAAAATTTCCGCGGGTCGTTTTTAATTGAAAGTCCCGGAGTGGAGAGCGGATAATTAAAACCGGCTGCGTACCCACGCGTTGTTTTATTCAGCGGAGGAGATCCTTCGAGATGGGATGTGCGAATCTGCCCATCTTCGTCTCTGCGTATTAATTATTTACTCATTTATTCTCTCTACTTTCACAAGTTTTTTTCATCCCTAAAGTTGTGCAGGTACTCGCGGGACATTGCATCAAAGTATTCTAGGAATTTCATTATCCTTCGGGATTGGTGACAGAGAATTCCAACGCACTCGAGCTCGGTGCCCTGACTAATACACCGGTGAACACAACGATCTCGATCCCTTCGAGTCGAATAATCCGAACGCAACGAAGCGAATATGTGTACATACATACCATAAAACGTGCGGTAAGCGTAAAAGAACACTCTTTTGGACGAAGAGGGTGACTAATAGTGTTGCTATTCGATACACGTACCGGAATTACGGTAATAAAATACGCGATAACTTTTGCGTTATGCGATATGTGCCTGCGAAATGCGTTCAACCGTTTCATGTAACCACACTCCGATCGCATACCTGTATGGGTAGGTGTTGATATAAGCACACCCTCGCATCAAGACGATGCTATAGTCAGGTTTTTTTGTTATGGACTGAGTAAAATGTTGTTTATTGCAACTATCATCGAAGCCTACACAGCAAACGTGCGAAAATTCCACCGTCAGTGCAATCTTGTAAACGAGTGACACTTAACGTAGTTGGTAACCTCTGAGTGGCATCAAACCGACCATCCAAGCAATCTTGCGCATGAATATCGGTGTACAAATTTTTCAAACCGTGTCCGTTGAAAACCAGGGTTCAGGGATGACCTTAAGATGTAAAAAACTTACCTTCTCAATGGTCACAAACGTTCGTAACTTTCCTACGAAAACACAATTTCGGAAAGATCGATCAACGGAAGAGAAAACGATTTATAATAGAACCTGTTTACTTATCCGTTTATCGTTGACGAAGAAAAGCAGCAGCGTCGTTCACCACTTGTCTCGGAATTTCGGGGATCGAGAGTAGGCCGATCAAACAGAGCCTTAATTCCGCAGGAAGGAAAGCGGCGGGATATCTTCTCCTCCGGTTGTGCAAGTAGAGTGGAGAGCGCCGCTGATTTGCCGTACGAGACGCTTGGCAAATCCCTGAACAACCCTCCCTCCCTACTTCCAGACACAAGAACAAACAAGATCGGCTCGCGAAAAAGCCGGGGGAAAAGGAGAACCGGGTACACATATTCCACCTTGTTGTATCTCTCCGAAGCAGCACTCGGTGCATGTGTGTTCTGCGCAGATATCCCGCGGTATTCCAACGTCCCGTTACACGCGTCGAATACCCGCCGCGATTCCATCCAAGGTATTACGACCTACGCAAACACAGATTCCGTCTCAGGATCTTCGACCGCGAACATACGGGGTGGGAAGATCCAAATTGGTTTACATTTCCGGATCTTTCCACCCCGAGGAGCGCAAAACGAGACTTGTTCAAGGGTTCGACAACCTCGAAACCTCACTGACACCACTTTGCATCAATCTCTAGTCACTAGAGACTCGATGCTCGGTCAGAACTTGCGATCGCCTCGGGATCCGAGCATCGGGAACGGTTGCTTGTCATTTTGAACGATTTGTTTTCAAGGCAGTTGGAACACCATCGAGACGCTCAATTTCTCAAAATTTGGACCGCCGATATGGTTCGCGTCGGTATAACGTCTGCAGTTGGAGAAAGAGAAGTTCACGCATTCGAATGTTTTCGCCACCCTGCGCATAATGGGCGCTTGGCTGTTACCCTCTATTCCGCAACCCTCTTCGGCGGAAAGTCGGCGTTCTGTATCCAGAGCAGTGTGCTCGTGTAACGGCAATAACCTCTAACGAAACCAACCTAGCGGCACCCGAGAAGCGTGAAGGAGAATAGACAAGAAAGCAAGGCGCAAGGCTGGTAATGTCAGAATTTGTATTCTCAGTGGGTGCCAGGACCATGCAGATCCCTGGCCATTATCGGGAAATCCAGCCATCGAAAACGTGTTTGATACCTTTCACCGTTTCACCGTTCCTACATCATCGCGGCTGGACGAAAAAGGGCAAAAGAGAAAAAGAAAATTTCGCAGGCAGGTCGGAACACTCGAGATCTTCATTATCGCAATTAAAACCTCCCCTCGTTGCGTTGTGCCGAAGGTCATCAAGGGTCGGGAGACCCGAATGACCAGCCATTGTCACGGAACATGTATTCGCACGCCGAGAACTCCAAAGAGTGTGATTATACGGAATTATACTCCGCACCACTTTGCCTACACTTACCGGAATCTGCATTGCGGCGGGGTACATTATTCCTCTGGTGCACTGCCGCCGCCGGAGAGCCGGAGGGGGATGAAAGGCCTTTGTGGACGATGTGTACCTAATAAGGCCAACCGGCCACGCTGCTCCTCCTCCGCCCTTTCCACGCGTACGTTATATGTATGTAGTACACCGCCACATTTTACCTCCCGCTAAACCGCCAGGAATTAGGGCTTTCAGGACCTCGTTCTCCACCCGCGTTCCCGCATGCCTATTATCCTTCTTGCTTTATAATCGAGAGTCTTCGTCTAGCGACGAAGCTAATTTTCTAATCGCATTTATAATTCCTAGTACATCGAACGGGGTCTGCAGTTTCGAGCATTCTTGTTCCACCACTTAATTAGTTTCACTATCCGCAGCATGGATTGCCGTTAGCTCTGGCATTTGATCACGACCGCGGAGTGTGTGTGTGTGTGTGTGTGTGTGTGTATCGATGCATAAGCATAATTTTATTATCGATAATAATCGATGTATTACAATTGCTCCGTATTCACAATGGGCGGATGTGTTTATACGAATACCGTATATATCGCGTCTGCGTTATCGTTATCAATGTTGTTATTGCAATTATTATGTCTGGTTTGATTAAATTCAACAATTGAATTCGTAAACGATGTGTATAGTAACCGAGCTAATCGAGTTGAAATTAATTACACTCGGTATTCGCTCGTTGCCGCAGGGTAGGAGGTATCCGCCTATATCGGTATGATAATATCGGCTGACGGAGTTTGAAAATTCGAGTCTCTTTCGCTATTATTCCTTTATCATACGCGCGAATTATGCCCACCGCGATCGAGTGTACCGAGGTATGCATAATTCGGTATTAATGCTAGTACTGGAGCCGCGATTTCCAATTCACGTTTTACCACCGATTCCCCGATTCTGATTTCCATGCTTTCGTGGAACAACAGATACGAGTGTAATACATATTCATCGCAGGGGCGAAAGTGGGAGGAAAAACCGAAGGGGCATTTTATTTTCGAATGAAAATTAACCTCAACGAAACAGATGAGACACAAAACGAAAGAATACGAAGCGTTTGCAAGCTCCTTTGAAATTCGCGTGACAGGGGATCCAGACTCGTGGTTATTGTTCTTTTTACTTCTTCTTCGTGATTACTTTCCCCTTTTCAACCCGCTTTAATTTCTTGTACCCGTAATCTCGTACCCACGACAAAAGCGAAGGCTGTAGGTAAACGAAGAGAGAGAGAGAGAGAGAGAGAACGATAAAGCGAGAAGGAGTGAGAGACAGGAAAAAGGTGGCGACGTGGTTCACGGAATACGTGACACGCCTAGGGATTACCTATTGCATGCAAAACCGAGATTTCCGAGTTACAAGATTGCCCGAAACCTCGTCGAAGAATTCACGACCCCCCCCCCCACTTAAAACAGACTGTTGCTGTACACACCACAAGAAGAAGGCATCTTTTTTTCTTCTTGGGGGGGGGGGGTTAAAGCTCGGCTGTTGTTACTTTGGTGAAAAAAAGTAGATAGAGATGAAAGATCGAGAAAAAAAAAACAACGGGAAGCAAGGAGATTAATACGCGAATGTTTAGTTTTCTCCGCAGGCTCGCGGCTTGGCCAATCGGAAATGATAGGAGAACACTGGAATTGGGTACACATATAATCATAGGCACGCCTGTTTTTGGATCGATAATAATTAGACCCCCCAAACTGCTCGACGTCGGCTTCGAAGGAGCTCGATGAACAACCATCGCGATTAATTAATTAGCCCTGTTTGGATAAGGCCGGGCACGTGTGCCGCACTCACACACGTTGAAATTCACACGTCGTTTACGTAGGCAGCCTACGCCGCCGAGCTCGTTTATCTTGGGTCGGTGGTCCGCCATCTTGAATAAACCAGCACCGAAACTCGCGTCAGCGGTGGAAAATCCGACCGGATTCACCGTCGTCTATCACATTTTCGCGAAATATTTAGTAAGCGGGTATACGAGTTGTTTGTTCAACGCGCGAATTACCCTCAGGCTTCGGTGATTTGCACCCTTTTGGATATACATATTTGCGCGCGAATTACATGCACTGGAAGAAGATATTCGGGCCTCTGTTTACACAATCATTCGAACGTACATCTTGCATAATTATTCTTTAATTATACCAAATATTATTATATGTAATATAATGTTGTTACAATGGGTACAATTATATGCATCGCACATACACTACGCTAGATTCTTTTTCTTTTTTTTTTTTTTTTTTTTTTTCTTGGTTTGTTTCAATCATATTTATACATAATATATAGTTAATTACACGCGTTATTCCTATATGAAATAACCAGCTTTTTAATTTTAACGATACAAAATATATTTACAGACTTATATATACATAAATATATATAAATATATTTATATATGTATGAGTACTTATTTGTTACAAATACCGTCAGGCTTATAATGTACCTACGTATAATACCGTATTTAATATTGGTTATTTGTTTACCTTTATTTTCGTTCCTTAGTACTGCAGATTAAGCTATCCTGACCCTTTTTGCACCCCGATATTCCGCGATTTTGTTAATTCACTCACAGATAATCGCATTTGCACGAATATAATATAATTTATTCGCTATTTGTTTTATTTCTTCTTTTTTCGCTTTATTGATCGTTTGTCATTTTTTTTTCTTCTTCTATTTATTTATAGCACGTTACACCGAGCCGCAGAAAGTTTTGCGGTGGCTATATTTGGCATTTCTTTCGTCTAAGCAAACAGTGAAAAATGAGAACGGCTAGCAGTAATTGGACTAATTACGGTCCAATTTTACAATCTACAAAGAATCTAAAGAGCTGTTTTTATAAATTGCGTATAGAATTGCGGGATATGTCATTTTATACGCGCTAAGATACTGCAAGTTGTACCCACAGGAGGATTCGTCGAAACCGGAAATGAATTAAGATAGTCTTGTGCATGAATTCAAAACCCACGATAAATGAATCGTGTAATTTCGCAATCTCATAGCGCGTACAAAGTACTACATTCACGGTATATAAATATGATATATTTACAAGTATAATTCAATTGCAAATTTTCCATTTTGAGCTCGTGTCTAACTTACAAGCAGATGCGTATAATTTTCTACAAGACAAACTTCTGGATCAGGGTTATTATTTATCAGACAATTATTATCAATTGTTGTACGATGTGTTAGCAATAGTAATCGTATTGTATAGAGTTTAATCACAAAAATTCATTGAAATATACAAATATGTTTTCACTATAATTAATCTTATAGCGTCTTTTCCTTTGCGGTTTCCTTCGTTTCTTATTTCACACCGAGTACAATCCTTGTAGTATTTCAATCTCACAGATCGGTACAAAACATTCGATTGGTCCACATGCAAAGTACATAATTTGATACCCTTACTGCCGAAATCGATTCTTACTAATCTCAGTTCCTCTTATTTATTTACTTATTCATTTGTATCCATTCTTACACAAATTGTTTATTTTCTTATTTGCTGCTTCATCCTTCGTCTTTGTAAAATAATTTCAAACCTCGCCTTGCTGCAGCAATTTTCTCCCAGAACCGGAAAGCTGCAGTGATTTCAACGATTTCGAGATCTGCTAATAATACGATTGAACAATCTTGTTCGCCAAATTTGTCGGCAGCTCATACCTGTTTCGCATTTCCTATCCGATATTTCGTTACCGCATACATTTTTCTAATAATAAAACCTTTCTTCTCACACGGACAAAGCTTGTGAACCCTTCGGAATCATCGGTTTATCAATATCGAAGCGTTGTAAGTAGAGCATTCGGCGTTGAGAATGATTACTGAAATTTCAATAAACCTAAACGCACGCTGACTGTACAGCTAACCGTGAAAGTTTCAGAAATCAGTATTGTGAAATTTGAAACGAAAATGAAGTGGATTAAAATAAAATTAAAAGTAACACAACCACGGTGAATATTCGAATTATAATTATCATCGAGTTTATATGTATTATAGGACAAGTATATCATAAAACGATACAATGATACGCAATAATGATGATAGCAACAATATCTATAATAATTATAATAACAATGCGTTAAACGTCAACTATATATTATATACAATATGATGTTCTGTTGTATTAGAATGTACATTCAAGATTTCAAGCGATAGAAAATTACATCACCGTGATATCGTTACATCATATTGTTGTACAATATTGAATATTCGCGCCCTGCAGCTCCGGACCTTCAATTCAATTACACTTCACCGTATCGTAATATCATTCGTCCAATAATACCGTTACACAACGTTATACCCTAGCATAAAAAATCACCATCGGCTCAATCGGTAAAATAATTTTTCCATCTCGTTTCAACGTCATCACCTCGACTTAATCTCCTTTTGCTATCCTCACATGTCTTCGTTCGTCTTTGCGTAACGCGTTGCGCAAATTTGCGGGCCTCTACACGCTACGCGAAACAATTCCAAACCTCGTTGAAACCTGAATCAGATTGTAGGTACTAAAGCGTCTCGAGTAGATTCTGGACGAGGAGCGCCGGCGCCGTGACTCGAGCTTTCGTCTTCCTCGTCTGCCGATCCGGTCGCACTCCGCAACGCGGCGCTCTCTGAAGCTGCTCCGATTTGTTGCTGTCCTGCTCCAGCTGGACCGAAACGCTCGCGACCCTCGGAGTCGTGCATCCCGTTTCCTGAAACACCCGAAAATACCGAGCGATGTTAAGAAAATGTAGGAGTAAAAACTGCTTGACCGTCAATCAAACGAGGATATATTTGGAGAAAGAATGAAAAGAGACGACGGATGTAATTATAACGCAGAGAGTGGAGATTTTTTGAGAAACTTCACTGCCACGTCGACGGTGTTTAGTCTGAATTGTTCGAAAGTCGGAACAATTACGCGACAGGTACCGGTTTATAATCGTTTCAGCGCGACGGTTATTTCTGCGCTGCTGGCCGAACGGGGACACAGCGGGGAGAAATTAACTTCTTACGATAATGGCTGTACATTATATTATATATACTGCTGAAATTTTCCACGACTCGGTGGAGCAGCGTTCAACATCTCGGCATTCGATAGGAAACAGTCTTCGCCGAGAAGAAGACTCGAGCACGGAGACGAGAATAATTGCAGAGAGAGAGATAGATAGATAGATAGATCGCGTTTATTATGCCATGACCCGCTTGGGTTTTAGGGCAAGTAACATAAGATACAAGATCAGGATTTTACAGTAGATCCAGTGATAATAGTGCAACATAACAGAAGTGTGACATAATAAAAAGGATATATTACCAACTATCAACCAGAAAGATAAAATAAATAAATAGCTAACTAATAATAGATATACAATTTAGAGTTGATAGTCAATGAAAATGATGATGGTTTACAATTTAAAGAACCGACGGTAGGAATAAAATAATAGTGCACAATTAGATAGATACAGGATAAGAATAGGTAGTACAGGAAAATATATAAAATAAATTAAGAGTAGTAATAAAATTAAGAATAACAATGAGAATAAACGTAAAACATAATAAAACGGAAATAGAAATACATTGAGAAGTAGAGAGAGAGAGAGAGAGAGAGAGAGAGAGAGAACAACTAAAGGTATTTCGTATTTCTATTGAAAGCTCTAATTCCGCCTCTTCTTCTTTTTCGCCTTTTATAAATCGACGCGGTGAATGCGGAGAACTTGTCCGAAGGTTGGACGATACTTGGCGAGGCTTTCCGCGTGACGAGTAAGGAGACTAACTCGATTAGCCGTAAGTATAGCAAAACTCGAGTTCTAATCTCTGTCCTCTCATGCAGCTCGGCTGGAACTAAAACAGAACCCTATCACCGGTTCGGCTGGTTAACCGTGTGCGTGTAATACACGCGACTTTTCACAACTCGGAGCTCTTCCAAAGGTGGACAAAGTTCAGATCAGCGTCGTACATCTCAGCGCTTTGAATCGTTACGGTCTAGCTGCAGTTTAATTATAGACGAGGATCGTGTGATATAATATGCAAGTTGTATCAACGCGGCGGATTTATGTATTATATAAAAAAAAAGCTCCTTCTCTTTCCCTGTCCTTTATCGCAGAGGGAAGCGAATCTGCGGTGCAGGGTCGAACGGTCTCCAATACGGCGGAAGATATCAGCCGGATGGAAAAAGAAAAACGCGTCTAATAAAAACAACGTTACGCACATGACTAGCCATGGAATAACGTATATACCTACATATGCATATAATCACCCGCAGGGGCTGACAAACGGACGTATGATAAATCGAAGCAAAAAAAAAAAAAATAGATCAGGCTTCTTCTATATCGTCATGTAAATAATAATTCTATAGAAATTTTTGCACCCTATGGTGGAAGCCCGCTATATTTAACCATGAAAGGTGCATGGGCAAACATAGACCGTCGCCTTCGTGATGCACCGCTCCACACTCGACTGGCTCGAATCAGTCCTGCAACACTGCAGAAGCGGCACAATTCACAAACTCTCTCTCTCTCTCTCTCTCTCTGTGCATGCAGTGTTTATTATAAATTCTGCACCGTGTTACAAAGAGGAGATTAAACGCGGTCTCGGTCGTTTATTTACCCAGTTGACGTTGACTTTAGCGCGCGGAATAAATTGGCAAGAAAAAAGATGGAGAACGATGAATAAAATATAGACGGTGAACCCGAGGCGGAGATTATCACTCGAGTCGGTACGAGTGAAGAAATCTTGGGGAGCTGCTAATTAATTGATTTTAACCGATCTAGGCGAGTCTCGGATGGAAACTTCCGTCGGATCGGTAACGGAGTTGCGGAAAATTTCTCCGAAGGAGGCAAGGAGGTCAACCTCGTTCCTCGAAATGCGAGCTTTTCCCCGAGTGCACAGGGCGCGATCGTTCCGATCTCTCGGTGCAGGGGCTAACTAGAAACTTCGAATAGACAGAGACAGAGATAGAGCGAGAAGCTTGCGAAAGTTTAACCGACACGCAAGTTGAGCTTGCTTGACGATTTTCCGGTCGGAATTCGACGCGGGGCGATTACAACCCGAGCTTCATCGCCCACTTGAGACGGACGCAAACCGGTCCGACTGATTTTACAGCTGAAGAAGCCTTTTTTAATTAAAGTCATGAGACTAGAGGAAAAATCCTAATTAAATTTCGAAGCGAGAGCGGCTCGCGTCAGGCTGTTCTGGTATGAGAAACGGCATCCTACCGTGATTCAACTGCATCTGCCGCTAACATTTGTAGGGTGTAATGAATCACGGAAGAACAAGAGCCGCCTGTGCATGCACACGGAATTCCCCATCATCCGTCTTTCCTTGCCTTTCATCTCACTCTCTCCCGCATTCTCTCTGTATTTTACGCTTTATCTAGAAATTCTACAGGCCTCTGTTGATACGACGTAACGCATTTATCACGTGTTTCTGTATCGTGTGGTAGTATTTCCTGATGTGCTCTTCTCGGAGGCGTCTCGTTTTCCCCTATCCATTCATTTGTTGCTCCGCCGACGGTAGGTTGGTAGGTAGGTACACGGGTATAATACATTTACGGTTGACTCGCATCCTTTGAAACTCGAGGTCATGCATAAGTCAGGAACTGCGAAACGCTTCGTCTCCTCGGCTCTGTTGTTAAAACGAATCGAACGATCTTCATCGCCGTTCATTCCTGGCTCCAAAAATTTTTCATTCCCTAAAATTGACTAATCCGAGCTTTTTCTTGCCACAGATGCCGATAATTGTGTACAATTGTCAGATGATGCCAGTCCATCGTTTTCTGTTGGTTTAGGTAGTTTCACTCAATGATCTCCGAGAAATTCAACGATTTTCTTTCAAAACTGAGTCCCATTAAAAGTATTGTCTAACCTAGAAGTTACCTCAAATTCTATTTCACCGATTTCAAAATCAGAAATTATTCGGAAGCTAAAAGGCTTCTACGTTTTTGCGTATAAATTTTCATTTGTATCAAATCTCGTTCGACGAAAATTTATAACGCAATTGATTATTCGAGGATTAAATTGCGGAGGTACAATTATCGTAATAGATTTTCAGTAAAAATAACAGCTACGTAGCTTGTTTTGGCGTGGGAAAATTGAATCGGCTGTTCCAAGACCGACGCCGCTTGGTTAAAGGCTCTCAAAAGGGTGAAACGAGGGTCTCAGGAAACGCGACGTCGTTGAATGGGCGAAAGTTAGCAAGTCAGCGGGTTATTTAATTGAAAGGTATAACGATAACGGTGATTACGCGGGTATTACTAGACTACAGTCAACAACATCCCCGGAGCCGAGGCGATCACGGCAAGAGGGCACAACTATACAGGCGAGGTGAAAATCAATGGGTAATTTCCGGTTTCGTTCAGCTCGCCTCACGCGTTCCGTTTTTTAATCTAATTTCTGATCGGCCCAAGGGCGCAAGCTTATTGCGAGTCGATACGAATCTGGACAGCCGTCCTATCGCCGGTCAATCGCGGTTATATTCGCGTCCCCCGGGAACCCGAAACTCCGATTCCATAAACCGTGCTGTAATTCCGGAGAGTTCCAACCGCGTCGATTTAAAACGCGTTGCCAATCGGCGTCAGGATCGATCGACGCGAATGAAAATTTGTCGCTCGTTTAATGACGCACGGTTTCAAAGCGATACCGATTCCAACCCGGGCCGATAACCCTTTGCCGAATTTCGGTCGGAGTCAGAGGGGGGATTTTTAATTGAACCGGGTATATAAGGCTCGCGAAACAACCTCCCTCGGGACCTTGCCGCGTGTAATGCTTTCGTTGTTCCCGAACGAATCCGGAACCACCCACCCAGAGACCGACTTCGGTCTCGCGGAAGTTACCGGGGGGCGGTATCGAAGTGACGGGGGTAGAGGGGCGGAACGATAACGGGTCTCTAATTAAATCCGAGAAGTGTTATCGTCGTATTACCATCGTTTACAGTCGTCATTGTTATCTCGGATACCGCTGTACATTATTTTTCTCATGCCGTGGTGTATAATCAGCCGATCCTCGAGATTCCCTCGAGGAATAATTGGCAACGTCTCGCAGCGAATAATTCGCCAATTTTTACAGAATATTAGCAATTTCGCCGTATATTTTGTCGAAATCGTTAACTTGCGGTACATTAACATGCGGAGATTATTAACGTGGAATATTTTAAAGCGTAGAAGACGACTTTATTGATCAAATTTCTCCCGTACTTTCTCCGTTTGCTTGATCGCAGAAAAAAAGAGATAAAAAAGAAGGAAGAAGAAAAAAAAAGAAGAAGAAGAAGAAAAAAACTCACCGTCAGGCAGAGATTGTGCTGATGCTGATGGGCTCGATGACGAGACTCACTCTGCAGCTGCCATGCCCGGATGTAGAGGTCCCCTCGATAAATCAGACCCCCTCGCCTCGCTCGCAGCATCAAGTGCCACCTGAAAATGGAGTGAAGAAAATTTCAATTATACTAGCGTTATACGAGTAATCGTAAGAATTATTTCTACACGCAGAGAGAATTTTTTGAATTCACCAAATATGGCGAAAGAAATGTTGTTACATGTACAAAAAAAAAAAAAGGGGGGAGTAAAAAGATAATTTGTGTTGTCAAATAAACTCACATTCATTACAATTAACAAAATATTTCTTTCGTCGTATTTGATCACCATGGTTGGTAAGTTCAGCCATTTTATTTTTTTTTTTTTTTCCAGTTTACAGGGTATGGCAAACGAACGCTTTTTCAACTCAAGCTCAAACGCCGTAGTCACAGTTTACGAACACGGCTAATTTGAGTCGTGGATTGAATCACGGCCAGCTTCCAAGTCACTCGGTTTAACCGACATTTTTTTTTTTTTTTTTTATATATTCATTTGGCTCAATGTTTGCAAATTGGGAATCGTAACGGTGGATTGATACGAATCTCTTCGAAGCGCGAGATGAATTAATTACGGACCTCGCATTGCCAGCCGAGGTCAAATACTGTTTCGGATGAACTTAACACGATGGTTTTGAAGGGGTGGCGAATGATGCGGATCAGGTTTTGCCAGTCATGGAAAAAGACTGGTTCCCTCACCCAGCGAGGTCAGCACAGTTCCTAATTAGTCGGAGTCTCTCGCAACCCAGAAAAAGAAACAGAGAGAGAGAGAGAGAGAGAGAGAGAGAGTGAGAGTGCAAATCTGAATTTCAAAAATATCTCAACCTCAGATTCTGTTCGCTGTTTTATTTCCTTCAATTAATTATATTCTTCACCGAAATGTAAAAATCAAGGCACTCTATTCTCACAGTAAACTGATTTTGAGACAGACTCAAGGCCTTCATGTTTTTCAAAATCATCCAAACTTGAATCCTGCAACTTTTTGCAGGTAGATCCAAAGATGTTTACGACGATGATTTTGCCATAAAATTCATGTTGCGCTTCAGTCTGTGCAAGTGACAAATTGTACGCGTAACGGTTAGAATATTCCGTAAAATTACGTGTTGATTCAAACTCTATGCGTGGTTATTTCCACATACATAAAGAAAATTTAACGGAATGATTGATTTTCGGGAGTTCATAAGGTTCTTCGTTTTCCTCGAGATCGTCATTACGAAGAAATCCCGACGTTGCAATATCTGATAAGAAATGAAGTATTCAAATTCCCGCGTGTCGTTTATGCCCACGTCCTTTTTTTGTTGCCATTCCACCTCTCCCAGTATATTTTCGAATGGTGAAAATCGACAGACGGGAACCGCGAGTGGCTTACACTAGCTATGCAGACGTCGGGCGAATTCGTTGACTGCAAATTTGTTGCAGACGCGAAGAACAAAGTCGGGGCAATGGATCGAGGATCGATGATATCGCGCGCTAGGTTCGGACGCGGATATATAATGATAGGGGAGGGTTCGTCGGTGATTTATAAAAGCGCCATTCCGCCGGCGAGATAAAGGTAATGGGCAAGCTGGCAGCAGCGCTGCGCTTTGACGGTGCTTTCGGGGCTTGCTTGATTTAACATTAGCCACGCGGCGTTTTCCGGATTTTCTGCTGCGCCAAGTTTTACGCGACACGTAGACACGCGTATCGTGCGAACTGTTATTGCAGGCTTGGCAACCGCCAAACACCGTCGCGGCCGAGTTATCATTTTTACCGACACACGGAAAGCGGGGCGAGAAGAAGGGAAACGGCCGCTCGTAAATTCCCGATTTATCAGTTCACCGGCCGCTTGCACCTCCGCGGAAAACGCCGACGACTTCGCGCCGAAATTACTATCCGAAACGATATCCGCGACACTGTTTTTCCATTTCGAAAAACCGTAAGCCGCCCCCATGCAAATCCGATTTGCACCGCCCGAATTTTGCTAGCGTAAAATCTACCTCGATTTGGTTAAAAACCGTTCGCGGTTCGACGAAATTAATTTTCCCAGATGAAAAAATCACGTTCAATGTTACAATTCGATGTGTAGGAAAACACACGCGCCAATGTGAGTTCTGCAGGGGCGGCTGATCGAAGCTTTAGCGTTTATTTTGCGGTCGTTTGAAAGCGTTAGGTGCGCGGATCCGTCATGCGTGAATTTAAAACTGCACGCGTCGATTGGTGAAATACAGACGCGCTTTAAGCGGCGAAACGATTTATCGGCTGGTTGTTCAATTTGACGGATACAACGGTCAAAGGATTGATAACACGTCGGGTGGACGAGGGAAGGTTTTTCGAAAAACTGAAAGCGTATGAATAGGTAAATATTCGAATAATGATTCAAGCCGTACGTTATACGATGTTCTGCTCGTCGATTTTGGGTGACCAGTGTAAGCCTTGGAATAAGTTATTCACTGAATTCAAAAGCTCGCAGCTCTTCACGATACATCATACTTCAAGATAAATTACGAAATTTTACTTCAATTCAAACCCTTGGACTCAATAAAAACATTGAATGACAAAAAGTTGCAAGTGAATATCGAAAGACTGATCGTTGTTACAGTATTGATGTATAAATATACGTACACAACATACATCGAAACAAAGAAAATTGAAGAAATATGAATGCTGCTTTTTGTGGGGGATTCGTTTGATCGGGGTTATTATTCAAAGTTCGCGCAGACGCGGATCAGCATTCGACGGAAAGAGGCGTTCCAGCCTCTCCGGAAGTCGGGATGGAATTGGTATTTTGATAATTCATAGATTCGAAACGCTGCTAAAGTCCCTCGGCAATGGATGCGAGGTTGGATCGGGTACGCAGGGCGAAACAAAGCTCAAGACTTTTTGCCCGTCCGACGTTCGTTGCGCGCCTCGCGCTTGACAGCCGCGAGGGTGAAAGAGATTGGAAAAATTCTGTCTTTCGTATGTTCGGTCGATTTGCTTCCCTCCAGCAAAACAGCGGCTACGTTTCAGCTCGCGAAACAACGCCGGCAACTCCGCAATTTTCTATTTCCTCACACGTCACGCCGCCAGCAGCAGCCATCCGCTTGTCACGGACCGGCGAGATTTATACGCGAATTTGTAATCCCGGATGAAGCGAGTGGCCGAGTTTGAAGATGTATCGAACCCATCGTCCGGTCGGAGAGTTATGAAGACAGAAATATGATGTAACGAAGGGCCGAAAGTGCGACTGAAGTTAATCGAGTGTTCAATTCAGTCGAAACGATATTTCTTCAACACGGAAAAAAATTTTAAACTTAGAAATTTCACCTACAACAGCACAATTATTCATGAACTTGAAGGGATCCCATCATCGACTAATTTCTGCAATAAAAGAATCGCATCCTTTGACCGATTTTGAATAACTAGGGCTCATTTTGTTCGCGAATAAATTCTATACGAATCTACAGAATCCGTTTTTGAGTAACGGTGAAGTATTTTTCAGTAAGGTATTAGCACATTATTCGTCACAGTGACAATGATTTCAATAATTATGGTTTTTTGATCAACTGAAGAGTTAAATAAATGATAGAACCTTGATGAATTATAGAGAATCCATTTGCAATCAAATTTAGTGTTAGCTCATCGTGATCGTTTGAACAATGAGATTTTTTCACTGTACACTGTAAGAATATTCCACGATGGATTTAAATAAAACACGATTTGCTCTTAGTTCAACACTATCAAATTTCTCCACTAACGAATTATATTCAGGAAAATATGTCTTTTTTCTGCATACGTTTATTTATAAAAATTATAAGCAATTATGGATGCACAAAAAATCCTAATCATTCCAAAGTTCAAGTACTTTTGTTACCTGAAAATACAAAGCAATTCAAGATTTTGCATGAAATTTAAAAAAAAAAAAAAATACAAAAAGGAGAAGAAAAAAAAACGGGCGTACACTATAGTGGCGTCTGTGACTGAACCGGTTAACCTGCGTTATTTAAACGGTGTACGTGTTTGAATTCAACCCGCGCGTTTAGTGCGACTTTCATACACGCAGGCTCCTCCTATCGAGGATAATTACAAAAGAATAAATAGCGGCGAAAATTATTCCGGCGAGGAAATAGACCGCCGGCTTTCACTCATTTCAATCCCTCCCTTTCCTACTCCATTCATTCTCGTCTTCGCCTGTAATTAATTGCGTTGCTTTAGCCCCTAAAATCGCCTTAGACGTACCTCGTGACGAGCTGGTGAACCCGAGGCCACTGTCCCCTGGCGCGAAGGATCCTCGCCGTGCCGAGAAGAGAGGCTCTGTGACAGTTCGAGACCTCCATCCCCTTCAGAAAGTACCTCAGAGCGGCGAGCCATTTACCTGAAACAACGGGATGACGTTTTCTTTTCATCAATATACAACGAGTTTCCATTTCGCACTGCGGCATAATTAATCCGGCTTATGTGCATAATTAATATATGTATAGTCTAGAGTGGTCCTCAAAAAGGTGATTTTTTAATTTCGCCTGGCTCACCCCCCCCCCCCCCAAACCGGTTCCAAATAATTCAAATATCATCCCTTTATTTTTCAGTTTTTTATCTTAGCTCTAGCCCGTGCCCTCGAGAGGTTTGGAGTTCCCCATTTAATCCTTTCGGGGAGACATTAAATCTACCGAACGGATTTCCATAAAATTTAGCACAGAGGGTTTCTTGGGTCGGTGATTACGAATCTGAAGTGAAAATTACAAAATCCAAAATGGTAGATCCAATATGGCAACATCAAGTAACTTTTCGGATTTTGGTCCGGCATGTCGGATCCGTCGTTTTGAATTTTGAAATTTCAATTTCAGATTCGCAATCAGCGGCCCGAAAAATCCCTTTGTATTAGATTGAAAAAATGAAGGATCTAGTTTTGAATTATTTTAAACGGTCAAAATTAAAACATGACATTTTCAAGAACCACCCCAATGCGTATACTCCTGAAGTTAAAAACGAACGCTATTGCTCGCAATTTGCTGGAAGGTAAATTCTCAGGGGAAACTCGTCACGTACCGTTGCTGTTCAACCATGCCGCGTACTCGGCTAGGTGGTCAGGGCTTCGTGGCTGGAGACGAACGACGTGCCGAAGAAGCGCCCCCGCTGTTTGCCCGGTCGCCAATCGCGCCAGCACCAAATAGGCGGGGGTGTAAGCTGGATCCAAGGACACGCATCTCTGCAGCATCCTTATGCACTCGTCAGTCCGGTTCGTTTTTCTGGAAAAACAAAAAAACCAAAAAAAAAACTGAGGTGAACGGTGGTTCAAAAAATTAAAGGAATCCCTTTTGGTCTGAAAGTGAAAAGGATATAATGGCTCAGACTCGAATGAAATGAAAATTTCTCAGAACCATTGATTACCGATACCCTACATTTTGATATTTATTATTGAATTTTTATTCAGGATGAGCTACTGCATCGTCCTGGATGTTCTCGATGGTGAAATTATTTTCTTTTATCGATCCTTCGACCGCCCGGGTGGTATAACGAAAGCGCTAGGATGGGGAAATCGTGTGTACCTACACGGATTGTGTAGCGAGGTATGTATAATGGCGCACGTATGGTAGATTCCCGCGCCATAAATTCAACCTTGTAATAAATTAAACAGCAATTTAAAAGGACTTGGGGGAAGGTGAATTATGGTTCAGCTTTGACGGTTTACCGACTAGGTGGCCGTAAAAAGGGACGCGGTAATCACGTTAGAATCCCCAATGGTCAGGCTAGCAGGGGTGGTAATATGACAATCCCTTGTTCATAATTGTTTACCACATAACCAAATTCACGTTACGCGCGAGGTTATTTTTCGAGAGATGAGGGAATAAATTGGCGAAAAGAAATCGAAGGGAATGAAAAACATTGCAGCGAAAGTTTCAAAGAAAAGGTTGAGTGAAGCGATTTGCGATTAATTCTCTACTTTCACATCGTTTTTCCCGGTGAATCTAGCAAAACTTGTGGGCTTGCGTAATTTTGAAACACCGACATTGCAGCGTGTATTCGTGAATGAATAAACACTGCAAGAAATATTCTCCCGCTTCTACCAGTGCCACGGGTTCGCATACGTTCACATTCGGTATACATTTTCATCCGGCTCTGATCTTCTCGAATCCTCGCGTTTACGGAAAATTCAGCATTCTACAAGGATTTCACGTTACACGCGTTGTATATGTATAAATGTGCATACATATGTAAGAAACGTCTGAAGATTTCAAGTAAAATATTCAACGCCACAGGATGCGCCCCTGAAAACAGCCCCGAAAAAATCGAAACGAGATAGAAAAAAACCACGCCATTCCTCGAGGTCTCGGATATATTACGTTGATCCTTCGACTTTTGTGCTTTACGAACACCCGCACGTTCATCGTGAGTGTTATACCTTACTTTTTCAATTACCGAAATAGATTAAATTGGTAAAAGGAAACGAAACAAGATCACGTAATTTTGGGTTCCTTCTTTTAACACGGCGCAAATGAAAGACCGAATTCTACATTATCCACGATTGAAGTGAAAGAAAAACAAATCGTTGTTCAGTCCAACCGAGCGAGAGAACGGCAGAAACTATAAAAAACAAACAATTGTTACAGCGATAACTTACGGAGGGTTTAAATGACTGCGGAAAAGTGACCTACGGTTAAAACGAAAGCACACGCAGAGGTATAAGACACCTATACGCAAACGGAAGCAGAAACGGTGCGCGAAGCTTTTGCTCGTGTTAATTAAACTTTAATTTTGTCCGAAGCGGCATGAATTACCGCGGCACGCAAGATTTAACGCGTGAAATTCGCGTGAGCGCTTTTCGGCCAATAAAACGGACAATAAACCGTTGATAAAATTGTCCCGTGCCTGCAACGAAGGCGCGTATATACGTACATTATACGATCCATTATTTCGCGCGACCATCTTCGCGGGGGTTCTAATTAATATTTTTCCGGCAAAATATAGAACCGAATCAGGGAACAACGAAATTCGAGGAAAACAATTTGAGAATCATCAATTACGATAAGATCGCGATGGATGTTCGCGATATTCGTTAACACACGCAGGGCTGCAGGCCGTCGGAGCGACAATACAGGTATTGAATTGCATATCTTAATTGAATCTGCGATTCACGCGAGCAACTTTTTCGAGGTGTTGCCTCGCTTTACGGCGAAGCCGAAGCCGAGGGGGGAGTTATAATGCGAAATAAATTACCTGTAGAGCTGGCCAAGATTGTAATGAGCGTTGACGTGACCCGGCTGGGCGTTAATGGCTGACAGAAAGTGCTGTTCAGCCTCTTCGCCGACCGTCAGAGTTCCCAGGTTGTTGTGAGCGCTCGCGTAAGTCGGCCACAGCCTGAAACAGACGGGAATTGAACGGGGCGAATGATTGCCTGTAGATTTTTGCCGATCGTGAAGCACCGACAAGCCGCAGCGATACGGCTATCGATCCCTGCAGCGATGGGAATTCAACGGCGAAAATTCTGCACGGCACAGAAATGAGCGGATCTACGGAACTCGGTTAAGTTTCCTGAGCTGTTGCAGTTCGACTGTACAAAGCGACGTGCATTGCGGCAGAGCTCCCGGTTAGCTGTCGGGGATTAATTTCACCGAATCCGAGGATGCCGGGATATTACGCTCCGATGGAATCCGCCTCCCCTGCACAGCTGAAATATTGAATCGGTCTAGAACAAACTACGATTGGCACGCCAGATTACAAGCTTTGCTGAATAGCCTGGAATACAGTCAGATGGCGGAGTCGGGGGAACTTGAACGCGACATTACAGTTTCACTTTTCCACCGGGTAGAATAATTCGAAAAAACTTTTCCCACTCGCGGAGTATGATTGGTAGGAAAGTGGGTGGCAATCGGCGGAACCTGAATTCAAATGGACAAAGAGAAAAGGGGCCTTGAGGCTGGTCAATGAATTACGAGCATTCCCTAATCGAAATTTAGCGCCTACTTTACAGATAGTAAAGTAGGTTCTGTTCTAACGCTGAGAATGTCCAAAATTTACTGATTTACCAAGTTTAGGCTCAAAATAGGGTCTGCTTAAAACCTCCTTCAACCGTCCAGAGGTAGTACAGCGCTTCTAGTTAAAGGGGTTTTTGTATCCGTAAGAACGTTGAATAAATACAGCTGAAATGCAATACTTGATTTTCAAACGTTATTGAAACTGGTCAAAATTATGTCGAAATAGCTCTCGTATTATTCATTGCGAGCACTTGAATATCGCTGTAATAATGCATCTGTAGAGGAGGAGATACAGGTCCAAGGGGGAGCTGTAGATTGAACTGCGACAAACCAGATTCAATCGTCGACCAAGAGCGTCAAATTAGGGTTTGGTACCTTTGTCCTACGGAGCTGGAGGTTCGACGTACGGTTTGTTTTCAAATTCTTAGGAGTCAGAGGGTCAATGTAAGATTTCTAGGTTCAGTTTCCTTCAAAGTAGGTTTGTATGAATCTCGGTAGGGTCAAACGTAGGCGCTAAATTTGGACTCGAGTTCGACTTGAATGCGGGAAAACGTCTATCTAGTTTGGAAAACATGGTTTTCTCCGTTTAGTTTACGTAATTGTTTTTATTTATTTTTTTTTTTTTTTTTTAACTCAAATTCACATTCAAACGGAGGGATACATCGATGCACGTAGTTGAGGGGTTAAACGATCGCCTAATTTTTTCATTCCTATAGCTTTCCATTTTCTTCTCGCGGTTTCGAAGGGAAGGTAACAATAAGTGCGGATCCTCGGCAAGGCGCCGGAGGCGTTGGGGAAGTAATCCAAGCTTCATTTCGCGGTGCACACATCGAGATATTTCGAGGCGGCGACGGGGTGGATCCGGGTCTCTGGTACGACTCGCAGGAAAAACAACGATCCTACCGCCTCGGGTGAAACGATTTTACACTCGACACCCGCCGCTAAAGCCAATTTCAAACACTTCAGACAACCGTGCACAGCAAGCGCTGCGGCAACCTTAGGTAGACAATTTTCAACCCTTAGGTATACGTATAGTCGGTGGCGCCGTGTATGCGGTCGGTTCTTATTGCCGTCAAAGGAAAGCGACAAACTGAAACTTGGAATTTTCCGCTACGCTGGAAACGTTTCGTCTCCTGACAATGGAAAACATCGGCCTTCTTTGAGCCCGGGAGAAATGTCGGACGAGAATTTTATCAATTATAGAGACTCGGCGAGAAGGGAGAGCCCTTTTTCCTCTCCTCGTAAAGGCGGGCGATAAGCTTCGGACAGCAGCGCGACTAATATCAGCCGGCGAGGGGGAGAAAAGCACGAAGCGTCACGTCCTATCGACTAGAACGGATTTTTCTACGGGACTCCGCGACTCGAACACGGCTGGGATTAAGAGCTTCCGAGTGAAACGCCGGCTGGACTCGGATGCAGCTACGGCAGCAGTCGAAGCTTAAATCCGGTGATCTGCTTGTTCGGATCTCGAGCTTCGTCCGATCACTCCTCCCGTGTCTCCTCCCTGTTACTCTTTGCGATGGAATTTGCGGTGGTGGTGTAAAAAATTTTGAACCAGCCGGTTTCTCGGTTTATTCTCCAGCCTTGCAAAGGTCAGCAGTAGCTAAGCGAGGTCGAACTATTATGAAAATTTTGGAGCGAGTAACCTGTACCAATTATTGACACGTATAGACCCCTTTCATATTTCAAAATTGTTAATTGACGGCACAAATTGTGAATTTTTCGACGACAAAATCAATCTCTAGAGGGTTAAACTGTACAAATTTATCTTCAAGTAATTTTGGAACCGAGGATCAAACGGATACAACCAAAGGAGGTCAGTAACTGGTGCACTCACCTTATACAGAGAGTACAAAAAAACTTTGGTTAATATATCTAGGAACAGTGGGCGACGTTTTTGCAGAGCTCCGATCATTTCGCGTGTAATTGCAGTTGAATAGGAGGCGGGCAATATTGCGAGATGAAATTCCCCTCAAAGCTAGACTCGGACAGTTCTGCGTGGCTTTTCGGAGTAGAGCTCCTTTTATGCATGCATAATCCTTCGTGTATTGTTAGGCAGATACGTTTACAAAAGACGCGAGAGTTTCCCGGGGTGAGTCGGGTGGATACAAAGCTGGTGTAAGACGGCGGAAGACTGAAGTGGTCTTTCTTAATTACCGGTACGTGACAACAAGGCGACCACAGAGGCAGGCCACCGGAGCTCGACTTCCGGTTTCGGGGCCATGGTACCAGGGTGACTCTATCTTGGAGTTCCAGGGCTTGGGAAATAAGGGTCATCCGGAAGTTCGACTTTCGCTACCCGCGGATCAGCGAAAGTCGCGAATTTTCACGACGCTGAAAAAGCCGGGTGGAAATTAACAGCACGCCGTTTATCACGGCTCTGAATTTTCCGGTGTATTCTTGCCGTGACGAGTATAATGGCGATAAGGAAGAGCGATACGAGGACCGCGCGACGGGAATCCAGATTGGCGAGGTGCTCAGGGACATTCGCTGTACGAGCCGAAACGAAGCGAACCGAGGGAAACTCGATCGAGTTAAAAGTAAATCGATCACATATAGTTTTAAAAGTTATTTAAACTTTTTCCATGTACCTACCCTTAAACCCGCCCCGCGTCCCTCGTCCCTCAAACTCTCTGGTTAAAAAGTACTTCTTCGGAGTTATACCGACGCGACGGGTCAGAGCTGGTACCTATAGCGATACGCTTCTCAACCTTATCTAACGTCATCCTATCTCGACCATCTTACTAACTCTGCAGGGAATGTGGCTCGCAATTTTATCCGCAGAATTTACTCTTCGCTAGTGGATTCTGAGGTCAGGCGGAGACTCTGAGTGAGACTTTCCAGCAGAGACAATGTTGGTTATTGGATATTTATGATGCGCTTTAAGAACTCGAAGTAAAGCACCAAGTTCAATTTGCCAAATTCACAAAACGAGAGCAAATTCTATTTCATTGAAGACACGACCAAATAGTCGTAGATTTTTTAAAGCCCGCTATATTCTTGTCGATTGAAAAACATTGGTGAAACGAATATTGATTGAATCGCACGTCGAACAAAAGTTCGGGTTAAATTTATATTGAAATCTGTTCACGGGCCAGTGATTTTTCAACTCGTGTCAACAAATTTCCAAAATCTGTTTAACCCGTATCACGTGGAACGGCGTGTGGGTGAAATGGACTTCATTTCTCACTCGAGGATTCGGGCATGCGAGCACATACGAGTACGGAAAGGTGGGTCAAGCTGCGAGAGGAGGAGAAAGAGAAAAAAAATTGCTTCTATTATTTGGAGCGCTTAAGGGAGGCTCGATGCTAGTTCATTCGGCAAAGAGGCGAATACAAAGAGGGCGGCCGGGCGGCATGGCTTCAGCCTATATACCTATTCAGAGCGCACGCCGGCTCGCTTTATCTTCTTCTTATAAATGAAACAGGTTATTTATTATCCAATAAAGAGACACTCGCTGGGCGAAGCGTCCCAGCGGGCGCCGTTCTCTCCTCGGCGGCGCTGCTCCGAGCTTCTTCTTCTCCCTGCAGGAAGAAGCGCGCGAAATTCCCGCGTCTACACTTGACGTATAAATATCGGCGGCAACCCCTGACCCTTCCCTCCCAAACAGCTGAAAATACAATCCGGGCGCTTTCTACCGATTCCGGAAATCTAGTCGCTGTTCCAAGGGATAGGCAGATTTTTTTACTGGAATGAAAAGCAGTCTCTTCGCGTCGGTGGTAAAAGCAGCGAGTGATTTGAGAGAGAGCCGAAAACCACTCGTTGTCAGTTTACGATGTTTAGAGAAAGAGAACTCTGCGGCCCTCGCTAAGCGAGTCACACAATACCGGGTACGAAAATTGAAGATTCTTCATGCAAAGAAGACAAGTGTCTCTTCCCCTGAAAAAGGCGAACCAGTGGGGTCAAAATTCCCCTCTCTTTTGCATCTTTGTGTCCTTAACCAGGACCTGCATGCCACTTGTTTGAAAAAATCCAGAGTCAGTTAGAACCAAACTAGTATCAAGTCAACATAAATTATGCAAACACATGACGAATTATATACCTTATACATTTTCTATGAAATTTCCCATTGAATCAAGATACTCGATCATTGAACATCGGAACATTGAGAACCCATTACGTTTATCTAAATAGTAAAATATCTGTCAGTTATAAACACTAACTAATTAGTATGACGTGGTCTTAAATTTATTAAAAACCAGTGTGCGAACCTCACGTATATCTTCACACGCGGAGACAGTAAGATCAACAAGGTGTATCTTTTATCCGTTCCCTTTTTATCGGTTCAAACGTAGTCAGGTCCATCAAGGCGGCTGAGGCAAGGTTGACAAAGTAAATCAAAGATGTAACGGAAGGGTGAACGACGAAGGGGGAAAAAGCACCGGGTATCAATATAGCATCGCGAGACCGAACATTGATCCCTCTGTTCTGTTTTACCTAACTTTCGTCATTTTTATCGCGGTGCTGTATGCGATGCGTTATCGATATCGCCGCTTTTATGGTCCGAAAATTATGGGGCTCGTTGTCCCTGGTCGATGCAATCGGAAGCCGACTGATGGGTTCCTCCTGAAACCGCGAAGCACCCGAATTTAAATAATATTGTTTCCGCGAATCGGCCGCGCTGATCACGAACAGACGAGTCAAAAGGTCCTGCGAGACCGTGAGCATTGTATGAATTTCAAAAACGCCCCTATAAATTCCCTCGATTCCCATTGTTCGCCTTCAGTCGAGGCCCTGCCTTCTACACGCATACATATATATGTGTATGTATATATATATATACACATATATATACACATACATCATATCTACACGCGGCAGAATTTTATTTAGTTTTATTCTCGCACTTGTTAGCACGCCTCCAGCAACCGATACGCGAGACAAATTGATACCTCGAAATGGCAATCGAAAATTCTGATGTATGTATAATAATATACAGTTACCCGCGAGCTCTCGGCACTCTTGCGGAAATTCGTAAGACTTGAAACAGAATGGCTAAAAATGCAGCGTCGAATGCGTGCAGCTTGAGGAGGCATTTATACGAATTTTAATTAATTTTTTCTCATGCAGGAAAAGTTGAAAAATTTTCAACGGTTTTAGGCAAGCAGTTCTTACATCTTTTAGAATAAATTTACCTCATTAAAATATGTAATAAAAATTACCTCAATTGGCCGTATGCAGAGTCATACAAAGTAAAGGTTTTCGACTCCCAAAAATTTCTCCGTTCAGAGAAGGGATGTAAGAGTACAAAAATGGAAAAAACCGTAAATCGATTATTTGGCCATAAATGCCCCCATAATATTCTCCTAGGATCGAATTATACCCGTATTACCGGTCAGCCGTATACCCCGGTTTTTATTTTCTCTAAGCTTTTTACGAGATGCACATACGTTGCGTCAATGTATTCAAAGGTCTCCTTGCTTTTAGCCTGATTTACTGCGGCTGATATAGACGGACGAGCCGATATCCCATCATCCCCGTTTTTATACCCCTCGGAGAATAATGCTCCCTCTCTCTCTCTTTCTCTCTCTTTCTGCTTCGGTGCGACAGCCAAGAATACCATAAAATTGCAATCAAACAATGCATTATCGTAAATATAATGTTCCTTGTAGCACATAAATTTTTCATAGCTTATTCATGTACACGGATGTACATGTATTTATGCATTTTTTCAGTGAAGCTTATGTTGTTGGTATGTACTATTGGACGTGATTTTCGTTGGTAAATGAATACAGAAGTGAATGTGTGTATAATGAAGGTATTATCCGCCATGTTATATAAAAGGAAGAAAAAAAAATCACTTACCGTCATGTTTTAATTCCACGAAATAATTTACGCTTATTGGATTCAAAAAACGAACTGTTATTCATGCGAAGAAATACCTCGCTACTCCTGGTAAGCAAAAATTAATTTTTAACGATAAATCAGAGTTTAAGCAATTTTACAAAAATAATTTTATACACAATGTGCAGTATCTAACAACACGTATAATATGTTATACTTATTCGTCAACATTCTATAAGATAATGAAGTGATTTCAGAAAGTCAAACAATCTCTCCTCAATCCGTTAAAATTGTCTTCTATTAATTCGGAGCAAAAGTATAAATGGGAAAATTCTTTTGAGTCGAATAGAAGCAAATGTCACGATAGAATCCGAAGCACAACGACCGTCAGAGGAGGTTTAAGAGAAATATTTTACTCCGCGCTTGTTTCTGTTTGGTTTTTATTTCGATGATGCGAATCGATCGATATCTGGAGCTGGAAGTTTGTGGAAGAAAAAGTCATTATCCTAGTATCCAACACAATGCCGAAACGGGTTCGAAGTAATTAGCCGAGGGGCAGAGTCAGCCAGGTTTTAAAGCTCGGATGAATTCGGATGTATAAGTTTAGCATAATTATTCGGTTTAGTTCGGGATTAATTAAGTACACTAAACCGCAGAAGTTGATTCTGCCACCGGACTCGGTCCCCGAGGAGTCGACTGTATAACGCTTACATCTTTACCGATTAATTTCACGATGCCGTTCCGACCGCCTTGCCTCGCCTCGCCTCGTGAATTGATCGCTGCTTTGAAGTGCTTGAATAATTTCTCTTGCCCGGTAATCGTGCTCGCCTTAATTTGCTACTTGACCTAACCAACTTACTTAACAGCGATTTACGAGCTCACCCAATTGGTAAATCTCGAGTTATATATTTTCCACTTCACCTACCCCATAACTACCCCGTATTACTTTTTCGAGCTCAAACAAGGTGAAACGAGCTTTGTTCAGTCGACCGAAAACTTTAGTTGCATTTATTTTATGCGCGCAGACAAATCCTGCAAGCTTACGCAATCTCGTTGAATATCATCGAAAAATACACCTGAATACACAGGGTATTACACGTCAAATCGAACGGTCGGATTTAATCTGACTGCCCTTGAACACAGTCAAAGTACGTATTGAAAGGATGAACTTTGAATATTTTCAGATTTTTTCGGCACGTGGTTTCTTCACGACAGCTCGTCCAATAGATTTATTTCAACTACGTAGCTTACAACCTGGACGACGTATGAAAAATGTTCGTTTACAAAAATTTCAGATTCCTCTTGCGAATTTTTTGAGAGTATTTTTTCGGATTTTTCATTCCCCGTTTCAGTGTAGTATTGACACAAAATGCGCGCAAATTATTCGAAACTGAAAAGTAGCCAGATCGAATGGGTTACAATTTATACACAGCGTGCCTTCTTCAATGCGAAAGGTTGTCTGAAAATTTCATAGTGGCCGGAGCAGTGGTTCGGAAGATATATCAACAAATATTCACACGGTTGCGAGAATTTGGTTCAAACTTCGCGGCGCGGCAAGCTAATTGCTCACCCTGCGCGTGGCGCTGCTGCGCACTCGAGCCCGATCTTCAGTTGTTGCGCGTGTTGTTTACAAAATCGGTTGTCGACTGTTTCTCGCGGAGTATACTTCGGTCTATTATTTGTTACGATTCCTGACGTGATGTGTAAGTGTCGTACTGCCGGACAACATTCTTGAAGCATACTCATCCAAGGTAAGAATTCAAAACTATGTGTTGCGTATCGTAATACCGATTGTATGACTTTCGCCGTTCGCACCGCCACGTTACAGTACGTATGGTGAGAAATTTCACAGTTCCATGCAAACTGTTGCTTGTAAATTTTCAACTGCTTTTCCGCCCACTGCGATATATGTAGACAATCTTTGGTACTGAAAAAGATACGCTGTGTAAAAATTTCAGCCAATTCGATTAGGGCGCTGTTCTGTTACGGAAGATTTTCGAAGATTTTTCATAAAAACTGTACGTTGACGTGGCACGAGAAGTCACGGAAACTTACAAAGATGCCAAACTTTTGCATAGGAACTTTTTCTATATGACATCTGTCTTTCAAGCTGTGTTAACTTGAATAAATGACAAATCGGCAAACGCTGATTTTCGACTAGCTGCGGTAACAAAATGCTTGGTCGGGAAAATTTGAAAAAATTCGGGTTTCATAATGGCAATACGAACTTCAAGTGAGTAAAAGGGCGTGTAACGGGTTTTGCTTCTCCTTGAGCGTATAGCGTGGATGTACGCCTGATTGCGGTGACGCGAGTCTCTCGATCATCGATGTGTGTGTGCCGTTCCTGCGGGTGGCTGACAATCGAATGTCGTCCGAAATAAGAGAGCTGGGCACACCGACCTCAGTGCCGGATCGTTCATTCCTGGTCACTTTGTCTTATATTTTTATCTTTATTCAGGGTTGCTTTGGCTTATAATTTTACCTCTATTCCTGGTCACTATGTTTTATAATTTTATCTTCGTATACCTGTTGGTTACTGTGTTCATAATTTTATCTTCGAATCATGTTTTTTTTTTATATACAATCCGACAGCTTGCCAAGGCACATTCGTTATATGAATATCATAATGCATTTTGGAGTCTTATTTATTTGAACGTTTCTCCTTTGGTTATCCCGTACCTGATCAATCCGTGCTCATTCATTTAATCGTGTTTTAAACAATTAAATACCGATTCATCAAAAATATATTACAGGCGAAAACATCAAAAGTGGTCAGGGAAAAAAATCTTGTATTTTCGTTCGATTTGACGTGGAATCCCCCGTTATACATATAAATAGAAAAATGAATAAAACTCGCGTGTCGATGAGTGACGCGGAATTACGCCGAAACTAAACCGAGTGAAATTGGCTTGTGGGGCTTAGGATATTGAGCAAAAAAGCGATCCTTCGAAAATGCAATATTCGCAGAATAATTACGCCATCGCGAACAGCGATTGTAAAACGTTACGGTGACAAAAAGAGAGTATTCTGTATATGTACTCGGTCGGAAATTGCCATTTACGAAAGGCTTAAATTTTTCGCGAATTCACCCTGCAGTGCATGTATTGTACATGGGAAATTAGATCCTCGATTGGAGCGATGCGAATGTTGGAAAGCGAGGCGGTGTCGATGAAACGTAATTTTCATCGTTGTCGGAGGCCCCTGGATTTTTACTCGTTTTCATGCACGCCTGTGTTTGTCCGGAGTGATTGCATTTTCGAAGACAAATATTGCGCCATTACGACGGCGTGATTGGCTGCTACGGTACGGAGATACCTACCCTCCTGCCGCTGCAGTTCGCACCCTGTTTATTGCCGTAATTGCACCCCCCTTAATTGCCTCCAATTCCGCTACGGAATTCGGTCCCGCAGACTTCGACGGGGCTTCAGAACCGGCGAAAACTATCGGACAAAAAATCGTTCGACGATTCGACCTCCGCGGTTCGCATCACCACCCAGAAGTCTCTCGGTTCTACCAGTCTCGTTATAAAAAGGGGGGGAACAACATCGCGACGACTTTCAGAAAATGGGTGCTAATTATTTTCGACGGGCACTCGCGTTCGGCAGCCTGCATCAATTGCAGATCTAGCTTTTGTTGGCCTTTGCTCGAAGTGCAGTAACCATTATCGAGGGGAATGTCGAGGCAACGATACTGCTGCGTCGATCAAGCGCAGTTGGTGCAGCGCGTGTCTTTGAAAAAGCTGATACTGAGAGTGTCTGATGCAATTTCTTTCGTTCCTCCATAGAATCGGGAATTTCGAACACCTCGCTGCGTGGATTAATTGTGCAATTTTGATGAATGATATGTCGTCGTAGCTGAGCTCGAAGGCTCGATGATCAATAATTTCGTGAATCTCGGGACAATGTGTCTGCGATTCGACAGCACTCATGTTTTTATGGAATAATTACGGAGGTGGGTGTAAGATGAGGAGTAGTTCAGAGTTTTTTACCTCCCGCACTTGTCGTGATTCTTTTACGAAGTTCGCTGAGCGACGAGTGCCTGTATTTACGGGAACTAAGCGACTCCGACCAACCGACAAGACTCTCGTATTTTTACTCGTACAGTGCTGTGAACTTGGTGGAAAAAAAGAAAACCGATTGTGCGGCAGTTTGAACCGAGGTACAAGGGCCGCGCAGCACGCTGAAAAGACGAAAGGACTGCGTGAATTGCGATGCGATTTTAGTGTAGGAATGATGAAATACAGGACGGAAAATAGTTGTAACGGGAACAGAAATGAGAATTGAAATTAATGAAATGTTTTCACTTTGGAGTTTTAACGAAAAAAAAAGTTGCAAGGTATAAAAATGACTCTTAGTTTTGAAAGCCGGTTCGTGAATTCTATGAATATTTGGAATTGAAAGACGCAAGGCTGGCGGGGACAGTCATTTGGTAGATTTCAAGCGAGACTTTCATTCAACCGCGCTCTCAGTTTGCCCCAAGGAACGAGGAAACAAGGGTATAAATTTATCGTTCGGAAAAACATTTTCCTGCCGGCAAATTGACTCTTGAAACTTGTACGAGAATAAGGGAGTGAGAGCTGGCATTAAAATACCCTGAAATATTAACTCAACGACGAGAGATCGTTTCTTTTAGGTTGATAAATTATTTGGAAATTATTTGATTAAAGAGCTCCGGATGAGAAAAGGCTGCTTTTATTATACGAAAATGTAAAGTTTTTTTACAGGATTGACAGTCGATATGTCGCGTCGTTTTCGGTACTTCATTCCTTAAATAACAAAAACATCTCGCGCTGATGATGACGAGGGTAATTCACTCGGTTGAGGGTATTTCTAATGAAAGCAACAAGGAAATCCCCTGCGCTTAGCATCGGTATACATAATACAGAGCTGCCGAAGATTGCATCGGATGTGCTTCAGGCGCAACTTTCAATTCCATGGAAAGTTGTTTAATGGGGTCGTTATCCCTCAGGTCGAAACTTTAAGCCGTCGCGACGCGGATAGGGTTCCTGAATCCATTGAGAATGAGCTAAGGGACACCTGCCATCCACGAGAAGTCTCTCCCTGATGTTCAAATTGAAAAGAAGTCACCATGAGGGGCAACGCCACGTTTCTTGAAAACGGCTCACCTCAAAGAGAGAGGATGAATAAATATCAAAGAGAACAACGAGCGGCGCGTTGAAAAACTGTGCTTTGGAAACGGACGATCGATTAGCGGAACATTCTTTTTTCTTTTTTTTTTTTTTTTAACTGCGCTCATCGGTTAGATTTCTCGACAACTTTGTACTCCGTGGCCTTTCTGTCTAGTGGTCAATGGGATAAGCGACAAATGAGTGAAAGCCTTTTGAGAGCAGCACGTCTTGAAGCGGTCCGACTCAACCGCGCTCGTCGATAAGAATGAGAGGAGAAAAAGAGGTGAAGTTTTCAGGATTCCGTCGTTGAGTCTCGGCCATGTTCAAAGCAACAAGAGAGTGCAACCCCGAAGTCACAGTACGTACAAACAAGACTGGAAAAAGGAAAATACAAAGTCCGGGAGATAGGGGGGCCCCTATCTAGATAGACTAGGAGAGTGGAGGAAAAATAAGGTGAATAAAAGAGGGATGAAAGAGAAGGAAAAATAAATAACACCGGCTTCCTACTTCGGTTCAGGCAGATCGAAGATCTCGGGCTTTCGAAGTCTGAGCCTCGAAGAGAATCTATAAGTTCGAGGATAGAGTGGATGGAAGCTCGACCTGCCGCTCGGTCCAGGATAGCGGAAACGGCGTGGCAGCTAGAACATCAAACGGAATCTTTAGTGATCGGTTACGGCGGCGGTTGAAGTGCGAATCTTTTTCCGCCCCGCGTGTCTGCAGCGACGTTTCCCCCATTTTCATACCCGGTAGTAACAAGCACATATACGTACGTACATCCTCGTTTCCGTCGTTCAGTCTCTACATAAACTCTCGACGTAACGCGACGTCTTTGAGACGTCTCCAGTGCTTTTACGTGTTATAGAGACCCCGTTATTCTTCCACCTCCGTCTTTCTCCCCGCTGCGATGTACTCGTTCCGTCATATTTGCCCCGATACTGCGAAGCTCGATATATATTCACCCTCGGAAATCCCCTTATGAATTTCCATCAACCCCCCCCCCCCCCCCCCCCCCCTCGTGCGAGAAAATAAGAACACACCGACTCTCGCCGCTGCTGCTGCAGCGTCGCACGAACGAACGAGCGAGGTAAACAAGAGTTAAAACTATCGGATTAACACTGATGATCACTTTTTTTTCTTTTCTTGTTATTCAATTATTTGAGTTCGCCCTGAAGTGAATCAGAGCCATGCACGTTGGAAAAATAATTAACAACTCTCTCTTCCCGGGGGTGGAAACCCTGTGACGTAAACAAATGGGTTGTTAGCGAGAGATGAAAATCTGCGGGTAGAAGGGAATAGAATTTTCCCAAGAGCTGCCGGCCGGCCAGCTGGAGCCGGCGGGAGGAAGGGAGATGGCCGTACAAATTGATGGATACAAAATACGCTCCAGCCCTACGTGCGCCGATGTATTATACATGTGTTCACGTAGGCAGGCACGTAGACGTATACGTACAACTGGGTTGCCTACATCATTTACCCCGCCCCGCGAGCCCCGCAGACAGAAGCAAAGCCTCGGAGTGGAAAATTGAAAATCTTGTGTATGCATAACGCGAGGAATACAACCCGGCTTCAAAGGATCATAAATAATTATTTTGCGTCCCGTTTCACGTGTTGCGTGTGCCTCGTAGAGTTGCGCGGTCGGCTTTGCGCCGAGGGGTGAATATCGGTGTGGGTCCTCAAGACGGAAGGGGGAGATGGGAGTGGAAGGAGGAACGAAAAACGTGGAACGAGGAGAACCGAGGGTGAAATCTTTCCGCGGTTCAGAGATGAGACAGAGGCCAAGATCGGCGGAGGACTGCTCATCTTTTATACGGAAGTTTACTGCTTTACTCGAACCAACTCAGCCCGGCCCCTCGCCAAAACATCACGGAGTAGACGAAGCGAATTCGAGTTTCGTCTCGCGGAGAGAAGCAACAATGCGGTTAAATATACTCCCGCCCTCTTGGTTTGTCCGACGTTACTTTCGTCCATTTCGTTTACTTGGACCACTTCACGCTGAGACTTTTTCCTCCTTGCCAAAATCTGCTGCAATAACTGCTCTTCGGAATCTGCCTCTGGCAATACTCACAATCCGGAAGACGATTTAAATTGTCGTACCAAACTTCATCAGGCCTTCTCTTAATTCACATTAGCTACAGATTTACGATTCATGATTTGTGGTTGGAGAGAAAATTTTGGTTACAGCGACCAGGATCCTGCCATTGATAATTTCACTCTCTGCAAAATTCGCCGGAAAAGAGGAAAAGAGACGAACGAACGAGAATAATCAATTAACCAGTCGTCTCTACTCACCAGAGTGCCAAGTGGTAGTGGATGATGGCTCGTTCGGGCTGCGAAGAGTCCCTGAGAAAGTTTGCGAAATTGTAATGCATCTTGGCGTTGTGCGGCAGGGTCCGGAGGCCAGACCTGAAACGAGATGATCGTTACTGCGAGCAGTCGAGCTCGGTTATGCCTGCTTACTTCTCCGCAAGCCCACCGGCGCCCGTTAATTATCCGACACTCTGTTCCACCCCCGGGCAATCGGTGGCTCGGGGCCAAACCGTTGTTTAGAGGCTTGACGGGATCCGTAAAACCTTCACCTCCCCGCATACACTGTGTATATCCGCTCACTCGGACGGATTAGAGATCGCACAAGCGAATTTCGCGAGTGTTTATGCGAGTGAGTAGAAAAAATTTGGTGTCGGCGGTTGTCGGGGGAGAATTGCAGCTGCGCTGCGCGAGCATGCGAATTGCTGAGAGAATTGCAGATGGGGGTAAATTTGTTATTCGCGCAGGATGTTGGCGAACTCTGGCTCCGGACTCCCTTGGGTCGGAGGAAAAGCAGGAAAAGATGTCGCGACGCGGCGAGGTATAAACCCAATATAACTTCTATATAAGAGTAATTCGCGGCCGAGACTTTTGAGCACCGTATACCACGGCCAAACAAAGCAAAGACAAAACGGGGTTCCGTCCTCCCGAGGGACGATTCCAATCTAACCAAACCGGCTACAGCTTCCACACCGGAACGGCGGCACTCTGCTGCACCTTCGCCCCTTGTTCCACTTTCTGCGCGCAACCGAGAGAATCGAAATCTTGGAATGTAGAAGATCTCACCCACCTGAGCAACGTCTCCCTCGACGTCCAGTCACGGTTCCGTAACACCGTCCGACAGCACCCCGATGCTAAAAGTAGCACCACTCCCGCTGTGATGAGACTTCGTCTCCGCGGAACGGCCGTCCACGTCACCTGAGCACCGTACACGGTCAGCAGGATTGAGCCAACGCTGGAATCGCATGGTTAGGTTGTTATTTTGACCACTCTGTTTGCACCCTTCCGATGAAATCTGTCAGTAGTGACATTATTGATCTTGAGACGATCTACCTGGGTATGTAGAGAATTCTTTCAGCCATGACGAAGCCGACGGTGACGAACAGGTTCGAGGCTGGTAGAAAAGGCAGCACCAGGAACATCCAGCCAAGAATCAAAGGTGGATGCCTCTGTTGCTGGAAAACGTCAAATCGCGGGGTTCTCGTTAGGCGGAAATATCCGATGAGGAACGCATGAATTCGCAGCTAGGTGCACTGGGGATGGTTACGCGTAGTCGAAATGACCTCGATACATCGCCGTTTGACGTTAATGATAGAATTTCAGGACGAAGAGCTGCGAATTAACGTTCCCGGCGGTGCAGTTTCTAATTAGAATTCCACGATCCTCGAGAGCCGGGTGAGCTTTTGTGCGTCTGAGCTACGTTCGTTTATCGCTTGCGGCACAAGCCCGAACTGTATAATATACACGTGTCGTTCGAGATAGGTGTTACGTAGTGAGCTGGTTGTATTCCGGTATTCAGTTGTGGAACAGGCGTGTTACGGGTCACTGGTTTGTGTCCAGCTCGTGCATTGTATTTCAATGCTACGCCTGATATGAGAGGGCAAACATGGAAATGATTGCCCGGGTATTTGCATATTTTAATAGAAACAACACACGCACACATGGCAATCACGCCACTGCCAAGCTACGCCTGAGGTGTAGCGTCACACGTACCAGCGTTTTATAAATACGTAACCAGGCGCGTCTGCTCGGCAGAAACGAAGTGTGTCTGTTGCACAGGCGTGCCTGCTCGTGTTAAATTTCTGTGTTTTACAACCCCCCCTCCTCCTCTATCCTCCGCTAATCTTCTTGTCACCCGTGTTGCCTCCGTTGCGTGTGTATAACCCACTCCGTAGTTATTATGTATGTCGTGCTGAGATATCACGCGCTATTGATAGTGATCAGAAATTAAATGAGGTTCAGGGATAATCGACCGACAAGAAAAGTACCCGGGGTAGGTATACATCGTCGATTTTTCTCATTTTGTAACAACACGTTGTAGTACATCGAAAAACTTCAGGTAGTTACATATTTTTATTCGCGAGCTGATTCGGCAGCTTAAGCGATGAGAAGCTCTAAAGAAGTAAGAGGAGCAACCGCTGACGGTAAAAATCATTGCGCATGTCATTTTTGTTGGTAGTGAGTAACATCCGATCGATTAGATAAAAAAGTTTTGAGTCACTATCGACAAAACCTAAGCAATCGAACCTTACGAACGGTTTTCGCCCTTTGAACGTCTGACTTGGCGTGCCAAAAAAAAAAAATACGTGATTGATGTTTTTTGATCTACTATACCATATCGCAGGTACACTTCAGGTACTTTCCTCGCGAGTCGCGTTGCACGAGGCTGCGGGAAAAATTGCAAAAGTCAAAAAGACAAATTTTACTCGAGCTGTAAAGAGAAGGGTCACAGCTCGGTTCGGTCATTCTCGAGCCTTAGCACCGGTGAAATTGGGCGAAGTTTCGAGTCGTGCGCATTCGTGTGAACGGCGAAGCGGAGGCGCGGGACGCTTAACCGAAAACCAGGAACCCAGCGTCGGTCAAAGTTAATTGAAACCCTCCGATGTTTCAGCCTGACTTCGGGCCGTTGAAGGAGAAAGGAAGTTGGGTAACTCACGAGTTTCCGGGTTTTGGAACCGCGCCCTGATGTGTGCACATGCATGCCTTGTGCGCGAACCCGCGCGGGATGATATCGCTTTGTCTAATTATAATCGACGCGGCACTATTCATCAATTAAGTAAACCGTTGTTCTAGGACGCATTCCGGAAACGCCTCCTTCACCCCGAGGGCTGCACCCCGATGTTCCACAGCTCGGCGTGCCCTCGGGCGAAACCCCGATCCTACAACCAGTTCGTGCGTCATCAGCACGCATTATTAACACGGCTCGATTGGTCGCCCGCACCCCGTACACGCGCTTCGCTATCGCACAATGGGATCGGAGGATTTGTGACCACGCGAAGTCAATAGCCATTTAGAATATCTGCAGCCTTTCTCTACGGCCAAACCCGTGGCTAAGAACCGGAGGCCCCCGGACTTCGATCGCGACTCGTCAATACAAAGGGCCGCGAAGCGCTTCGGTTGCGTTGTTTTGAATCGTAGTTGAGTTGTTGTTTTTTTAGTGTGAAAATTTTCCAAGTCTCGCTTATACACTCACTTGCGAGATCGTTTTTCGTTTTTATTTTCTTCGGAGGGTGAAAAAGCCCCGGGGAGCTGTACGAGAAGAACTGAGGGTTGGGCGGACCTTCACGTCCAATTTCAAACTCGCGTAATGCAGGTTATTGCGGAAAACGAGATCGTAAAATAGTTTTGAAAGAAGTTCAAAAGCGCAGAACCGTTCACAGGGAGTTCTATGTATGTATAGGTACGTATACATGCATACCTGAGAACCTCGCAGAGAGTACAAGAAACTTGTAATTAATCTTGGAATTAAGTTACCGCGCGTGTATTGTTCCAAAGTTTTGCCAACTGTAGTACACGTCGAGAGCTACACAGCCGCAAAGCTCTCGGTTCCGAGTCGTTTTCGCCACAAGAATGAAAATGGAACGGATTTACCGCGTACGCCCGGGTAGAAAAATATACGAGATATACGAGACCCGATTTCAAAGTTTTAACGTTGTTACCCACCGCTCTCTCCTCTCCAAAATGCAACGCTGTTTTCCATCGCTGCAAGGGCCGGGCTCGTGTTACTTGCTCGGCCATTTAACGACCCTTTCGAGAAGGATGAATTCCGATCGCAATTCGAATTGAAATATACATTGAGCGCAAACGATGTTCGCAGAAAGCGCGGGACAGTGATTATGATAAAAGTAATCAATGAGCGATTGAACGAATAATTGGAAAAGCTGCAGGTTGAAAAAAGAAACTGATAAAAGATGCTTCTCTATAAGTAAAATGGACTGTTCGGAAAAGATGAAGGAAAATGGAAGAGAGAAGAGAGAGAAAATTCTGCACCAGCTCATTAACTTACAAGGAAACTAGAACCTGTTATTACTCCCGCTTTCCGTTTATGAGAGTTTCATCATGGAAAGGCTGTTAGGAACTTATTGGCGTAATAATTTTCCGCTTGATGTCTTTTGATAGTAGCTTCAGGGAAAGAGAAGCGAAGCGCTCGGGATTTACCGATGGAACTGCAGCGGCGGCAGCCACCGCGGTTTAAATATCTATAAATAACTGAACATAGGACGTTTCGAACCTTCGATCGTTTGTAACCGTCAATTTGAAATTTAAATCAGTAATTTTACCGCACGAATTTCCAAACCGCGAGAATTTGATCGTTCGACGCATCGGGGTGCTTTTTCGCGTCTGACGAACCTGCTATGAAAGCTTGGGGATGCAAAGGAGAGAAAGAGATAATGAAAGCACGTGCTATCGGCGTCCCGGCTGAATGGGAGATCGCGGCGAGGACCTAATTGAGGATTAATTAAGATGACTCTGGTTATGTACACACGGGGGAGCTCACCTTTTGTCTCTGCTGGATTGAAATTACGACATCCAATCTGTCTTCGATCCGGACGGATCTTCTCGGCGGGGGATTAAACTCGGGATAATGGGACAACGAAGGTGTGCAGGCGATCAATTTAACCCCGGATGTTGTATCGCGGGATGAACCAATCGAGAACACGATCGCCCCACACTGACGCGAACCTTTTACTGGATACCAACCATCCTTGTCACTGCACGACTGGCCAATGAAAGTTGACAAAAAAATTTAATGAATACGAGCGGTTGATGATTGTAACTTTGATGTAAATTTTTACTTATTTTTCTTCCTTATCCCGAGTGTAATGAAAAACTGTTTCTTCGATCATTCTCAAAGCTCTCACCATTTTTTGTTCATTCTAACACATTAGACGATATACCCGTATGTACGCAGTGAGGAAAATAACCGAAAGATTTTTTTTTTCTTATCCTCATCGCATTTCACTCGAGGATAGCGATTAGACGTAAAAGAAGAACGCCTATTCGCTGAGTGAGTCAACTATGTCCACGTCCCATTAACTAGACCAACGAGAAAGGGATATAAATAAAATCGAACCATCAAAATGTGGGAGTCTGGGAGAATGAAAAGAAATAAAATTTAGTGCGTTTAAGATAAGCGCTCGAGCCACACTAAAAGTTTCGGTGTATGTATGTATACATGCCATGGAGTATTATCTAGCGAGATGGAGACGTCACGTGTCTGAAGAAAAAGATGAAACAAAAGAGAAGAAAGAAGGAGAGAGAAAAAAAAATACAGCGTAAAAAAGATAAACGGGTAGAGAATTAATGGACACTCGCTCAATGCCGCGGAAACAATTTATCCGGAAAACTCGGTAGCCGTGGGCGCTTTCACAGGATTATCTCGGTTCTGTTCTCGGAGGCACGTCTCTCGGCGTCGCGTCGGGTCGCGTCGCTTTCGTCGGCTCTTCTCCGACGGACCCCGATGAGCTAAACCCTTGCGAACCGACCCGTTGTTGCTGCAGCCCCTCCGTTCACGGTGCGTTATATCTCGCGAGAAATGTCCACCTGCGGACAGTTTTTCACCCTCGAACCTACGTCGAGTACGAAAAACAAGTCATCACCCCGTGCGAAGCGTTTACTCATTCTCGCCTGTCTGAAAACATTCTAGACGATGTGATCCCGAAACAACTTCAAGAATGGGAAAATTACTTGAATTTCTGCCAAAATTTTGACAAATCTTCAAAAGCGCACAAGTTATGTCGACCTGTTTTTTCTGACGAAAAAATGGCGAAACTCATGGTATCGAATCGCTGCGGTAAATGATTCGAAAAATACGCACAACCGAAAAAAGGAAAAACCTGCTCATATTTTTGCAGCTGGTTGTCATACGTTTTTTTAGCATTTGAGGTCCAAGTTAACCGTCACGGGCTTCTATAGAAAATTTATTCCTCGCATGAAAAATTTTTCAGGTCTCAGTATCTCGATGATGAAACTTCTATTCCTTTGCAAAGGTACAAAAAAAAAAATAACACTTTGAATCCATATATTTTATTCCACAAGGATCGATTTCATTGTTCACCGCTAATCCAAATCCTATTCATTCGCCCGCAATATCGTATCGGGTATTCGGCGAACGCGGAAGCTTCCGCAAATCGCGTTGATCGCGTGTATCGAGATCAGCTGCAGGTGCTCGAGTATATCCACCGTTCGTTCTCCTGCATCATTACCCGCTTGCAGTTCATAGCTGTGGCTATGCTGGTATCGTTAAGCGGGACATTACACGATGGGTTATGGTCGATAGAGGCCGTATCCATAACATAACCGATTATCAGTCCGACCGATTTATGGGTTCGATCGCTCCGTGGTTCTGAGAGGATTTAATCGCACATTATCCGAAAATTACTTATTGTTCAAAGATGGTTACAGGAGCGAATTTGAGGACCAGGATATCGGCACAGATATTTGTCCTAAAAAAATTTGTATCCCGAACTCCGTCAAGCTTTTGCTATTTCTTATAAAATACATTGATCTTCGATCGTTCTTGCGCGATGCGGTACAAGTTTTTTTTTTTTTTATCGGGCGAAGCGTCGAGTAAAATGAAAGTTTACGGCGTGTAAACTTGGCAGCTTATAATAATACGAGTATATACGAGAAAATATCTTTGAAGGGTTTTATTAACTTAATTAAGGATAACGCATAAGTGCCAAGCGAATACCCGTATTAATTGAAGAGTTCTCCTTCTTTACTGCAGCAGGCTCAACTCGTCTTCGGGCCACTTTCTGGTCGGTTTTCAAGTTATATACCAGCTCCGCTCAGCGCTTACATAATCGTCGACGAATTCTTGACTTCACGAGGGTGTTCAACAGGCGCATAATGGGCGTGGTGGTGGCGGTGGCAAGTTCGGGGTTGTGATTTAATTCCCAGGACACTCGGAGATCGTTTTAAAGGCGCGAAAACCACTCACCTCGAAGTCCGTGAATGCTTTGTAAGTGAGCACCACGCAGCCGCCAAAGAAAAGACAGGTAGCCAAATTCCTCGCGTCCGCCACGGACGCCACAAGGGGTACCGAGCCCATTTGCCAGTCGTGCGATAGCGTCGCGGGGCACACCAGCAACCAGAAATTCAGTGCAGCCAGGTAGCAAAAGGTCAGCAGCCTGCAACAGATTTCAAAATACAATTCCACACCGTGTCAATGAATCCAGATGCAAAAGATACGTGGCGGGTGCGCGAGGAAAGAAAGCAGCCTGAGAAACCGCGACGTCCGTTGTCTTGTTGCGGAGACAATGGACGACGGTCTGGGCGGATGGATGATGGGAAGGTGTCGATATAGTGGAGATTATATCGAGAGGTGCTGATAGTGAGAAAATGAAAGCTCGGCGTCAGCAGCAGACGCTTCAGCGGCACGACGAGCTCGCACTCCTGAAAGCACCATCCAGAGCTTTTTCTTCCTCACCCTGTTCGATAGCCGAGCCACTCGAGGTGCCGTGAACAATGTCAACCCCGGATCGAGACCACCGCGCCTTTCATGAGTGGTCCACCCAGCAATTTTTATCGAGGCGAAATTTTTTTCGGTAAGGGTTGCAATTATCCATGCGTTGTACGCGCGCGATCCGTCGCTCTCTCCGCGTTCCGATCCGACCCTTTATTACGTCCCAAAACTCATCCTTGAATCGAGAAAGATGAAGTGAATTCTTCTCGTCACTCGAGGTGGTTCTCGCTCATGGCTAGCGAGTGAAAAAAGCTCGCCGCCGGTCCTGAAAGTGCCTACAATCCAAAAAAGGCATTCTATCGATCTTCTTCCTCGTCACTTCTTCTTCTACCGCTTCATGTTTTCTTTCCTCACCATTTTTTCACCCTGACTTCGATCGTTCTGACTCCTCCAGCGCGGGCGGTCTGAATTTATGCGATCAAGTGAGCTGTTCTTTTTTGTTGGTTATATATTATTCAGAGCTCCCGGTTCTTCGACACGGTTGTTTAGACGCGGTTTTAATATTGTACCACGAGGAAGAATAATCGTCGGAGAAAGTGCTCACCGTGGGGATTTAAATACCGAGTAAAGTCGAGCGTCTAGACTCCTTACAGCGACGGACTTTGGGCTTAAGATTCTCAACGCTGAGTCACGGGCTGTGTTTTAAACAAGTCCCATCGAGATGGTTTCGCTGAATTTGAACAATGATAATAACTGCACGGTGAAATGGCACCGCACGAAATGCTGCGAGCGGAGCGGATGAAAGAGAAAGTAGTAAAGTTGGAGGTATTTACGCCCTCTGCACGCACCTTTTCTATACTACGCAACGTTAGCATAACGAGAAGAAATAATCTGCAGGTCTGACGGAATTTCTTTACACACATACTGACACTGGGAATAAAATGTGGATCTCGTTTTTGCCTTTGATTGTTCCTTTGGAGAAATTCAACCCCCGCCGGGGAGTCGGAATTCCAAGCCTTGTACCGAGCACCGGTACATCCATGGGTCTTCATCTCTGTACAAAGGGTCGAATAACCGAGTGTACGTATCCTGGGTTACGCATCACGGGATATCGTAAACAAAATGTAACGCTGGATTAGGGTGAAAAGCGTGCATATTTGAATTAACGATTGTACCTGAGCCCCGTCTGACCGACGCCTCCTTTCGCCATATCCGTTTTTCCATACTTTTGTAGGATTAGTTCTCCGCGATACATGGGAGAAATGTCTAGCATCGAAATTCCGCGCGGTCTCTACATTAATCCTCATGGTTGGTCACCGAATAAAAGGGAGCTTCGATTCTTTATTTTTCTCACCCTCGTCATCGTCGTGACCACCGGCGACGCACGTTCACGAGTTATCAAGTTACGTGACACGCAGCGTTTCTCTTGTACGCACAACGCGGTTTCAAAGGGTGTTAATTTGTCGCCTGCAGGTAGTACGCCTACGCTCGCGGACGTCAAATATCCAACTACCATGATCGAGAGGTCTGTCACCGTTATGTAATTGATAATTACGTTCTACGGTGTGTGCGCCGTACGACGAACGGAAAACCGAAATGGACGTTGCCTTGGAAATTGGATACAAGACGGCCTACCGGGGCAACTGCTCTCCAACAAACCTGACTCCGCGAGGGGTTCGCCTTGATGACCGTGATATTCCACTCGTAATATCTGACACTTCGTAGTTGAGTAAGTCGGTAATAACCAGTCTTGAGTAGGCCTGTCAGCTGCTCGACCCACGTCAAGTATTTCTCTCTGCTGCTCAAACGTTGCGCTGTCAACACTTTCTCGCTCTCTCGGACTCCGGGTGTAATCATTGGCTCTCAGACGACATTGGCCATGGTGGAGTGTTGACGAGTAAGCTGTCGGTACGACCAAAACTGTTTTCTTTTTGTCCGCGTCTTCTGCTCTGGAGAGTTTCGGATTCAACGTAATTCGAATAAGTGGATCGTGGAGAAATTTTTTTCCGTTTCAAACACATGGAAACAAATCAAATTAAAAAAAAAAAAAATTTTTCCATTCGGATTGCACAGCACCGCATGCTGCTTGGCTGAAAATACGGTTGAAGATATATCTCAGAATTTTTTTTCCGTAAGCTTGAATTCTTCGGGGGTTCCCAGCCTGATACTAGGAATAACAAATTTAAGGGTTGGCATGCCGAAAAAACCCCCATTATGGCCGACATTCCAGAATAGAAAAAGCACCCTATGCCAGGCTCCTTCGTCATTGTTGCTTCGCAAAATTGTCACATTAGCTTCGATCGCATTCGCAATAGCGAGTGAACAAGTTCGCCGATTTTTCTCTCTTTTTGTTGACGGATCGCACGCACGCATCGCCCTGCGACTAAACATGCCGATTTCCTTTGCCTCGACGCTCTGCTAATGCACCACAACCTGGACAACGCTTCTCCCGTTAACCGACTCCGCGCGGAGCCCTCAGTCTGTCTAGCTGCAATGCGGCACGCCAGACTCCTGGCCGCTTCACCCTGGGGCACGGATGACCTCCGTGCATTCCTGCTTCCCCGGAGATCACCCGCCGGTACATTCATTCGCGTTACTCAGTTGCGCATACGCGACACTGTGGCAAAGGGGACTCGCAACCGTTATAAGCAGCGCAGTCGACTGCTGAAGCGAAGTTTGAAATAGTGCTTCGACGCTGTCGAAAGTTAGGAAATTTCATTTCACTCGGGTGGTAAGGTCGTTAAGGTTTTCGCGTAAGACCATTGGAATGGTGATTTTCAGCGTTAAGCGTTGGGTGAAAGGTTACATCTCGATTCTTCTAGCGAATGGTAATGCCGGATGAACCTCGGGTGATGAAAAGCAACGTTTGTTCATATCGACCCCGTTCGACAATACAGGAGTTAAAAAAGGCCAGGCAAAGATTTGGGGGGTAAAAATTTCCACGGTTAAACCGCGTAGAAGAATGTGGCAAAAACGATCAACAGCATTAGAGGAAGAATCTCGATAGGTCAATCCACGGGCGGAGATATAACGCTTCCGCAAAAAAAAAAAAAAAAAACTTTGATTAGTCAAGGGCAAAAAGCGAACTCTTGCTCTCTTGACGGCAATTTTAAGGCTCGGCCCGGCCACCGCCCATCAAAGTTACATCGGAGTCCCCGGGGAGCAGTGCCCGCCAATTCGTTCGCATTTATATATGGGCCGGCTCCTTATCTCGGCAGTCCCCGACCACCAGCGTCCTCGATCCTCCAGGATGGTCCCGCCGGCCACCACACTCACTCGAGGCAACAAGACCCGGTATTTCCGGCACTCTTCCCTGATTCACATCCTGCGGCTACCCAAACCTGCTCACCCGCCTCGTGCCCGCTAATTTTCGAGGTCGGAACGATTTCGCACTTCGAATGTCCTCGCGTTATCTGTTCGCGAACAGGGAGAATCAAATACTGACGAATATGCCGTAAGGCGTACCGGCTCGCAGACTTGTTGCGAACTATTCGTGCACTCTTTTTCATCGGGATCACGCGTAGGGGAAATTCGGGCTCACATCAGTCTGGAGTCCAGCTAATTTTGCGTAGGTTCGTGGACGCTTTGACAACGCCGTGAGCCCCGATAACCGCAAATAGATGCTCCGCGCTGTTTTAGTCCGGGTAAGGTCGAGTTACGGTTTAAGTAGTCAGACCAGAGGTCAGACTTGCTGGCCAACTGTTGCCACGGTTCGAACGTTTGCTCCACGGAATAGATTTTTACGTTATTCCAGTCCATTGGCCTCTAACAGGGTCCACTTTGCCGCGGAGTCCAGAACGTGGTGTTTAGCCTCTAACCTCAAGGTCGAACCTTATAGAAATTGGTTCACTTTTTCAGTGAAGAATGTCATCGCTCCCGTTTTGGTTCAGGTAGATTGTTCAGGACCGGCAGCGCCGTCAGTTTCTAACCGAAATTTCCGTTGCCAGGCCAGATGATGTAGTCTCCGGGTGTGAAACTCTTAGCTCCTCTTCCAATATTCCACCTTCCATTCACCCGTGCAACAACCCGTGAGCAGTGAAGCCTGAACTTCACATCCAAGCACCAGATCAAAACCTTCCGTGCAGGTGGAGTTTGGAGCTAAAAAATTTCACCCCTGAAATTCTCCTCGACTCCACACCCTACCTAAATTACGCAAGGATCGTACGCGTACGCGGAGGTTTCAGGCTTCTTCGAACAATTTGAAACCGAGCAGGGTTCAAGCACATCCTGCTGGTATAATTAGCTCACAATTACCAGCTCGGATAAATTAGCTCAAGGGTGTGCCGGGGTGAGAGTTGCGGTATTAGTTGCTTACCCTCAGAAGCGTCTCGAGCGCGGATAGCTGGGTAGGCGTGATATTGTCTGACAGGACGCGTAATTATTACCCTCGACTAATCGGCACGCGGTAATTCCGTGCATGTTTGTGATCAAGAGAAAAACACGCGCGTGCTCCACGCTCTCTCTCTCTCTCTCTCTCTCTCTCTCTCTCTCTCTCTCTCTCTCTCTCTCTCTCTCTCTCTCTCTCTCTGTGCTCTGTGTATTCTCGTTTTGGTCCTGTTCGGTCGTTCTCTAATCTCTTTCCTGCCTTACTTTGAGCACCTTTTTCTTTGTCTTTGTTCTCTCCTTTTGTTTTTTTCTTTTCTCTGTTAGTTAGTCTATAAGTAGCCTTAAGTATTCTCTGTAGCTTTCTTGTATTTGTCCAGCATTGTCATGGACATAATAAATAACTATTCTATTCTATTCTCTACTTCTCTCACTGTCTCACTTTCCCCCGCACGTGTCAACCACTGTATGGTAGAGCACTCGTCAATGATGACTCAGCAAATGCATCGACAAGGAAACATCGAATATTCATAAACGACCCATCGCCCGTAATGCGAGTTTTCTAACTCGACTATGTGTACTGTGGCTCACTAAGTGCGGGCTTGTGTACCTATTTACTTTGGCCTCTACTTCATCGGCGAAGTTTCCTCTCGTCTACTACGTGTCAGAATCGACTGGGTTAAGTGCCGCGGCATCGAGATGGAAGAATTCGATCAATTTCACGCACAGGAAATTCCCCGCCGTATGCAAACAGACCGAGAAGTGCGGCGGAGGAACATTCCGTTTGTTTGTGAGCGGATAGGAATGGAACTGGGCGTTCAGCGTTCAGAGGTCAGACGTAATTTAGGAAATATACTCGACTTCCGAGCACACGAGTTCCAACGCTTTTGTTTTACCCGATCAAAAAGATCGTACGGTCGGGTAAAAAGGGATTTGAAAAGAGGCACTGGGCCAAAAAGCTTAGCGGCTTACTTCCGGCGGGTTGCCGGTTCAGGACAGACGGGATGGAGGGATGATGATGGAAGAAAAAACCCACCAGAGTAAGGCGCATACCTATATACGCGGATACAACGGTGTAACGATATTAATCAATGCCCAAAAGAATTCTTCACAAAGTTGGAAAGAACAATGGTGGGAAAAAGTTAGCACTCGAAGAAAAAACAATGAAAATATAATGTATTCTAGCTGCCGCAGCGGAAGCTCGGGTTCCTTTTCTCCGCATAATCTTTCTTACACAGGTCCTCCAACCGCATGGGCCTGCGGACATTTTTATTTCGTTGACATGATTAACGACCCTCTCTTTCTCTCTCCGTATTGTGCAAGTCCCTCGTACAGAACATCCGAAGAATTTCGTTACCACACTGCGGATGTAATATACACTAGACTTTATCAAAAAATTAAAGATTTTTTTTTTCAAAATTCAAGTCGAAATTGTTATTCAAAATGACGACAAACAGACGCGTCGATTTTTTGGATACAGTCAAATATACACAATATCATCATCATTTTTGCGATATGCACACGGAACGTGATTACGCAACGTTGTTCGAGTGCGGCTTCCGACTTCCTTTACATTCGGCAGATGTGTCAAAGTGGAAGGCGTCACCCCCTCGTCATTCGACAATGTATACGACCTCTTCTACTACACCCCCGGTGTACTTGAAAGAGGTTTCGCCTCCGCCCAACTCCGTTTTGCAACACAAACGTATCAAGTGTCCCCGATCTACTCTCTGACTCGATACATCGGTCGCAATCTGAATACGACCGCGCAGCCGGCAAGTTTGGTTGGCCGAAGTTTAATCCGGCAAAAGTGAAGTTTGAACCGGAATTCCAGGCCTTTGAAACTCGTACTAGCTGACAAAAAGGGTGGACTCGAGACGACGACTTAACGGCGTGCGTGCTGCGATTTTTTTGCCGGAGCAGGAGCGTTGGCCTTTGGAGATTGGAACGGGAAGTCGGTACCGTTCTTCGGTTCTTCGGCATCCCGTGAACCGCGTTTTTAATCCAGTGCCCTCGGAGCTATCTCAAAGGGCTTGCATTCCGGGCCTAGGCTGTAAATATAGATCGAGGCGAGAGAGAGCTAGACGAAGGTGGGTACATGGAAATTGATTCACCATCAGAGCGTCGCGTCCGGGCTCGAGACTTGAGAGAGAATTGATTAAGGGGTACGTGCCTGGAGAATGAAATTAGATGTAAAGATAAATAAATCCAGTGAACCGACTGGCTTCCTGGCTACCGCCTCTCTCGCTCCCGGTTCTCGTGCGAAAACGGTTCTGCGCCTGCGGCCCGGAGTTCCGTGGCCCCCGAGATTGTATCGAACTTTAAAGCGGATGGATTTGAATATTTTCATTTTCCCGGTTACCGGGTCCCCCGTTTAATGTCACTCGTTCGTGGATCGATGTTCGCCATTTTCGCAGCCACACGCCGTCCTCGAATCGATGGCTCTCTCCAACAGCATTCGTTAATTCTAAGCATCCAAAAACGTCGCCCTCTCCTTATTCCTGTACCTGTATCGATACCGGTCTTTAATGAAATCATCCGCCCGACTGATTGTCCGCATTGATTCCCTTCATCGAATCCCCCCATCGCCGAGCTGTCCGACTAAATTAGACCCCATAACTCGTACTCGGGTTATCGTTTTCTCCCTCAAGCTCTAAGGGATTCAAATTGGTTCTATCGAATCGTTATCTGTCGCAATAATCGTCGCCATAAATTTTCCCCCGAATTTTCTGTTCCAATTTCTGTGATTTTTTTTTTTTATCCATCCTCTCTTCGTCCTGTCGCGCCGCAGTAGTTTTCAAACGAAGTTCTTCCCACGGGGAGATGTTCTCCCTCGACGCTAACATCCACCCCGGTTTTGTTTTTCCTTCTCGATATGAACGCTGCCGAGTCGAGCTTTTAAATCTGTTCTTGGGGTGGAAAAGGGGGAGGGAAGAAGCGGCGTATTTGTATCGGGGTGTCAGATTCCATTTCGGAGGCTCTCGGTGTAAATTCAAGAGACAGCTATCCGCGGAGAACCTCTTCCCCAAAAGTGCGTCGACTTTCTCGATCTGAAATCCGAATTTTCCATCTCCTCGTCCGCCCTTCGCACCCCCTCCACGCTTCCGACGAGACGCCAAGGACGCCCCGAGGCTCGGATATATCCCTCTGAAGCCTCCCGACGGGCTAATATTTCAAATGTAATTGATACGTTCCACCGGCGGTCTCCTTTTCATCGAGTTTTGGCGGCCTGGCTATATTGGCGTAGGCCTGGATCCCCCTCGTTTCCGCCGATCTCGATTTCCCCTCGGCGTTCTTCGCCCGAGGAAGGTGCCTGGCTGCACGGGGTGAAAACCGCGTCGCCGTACGCCGATTCGCAGTTGAGTGTTGCTTCATCATTTATGGGCCGCGTGACAGGCGGGAAGCCGGCAGGTTTTTGTCGCTGCAACTTCGCCTCGGTTAAAGCCGAGAGATTCCGCACGCGGCGTAACGTTGGCGGAACAGAAAAAGCGTCGACGGATAAGACGCGCGAGATATGAGTGACAAATTTTATCTTCGCTGAGGTGTATCTCATCCCAGCGAGTTGCGGTGCAAGGAGACGGGCCGAATTTCGACGCCGTCTCTCAGACGGGCATTACTCGCAACGTTATCTTGGCAAATAGAAATTTTGCCGGAGTGACAACGCCGCTGTTTATCCTCGGGGAAAGAAAAAACATCGACTCAGACGCTGGCGGAATTTCCAGTCAGTGATCGTCCTTTGAATCGAGTAATTCAGTAGAGGTATTCAGTTTGGTAAATTGGTGCTAGAAAATTTCCACCTCCGTCAAATTACAGATAATCTTGATAATCGGGGTGTAAGCTGGGAGAATTTTACCGCCATAAATGCCCGCGAGTGAAATCCGCGTGGGAGATTTAGATAACCGATCGAGCGGAGGGTGAAATTCATTCGCTAAACGAGCTGGTTAATCGGCAACTAATATTTCAGACCGGATGCAGAAGCATCGAGGAGGGCGTACCAAACTTCCGCTGCTTCAAAATTACGCCGAGCAAGTCGAGGATGTTGATCGACTTCACCTCGGTTCTGTAACGACACCCCGCATAAATACCTGCATCTGGCCGTAGGAGGTCGAGAGTCTGAATTTACACCCTAGAATTTTCCCAAGGGGTCGCAGCAGCGCCGGCTTCCCCGAATTGGCAAACCGGCGTTACTTAAAATTAGCATCATCGTTTGAGCCCTTGAGGCTCGCCAGCCGAGGGTTGGCTGAACAAGGTGGTGAAAATTTTACTGCAAGGCGATACCACTTTTAGCCGGAGCCGTCCTTTGATCCCTGATACCGGCTCTCCTCCACCCCTGACTTTCCTCCTTCTCCCCCCTTCCGCCCCACACGCGAACATTCCACCCCTCGAATTCCCCCGAATTTCTCGCGGGCTTGTAACTACCGATGCGCAGCCCCCGAATTTCGTTACTCGTGAATCCCTTTCTCATTTTCGCCAAAAATCCTCCCTCGTCGCTAATTGTCGGCTCGTTTTGACGGTGCGCTTGTACAATATATTCCGGAGAGCGAAGTGATCTTTGCGGGAGAACCGGGTCGCAACCCTCTCCTCACCTACCGGTCGGCGGGTATTAAGTTTTCCAGTACATTCGCCGCGCACTGATAACGGTGTAACTTATCCATTTACGTCCCGGGTCATTACGCCATAACTGGGCTAATTTATGGAGGGCAGAGTCCCACCTAAATCCGAGCACGTACTCTCTCGCCCCGCCAGTTCTGTCTCGCTGCCGCGTCCTGCAGGACGGACGGCTCCATGGGGATGGGGATGTTCGACCACCTACCTATACACCCACATAAATTCACCGAACTCGTATATAAACCCGTCATGTTGTACTCGTGAAATTGGCAAAAAATTCTACACACGGTGCAGAACGCTCGTCGCGGATTATTTCCTGTCCCGGAATTTTACCTCCCGGTTCCCTGTGTATTTTTTTTTTTTATCTCTTTTAATAAGCTTGGCGAATCTTACGCAGGTAGCACGACTGCCTCGGATCCAGATCCACTTGACTGATCAATGATCCGTCCACTGATCTCAGGGTACAAAAGAAGTGATACTTGAAAAAGAGATACACGGTTTAATGTTCGATAACCGCGACCATCAAAGATCGAATAAAAACTACCATCTGAATCGAAGATGGATCATCCAAATCAGAGGCAAATCCGATGTACGACTCGATTAATGAGGTAGTCGGGGCCAATAACACGGTGTATCAGGATCAATGGCGAGATGAAAACTCTACAGAGTCTAGCCAATGGTTGTAATTCGCTGAGATAAATTCAGAGCGAGCTCGCTAGTTTCCAGCAGGATAAAGGAACGCCAGAATGAAAATGGCCGTCGATGAATTCGAGATAATGCAGTCGGCCGACGGAAAAATTCTAGTAGCTGACGGTGTATTTTTCGGGAGTTAAGCGTATGTAAATGTCCGCGGTAAGTTTTTCTACAGCTTCTGGAAGAAAAACACACCCACACACGATCAAACGATAGTCTTCCGGGTTCCCAAGAGTGCGCAGCTGGGCAGTGACCAGGTTTTTCTAAACCTGCCGAACGGTCAACCGCCTGCATCGCAATGCTCCTCGACTTTGGCGTCTGGCTCTAGCCAACGTGAAGAGCCCGAGGTTGGCGGGTAACTTCCGTCGTGAGTGTTGAGTGGGCTTGTCGTGCGGTAAGGAAAGACGAAAAGCCAATGGTGCTCGGTATGCACCGAGGCCAAGACGCCGGCGGCGCTCTCTCTCTCTCTCAGGTCTGAGCCCTGTTCCCGGGCTCCTCTCACACCCTAACCTCTGGGCGATGGAGACTAATTGGACATTCTGTCGCCACGTGGGTCGCTCTTATCATTCCCTCGGCTTCATCAGCAGCCCCGTTGTTGCTGGTTTCACTAATTATTTTCGTCCGACAGAGGGTCAGACCGATGACGGCTCGGAACAACTGACTCTAAATTCTGCATGGCTGCTGAGTGGGGGGGCTCTTGACCCTAAAAAACTCGGTTATTACCAGTGCGACATGCGCCGGTTAATTGGAAGGAATGATTATTACAATACGATTCGTCATTCGGCTCTTGCGGTCGGAGTAAATTTAGCGATGTTGTAGCGAGGATTGCCAATCTTTTAGCTTTCACTGGGAATTCTTTTCTTTGAAGACTGAACGACGCAATCTCTGTAAAAGTTTGAAATAAAATTTACGCGTACTTTAACTGAGACTCGGATTTCCATCGCTGTCTTTCGGACTTCAAATGCTATTTGATACGGGGACGAAAGCTGGAAGGGTATCATATTTAAGTGGGTCTAGCCAGCAGCACTCTTTTAAAGTTGAATTGTTCGATACTGGCAAAAAATGGAATGAAAGTAGACGAGTACTGGAGGGAAGAATTTATTATTCCGGATGACATTTTTGCACCGTCGAAAAGTCCTGCTTGGTTTTATTCAAAGCTGCCGAGAGCGAACGTAGCATTCGTCTCGGTGGGATAATCCCTCGGAAGTATATCAGCCTCATCGTGCGAAAACCAGGAATAACTTGTCAGTTATTCGTCTAATTCTGGCGGCTCTCTCCACTGCGGGAGTTTTAACATTAAATTTGGAGTGAGCTTTCCGTCCGGCTTCTATCTTGGAAACGGGATGAGAATACTCGACAATTATTTCAAATTCTAGACGTTCGCTAAACGTGACCTGGATTCCGGCGTTATTTGTCGCTCCCGCGTTATTGTCAGGCGATGGAAAACTTGAAACGTAGGGTGTTGAGACGCTTCGGCTTCCATGGAGGAAACGCTTTCAATATCAGGCGCGGTGCTTTAATTTTGCTAATGAAAAACTCGGGGGCCTTGTACATTATGTACGAAACTCGGCGGGACGCACGTCATGGACAAAAATGTCCACCTTATTCCCTGTAATTTCTTATCGCGAGAATATACGAGAATGTGACATTGAAGAATCAGCTACAATAATTACGCGAGGGATGAGCTGACACGAGGCTGATTTGATCCCTGTAATTTTCACCTAGCGAGCTTACCACGCAGTAATTTGAACCCGGTGAATTCGAAGATCTGAGCTTTTTCGTTGATTAGTCTAATGGTTTCGAAAAATCCCGCGTATACCGAAATTTGGCAAATCCGGGCAAGTCGCTCTTCGCACGAAACAGTAATTCTCCATCGCCTCGGAGAGAAAAGATAATTAGCGCGTTTTCCATCGTGCTTCGCGATTACTGTCAAATAATCATCAAAGCTCGGGGGCTTCATCAAGCTAAAAAAACTCGCCGTTCCAACTGTGCGATATGATTTTCCCTCGAACGATTCTCAGCTCCGGGGTTTCCGTTTCGACCCCTTTGACACGCCCCACCCCTCTCATCCGGTGTTCAGGAACCGCTGAAACCCGCTTTCGGCACATCACCAACGTTTAGTGGTCTCGTAATAATTCCCAAATCAAGCGACTATATGGAGTGTTTATACCCGTTTCAGCCCGAGACGCACGTTCAAAGTTCACGTCCCCAACCCGAGCAGCTCAACCCGCTGACGTTGATTACCAAAGTAGTTCTCACAGCTGAATACAACCCTGCACCCCTCCCGAACGAAGTTGAGGAAGAGAGTGAGAAGTTGGCGGAAGAAAATATGTACAAAAAGGCTCTTCCCGTGACACCCTGCGGGTTAACTTGGCCGTTCTTTTAGCCCGCGCGGATCGATTCGATCAGCTTTAAAACCGCCCAAGCACGCTGCGAGATTTTTCGAGGCGTACGCGTAGCAGCGTCAGATTACAAAACTCTGGCAACTAACCGGCGAATTCAGTTCCAAAAAAATTTCATCTCCGTACCAAAAATCACCGGATATCCAGGCCAAAAGTGGGTGATTTCTTTAGCCCCGGGCGTCAAGCACGCGTGGTTTTCTCCGCACCGGATACACCGCGCATTTCACATTCCAATGCCGCAGCTGGGACCGGGGCCAAGTTTCAGGACGAGGCTGAAGGACTTGGGCTTGCTTCCAATTCGCCCATCGATACAAAGTGCAGGTATAACGTAAGACCTGACCGTGCCGGCGCGACGGCGTCCGCGGAGGGCGGAGAACGGGGGTGGAAACTAGTCGGGAAGTTGGTGAAGTTTGATAAAATATGTACCTACATTAAGGGTCCTCGAGGCGCGAATGTCGGACGGGGAAACATCTCCGGTCGTCGTCGTCGTCGTCGAGGGCGAAGGCGAAGGTTGTTCGGGAGAAGCGTTATCGACGTATCGACGTGTCGAGCACGCGGGGGCGACAAACGCGAGAAGGATCACACGGCTCGTCCTTGCACGCGACAGGATAGAGGCTCCCCGGGGAGGCGCGTCGCGTCGAGGGCCAAAGAACCACCACCACGCTTATCGCGAATTCCGAACGCTCGCGCCTTCGCGTCGTAGTTCGAGGTTGGAGCTGACACTTGAGCCTCCTGACATTTCGAGTATCCTCGCGTCATTTGAAGCAAATAACCGGCAGAGAAGATCCGCCGTTGAAAATTTGACGAGAATTTCTTCACCGCCGCGCGTCAAATCGACTGTCGACGAGGGAATAAACTCGTCAAATATCGAGTCGGGTCGAATATTTCGAGAGGCAATCCCCCCGGCGTTTTTCGAATCGAATTCGTTCCACTCTGTACATATACAAGCCGACACCCCGCGGCTGGAAATCGCTCGTCGAAACAGGCGCGCATCTGCCTGTATAACAGAAGCTATTCGCTTCATTCCTGCGTCGATACGCGTCCCGGCGTTTAACCGCAACTCTTGGCTTTCAGACCACGATTCCAATGTCAATCCGCCCCAAAGGTACCAATTTGCTTCCGTCGCGGCGAGGCTGGGTTAAATTCCGCCGATGCTGATCACGAACGCCGGGGAAAATAAGGCCAGCGAAACTGTTAAAAACACAAGTTCGAGGGGCGGGCTGCATGGCAGACGTCTCGTCCACGCCCGCGATTCCACCTCCCCCACCCCCAACCCCCTCGAGACTCGGTTTAAATTCGCGGCTTGTCTTCAAGGACTAAAGCCGCCCGAAACTCGCTCGGTGAAAGTCGAGTTAGGGGAATGAAATGGAGGGAAATTAATGAGCCAGATGTTGTTTCCTTTTGATTTTTATTCGCAGAACTCACAGTCATACTTTCTCAGCTTGCGTCACGCGCTTTGAATGCCGATAATATCGTGCGATGATACACACGGGCATTATATTGTGAAAGTTGAAACGACTTACCTGACGTGTAGGCACGGATGAAAGGCCGCCGGGTTGTCCGGGGGTGAGAACTTTGGCAGGGAACCGTGGAGGAGGGCGAGTCTCACCACCAGGAGAACTCCGAACTGGAAATAAAAGTAGAAAAGTTAGAAAATTGCCCGAGTCCGGCGCGTGTATGTCGGCTCTCTGATGGCCCTCGACGTAACGAGACTTTGCGCATGTTTTCCCGTTTTCCGCTTCCCATTCACCCCCCTCCGAATGACCCTGGTACATCTGTACGCAATGGAAGAACCGGCCGAAGCTATTTCCCCGAAGAAACAGATGCAGTATAACAAACTTCCCGTCCCTGGGAGTCTCCGGATGAGTGGGAATGAAACAAAATAAAAACAAAAAGCAGAATATGCTGAGATGCCTGCTCCATGAGAAGAATCGACGAAAAGAGTAAACCGCGTCTAATCCAGAACTACTATTTCCACACAACTGCAGTCGACTTTCCTTCAATTTTTCTCCGACCATGGTATTGGCGAGGTAAATTTAATCAGGGCGGCCATAAATTTGTGGAAAAAAAAATCCCATCACATTTACAGGTTTTCCATGGCTTAAAACTCAATTTTCCCTGACATGACTCTATGTTCGGTTAACACTCAATTCGGATTGAAGACAAATATTATGTACAAAAGATCAGTTCAAACCAATTTGGTTTCTCGGTGAGAAAAGGCAAACTCTTCGCCTTAAAAAATCATTTCTAATTTCCATGATCAAAAACTAACGTTTTTAGTTTTTTCCACGACCAAATAAAAAATTCTCTGACAATTCCAGGTTTTCCAAGTGCGGGGCCATCCTGTTATCCGACGGCAAAACCAAAGCTGCGACGTCAACTCGGGTCGTATGAGACTTCGATCGGCGGTAAACACTCGTAAGCCGGCCTTGCGACAATCGACTGGACTTCCATAAAAGCTCACGGTGCACGGCGCCTATTGGATGAGGTAATTTGATTTTAACTCTACGGTACGGCGATGCGAATATGAGTCGGTAAATATCGAACGAAAGGGAACAAAGCGGGGTGAAAATAAGGGATAATAAAACGCGTTGTAAAGGTTCGGTGAAAATTCGCATGAAATACCTTTCGTCATTTGATCCATCGCACGAGGGTAAGTAACGTTGTCGCGAGAAATTTCCCCCCGCGGTTTTCTCTCCGCCGTGACAAAGCTGCAAGCACCGATTCCCAAAGTACGAACGAGACCCGGGATTCGGACTTCGAACTAACGAAGCAACCGTATCGGGTGTAGAAAAGGCTGAAAAATGATTACCTGTAATTCGCGGAGGAGCAAAGTGAAACCCCGGGCGAAGCTCTCGCCGGAATTTTATACAAGGTCACGTCCGGCGGATGCTCGCTTTTTCCTCCCATCGAGACTAATCAGAAGTTCGCCAACGGGATTCGGTCGAGGTTCGGATCGCGGGGTTGAATTAGAGGGTCTCCTTGACGAAGCTGGCGCTTCTTCGCCGCCGTCCTGCGGGGTGTATCAAGATCCTGACCGCCGTCATATTTCCGTCACGTTCCCTCGGACCTCAGTAACCCAATAATTCGACTTCTGCGTCCGCAGCAGCGGTTCGACACCTCGAGGGTCGGCCGGACAATATCTGCGAATCCGGGCAATTCACAACTTCGGAGGATTTAAGTTGCGGTGAAACTCCGTCAGGAGAAGCTAGTCGACTTATATAGATATACGCGCACACGGCCGCGAAGATCCAGGTCCCGGACTTCCAGCGGTCACCGGCTCCTGGGGTCACTCCGCATTATGCCGAGAGCCGGGCGCCCGTCCCGAAGGGTGAATAATATAGTCACCAAGCCGGAAATTCAATTTTGGTAAATATCTTATGATCTTCCGCTACCCCTCGTTCTCTGAATAGCTCGGGCAGTCTCGCGATTCAGATTCGGTTCGTGTGTGGGTGTGTGTGCGCAGCCTACAGGGTGGATCAGAGAGGAGAGAATCGAGGCACCTTCCGTTTTCGCACAACCGCGAACCGGTGATTGAAAGGAAAAATCTGCGAGTCGATAATCGGTGGTGAAAGAAATACACCGATCCGATCGAGTAGAAGCTCGGCATTTGTCTGGTATCTTTTTTTCACTCATGTGAGATTTTTTACAGGGTAAAATGGAAGTGACAAATTCGTATTATCTTGCTGGCATGACAATAATAATACAATATACACCGGATTTTACCATTCTCTCCTCGCGACGAGCATTCAACAGCTTCGAGTAAATGAACGAATAAATAAATAAACACAACGCCTGTTGGAAAATCGGAGGGGGATGTTTAGACGCGAGCGCGTTCACGGGAATCATCGCGTCACCCGAAGATGCGTCTGCAAAAATATTGCCGCGATTTCCCGCATAATTTGTTAAGCACCACGTTATTCAACCCTCGCGGAGCAATATCGATGTGTTTCACGAGGCTAAACGACTACCGTTTTGCTCTGCAATATGGCTGGGGGAACCGGTTTTGCTCTATCCATAATCATAAACAGAGCGAAAGTGCCCGAAGTTTGAGCGGAATCAGTGCTGAATATTGCCCCGTAAATTGATTAAGAGTAAGTGAGCCGAGGCCCGAATTCTGAATTTTCACGACCTCGTAGCCCGATGAAAAGAAACAAAATCAACGACTTTTGACGATCCAACTCAACTCGACGATCTCTTTTTCCGCGTAGCTGATCCTCCGTCGGTATTTGATTACCTAGTCGAATCGAGACTTGACGACCGTTCCGACCGTAACTAATTCTCGCAATATCTATAATTAAGTAGCTTTCGAAAAGGTCCCGGGCAGATTTTAACACGTGGCAACTAAGGGATAAAAAATGGAGATGAGGAGATCCGTGTTGCCTTCGTTCCCGGCATAAATTGGCACGTGCCTTACACTGCTCGGCCGCGTCTCCACCACGATCATTCCCGGTCGTGTTGCGCCGACGAACCGACGCCTCGACGCTTCTTCGTCGCTATTTTACCACCCTTCGTCCATTGTGAATTCGCCTCGTGCGGTACCTGCCCCTAATTGTAAGCACGTCACAGCTTGTACGTACCTACCTCGCTATTTCTCGTCCCCGTTAATCTCGAGCCCGAGTGTTAACAGGAGCTGCACGTAATGACCCGGATTTTTAAAGGGGTTGCATTTACCGCGGTGCAAGCCGACTTGTACACGGGCAGCCAACTCGAGAAATACCCTAATAATAATTCACCTTGTACCTTAATAATTACGCCCGGCGTATACGAATTATTTACAAACACCGTGTAGTCCTGTTTTTGCTCACCGAGACGACCCGCGGTTATCGGAAACTTTTCGACCGCAGGTCGGCGGTCAGCCGGGCAGTTTCTAGCAACTTGGTCGAGGCCATAACCTGGCGCGCGACGAGCTTAAAGCGGTCTAGGAACGAGCGCGGAAAGTTTTCTCGTAAATTTCTAGCACTCCGACCATTCGGTAGAGAATATAAGTATACGAGAGAAACGTGCTTTGAACAGCCGCGGCGCGAAGGCAACAGAAGAACCGTACGAAGGCACTTGAGAACCATCGCGCGGCTTTCGCTCGTCTCTACATATTATAGGTATGTAACCAGCGGCGTGACTAGGCGTCTACGGGTCCCGGGTCTAGGGTGGAAATTCAGCTCCCTGGACGAATAATGGAACATATTTTTTTTGGAGCCTCCTCTAATGAACTATAACCACACTTGCGGAATACACATGAAAAAAAATTAGTACGAAAACGAAAGAGCGAAATATCACAATTATCCATCCGTATGAAATATTGCGACTTTACTTTTTACCGCTTATCTTGGGGTATTTCCCAGGTTATCTCAGTCTGGTCACGCCCCTATTAATTTTACTGTCCGGCCTCGAAGAATTTATGGAAAATTGATCAGTCGACGATTTTTGCGATTAAGCAGATGCCAGTTTTCAATCCTCGTGACCAGGCTTGATGTAACGACGGGTTACTAGCAGGGGATTTAATGAAGTAGATGGATCGTGTCGCCGTCAAAGCCCCGAGAAATACGCCCGTCACGGGGTTTTAACAAATCTCTTCATTAGTCAAGTCCGGTCTCGTGACGTCCGCCGGGTTTTTTTTCGGCCAAGGTTACGAAACACACGTGACACGCGTGACGGCTTGTCGATATGATGAAAATATCAAGCCGCACGCGAATGTGCAAAATTTTGCGAAATCGTACGAATGACGGGAGCGTCAGAAATAATTGCCAAATAACCGGTCCGCAGAAATTTCCTACCCCTTTTCTATTCACTCGTTCAATTATTCGGTTGCATTCAACGCTCGCTGCCGTTCGAATGCGGTCTGATAATAATTGGCCATTAATTATATAACTGCATGCCTGCGCGTTGACTGACTGCAGGTCGCTGGACTCGTCTCAACGCCGCGGCTTTTCCGTGCCGCGTATCCATCGCGTATCGCACGTAAAACATCGAACGAGGATAATTGGGAGAAAGGCCAATTGCAGCATATGTATGTCTGGGGCGTCCGTCCTTTTCAATTAAGCTTTTGCGCATTCAATTCGCGCCGCTCGGCCACGGCTCGCGGAGGGAAATTTAATCTACGTCGCGATAAACACTGCTTAGGGCCGAAGCCGTCTAAATTAATTTGTCGCCATAAACTCGATGACTGAGGCTCGCTTAATTTGCTTCCCTGGCCGACAGGTAGGCCGGTCAGAACTTGGACCGGACCCTGTCCGAGGGTCGGGCTGACACCGCGAATTAAGCAACCCTGCCACCTTGCGCGCTGCAACATTCGTCTGAGCGGGACGGAGGATTTACTTTGTCCTAGGGTGTAAAAATTAGCGGGTGCAGAAGCAGCAGCGTGACTCAGCCTGGTGCTAAGAATAATTCCGTGATTATGCATCGCTGCACCGATCCCTTGTTACAACCGGAATCCGACAGTCCGAAAGGGCTTCCCTCCAACGATGCAGTCATCCTTAACAGGATTTCGTCTTGCGAGGCACAACCGCGAACTGTGAAACCCGCGGCTTGATTCGATTCCACTATTCTCGTCTTTGTGTTAAAGCTGACTGGACTGCGAACGTTGCAAGCTTCTTCTTCCAGTCAAACATATCGGCGGAATTGCTCGTTCAGGGGCGGAGTTGACGCTCCGAATTTGAAAAGAGTTCCGAAAGCGCCTAATTCCGAATTATTCGCTGGCAAAGCTTGAAGTAAAGGAATCAAACTTTGGAGAAACAACAATGTTTCGAATGGTCGGAAACGATCGACGGCTCAAAGTTCCGAAAATTCAAGTTACGGTAGAGCAAAGTTCCGATAAGTAAAGTTTCGACGGAGTAAAATTCCGAAAATCAAAATATACTCAAACAGCGTAGTTTACTCCACGAGTGGGTGCAAGTGAATCAGTAAAACCGAAAATCAAAACGAATAGGATCGCAATCTCAAAATACCGAAAATTCAGAACAAAGAACGATCAAAGTAGTGAAATTTCACCAAGCCTGAAATTCACGGAACTAAAACTCTTTGATCACTCGGAATTTCAATGTTTCAGATTTTTGAGTGAAAGATTCGCCACCAAAAATTTCGAAATTTAGCATAATGGGAACTTTTTAATTCCGGATTTTCCACCCCGCTCCAGTATTCGCAAATTTTTCAAAGTTTACGGTTATACTAGAATTTTCCTGACAATCAAAGCTCGTTGGCGTTTGCTATTGTAAGTTAATTACTTACGACTCGTGTGCAACAATAAGGATCATCGCCCGATCGACGAGGGCATAAATCGTGAGGCTAGCTAGCGTATCTGCAAGATATTTATACAGAGATCGCTGAATCGTAATGATTTGTCTGTGAGCGGAACTCGGTGGGTATAGTAAGGGAAGCTCCTTCTCCCACGACGGTCTTCTCCTTTTCGCATTTTTCTATTCTCGTTTTTTTCTTTTTTCTTTCACCCCCTTCCGCAAGCTTCAACCGCGTTTCCGTTTCCGTTTCCGTTTCCCTGTTACCCCCTGCGCGAGACGTGGCAATGTTCCAATATCGCAAAACACGCCTTCAAGATATTCAACCTGCGAAATTATTCCCCCGAATAAAATCCTGGCGTTGCATAAATGTGTGTAGACACCCCAAAATTCTTGGTATGTTAACGCGTGAGATTCGGCCAGAAACGTTTTCTCCTCTATCCGTTTCCTGCCTCGAAATTATCCTACTTATTGTCATTATTTTCGCAAGATATTGCCTGATCAAAAAACAGCTGACCTGAAGTTTAAGTAAAGTATAATGTCTAGACAATACGAATGAGTGGTTGGGCGGGAAGTGTGACAAGCACAAAATAGTGACGTCACGTTATTCTTGTTCAGCAACGATCGCCTGCACTCGACCTTTGAACCGCGTGTACATTTGATACCGATATCACAATAATTCCTACCCTCCGTGTACTCACAGTATTTTTTTTTTTTGCGAATAATGTTGCCAAAAGAGAGGAGGAAAATGTTCTTGACCAAGAAATTGAATCGAGATTGAGTCGCGCTGTTGATTCGACGTACAAACCGGCCCGCTCTCGTCATTAAAAATCGTTGAAATTCGATGTTTTATATCGTTTCAATATAAGGTCTATTCCATGAAATATCTGATCACTTCTCCCGGTAGCATTACTCAAGGTAGATATTAAACAAGGTACGTATTTCGGTGGTTCGGAACCGGAAGCGCGTGTATATACATACAAGGATGGGTACGACGAAGATCGTTAGGGTTAATTAGAGGTCGTGTTCGGGAACCCTTTCAGGTCCGCTAAAAGTTATCAGTCATGCCTGCTGTTCCTAAAGGAAATTTAAAACTGTTACACGGTCAGTGCGTAACGCGTTTTGATCCCTCGAGTGTCGTGTTGCTGTAAAAATGTTTGCGGAATCCACTAGGTGTGTGGGTACGTATAAAACCCTCGTAACTCTACGGTTATTATACCGCCACCCCTCGCCTCGCACGTATTTCCGTACGTGTTTCAAACCCCCTTTTCAACCCCTGTCCCGAACCCATCGCCTCTCCCTCCCTCCTCTTCTCGTTCCACCAACTTCCAGCAAAACTCCCGAAAGGCAACCCTGTACATCCACTAGATTCAATTAAGGCCAGATACCGGCGACTATAATATGCACCACGCGAATAGCGACTGGCTTCAAGGCAAAGTGCTTTGAAGCTTGTACAGCCGCTCGGTTTCCATTTTTTCATACCGCTCTTTCATCGTCGATCGAATTTTAACCACCTCTTTTTCTGATCGCTAAAATTTCGGAAATTCGTTGACGAATAAAAATAAAAACAAAAAAAGAAACAACGAGACGAAATGAATTTCAACAGCGTTGAATAAAAAATTTCCAATTTGGTGACCTGATTTAGTCCAACTATCAGCGCAAGTTGCAATTGAAATACCGGTTGAATCCACTGTATTTCATGCCGGCTGCAGATTAAACTTTTTTCATCACGAGCTAAACTGAAAAAGCGCTCGTACGCTGCGCACGGTACACAAAATAACACAGGAAATTCGAAACAAACAGAATCGAAATCACACGCCATCCGAAAATCATTCGATCAACGGTGAGCTACAGTTTTCATTTATATTTTATGGCGTATTCATCGGTGATACAGCTGTAACAAGTTTCAATATAATATACGGTATTACGCAACCTTGAATCACGTCCGTCTTCTTCGATTCGATACAATTATTATAATTATTATTTTATTATAATTGGGGAGCGGGATCCATAGCGTTCTCTAAATTATCAAGGTGAACGTCAATCGGAAGGTAATAATTCGCGGGCGAATTCCGAGCGAACGTGACGCGCGAAATAATTATTTAGGCGACACGTAGCGCTTGTCCCAGGAGCGAAAAGAGAGAAGGAAAAGGATGGAAAAGGAAGGGAAAAGAGCGATTAAGAGCTGAAGGGGTGAAAAAGCGTCTTAGGAACTCTCGGCGCCGGTTTAGAAGAGCATCCTCGCCTTCAACGAGCGTCTGTTTCTCCCCGTAAGCAAAAAACTTCGTCCCTGCAGCAGGCGTCGCGGCGATGCTGCAGTGGCGAAAATTTCCACAGCGTCTCCGGCGGATCGAGTGCGGTTATAAAGCCTGATCCGATAACCCCTTTCCCAAATTCTCGAGTGGCAAAAAAACCTCGAGGATTATACCGCGGGGGCGTTTCAGGGGCGTTTCGGGGGCGTCAAAAAGCCTCGGCGTCTCTTAAATTTGATTTTTATACTCGGGTATGTAGAGGCGAGGATGACGAATGCATGGATATACTCACCGATACGAGAAGAGCCGCGGCTCGCCGTGAGAAATTTCTCGATTCGTCGTTCCACCGCGCCTCGAGTAGCGACCTGTGAACGAGAAAAATTTATCAATATTTCAGATCCGGGATTTCGAATACATATTACGCACTCGCCGTTTTAGTATCAGGCGGACTTAACGTAGCGTTACTAATTCCCCCTAACAGCCTGAGGCGATATCTGCCGGATAGCTGAGAGGAATTTATTGCCGAATGGATCGTAATTCGGGACGATTGAAATTAAAATAAAATACGTCGTTCTGCAGAGCAGCGTCGAGAAAGAAGGATTCAATCGCGAGAGAGATTTATACTTTACATATACGTGTGTGTAATACATGTACATATGTACATATACACGGGGTGTGATAAAAATTTGGAATAAAATCGTAGCCGCGATAATCATGATTGATTTCGTCAATCATCCCTGCGGATAGCGATTCAACGCCATTCATCGATACGCGCGTGCGATACCTTCGTCAAAATGCACACCTTCGCATCTCCGCGTAACGAGAACGACGAAGCACAGGAACTCGACGTGCAACGGAGGCCTTGGACCAATTTGCAAATCGGGCAAGTCGAGCGGCTCGTTTTTCTGCAGTCGCATGCCGCCTGTCACACCCACAATAACAGCGTGTGGCTACCGAGTCAAAGACTTCTTGCGGCCGGCAAGAAATCGCTCGCGAATTACCAACCGGCCCCCGTTATTCACGGTTCTCCTCGCTTTTTCTTTCTTTTTTCGCCGATGGTCGAAGCAGGATCGATAGAGGTCGGATTCGTCGGAGATAAAATCAGTAAAATCTGGGGATCCTGACAGCGGAATTTTGACGCGTGAGATGCGAAGCAAAACGGAAAAGTATCGTCTCACCTTTTTATCGAGTGCCAGGATCGACAGAGGTCGTAGAGGAGATTGAGGACAAGCACCGTGACTCCGGTCTCCTTCGCAAGCATCGACAAAGCGCCGAGTCCCACGCTGCTCCAGACGTGGGCCGTTTGTTGACTGAAACAGAAACCAATAAACGTGAAAAGTTTATTGCGGGAAAATGTTTACGCGAAACAAAATATTCACCGGTATCGATTTCCTGTTTGCCCAAGTTCGGGTTGAACCATCGAGCAACGGTATCGCGTGTCAATTTGGACGGAAAATGATAGGCTTGCGGATAAATTTTTATCTTTTACACAAAAATTATACACTGCAGGCTGTCACAAAGTGTGATATCGATTATTGGCAGCGACGCCGTCGACCAATGTTCATTTCTCCTTCAAAAACAAAGTGAAATTCCGCACCAAGCCTTAAATTCGACCCCACGTATCAATGGCGAGAAAAAGTCGTTATCGTAATTGTCAGATTCGAAAATAAGATCAAGTTCAGCGTAATTTCGTAGTCTGCTGGACATAATAAAGACCCAATTTCAGTTCGCCACTGTCTTTAAAGTGGTACGATGATTGTATAAAAACGAGAATTAAGATTCACTCAATCGTGTTTAGTCCCGGCTGAACCTATTCTACAGAAGCGTCAGCATCATTTATTCGTAAGAAAGCGCGGTGCAATTAAAAGCGTGAAGTAGCAAATTCGGAATAGACACCCTCGAGGTGTTAAAAGGCGGGAGGGAGGGGGAGGAAATTGCAGCGATGCAAGTTTAGCCGAATATATTAAAACTGACGATGAGTATTCTTCTGACACAATCGGGACGTACATCCCGACAATAATTACCAGAATTCTTGTCCGCCTGTTTCCTCGGCGCTCTTTTCATCCCCCCCTGCGAAAGGAGTTTAAGAGAAGCCGTAGAAAAGCGAGGGAAGAGAGGAGAAGAAATATCTGGAGAAAAGAGAGCGAACTGTTGAAATCCGCGAGACGCGGGGATAAAGTAGGTGGAGAAGCGGGGAGGGTGGTCCTTTTGTGGGGTGTTTCCGAGAAGAGATCCCGGCTACGGCGTGGCAGGAAAGCCGGGGGAATAATCTGGAAAAATGACTCGACCATCTTTTATGCGAGTATTACAGGGCTGGGGGCAATCTCATTCCCTTATCTCGAATGTAAATAAGTAATAGAGGGTAATTTCCGTGTCTCCGTGTATATCTCTTCGTTATGTTCGGTCTCGTGCCGAGAATTTTCACCGGATACCATCACGCCCATATACAACCCGCTCCCGTAACAAGTTCGACGAACTTACAGTCACCAGCTGTGCCGATAGCTTTCGACCTCCTTCGAATAAGTAACGCATACCTTGAAGAGTTCGCGTGTATACCTACCACGCATAATATCGTCACCCCCCCCCCCCCCCTCCCCCCCCCCCCGTGTAATATGATTTCGGTACGGGAAATACCTGATCGATTTCTACTTGAGCTCCAAAGTTCCGAGCTTTCTCCCCGAAACTTTATTACAAGGGGTAAATTATTATCACGTAAAGAACCGACGAGAATTTCCCCGATCATACGGAATTTCGCGCGAGTGATTAATAACAATTAACCGGTAAATTGTTCGCACCAACGCACTTCGTTCAATTAAATTATTGCCTGATGCGAGCTTGCGGGGCGGGGTTATCAACCGGGGAAAAATGGGAGGGGGACTGGCCCAAGTTTCGTTAAGGTATAACCTGTTTTAGCAAATGAGGATGCCGCGCATCAATCTACGTTAGTCATCGCACCTGTCACAGGCCGTGGTTCGGGGAGGGGAGGGATTGCGTGTCCCCGGAGGATCGGGGAAAGTGTGGATGCGGCAGCTCCTCTTTCCGGAAGTTTGTTTCAAGGGTCGAATTCGCTTGCGAGTTAGGTGGCAAAGGGATAAAGGGACGCCGGCTTCGCGCCTCATCGCTAATTGTAGGATATATGATAATAACAATAATCGGGGGACCGACACACGTGCTGCCCCGTTCGTATTATCGCATAACACAACCCTTAATCAGCGATGATTTGGATTTATGGGACGCGTCGGTCCGCCCGAGGGAATCACGCCCAATGCGATCGATAACTTTTTGTCAATTTTCCCTCGAAGGTCATCGATTTCTCCATCGCTCATCGCCGCTTTCGTTAGTTATAATAATAAGAATATAAATGTAAGCCGTGGGCGAGTTACTCGGGCGCCACTTGCGCCCCGTCGCTCGTGTCGGGCTAATTACTGTTTATGACCAAAGCGCGAAGCGAGGCCTGGGCGGGGAGAAAAGCTGCCCCCATAAAGCAGCGCGGATTACCTCCAAGGCGTCATTCTCGTAGTAACAAGCTAAAATACCGCAAGTGACGGTGGGCGATCAATTTCAACGGTCAAGTCTCCCTTTGCTCTGCGGGTACTGAACAGCCCCTAAATTGGGCCCGGATAAGATTTTAATCCAATTGGAACTCGGGGCGGGGTTGAAATCCCGAATTTGAAAACTTCCGAAAGCGCCAAATTTCTTTACTTCACGTTCCGCCACTAGATAATTCGGAATTAAGCGCTTTCGGAGCTTTTCAAATTCGGAACTTCGACCCTATCCCTTGGTATATTCTTCCACGAACTCAGGATCCATCGATTCGTTTACGAAAATTTACCAACTATCAAATTGAAATTCCCTCGGTTTCTTAACAATTTTCCGGCGGTACCGAGCAAGAAACGGCACCATGTAAACTATAACTAAGCCAGGGCAGGCGCGTGTTTCTCCATTAATTATATAGCCCAGCGGCATGGCAGTGCCGGAGTTCGAACTTTACTATGTAAATAAGTAAATTTGTAAGTAAATGTCGGTAGCTCTTCTGCAGGTCGCCCCGAGGGGAATATTAGGGAGGAAAGGCAGGTACAAAGAGGATGAAATACTAGATAGACTCGTTGAATTTCCGGCGTTGAGGCACTGAACGTCTCTTGGCACCTTCCCACCTCCGGGGGCGTCGGAGGCGGCGCGATTCATCACTCGAAAGTACGACGGTTGACACACTTCTCTTTGCTTCTGCCATTACTCAGAGCGCGCGCGTCGGCGAGGAAGGGGGGAGAAGGAGAGTGAGAGAGAGAGCGAGAGGGAGGGAGGAAGAGAGAGGGACAGAAGGAGCTGTTTTTCTCAACTTCCCTCATTTGCCTCGGCGACCGCTCGAGCTCCGGCTGCCTTATTCCCTGGCTCCGACCGCTTACTTATTCCTGAAAATATTCATGTGCTCTTTTCCTCCCCCCTGCTTCCTTCTCCCTTTCGCTTTTCGTACCCGTATACGCGTGAAAATAAAACGAGCGGATGGTTAATATTCCACCGTCATCCCGCACCGCGTGTCCCATTTGTTTCTCCTCATCTCGAACTGCGTGTTAAGCCTGTAAGAGGATCAAATCCGTCTGGAGGAAGCTTTTGTTTTGGCTCGACCCTTCCGGCGTGTGTTCCCGTTCGTTTTTCGACTCTCGAGTCGATCACGGAGTCAGTTACCCTCTCCGGAATCTCGGGCGCCCGAGGAATATGAAGACTGCGGTTTGACTTGACGTTTTCCCCCCGCTCGAGTCTCGTGTTTCGCGGGAAATTCACCCCTCCGTGAAAATTACCCCGCGGTGGGCGAATGAAATTTTATCGCTCACAAAAGCTCGCCACCATTTATCGTTAAAATATTTGCTCCCGGGCGCTGTACACGCGTGCGAAAGTCGTCGACGGAATCCCCGGATCCGTCGGCAACGGGGTGGAAGGAATTTTAGTAAATCTCGAGTCACCTGTCCCCGGTTTCACCCGGTTGGTAAATTAGTTTAGTTTATAATTTTCACACCGCCTTCGCACTCATGAGAATGAATGGGATCCGTTGTTTCGAGGGCTGGCAGGTGTCAGGCTTGCAGCGGCGTCGCGACGTCGCGTTTCACCTCCGACGCAACCCACCGGCTGGGTTGATGTACGCCCGAAAGCCAAGTTTACCGGGATTATACACACCCCAGAAATCCATCATCCTTATCCCCGAATTGTCTGACTAGGTACTCTGACTGCGGACGTTCGCCTCCCGTGACGAAACAAACGAGCCTATATGTATAGGTATACGAGAATCCTGAGACGACGGATAGAAACGGCTTTACCCTTGAAAATAGTTAACGATATTTAACGAAAAATAATTATAACGACCCACACTCGATGAATAGTTTTATACCAAAATAATTAACCTAGTAAATTACTGCGCTCTATTATTCTTGAGGAGGTTGTTTGGCCGAAAATTCATAGGCGGTACTCTTCATACTCGGTCAGCTTCTTTCTCGAATTCGGACTTGTAGTTTCATTTGGAGTAAAACAGTCGTTTAATTCGAAATCTGGTATCCTATTCCTGATTCTAAAAAGTCTATTCAGAAGGGATTTCTTACTTCTATTTAATATGTATTAGAGTGAGACCCGAGAGTAAATACGAACAGGGGAAATGGAAAATGGAAAGCAGAGGCCTCTTCGGAAGTGTATCAAAGAGAAGAAGAAAAGATTTTGTAGACGAAAAGAATGACCACGGAATGTTAAATACGTTTCATAAAGAAATTCTTTGTTTAATTTTATAAGCAATATAAGATGGTGTTTTCTTTTTTTTTTCATTATTGCTATAATTTTTTTTATCCAAGCGACTTATATTTTGCGAGAATACTGTACGCGATGAAGGGAAATGGAAGGAATAATTTTTGGATTCAGCACACTCGAAAACACAATATTTGCCAAAAGCATCTCATGCAGCTGAAAAAAAAATAATATTTTTTCCAGGCCTGTGTTATTTACACCAACTTTTAAATTGCGCCGGGGATCGTTCATCGCGTTCTTTATACCCTGACCATTGCAGACTATCAGCCGTCAAGTGATTCGCGATTTCATGTACGGTTAGCGTGACCGAATTACGCCCACCCAACTCCCGTCATTGTTTCCCCGATGAGCGGAGTAAAATGCGGAAATATAGCCTCAACATTATGAATTACCAGGAGGGGCTTAGGTCCCCTCCCCTCCCCCCTCGTCGCTCTCCGTTGCCAGAGTCTGTTGGCAATAGCGGGAAGATATTTATGGTTTGTTGTTTGGTATGCATGAGCCGCAGCTTCGAGCTACGTACGCATACGTTATACATGTACAGGCATACACGTACGCTCTGCGCGATAAATTAACTAAGTAACTGAGAATATTAATATATACGATTTTATACCCCCCGGTTCACTCTTATGGCCTTTCAGCCTTTACTCAGAGACATTGCGTACGTAATATTTCCGCCGTATTTAACTTCCCGTTTCGCTTATACTATTCTTGTTGTTGTATCGTTGAGATTTCGCGGTCTTGTTCGCGGAAAATAATTGAAGCGTACATTTATTGCGGTACCACGTAAAATGAAATCGGTTATTCTCACTTGCGATGATTTGAAACTTGACAACAAAACGGACGAGAAGAAACATTGGGCGTGTATTTTCGACCCGCAAGATAAACTCCAACTTTTTATTGCCTTCGGTAGAGGAGTCATGAATTTCGTACAATATATTCAGTTACCAATATTGTCCTTGAAAAGTGCGACTCGACTGAAATTTATAAGAACCTCCAACTTTTCGGACCGAAAACTTATTCACGTCTCTCGAGGAGAAAAAATGTGTGATTAAAAAATATCTGGCGAAAATTAATAAATTAAGTGTTTCGTTTAGTAGACGGATTTAAACACCCTGAAGAATTAAATCTGTTGATAGAATTTTGTCGATGCGGTTAAGATCATTCTTCAATAAATCCCGGTGAAAATGTAACGAGTATCCGGAGAAAGAGGTAAATGCAAACGTCGCAGTATTACTGCACTCGACACTTGTAGCATTTTCTCGCGATGTAAGCAAGACCCGAGTCAAAGAATCACACTTTTTTTTAACGATTTTTCGTCCCTTTATTCATCGAATAAAGTAGAGAAAAAGGGTGAGTCTGCTCCGTCTGTAAAGTTAGGAGTACTACATGACCTTAAACGACTCTAAGCGATGACACTTGTCGGAGCCGCTCATAAGTACAAGTTGCGGTATAAGCTTATCGATAATAAGCGAGAGCCGCAGCCATTCATCTGAATGGGCGATACGCTCTGCTTTGATGCGCAAAATCTGTGGTAATTCAAACAGTCTCGTTTGCTCGGCTCGCGCGGACGCACGTCGCTTCTCTGCCCTGGCAGCTTATACATCCGTGTTTACATACACTCGGTACACGGAAGAGTCGAACGTGGAAAACGTTTCTCGGCTCAAAGGTCGAGTAGCTCATATCCCGCGTCTACGGAACCCCATCACTTTTCAAGTGCGAGTACGGATAGTCGTTCACACCCTCATCCGCTATCCGCGAGGATCCTGCAGGATAGTCACCCTGCGCGGAAGTGACTGTTTTATGGACCATCTGGCTTAATCATTTTGAGTAGAAGACCTCGGCTTACCGAGAAATCTCACTCGCGACATGACGCGATGTAACGTTATAGGTACAGGGGCGAATATGATCGTTCTGCGGTAATTATTTCCACCGGCTAAACCAAAAGGATGATAGGGTAGAATTTGTCGGCTCGAAATAACCCCGGAAAATCGAGGATTCGACGGCCGTAAACGAGCCTGTTCCACGCTGTGAACTGCAACCATGGTACGGACTGGAAGTGTGTTATATGTGTAGTAGAGTGTCGCCAACAATCTTTGAGACCCCGATTTTGCGCCAGCGTGACGAGCGGTCAAAATCGACACTTGGCTCAACGCGATTGAAACAGTGTTCGAAAGTTCGTTCGAGTGGCTACACGTTACGGGAAGTTGCGGTAGAGTGTTTGGTGCCCGGCTTGCTCAAGGTCAGTTTCGTCGACCTTATTGTTTAGTCTCCAGCTTCCAAGTGACGGTGTGAAGTGTTTTTATAAACGAAAGTGAATGTCACCTGTGTTGTGCGTCTTCTGCGTCAGGAAACTGGAGGAAAATTGACCGAGGATTCGCCGGTAAGTACATGAAACTTTTTTTTCCGCCCTGATAACAGCAAATCATTTCCAAAATGACTTTTCTATGAATTTGAATCCTTATTTGTGCTGTGGCCTGTTTTGTCACTGCCTTGGTTTTACCGCTTTTCAAAAAAATGTTACATCGATTTGTATCGCGTGTCTTTTGTCCGGCGAAGGAAATGTAAGTAAGGATAATAGAGATAGAAGGAGAATTGAATAAAATTTCTTGGCGCTGCCCTCGAGTTTGGGTAAATAATATTTATTCAGGAACAAGGTGGATGGATATAGCCAAAACTTGGAAATCCGTTTTATTCGAAGGCTGACGGCCCTCGGGAGATAAATCCACATTGACTACGCGTTTTCCCTACAGTCGCTAGTCTCACCCCGGAAAATCCTTCGGCAGCGTACTTTCCGGTGGAAAATGGGTTATTAAATTATCTGCGTAGCTCCGGTTCGTTTCGAATTTACTCACCCGTGATAGGCCAGAAAAGATAGCAGAAAGAAAATGCAGGCGAGGACGTCCGCTCTCCCGACAATCCCGGTAACCTGGAACAGAAATAACGAAAAATTTAGCCATCGATGAGGGTGCGAGAAATGAGTTCGGTCAGATTTCACCTTGGCTAATTGCGAGGGCTGGAATTTAATGTCACAAGTCAGCCACGGTGCATTTAGAATTGGAAATACTTCCGTTGAAAATCCGTTGGATTCAGTTTGGATAGAAAGATAGAGGGACACGGTGAGAGAGAGGGAGGGAGAGAAGGAGGGGGGGGGGGGGGACTGTATACGCGAGAAGATGTATCGCGGAGGAATATATGTGTCGGAGAAATTGAAAGCAGATCTCCATTTTCAATTCCCCTGAGATGTACGCAGGTGCACACATGTACATGTACCTGTAATACACATTTCTCGAGGATACATTTTCAGGTAAATTTCCATACAAAAATAGATTTTCCTCTAAGTATACGCCGGCGTTTGTATAGGTACGTGTAAAAGGACATGCGCATGATGAAAATGTCTCGAGAGTCGTTTTTTAAGCTGGTACTTCCCGCCCCAAAGTCACCTCTATTCGCCCTTCCTCCTAGCGCTTACGGCAGATGCCCGGGTGTTAACCAACCTGAACAGACGTATGCGTGATACATTCCCGATCGATCGTGACATTAAATATGAACCATCTGCATGTACTTATGTACGTTATATTTGTACACCTCTGCCAATTCGACGTCTCGCGCCTCTTACGCGAATATCACTCCGACGTAGGTGGATAGCAGCGTAGTCATTCTTATTTCCGGATAAGTGCTTTTTCCCCCCTCGGCAAGATATATTTTTTCAGACTCATATATAAAAGGGATTTTTTATCACTGTACAGCGAATCGGATTTGAGTGAAATATCTGTAGTCTGACACATTTCGTCTCTATTCTGATTATTTGTGACTCGTTTGAAAGTAAAAAGAAAGTATATACGAATACGAATACGAATATGAATACGAATTCGAATCAATTTTTAATCTTCAATTCCCGTTACGGCGCAACGAGATAACCGTCGACTCAATCAAGGAAAATTTCCGATAATTTCGCACTTCCATATTTTTACGCGGCAATATTTCGCGGGTCACGGTCTTTGTCCGAGAATTTTCCGCACCGTGCATAAAGCCGACACGTACGAGTATCGACGATTCGAGTATGGGGCGCCTGTAAAGGGTTATAGGCGAGGGCGTGGGAGGACCTAAAATAACGCCACGTACGTCTGGCATTACGGGACGACAGATTGAAATTGGATCCTATTCGAAGGAAATCCCGGAAAGCCCGGCGAGCCGGATCCCGGCTTGGTGTGCTCGGCAGTCGGCAAACAAGGTGGCCGACAAGATAAGGGGTTGCCGAATTATTGATGCCCGGCCACCAGTGAGTGATAACCGAAGGACCTCTCAGCCCCGGACAGCTGGGCCGAGGGTCGAATCGCGGCCGAGTCTTCCTCCGCATTCCCCAAAAACTACACCACCCCTCTGCATTCGCCTTTCGCGTATACCTACGTGTCCTGTCATTTTTCCCCCATTTTTTCAACTTCCTATGTCTCTGTTTTCAGTGAAAAAAGGAAGTTGTTGTAATCACCCTGAAAATGAAAAGTTGAGTTATCACTAGATCTCGATGTTTCAACGTATGTGATAAATTTTTTTGCTCGACGATATTTCGAGAACGAATTGCCGGATTTCAATGGTTTTGGTCTCAATCGACGCGGTTCTTTCAAACTCAGAACTGATTAGATTTTGGCTCTGATTGGTTCGCTACTTTTTCAATTATTTAAATAACAAAATTCTCAGAACTCATGTGAATATTATGATATTTTGATAATGGATGAATGGGTTTGGATGAAAATTGGTACCGTGAGGTTTTATGGGGCGTTAATCGCGAATCTGAATTCGTAGTTCAAAATTCGAATAAAATACGATTCTCTGTTTTCTCTATAAACTTGGCACCTGCAGTGTAAGAAGGAGAAATTCGAGGGCTGGTTCATGGTCAGTCTAAAGCCGCTTGTTTCTTTCACTGCCGCATCGAAGAACCTTGGATAGATATTCGCACCGAAATTTTCCCTCCATCTTCCCCTCCCTTTTGATACATCCTTTTTTTCCTATTTCAATTGAAACACTCGTGATCCTTGATTCACGTCGCTGCAGAAGGGGAGAGATTGCCTTTCTGAATTTTCTACGACTCATGCGGGGCCGCGCGCACTCTCAAAAAAGGGTGGCGTGGTCATCCGGGGGATGCGGTCAAGCATTCGTACTCCGTCAACGTCGACGGGGTCGAAACGGAGAAGGGGCGATGGAGGGAGGGAGTGAGGAAGAGGGAATGGGGGGGGGGGGGAGGATAGCATGCCTAGCCCCCGGGAAAAGTGCTTCTTCCCGCTTCTACTTAAGATAACAGAGATTGCTGCCTCTTCTTTGATAAATTTCCAACCGACCGGGCAGATTTATCGCGGCAACGTCGGCCGGGGATCCAATTTCCAAAATAGCTGGTGACGTTAATTTATGATCCAGGTTTCGAAACGCGAGATCGTTCACAAGGACTTTTGACTCTTGACTTTCCGGGCCCTCTTCGCCCTAGTCGCCGAATCCTTTTCATTACCTTGCAGCACGCTCCTCGAACAGCAACGGGGTTGTTTAAACTCTTGAAGCGCCTTTGTGCCAAGTGCAATCAATTCCTCGTGCGCGGAAGTGTTTTTCCTTTTTTTTTCTCCTCTCTTCTTCTTCCTCAGTTTTTCTCTTCTCTCCGGGTGATGCGAGTCTGCTAAGCCCCTCGAAATAATAACACCTCGCGGAAAACATCGTGAGAACGAGGAATATCTTTTTTCAACCAAACAAATATTTATGGCTGAGAAGGAATGCCGGATGTAGGTGTCGAAGGTGTGAGGAAATACTGAGAGCCGAGCATCCCTCAAATAAGGCACATTCGTGGAAATAATTGTTTGCACGTCTGGCATCTGCAGGGGGTTGACGTACATTGCGGAGACGTGTCGTTCACCGACGGCTTGTTTCATTGTTGCGAATACACGGATCTCTGATCTGTGGTAATATAATGCATGAATTTTTTCTGTTTTCCCGCAACGTTTCTTCGTTCAGTTGTTCCGCGTTTATAAAAACACTAGTAAGCTCTCGAAGTACTTTACGGCGGCTCTTTTGTAGTATCGTGCTCTGTTGTTTTTCGTTCTCTTCCGGTCATTATTTCTCACGATGCGAAGTATGGGAGCCCTGTGTTACAGGCCAATGTTCGGAGTGATTGAACGTTTGGTCGACGCAGGCCTGCCTTTGACATCCGAACCGAAGCTCGTGCTCGGGAACAAAGGGAAGGAAAAAGAAAATATATAAACTACTACTAATGTACGGTCTATTCGAAATGCAGCCATAAGTGGGTACAATTTTCAAGTCGAACTAGATTAATGCGGTGAAATATACATCGAGGAAACGATCATGAATGTAGGAAAAATGTCAACACAGCTGAATAAAAACTCAGAGCTTTTACCGCGTTTGCCCACAATCGTGGGTTTTGCTTGCCCGCGATTTAGTCGGGAAGACAAACGATCCCTTGTATCGACGAATCTGTTGATCGAGAGTTGAAGAGGCGCTTCAGGCGGCTAGAGAATCCGGGCAAAAAAGCGTCTAGTTCTAGGGTGAGATGAAACCGGGGTTAGGCTCAGGTCAAGGTTCAGGATTAATCGGCTTGGGGTCAAGCCAGGATCTGGATTACTCGCCCAGGCGCAACGTCATCGAAGCCTAGAGACGGATATACGGACGATGAACTGACTCTGGGGTGCGAAACTCACGCGGCTGCTTCGGAACCGAACGGTTTCGTGTTCATTGATTAGCCTCGTATAGGATGTACATATTTTAAATCGATAATTTGCCGAATCGCAACGGAATATGCGTGTGTCAGTTACGTTTTGCGTTCACTTTTGTCTCCCTCGATCTGAGCAGCAGCTACGCCCTCGTGTTAATTTCTAGCACCCTCAGCGATCGAATGACAAAGGGAGGGCGAAGCGGCATTGTCCCGTTTGCCTTGGTTAAGGTACCGAATATCCCGAATGAAATTTGAATAATAATATCTCGGCGCACTCGAGCTTTTGGTCACTTCATCGCGAGGTTGGAGGTCGCGTTTCGCAGATTGGGTCCTCGACTGTATACGTGTGTATACGTATAGTTACGAGCTTTGGAGGATGGGGGAAGGGGGCAATCAACGGGTCGGTATTCGAAGTTTGGAAATGAAATGAAACGATACGAGACGAAATGAAACAAAATGAAACAAAATAAAAGAAAAGGAAACGAAACGCAAAATGAAATTCCTCGTTCCATTAACATCCTCGAGTACCACTGCAGCGGAAAGCGGGGAAAACGGTACGAATTCGTATACCTACGGTGCGAACGGCGACGAGTTTCAAATAATTTCGTGGACCGACAAAGCTCTGTCGTACCCTGCCACCCCAACCCCCCCCCCTCCCTCTTTCACCACCATCCCGCGACATCCGCTCCCCTCCCCGTCCTCTCCTTTCATTCTCTTCTCTTCTCTGCTCTTCTCGTCTCTTCTCTTTCCGGAATTCGTTCTCGACAACGATTCTGGTCGAACGATCGAGGTATGTCAGCCTCCTGCGAAGTATCCTGTGCTCGAATCCTCTACTCCTACTTCTATACTCGCTAGCGATGGCCTAGATACTGTTCTGTGTCGATGGATATTGCACCTATCCTTGTACCACCCACCCCCGATCCTCGTTCGCTACGAACTACCATGTTCACCGCAATTTTCCAGGTCTTATTTCGCTTCCCTGGTATTCAGGGTTTTTCATTTGGAAAGAAATAGTGAAAGCTACTATCGTAGAAGTACGTCAAGGTTTAATGAAACGCTATTTTTGAAACTGACGAGAATTTTGGAAATACATTTGTTATGGTATATGTATATGTATGTATAATATCTTATCACTAGGTCACGACTTCCACATTGTTCAGATTGTCTTAGGAGTGAGGATGTCGTCGAATCTAGTGTAATTCCATGTTAGATTTACCATCCATACTCTCAGTACTCTCTCGGGTTTTCCGTCCAATATATAATTCAGGCTCGTACCGCGAAAATGCGGTAAAAACGTACCGTCTCAAGGCTGCTGATCATTCGAAAATGAGAAAAATTTTCATTACACCGCGACGCTCAAAGGAAGTCTCGAAATCTGATGAAAAGATCCAAAGAAGGGTGTAATAATATTTCTGGCAAGTGTATCGCGGTATTGAAAAGTGTCCCCGCGAGCGATGGGTCGGCGATATCACGGGGGTGAAGGTGGGCAGGTCGAAGCCACGTGACCCAATTCGAAGGCTCGAATGATGGCCTAACCGAGATAAGCTGGAATAGAATATGTATAGAAGGTGTATAACCCAGTAGGTTTAACAAATCCTGCTACAATATTAAGTGGCATAGCGACGGCGGGAGGGGGGAGGAGGAAGAAGGAAAATTGGCAGGGAGGGGGTGGGTGGCGGTCCGCCCGAAGGGACCGAGTCGAAATGGAAAGGGTGGCGGGTCGACGAGGGCTAACGGGTACGAGGTCGGGACGCCGGGAGGTTAGCCAACCCGCCGGCCATTTCGCGGTTACGATGTCGTTGCCGTATCGGTGTGTATATTCAGCGTATATTGCGAGAGTGCGGGATGTGCCCTCTCCCTCCCCCCCCCCCCAGCCCTCCCATCCTCCCTTCTCTTCGCCGTTACTCTCGCTCGCGACTCACTAGCGACGACGAAGGAACGGCCAGATGCCAGGCAGCGTGCGGCGGCCCGTGGTTTCAGGATAAATTAAACCGGCGCTTGCCACAGGTCGTTCACGGAATGTTTCCTTTACGGTCCTCTTGGCTTCTCGGGGCTCGACCGAGGACACGACGATAAAGGGTTGCAGGGCCGTCCGGGCCTCAGGAAAACCCACATCCTCCGAATCACAAACCGTGAAACCTCCATCGATGCCCGGCTTCAGCGAACGCGCGTTAAGTAGATGCTGTCCGTACCCGGAACGTGCGGGATGAAGTTTATACACGAGGATGTACGTAGGGTGTTTCGGATGAAAATAATTTGCCATTTTTCACCGTGGCGCCCCTTGAAAAGTTTGCTCAGGTCAAAAGAAAGATTCTGTCAAAGGATGAGTGATCTACCTGAGGTGGAAGATCGCGCACATTTGATTTTTCCACTTTTTCATACTTTTTTTTTCGAACACACGTTGAAGCACTTCGATTGTTACTTATTTCCTGACATTCATACTCAAGCCAAAGACCGCGATTCATAACATAACGACATCTCAACCGGGAATCTCATTCTTCTGAATCAAAAATTCCTATCAAATTATAATTATTCTATGAGATTGAATTAATAATGAAAAAGTTGTGAGATACAACGCTCGAACATCGAATGGAGACTGTTACAAGTGTGGGTCGTCTTTGCGCCGTTAATTGACATTCTGACAATGAACAAAACATTTCATTTACGATGCTTCATAAATTCGAGCAGATGTAAAAAAGTGGGAAATTAATTGGGCGCGATCTGCCTCATAACGCAAAATTGGCAATATTTGACAGAATCTCTCTTTCAACCTAAATGAAGTTTTTAAGAAGTGCTATGGTGGAAAAATGGTAATACTTATTTTTTTTTTCTGGATCACCCTAATTCAAGTATACCGATACGCGATCACGTAACGTTGGTATTAAATTCATCCGGAGAGCACGAAACCATCGTGCAATGGCCTATGTTTATTAGTTATGGCATTTAGAATGTGAATCTATTAAGTAGCTTAATATACCAGCGTCTTCGTCAAGTTTCTTGCTAACAAAATGATCATCAACCAAATGCTTCCCTTTTATCATGTCCAATGTCTTCACTTCGCTCATCAAAGTTATTCATCTAGCGATTGAGAAGTTCACGACACAAGTTTATATAGAAGGAAAACGATTACCCCTTTAGAATAAGAAGAGATAAAAGAGGCGAGCATTATTATCACGCAATTAAACTTGTGGTAAGTGGACATATACTTCCCTGAAGCAAAGATTGAATGAAACACGAAAAATACCAATTCACGTTGACTTTTTTCGAGTTTGGTTAGTGAATAAGTTGAAACGTATCGAAATCACCAGACGTTTCCGCGGTACCGACAATGCCATATAACATATGGGAAAAGATTTATCCGTCTTTGATTTGGAGAGGGCCCGTGGGATAGGAAATGACTGAGCAGGTGCGGTCGAGATTATCGTTCACATCCCCTTCCGTAATGGCGGGATCCTTAAGGGATGCGAAAGGATATCATGTATAGTACGCGTAAATCCTGAGCTGATACACTAACGTGACCACGGGGATTTTGCCTCACCGGCCTCGCGCTATCATAGCCATAGCCTGCAGAGCGTATAGATGGATCGACGGTTCATTTCGACCGAAGCGAGAGAGAGAGAGAGAGAGAGAAATCCCCGCGTAATTACCTATGTGTGAATTTACCGCCCAGCCTGCGCCAGAGGGAATGACCAGCTGGTTCCTGGAATCGGGAAACAGGCCTTGTGAAGACACGCGAAATTATATGTACGCGACACCGCTACAGCCACTTCGCTAAAGAGGGTAAATAATACCCGAGGGTGAAACGCAACCTCCGACCTTCAGTCTCAAGGTTCTCCGTCTCTGTCTTCTCGGCCTACTCATCTCCCGCCGCGCACGAGGCTAGGCTAAGAAACTTCTCTCCGCAAGGTTTTACTGCCCTTTGTCCGGGGCGACCGCGGTCTTAGCCCCGTAACCCTGCCATGCCTCCCGGGTACCCAGTCATGGCTATAAACTAGGCGCGATGGCGACTTTAGAGTCGGGTGACGGTTTAGGCCCTACTTCTGAAACCACCCCGAAGTCTCGCTGCGCCTGTCACTCGAGATGTGTCTATCGCTTGAAAAATTTATACTTTGTCCCGCTTCAAGTCGTGCTGGGCATTAAGGTTTTCGACTTCGGTTGAGGTCAATAAGTGTCTTCGAGGATCATTGACATTTGATGAATGCCGAATGGGCTGTTAGCACAGCTTAAAACCGGTTGAAATCGAGGACCGTGAAGCTCTGGTTGAGTCTGGCTGTGCCGAAGTGCAGAGAGGTTGAATCGGAATGGTGGTCATTGTCCGAAAGTCGGTGAGCCTTTACTATCTTAGAGATGGTTGAACGCAAAGAACAGAAAATCTGTGTCGGGGAGAAAATATAAGGTGTCTGTAACGAGGGGAAACTCTCGTCTTGAAGGGGATTTTCTATCGTAAAGACGAAAGCTAGGGCACATTTAGCGGGGTGGCGCGCCCCAATGCTGGCAGTGAATCCTTCTCGTAAACGAAATTTAGCCACAATATCCCCCTCAGTTGTAAAAGCAGAATAATAAAAAGCAAGAAGAAAAAAGAACCGAGGGGGAGGAAGGAAGGAGGAAGAAGAAGAAGAAGAAGAAGAAGAAGAAGAAGAAAAAGAAGACGAAAGTAATAAGCCGTCGTCAAAATGGAAATTACCTCGAAATAGGTAAGGTGCCGAGGTGAAACCGTACAGCCACATCCCACCTCATCACTGCGGAACGGTGCCGCGGTGGATCTCGATTTGCGGAAAAATGACGTGTAAAAAATGCGACAAAATCTGCCTCAAGTTTCATTTCCTCCCCTAGAATTCGCGGGCGGAATAAATCTGTTTTGGTTGAATCTCCCCCCCCCCCCTCGAAGCGGTTTCTTCCTGTACGTATGCGGCGGGTGTGTGGGGGGTTGGTAATATATACTAGGGCAATAAAAATGCGGGATATAGACGAACGAATTGGATTACGAAATGCCCAAAGCGATCGGGAAATCCCCGCACGATGCTTTATCGGGATCTGCTCCCGGGGTGGACGGCTACTCGAACGAGGACGAGTGCACCGCGTCACTGAGGAAAGAGGACGATTTTCTTGAGCGGGGACGGGTCGTCCGGTCCCTGCGGGGAAACAAGCCGGATACTTCTCCGGAGCAATATCCGTTAATGAAACGTCCAACTAGAGGTAATGGACAGCGCGACGACCACTCTGGTCAGCTATCAAACGCCTTTCTCCATTTGTTCGGGATTGACTCTCGGATACTCGGCCTGCACTTCGAGCGTGTCGCGACTCAAGAATAGCGCGCTATCAAAGGCGTTTATATCGCCCGATCAAACTGATTATTTGCCCAATTGAGCTTCACGGCGCTATTCTCATACGTTACACGGTTGTGCCGAATTGCCCGTTGTGTCGTACACCGTGTCTGGGGAAATTTTTTCACCGTTCAAATTTAAAACTCGCCCGAAATCATCGCCTGGAATTGATGCCAAAATTTAGCCACTATACTTCAGAACTCCCTTGGAAGGAAAAGTCTTATAGCTCGCTGAACCGGTGAATTGAAATTGCTCGGTATACTTGAGGGTAGAAAAATGTTACGAGGAATATGAAAACCGGCCAGTTTGAGAGGGGTTCGAAACCACCAGGGGTTTCCTAAACTCCCCGCACCCGGTGGATCTTGGTCGGATGAACTTACCGGGACAACCCAAGGAAGGGGTAATTCTCGAGGGTTGGGCTCGGATTCTTCGAGACTTTAGAAGAACTTGAGAAAAGGGTTCCCGCAGTTTTTTATTGCCAGCAGGTGTTCGTCCGAAATCTTTACAGTCCAGGGCTGATTCATCGTGACAGCGCGAATCATAAAATTGCTGAAAACGCAATTGGATACGGAAAAGTAACTTTCGCGCACGGCGCCGTGACTGGGGAAAACAATCGAGGTGTCGTCCTCGTTATAAGAATTGCTCGTCAGACCGAAAGAGGCGTAAGCACCTGGTTCGGCCGAGTTAACCGCGGTTATGTGCTGCAGAAGCGGAGTGGCGTAAACCGCGTCGACTATGGCGTCTGATTACGACGCGGCCTGGCCGGCAGGCTGGAGGCTGTCTGAGTGCCGGCTGTGTCGGGGTGGTCGGGCTGCGATGGGGGTGGAAGTGGCAGTGTAAGTGGAAGTGGAGATGGTTATCTGGAGTAAGGGCTCGCGGTGCGAAGCCTGCGGGGCTGGAACCGAAGGCCTCGGCGTTCTAACAACTCAAACATTTACATACTGCTCCGCCCGTGATAGCAAGTGAGTTATGTTGACTAATGCGCTGCTTCCTCGCCACGGTTGCCGGGCGTCGGTGTTGCGCCGACCAACCCTGCGCGCCCTGCATGCGGGACCCTTTTAGCGCCTGGACGCGCGTTACCGGAAACGACCTCCGTCCCCATCCGGCCTTGCGAAGAGTTAAGCTGGATTCAAGCTTACGAGTAGCATGTAGCATAAGCGTCACGATGAAATATGTATGTACAATTTACGTGTACCTAGCACCCTTGATTACCGCCCCCTCTATCCGTGGCGCACGCTCTCGTCACGCGGAAAAATCTCCGGAAATATAGGTTTACCGTTGAACTCGGAATTTACATTTCATACACCGTGTGGTTGAGACGAGGCGATATAATGACCCTCCGACTTGGTCGCTGACTACTGAATTATAGATCGCAACGCTCGAACATGAGGGAAACTTCAGCGAATTCGGAGTCTAAGTCACTTTTTCGATCTGCCGTCAAAAGTCCCGAGTCTCTCTACTCGAGATCTTCCATTGAAATTGACAAACAGATACAGATAAAGCCCCTGAATCTTACGTGCCTATTAGGCGATGCCTTCCGTTTTGATACCCTGGGGTATTTCAGGGGCAATGGAACGTGGCGGGTGGGAACATGAGAGTGGCACATTAGGTATACGGTTGGATCGTTAGCGAGATAGGCTACTGTACATTGTCGGGAAGCGAGGAGGCATTACCATATATGCTTACTTGGGTATGCATATTTATGGTACAACACGGATGGAATATTCGTAGACGATTAGGCTCCATCCAGGCCCGCCTAGATCGTCGGAGATGAAAGCAATCTGCCGTCGCTAAACCGATTGGCTCCGAGCGATCGATGTAACCTAAACTCCGAAGCCCTACCCGCGCAGTTCCGGGGTTCCGTGCTCCACGGCAGCTAGGCTGTAATGCGCGTAAGAATTCGCGATGCCGCTGGATTGCTGATCGGGTATGATGAAAAGTGCAGGAGGCAATCAACCGAAGTACCTCTAACCTCGTAGGTGTATGAATAATGGGAGAGGAGATCTTTTCACGAGAAAGATTCGACCGGCGAATCGGTTAGAGGAAACTTTTCCCGGGTGCAGGCAAAAGCTCTCGTAAAAGCTCGTCGTCGGTCGGAGCCCAGAGTCGGTAGCTAGTTAGATGCGAACGGGGTGAAAGAGGTGAAAAGGGTGGGAAGTCGTCTCGAAAGGCTTGCAGGGGTATGAATGGATTCGTTACAAGCCGCGCTTGTCACCGGGCGTAAATTCCCTCCCCCGCCCCACTCTTTTTTCCTCTCTCTCTCTCTCTCTCTCTCTCTCTCTCTCTCTCTCTCTTTCTCTTCGTTCCTCTTCCCGGGTCTTCGCTCACCTCGAGCGGCAGTCAACACTCAAGCGTGGCCTTTCATTCTGCCGTAAATTCGAGATTGTCGGGTGTGACACAATGCGCCCGGCGATCCTTTACTGCGGAAACAACGCTCCTCGAGGCTCCGAGGATCCTCGCGCCGCGAACACTCCGCGTTCCGCCCGTAGGGGCGGATATGAATCGCGTTATCAAAGTCATCGACTAATGCGCACTACGGGGTGGTTGGGGGGATTCGACGCGGCCAGGAATCCCGCGAAGAATCTCCCCGTATGCTTGCAGCCGCTCCCGGAATCGAACCTCGTCCGGGATTTGAGAGTGAAAGCCAAGCTGCATGAGGTTGCCGGATTATCCCACTCGCGTGTCTCAGTTCGGAGTGTAAAAAGCCACGATCTCGCAGAAATTGCGTTTAATTGTAAGCTCCGCTCAGCGCTTTACATTTCCTACGTTTATTTCATGCCTCTCTTCGACTCTTCACTCGTGAAATACGGGATCTCGTAATTCGTTCGGTGCAAGTTTACGATTTTTTTCACGTCTTTTCATAAGCATGTTTCCCACGATCCTTGCGAACGATAAAATCACACGTTATTCCGATTTGTTGTCGACCGCAATCACTTTTCATTTCCCTTCAAGCTTCCCCCCACAGAATATCGGTTTGCTAACTTTAGTCTAATGCATGCCCGAACAATAAAAATAAACGCGCGCCTCGTTCACGTTTTGAATCGCATCCCTGAATCGAGTGCGCAGAGTTATCTTCCCCTCAATTCCGAATCGCTGTCAAATATGGGTGGAATCGCGGGTGAATACACTGCATATGTACAGATATACCGTATATATACACACACATGTGTATGTGTATACGTATAGGATATTGCGAATTTATTTGCACGCAGCTGCAGTTATCGGACGGATGTATGTGGAACTTTTTGCCTTTGCAATTTTTAGTCACAGTTTTGTTTTCTTATTTGAACCAAAAAAATCCCTATTTCTCTTTTGGGTCTTGTTTTTTTTCTCTTCTCCAATTCCCTACCGTTTTCAAACTCTTCGATAATCGATGCTGGATATTTAATCCTTGGAATAATTCAAACGAGTGCAACTGAACTGTGTAACTGCAGGATTGGCCGACCGGAGTGACGCGCAATCGGAATAATTCCAACTGATCGTGAGCTTAATGGGGATTTGAAAATTGAAAAAGCGTTTTGATGTTATACCTCACCGTATTGATGCGTACGCGTACTTTTTTATGCATATACACGTACGATCATTACGTCCCAAGAGGATCACCAACTCCTCGCCGAAAACCACCATATTCCCGTACAATTTTTCACCTCCGCCTGGCAGATCGTTATGATAAACATAGTATGACTTTAGCAATTTATATTCCCAGTATATCTAGCCTCGCTGCACAGGGCGAACGAGCGAACGTACGAATGGGCTTTGTGGCTTGCGAAACAATTAACTTTTCCATCATTTGTAATCCCGTTGCGTTATGGCTTTTCACGAGTGTGTATATATTTATATATGTATGTATATATTAATATATACCTTTCAAAATGACATTTCAACGTTTTTTCCTCCGTATATAAACTGTCGCAGATTGTGCAGCCATGCATTGTTCTATAAGAATGGCTGACTAGTATTAACACTACCCCAAATGAAAAAAAGAAATGTGTATTACATACACGAGGGAAAGATAAAAAAAAAAACTCCCAGACGACTGTGTATGATGGATCGATCTCGACGCGTCGTACACCTGTAATGCATCGCACAATGCTTTACAGACCACAGGCAGGTTGGGCAAATTGATCGACCATAAAATGTATTTTCAATTAATATCAGAGCGTAGATACATTTCTCTATGTACCTACGCGTACAAACGATTCATCAATTTGCTTTACTTTTTTATGATTACCCTCGTATACATATATTCTCTGAGGTAGCGATACATTTGCCAGAGTATAGTTATAATATATCTACCCACACTTGGTCTGTAATTCAATTTTTAAATTACCATTAATTTAATTGTGTTTTTTTTCCTTTTTTATTATCTTGATCCTCTTTTTTTCAAATTCTCTTTGTGTCACGCTCACATTTCACATCGTTTATCGTGTGCTCGCTCGCTCATGATAAATGGACTCGAAATATGATTGATATCGGGAGTGGATATACATTATAAAGAATGTAAAAGTCCGGCTACTGAATAAAAAATTTCCTGCCCGCCTACCGAAAACGAAGAGCGCCGCAGTGCGAGCTCCATGTTTTCCGAGAGAGTAAAAAGCTGCTCGCACTCTTTACGCGAAGAAGCAATAATTTTAGTCTATTATACCATTGAATAAATTTTACAAAGGCGAACGGGAACTTTGTAGACTAATAGATCCGCCCTACCCTCGTTGCCTATCCGTGGCAGGCTCTGCTTTACACGCGTCTACAGAGCTGGACGAGTATCCGTTGAACCCCTGCCTCGGTTCCTGGATGATCGGCTAAAAGTTTAAAGCATCGCGTCTCAGCGCTTCTGCAGCAGGGCTGAAGGAGTGGCACTGGCTTTAATCAACTTTTGAAAAGGATAACGAACTTTTCAACGGGGCCGTGGCTAGCGACCCTTTTGTGGTGTGTAATAACGCCCTGGTGCGATGAGGCCGATGGAGAGCTCCGCCACCCTACTCCACACTTCTGTACGCCTGGAAAGAGTCGGAGGCGAGATGCTGGTGCGAATGAGCCGGTAATTACAAGTGGCAAAAAGAAGGAGAATTCCCACTGGACTTGGGAGAGAAGTGAACGAGCTATCGCGCAAGTGCTTCCTAGATATGAAACCTCTGAAGTACCTGGAGTTGCTTTGGCCATGCTTCGCCTACGATTCACCTTCTACGTTCACGGGAATAGAGTTTCTTTCCTCCAACTTCGCGATCTGCGTCGCTTTCGCCGGTGATTTTCATACGTACTATACACGCATGTTTGTATACGCGTTGAAAGGAAGCTGTGCTCCGCGATTCATTGCGTCATTCCTTTGCGTTTATTACAGTTTTTCAAACTGTGTATTCAATTATATGTTCGAAGGCCCCGATGATTTTTCAGCGTGAATACAAGAAAAAGGTAAAATTACAATACCGAACCTGCGAACAAGACTTTAATTAACTCCTGACAGGCAAACATTCGAACCGTATACACCTGTCGTGGCAATGAGTGTAAAAATTACCCAGTGGAAATTAATTTCAAATATCTCAGCTTCTAATAAAGCTAGCGATATTTTTGTTTAAATTAAAGTTCAAACAATTCCGCATACAATGGTTGAGTTATGAAAGTAATTAAGTTGAACTGAACAAGAAACAAAAAGTGAAGGTTGAAGGAGTTCAATCCTTACAGTCTGCTCCAAGACTACAAGATTTGGGAGGGGGGGTTTTATAATTATGGAAGAAAAAGATGTCCTCACATTTTCGTTGCTCATCGAATCCATAAATCTGACAAATACCGAAAGTGCGACTGTATCCGGCGATAAACGAATCAACGAAAAAGCATCGGCGGATACTCGAGTCACCAGCCTCTCTTCAATAAGTCGCGACTCGGCAAGGGAGGTATAATTTATTCTCGAAGCGACGTAGGCTGGCGTATTTCAATCGAAGTTTCCCGATATCGAAAACAGCCGAAGCAGCGGTTTTCCGTATTGAAAACAATCTATAATCTCGGGCATGAATGTGCGCGCACATGCGGCGAGTTAAAGTTGGCCCGTAGCTAGCGTAGTGAGCTGCATCGGACTTCTTTCGCGGGCGAACGCCCACGACGCCGGGGACGCCGAGAACTTTCAGCGCTCAGTTCATAAATCAGAAATAAATCACTTTAAATTCGCACTGTTAACTCCGGGAGTCTGCGGCAGTAGCATCAGCGGCAGCGGACCGACTTCGAAGCTCTTTTTCACTCGCTCTCTCTCTCTCTCTCTCCTCACTTCCACCCCCGGGAAGAGCGGAACTAGTATTTAATTATAATAAAAGTCGTAAAAAACAGCGGAGCCCGAGGCTCGTTAACCTGTTACCAAGCCGAGATCCGCGACTCCCTCCGACGAAACCGCGACCCCTTAACAATATAAGAAAGGCGAGTTAATCTTGACCCGGCGAGAGCTGAGCCGGTGGCATCGAAAAGCTGCAAGGGAAAAAACCGACTTGTGGACATCGTAAAAAGTTTTATTTTCTACCCGAGATTTATTCCGAAGACGTTCCACGGTTTGATTTTTACCACCCAACGTGTCTTGAACCTGCAGCAGCTCGTCGCGTAAACGTGACTTTATGCTACACGGTATTTAATTTTATTACAACGTCAATCGGGCTGCAAGCCCCTGTTCGTTCGATATCTTGACCTTTCTGTTTCACTCCTGTGCAAGGTTGTGTCGAAGATAAGATACACGTGCATTAATTACATCGGATAGGAACTTTCATCGATTCCGCGAGTCACAGTGATGTGTGTATGGGTCTATGGTTCTTCTCTTCTTTTTTGTTTTCTCTTCCTTTTCGTAAAGCTAGCTATATCCAACCGCAGCGAGGAAACCACGCGCTACTCATTTTCGAAATCCGGCGCTTCGCCACCCTCCGGGAATATTTTTTTCAGTCAGGATTGACGAGGCCGCGTGGAGGGCAATCGCAGCTCTCGGAAACTGAAATTTCATCAACGGTACACCCTCTGCAGTTGGCTCGTAAACATCACCGAGGGGTGAAAAACGAATGGCTGAGGGATACCTGTGCGACGGAAATGTGTATACATGTATGTATATTTATATAGGCTACCGATCGCGATCGGGATTGAAGAGTAAATATGAAGGAAGAATTTTTATACGAGTCTCGTGCCAGATGCGGTTTTAAAAACTTATGAGGCGACGAAAATTTTCCTCTCTAAAAATACCAACAACTTTGACGCGGAAATTAAAAAAATATATGCATGTTATATGTTTACAGGTTTTTAGAATTCGTGGTTAAACGAACATCTCCACGGAGTTTTATCCGCTTTATTTCTCTCTCGTAGGAAAGATTATTTGACGAGGGGATGAAATAGCCGCTCTGAGATGGCCGGTGTTTTTTAAAGGTAGCCTTCGCGCGATTAAAGCGTACGACGACGGTACGAAGGGTGTAATGAATAAAGTAGGAGCATCGTGTGAACCTGGAAACTTTTTCTACCCACTCCGAAAATAATTGCCTTTAACGGCAAAGGGCCGGGAGCGAAAATCGTGGGTTGAACAAGTGAGTGTCATCAGTCCGCAAAATAGCGGTTAGCGTGTTTTTAGCCGGCGTTTAATCTCGCAGGATCGATTTTTCCTGGGTCGAAACCCGCGCGACCTCCGTTCGGAGTTTCGGCGTTGCGGCGCGCGGCGTCTGCGCGCAATTCAAAACACATTTTAAATCGTGAATTTTCTAGCGCGGTGATTTTTCGTTTCAGTTCACCCAGGAATGCCGCTCGCACGTGTGTCGGGCTTGGTGAAATTCTAACACAAATTCCCCTCGGTAAAACCCCGATTGCCACCCTCGACAACATTTCAGTAATACACGGAAACGTGAAACGTCAAACCGCGGGGGCCATTTCTCCGTTGGACCAGCGTAAGACTCGGGCCATTGACTACGTCACGTAAAATCCAGCGGAAAAAAAACGTATTCTGTTTCAGCTTCAAATATTTTCCGCCGTCTGCGGGACCCGAAACGTTAAATTTGTTGTTTTGCTTCTTACGTTTTTCCCCCATCTATTTATCCATTTTTCTCCGTCATATGTTTTCTTAACCGTCCACTTTGTTTGTGGGAGAAAAAGAATGCCTATATTTTCCGTTTTTTCTTAGCTTCAATGTGGTTTTAGTTCCAATTTTGGAAATTCGCAGACATTCAACGAGTTTTTAAATGACACGCAAGGTACAGCATTTTCAATGCTCGAACAAGAGAGGGCAGGAAAGAAAAGAAATATCACAAGCGAAAGAGAATAGCGGACAGAGATGTGCGGGTGAAAAAAAATTCATTTTTCACCGAAAATTTCAATGGTATGAAAAGCGCTTTCCTTTGTTCGAGAAAAAAAAAGAAAAAAACAATAACGCCGATGGACGCGTGACATCGAATTGTGAAGCTGTTTAGGATCAACGAACAGATGATGCTTCGTACAAATGGTACTATAGCATTCTGTGGACGTGCCGGAATTTCACACAATTCAAAACATATCCCCTGCAGAGTGTGACCCATATCGTACCCCTCGGATGTATCAGCGCATGATTCATTCGTTTCGATGTATCAAAACCGGATCCTGGATTAAAACTAGTTGGACATGAGAACCACGTGCGTGAAATATGATGCGGAAATTGCGTCGCGACGCGTTTTTCACTGATCCATTCAGTCCCTTCTTTCAGTGTTGCTTTTTTTGTTTTTCCCCGACCCCCCTTCAATTTCGCCAAGGATATCCAAATCGGAGTATACAGGGTGAAGTTCCTTCCCCAATTCAACTTATCAGGGAGTGCGAATCATCTTCGCGATACTCGCCTTGGTTTTCCGCTTCAATTTCCGACGAAGCACATATCATAATCCCAGCAAGTCTTCCGTCGGCGTCACGCTGCGTCGTAGGCATCATCTCGACGCACGGGCATTTCGTCAGGATTCAAGTACGTGTAAACCATCACCCTGCTCCGCCTCTGCTCGTAAACCCACTTTCCAAAGCCCCGAGCCAGGCGTCCCGCTGGGGCTCAACGAATCTGCCACAAAACTCATTACATTTTCCGATTGATTAGCCTTTTTCACGCGCCGCTATACCGACATCCCCAGGCATTGCCGATACACACCGCGTCAGCTACGCAACCTGAAAAGTATCCGATCACAGGCTGATCCTCCTTGAATGATGGAAATTACCAGCTGCGTCTTTTATACCTACCCCAGAATCCATTTCGAACCTCTTTGCGACGGAGGTGTCGGAAATTCGATATTTCATTTGTTTCTGAAAGGTACAAATTCTTAACTTGGTTGCCTTACAAAGTTGGTTTTGATTCCTAACATGAACATTAGGAGATTCATTTTGACCTAAAAGATGTTTTCCAAATTCACCCATATTTAGAAGCATCACTAACGATATCCACGACGTTGAAGCTTCAAACGACTTCAAAATTTGGACGGAAGCTTTACTTCACACGTTGAACGAGCATCTAAATCTTGGCTGAACACACCGGAAAATAAATCAGTTTAAAATCAGGGCGCTTATTTTGCCTCTAACCTCAATCCGTGAAACGATTTTAAAACAGCGCGCACCGGGAGCCTCGTAGCAGAACAGAGCCGGTATATCGAACCGAAGAATAGATGACTGGGTGGATAGTGAGGGAGGAATAGAGCCTTATACTCGACGTAGGAAGAGAGCGGAGGCGTTGTTATCGAATAACTCAAGTGTTTACACGCCAATATTGCACTGGAACGCCTCCACCCTTGAAGCCCCGTATTCCGAGATACACCAGGCGCCGAACAATATGCTTCTTCTCCTCAAAGGGCTTGCTTTACAAAGTTCCGACTCCGTCGCTGCAGCTGCCGCCGCCCTCGAGGGGAGTGAGAAATGGAAAATTGAAACGAACCGAGATAATTCGCGTCGCTCTGCGGAAACGGTTGCAAGACTATTTCCACCGACGATTAATTAAATTGTAAACGGTGTCTTCTCACTTCTTATAATTTTCAAAAATTTTCATCTGCATGTAACGAAACGTGAATGGAAAGAGAAAAAAAACCAGTTATTTTCCTACAGTCGCCGCTTGGGCGGGGTGAGTTTCATAGACTTTGCGGTTACCCCGAAAGAAATCAGAATTCTTTTCGCCCCGCCCGAGGCCGTCTAACCGAACTGGGCGTTCCGCTGCGGTAAGCGAAGCGAAAGCAAAACAGAAGCGAACTCCGTTTCGTCAGGGGGAGAGAGAAAGGGGGGAAGCTCCAGGACGAGCTGGGAATTTTTTCCCCTTCAAAGGTATAAGGTACGTTCCGGCTACCATCAATCAGAAATTATTCCACGTCCTGAACCCGTGGACCTCTGCGCAAGGTTAAATCGAGGAATCGCGTATAATCTCGGAAATCAAAAGGTTCCATATAATCCACCTTGACATATATGTGTAAGCAGCAGCTACCGCAACTTCCCTCTTGGTTAAACTTCACCCTCTGACTAGAAGTTACTATGTATAACACTTTTGACGACCCATAAAAGTAGCTCCGAAAGAACCTGAATTTTTTTTTTCTTCGTTTTCATCATGATCGATTCCCTCTCCCCCCCCCCTCCCCCCACGGGTTGTCAGAAAAGTATTTCTCGTTATGCCGCAACGTTGACCTGCAGTCAGTCAGTTCAATATTTCATTCTATTGTTACGAGAAGGGAGAAGAAAAAAATGTCGTGTATCTGTCGAGGGAAATCTCGAAGCAAATTGCGACCCTAAGGAATTTCTAATTTCCGCAGAAATATCTCGCTGGCATGTTGCGCCGCCTTGTCCCCTTCTCCATAAACTACATTCTCTGAGCATTGGTTGTGCACGGTGATGCAAGTGGGATAGGCAAGGCACCTTCTCGAATTGGCACGCGATCACTGCACAGTAGGAAATACTCAAGAATTCCGTTCACAGTCCACTACCACAGCGCTATTCACGCCTTCGAAAGCCAGACGCCAAAGACCACGCGCCATCTATGCGGCACGTATACATCCCATCGCCAACGTTCCATGAAACATCGAGCATCGAGCATTCCAGCTATGTAATAACGTTGCTACCGCTTTACTCTCCCCGTTCAAACTTGAAAATCTCTTTCAACATTATTCCCCTGCACACGGTTTTTGTTCCCTTTCGGCGAGGAGAACGCGTGTTCAACGGACCCTGTGAATAAATATCGGATCCAGACTGGACCAGGAAAAACGGCTCGATGAATACAGAGTTTTTCATAACACTCGATTGATTGAGTAGAAAGAATTGAATTTGTTGAAAAAATTTTTGTACTCTGCGTGTATAAAATTCAAATTCACTAATTCGAAACCAACACGGGATTGAAATTTATTTTACTAATGGCGAGAGGGGACGTTGATTTCCATTTCAATTCCAACTTCTTGTTCCGGGAATAACCGATCTGAATATGTTCAAAAATTCTCTTCGCGATTATCTCCGCAACAGTGCTCGCCGCAATGTATATATGTTCTGATGGCCAGGTAGTCATGATAGATAAAAGAAGTTTGAGCTTTCAGTTTATCATCATATTATCTGTACTTCGTAAGCTCGCGAACCTGTTCTATTTATTCTGTAACGCCTAGTCCGGTACAATGTGATTTTGGTCACAGAACAGACCGTATTCGGAAAATCTGGGGATCGCTCGATTGCAACACACCGAATATGCCGCGATACGGGACGAATTTCAACATAATACCAGCCCGCAGGTCTGCGTACACGCTCGAATGGTGCTCTGTGGCCGATCTATCCTCGCCTATGCTCGCACGCTCGGAAGGGGCGGGCTGGAATCGGGTGTCGCGGGTACGGCGAAACCGCGTATCTGTTATTTCAGAGAGTCGAGAGGACCGCGTGTGCCCGATTATGCGGGATTAAATCGCTCGCACGTACCTGACACGGGGCACGAGGCGCGGCGCTTGACGTCGAAACCGCGACAAGCGGCCTTCCACCTCCCGACTAGGGCTGAACCTAGGCGATACCAGCATTCGCCGGCACCGCCCGGATCTACGACTTACTTTCAAATACCCTCGCACAATGGGGGAAGGAGGCCGTGATTGAGCTTGCGGCACGGTTGCGGCCGTGTGGGAAACCCGCCGATATCCTTACACTACGGGTACATCTGCCGTCGAGGTTTTCACCCCACTTCCCGCCACGCGGTGCAAATCCATCCTGCGGGTTCGACCCGCTCGCGTTTCCACCACTCACTCGGCCAATTATGGTTTGACTAGTTTAACGGAACGTCAAAGCCGTCCCGCGAACAGATTCACTCTGATAAGGGTGCGACTCCGATTCTTGTTGAATTGCCCTCGTGAGGTACTGAAACCCAAGGGCTATTCACTCGTTCATATCCAAAACCAATTTTTATCACGTTTACTACAAAATCGTAGCGAGAACCCATAACACCGTTTGAAATTACTTAGAAATTCGTTTAAGCCCGCCTGAAACCGCTTCGAATTGCTTGAAACCACTTTGAAATCGATTTAAACCCCCTTCAAATTAGTACGAAACTGTTTGCAGTCAGTTTTCAAACGCTCCAAATCCGTTAAAATCACTTCCGGTTGAATATCAATCGAAACTCATAACTCGAAAGTTAGTTTGAAACCGTTTGTAATCATCTCGTAAGCGCCCGAAATCGCTTCGAAATATCTCGAAACTCTTTGAAATGAGTCTCGAACACTTTGTAATTATTTTTGAACTCTTTTAAATCGTTCTTAATCGCGTGTCACTTGATCTGTAAGGGAAGAGCCCCTTCGCTGTAATACTGGTTTTTGTGACAAAAAGAACAAATTCTTTGTTAGTTAAATCCGTGAAAGCGACTGCCAAGCGAAACAAAGTTGAATGCTTTTATCTAGTGTCATTTTAGAGACGGAAACACGGGTTGTTTCGAATGCTCGTGCGAATATACACGCGCAAGAGGATGTCATTTTGTGTAGTAAAATATGAGACAGGAATTATACATATATTTCGAGTTGGAGTAGTAATGCGATACTGTATAATCGGCTTTGGAGGATAATAGAGATGAAACTCGTATTTCTGTGAAACTACCTACCACTTTATGCGTAAATCTCATCAAATTCTCTTTTCTTTTTGAGTGGTTATATTTTTCGGAAAGATATTATTTCTTTTCTCTCGATCTTACCGGGGGCCAGTCTTGATACCACTCTGTTTTAAAACCGCTTTAAAGTACGCAATAATATTTTGGTTACGTGCGTAAAATTTCGAGGCGAGCGAAAGCGGAGTGACATAAAACAATTACGTTTTTCTTTTTTTGTTATGCATTCAGAAAGTTGTCTATTCTTCTTATTCTCTTTTGAATTAGATTTTTTTTTATTTTTCCCATTCTCTTTTCTTTCTTTTTTAAAATTGAATTCCAAAGCTCGCCGCACTTCCACGGATTTGAATTGAACCGCTCTACTCGTAAGACGAGATCTTCATACGAGAAAAGAGGATGACATCCGGATTACTTCGAAATCACGTATACACGTACACTACTCGTATATTTGAATTTTCCCCTTTGAATATTTTGACGCCATGTTTGCACGTGTCGGTTGTACTTTGGGAAATAAAGAAAACGCCCTACAAGGAACGATGAACACGAATACAAAGTGCTGGAGGCAGAGTGAAGGATCCGGTGAAAAATTTCTGATTGCTGATCTTTGTGGGGTTTTCACGTGACATGATCCGTACCCTGCTTTTCTGCCACTTCTTCTCATATTAATATATTCACCTCCTACTGCTTCTACGCTACCCAGCAAAATTAATTCAATTTCATTAAAAAACACTTACCGCTTCCGTGTGGATAGGGTGAGCTGCGAAAAGGAGGCCAGTCAAAGCTGCAAATCCGGGTCGAAGCGAGGCAACGGCGAGACTAACTTTTGTAACGAGGACGCAGGCAGCCGCGTGTAGAGCTACATTCGTCGCGTGAAACCACATCGGCGTGAGACCAGCGGTAAGGTAGTTCAATCTGAAAAAATAGATGTAAAAATAGCGGATAAAAATTGCTCTTCAATTTGCTGGGAAAGAGAAACTGGTCAATCGAGCCGGAATGAAACCAATTGTTGCAACCGTAGGTTGAGTTGACTCGCGACCACTGATCGCTTGGCGGCCATCGGATCGAAAAAATGCACTTTCATTCTGACCGATTGCGATTGATGCTCGAAGTGCGGGAATCCAGACAAGAATTTCACCCGAAGGAAAAAGAACAAGAAAAAAAAAACGCGTATGTATACGTGTGCAATACGCACCCTGAACTGACTATAAAACACGTATACAATGCGAATGTACATTTATGAGATGAAAATGAGCCAGCGAAGAATACTAAGTAAGAATTATGAGAATAGAAATTGTAGCTGCGCGCAAACAAAATCGACGGAAAGAAGCGCCGAGGGATGAAAGTCGAGATAAGGTATTCCGGCGAGTGGTCAGCAACCGTTTGACCATTCGAGGAACGTCGAAGCCGCTTTTCCTCCGTACCGTGAATCTGTGCAGTCGGAGACTGAATTTCCCTTTGTTAATCCGAAGGAGCGTGCGGTCCGTTGTGGTATTTCCGGTCACCTACGTCTGCGGTTTTCGATGTTTCATATCGGTGGAAGTCCAGCTCGGAGACGATGCCGAACTGCGTCGATTTTCTACGGAGAAAGGAGTCTCGAATCTCAAGCACCGCTGACACCACGGAATCGCGATTTCGGATGATAACGGCAAAAGCTCTCCCTCGGGATCCCGGACCAACTGGACTTTTGGGCACCGTTCCAGGTGCCAACGATCACGCCGAGCCACCGCCGGGACTTCCGGAATCTCGTAACTCACTTAGCCACCGGCTATAACACCCCGATATAACCCCGTTACTCTGAATCATTGGAAGCACGTTCTCCGCCACAAACTGGCCTCGGAGACGCGGAATGATACCCGATGCGCAGTGGGAAGTTTGTGGGAGAATGTTTTGCAGCTATGTGAGCTTTTGTAAATCAACCATCTTCCGATTCTAGACAAAATCCAATTTCTGAACACCTCTTCCGCGGCCTTGACCACTCGAATAGCCTGAAATTCGCCAGCCAGTGTTAAAATTATGAATTACCATAGTTCACGGTTTACGAGTAACGGCAAAAACGGTTACGAAAATGTATCGAGCGTCGCTTTGGGGGTGAGAATTAGATATTGCAAACGTTGGCGAGAATGTATTCTAGTCCCGTACTTTGCGGGGGTGGTGGAGGGTTAGGAAGGACATTTATCTGGATAATGGGGTAAGGATATTATTTGAAACTCGTGAGAAGCGAATTGTTCCCCGGAGATTTGAGAAACTTCACAAACACAACTCGTGTTGTTTAAATTACTGACACTTTGAAGGCGAACTCGGGTGCGGAGCAAAGGATTTGAATAAACACGACCTCCACGCCGGAATGGCGGCTAGCTACATATTGTGCATACGTAGATACCTACCTACGTACGGGCGGCATATGGGAAGGTGGAGGAAATACCGCGAGTTCTGGAAACCGGATGCTGAATTTTGTTGCCCGAGGTAGAACAGCGGCTCTCTCCCGTGGCGTGAAATCGAGTTTTAATTTTCGTTTTCTTTTCTTCTCCTTTTTCCTTTCCTTCTTCTTTTTCATCCTTATTCTCCCCCGTGCCGAAGTGACATTAATCGACAATGGCACCTTGTTAATGTCGGCAAGGTTCAGGCCCTGCAGGTTTAATCATTTAATTTCGTTTTTTCCCACCTTCCGCCGCCCCTTGCATTTTATTCCGAGGCCTGAAGATATTCTTTATTACGAGGTAGCATTCAGCTGTTGACGAGCTGCCCCGGGATTGCGACGGGTGTTAAGTAGATGTAAAGAGTTGACTCCTCTCGCAATATATATATTTATTTTTATTTTTTTTTTCACTCTTTCATGCGATTTTCCTTCCTCTGCCCTCTCTTTCTTCGCTGCCCCTTTGCCCCCCCCCCCCCTCCCCCTTTCTTTTTTCTCCCATTCTCTTTGGAATCCTTTGTTCGCTGACAACAATGTCTAAAAGCAGTGCTGTCAGCCCTAACGTGACCTATAAAATGTTACAACTCTAGGGAAATCTGGGTTGATTGAATTCTTATTATGCAAAAAATAAGAGGAGAAAAGAAAAGAAAAAAAAAACGAAAGAAGAAACGTGAGGAAAAGACGACTTATCTCTGCAGCAGTTGTAAATATATAACAGTTACCGCCGCTGGGAAAAAGAGAGGGAAGAAAAGTTATGTATTTGCAAAAAGTTGATGTTCACTCGCTAATTTCATCGCCACTGTGCGACGACTATCTCGAAATTAAGTGTAGTAATAAAACCTTTATAGAACGTTGACAAATGTTTTATCGTCTCTCCTTAGGCTTCATAAATTACCAACAAAAGGTTCAACGTTCTAGACTCAGTGAGCGTGTACAAGCATCCTCGGTTTACAAAAAGAGCGCCGCAGTGGCATCGGGAAAAAGCAGCTCTGAAAGTTCGAGAAGGTGAAATAAAATTTTGCGATCGGCAAACGCAGCTGCCGGAAAGTCGTTGAATCAGACCAGTTTCAAATAATACCTTGACTATTTGCCAGCGACTTTCTCAAAGGCGATTCGCCAAGTACCTAAAACCTCATCTTTAAACATCACTGACTCAAGTGGCCGTCCGGTCCCTTTGACGATGTATTGGATACGCGATGATTATGTATGTATAAGCTTGAAAATACGAGCGGATCGAGCTTTTGGTTCTCTTTATACTGGAAACTACTTTCGGTCGGTGATGAAAAGTCTTTCAACGTACAGCAGGAACACTCGAAATCCACTTTCTTGAAATAATGTTAACCCTTTCGGTCACGCAATTCAATTTTTTTCGGCAGAGAAGTGAAATTATACGCTACCTATATATTTTTCGACGCTGAATGCGAATCTAATGTCATGAATTTAATAAAACTAAAAACAACCCATAATATGGGGTGAAAATGGATGTATTTTGAGATAGTACAATTCCAAGCCGAGAATAAGTGCAAACCCTAATACTATCTATATGCACCCCTAAGGAGGGTGAAAACTAACTCTATGCATTCAATTTTGTAAATCTAATGGCCATTCTGAGATCTTTGTTTGTAAAACAATGGATTCCAAGCGTTCTTAGTACACGTTTATTATCAAATTTCTCCGCTACCGAATTACACTCGCGAAAATATGTTTTCTCGGCATATGTTTATTGATAACAATTATAAACAATTATGGATTCGAACAAAGTTCTAACCAATCCAAAGTTTGAGTACACTGAAAGAAATTTTATTGTAATATTTGCTTTTTCCCGTACACAAAAGTATAATAAAATATAGCATTTTCGGGACAATCGCAGTACAGTCGTGAAAAGTACAATAGTGAGTAACAAAATGCACCACATTTATAAGAACGTTTCAAAGATCATGTAGTAATTCTTGCTTGACAAGATAATATTAATATATATATATATATATATATATATATATATATATATAGAAATAGTATAATGTCCCATTATTCTACGAATGTTTATGATTGTACCTCGTTTGTCCCTAAAATGCTATGCGGAAAACCAAATATTGCAATAAAATTTCTTTCAGTGTATTTTTAAGTGAAAATACAAAAATTTCAGGATTTTTCATGGAATATTAAAAAAATTACAAAAAAAAAGAAAAAAAGGGTGCCGTTATAGTGGTTTCTGTGACTAAAAGAGTGAAAGGATGCGTGAGGAAAAGTTGAGCAGCTGAGCAAGACATTCTGACACTCGTGACATCGTGACACTCGTCTTTCACGTCGTTCTTCAAGCTCCTGTTTTTACGCACATCACTCGTTAGTGCAATATCCGGGTGATAATTAACTCCTCGAACGAGACTGCAGCAGTGCAGGTAGTTCGGTACGATTTTTCGAAATCACACCCCTTGGACGATGGCTTTAATCAACCTGGAGCATATTCACTCTCCATGCCTCCCACTTTTTGCTGCTTGTTCCTTTTTTATTACGATGTTTAAAATTTCTCCTGACAGCGCGGGATCGCGTGACGGCGTAGATACGCATATAACTAATGGTGGGCAAAAGTTTACGCGGTACTTGTAAATTTTCTGATTTATCGGGCTGAGAGTGCCGGGATCCCCTGTTCGCCGAGTTATATCACTCGACCTGGCTCTACATCCCGTGACACGCGCGGGGAAGCAAGCTGAACCGAGTCCCTCAAACATGGTAGGGTGGAATCATCGAGTGGTGATAAATCACCGTCGTGGCCCCTAAATCGGTGGATCCTAAGCAAAGTGAGCTATCGCCGACCAATATTAATCTCAAACAAATTAAATAACAATCGAGCAGCCAGACCGAAGCCCGGCTGCCGAGCGCGAAGGGTTGTATAAGGTCGCTCTGCGGCGAGGGTCAAGAGGGCGCGACGCGCGGCGCAGCGAGGGGGGTGGAGGGTGAGGGCGAGCTTCGGCGGCGCATCGGCTATTAATCATCGACCCAGGCAGGGATGCCGCCTTCGCCACCCTTCTCTGCGCCCCGGGGTCTTTGGGTCCATGAGTCCACAGCTGGCAATGAGATTACCCTCGCGATTAGTTCACCTAGCAGCAAAGCTCCGAGCCTCGTTTCCTCCTATCTACCCCGCCGGTGCGTAATAATGCCTATACACGACTATGGATTACCCGTTTCGTGAGTCGCCGTTATTCTTTGATTAAAGCCCCGCTCCATCTAAGTCAAGACTTTTCTCCAAACAATTTTCCACCCTTCGTCATCATCGCTGTCTGACTTACTCGGCTTTACACTCAGCTTCTTCCAACAGGAGAAACGTGATTTGCATGAATAAATAAAAAGGTAGGCACATTCTACGTGGTTTTTAACTTGATTCAAGTTCTCTTTGTTAGCTGGATGCTGACAGTATTCATGGCCTTCCTCAGCCACGTAATTAGCAAGGATTGGCTTCCGTATTGTTAAAACTTTACCGTTAGTCCGGTCGCTGATGATGATTACGATATTTCAGGTCATGAAATCATCCAACAAATGAAAGAAGTGATGGGGGTATAGAGCAGTAAGCAGACTGTATAGATTGGATTGATAACGACACCGGAATCCTATTCCAAACATGCGAAAATATTGTGACAAAAGTGAGTTATATAGATAGATAGAGCAGGTAACTTTTGCACTCTCTTCAATTGATGTCAAATGCGAGCAATCAGTCTTTATATTATAATTTAACCAGCAAATCATTCCTATAGACTTTTCTTCAGATTGGACATTGAATTGACACAATGACTATAATTTGATATCGGAATTCGATACAAGTTTGTCTTAGCTGGTTAAACCTAAGCGTGTGATAAAAGTAGATCCAATCTCACGTCGAAGAGAGTATCGATTTCGTTTCATTACATTCATTGCTGAGGGTCTATCCAGATAAGTGACGAACGTTTCGTGTGGCAAGATAGCATGACATGTGTAATAAATTATCAGCGAATATCTTCGATGCGAGAAAAAAGTTCTCACAAACTTGATACTTATTTCGTATATTAAATCCAGAACCAATGCGACATTTTCAGCGTGACTTTTGATGATTCTGACAAGATGAGACCCGCTAAGCTGTTCAAGGATAAGGAACCAAATATTCCAAAAAATCTGAATCTCTCTTTGCTCACATGATCTTGTATTATCTTTGCCACCTTATCGTATCTCGGCATACGTACTCCAAATATCAAACTCGATTCAGGATCAATAAATACGTTTCATTGTGATTGTGTTGATAGTATTGCTTAGAGGTGACGCTTAGTCCATTTCTGATAAAACACTTTCAACGCCTCTTAGCTCTGCAGCGTCGAACAGAGTCAATTGATGATGATCTTATAATTTAACACAGCAGTTGGAAGGAATCACTTTGAAGGTGTAGTGTCACGATGGATTGTTACTTTGTCGCGTTGACTATCTGCTTGGTACTTGCGACGTACGTCTATTTCAACCATCTGTAATTCGTTAACACGGTTGGTGATACTAATTTTTTCCGCAGAGTATCCTGCTGCGATATCGTCAAGCTAACTTTTCCAAGTGGATTTCGCTTTGGAGCCGCAACTGCCTCGTACCAGATCGAAGGGGCCTGGAATGTCAGCGGTATTAACAAGTTGATTATTGACACCTGAAATCACTGATTACTTTTCAGTCGATACGTTTTACCATTTTCCAGACAAGGGGGAAAATGTCTGGGACTATTGGACCCACAACTACCCAGGATACATTGCCGATGGCACCAACGGTGACATTGCCTGCGATTCTTACCACAAATACGAAGAGGATGTACAACTCTTGAAATCTGCAGGAGTCAGTTTCGATGACAAATAGTTCGAAGAAACACATTTTCAGGACGCATGATAATACGCTAACACTTGGTTTTTCAGTTAGACTTCTATCGATTTTCCATCAGCTGGTCACGCGTCCTTCCGACCGGCTTTACGAACGTAATTAGCGAGGACGGGCTCCAGTACTACAAAAACTTGACCGCGGAGTTGGTGGCGAACGGCATCGAGCCGATAGTGACGATATATCACTGGGATCATCCCCAAGTCATAGAAGATATGGGAGGATGGACGAACGAGCTGATGGTCGATTGGTTCGTCGATTATGCCAGGGTCTTGTTCGAGGCGCTTGGAGATACCGTGAAAAAATGGATTACCATCAACGAACCTCGCAGCTTCTGCCTTCTCGGATACGAAGACACGCAAAAGGCCCCGGGTAGGTGAGAAATATCAGTCGGACGATGATGAACGTAGGTACTTAATGCTGACGACCAAGTATCTCGAGTCTTCGCTGTTAATTTTTCTTAGGAAAAGTGATTTCTGGCATCGGGGCATACCTCTGCATGCACAACGTCCTGAAGGCGCACGGAAAAACTTATCGAATGTACGACGAAGAGTTTCGGGATGTCCAGCAGGGCGTTATTGGCATGGCATTTTCTCTTATTACGATACTGTCAGCGAACTCTAGTGACACCGTATCGGCCGACGTAGGCTTCCAATTCGAAGTAGGATGGAATACTCATCCCATATACATCGGAGATTATCCGGAGATCATGAAGACCAGGGTGGCCATGATCAGCGAGGCTCAAGGTTACCCAAGGTCCCGCCTCCCCGAATTTACGGACGATTGGATCGCTATCATCAAGTGCGTTCACTACGAACTTCCGTAAGTGCCGGAAGATGGTTGACCCATTTTTTCTGTTTCACAGCGGAAGCTCTGATTTTTTTGGTGCGAACCTGTACACGTCGGTACTCGCCTCTCCTGACCCTGACGAGGAACTCGGTATTTACAACTCGGACAGCGGTATCATACTCGAAGCCAATTCGAGCTGGTCACGGGCAGCCTCCAGCTGGTTATACGTAAATCTGTTGCGAATCTTGAGCAAGCTAGTATCAATTCCCGATTGTACATTCGTTATCCCCGTAGGTGTATCCTCCAGGATTTGGATACACGCTTCGCCAGATCAGAGACTACTACGACAACCCGCCGGTATGGATAACGGAGAACGGCTACTCGGACAAAGGCGAGTTGGAAGACTACGACAGAATCAGCTACTTCTACGACTACTTGAGGGAACTGCTGATTGCGTTAAAACGAGACGGATGCGACATCCGAGGTTACGCTATTTGGAGTCTGATGGACAATTTCGAGTGGCAAGACGGCATTGCGTGAGTAACAACTCGCTGCTTGATCGTCTTCGTGGTCAGCAACGAGTCTAACGACAATTTTATACCGCCTAGAGACAAATTCGGTATCTACAGCGTGGACTTTGACGATCCCGCCAGAACCAGGTCATCCAAACTGTCAACCGCATGGTGGGCAAGGGTTACTTCCACTCGTAAGCTTCAGGCTGTTCCAACGAACAGTAATGCCCGAATCAAGCTGCCCTGGGAGTGACAGCTTTCACTATCTTCTTAAATGAGGATTATCAAAAGGTAGAACGGAATTGAAATAACCTTTCAAGAACAGTTCGCCCAAAGAATTTTCCTCCGTTCCTACCTTTGAAACCGTAAATCCACCCGACTTTGCTGTGTAAACGTGTATTATGCCTGTGTATAAATGATCATAAACATTCCAGAGAAAGTGGTGTAACAAAATAGATTAGTTCGTCCGTCTTATAACCGTATTGTCTAAATGAAAAGCATTCTTGCATGATAGCAGGGCAGGGTGTGTCTTCGTCTTGCCAGAGACATTTCGAGAAGGCCAAGCTCTCAAAGGATGAAAGCCCGACTTTGTTTAAAGAAAAATTAGATTTCCCTGCCACGTGAATCATTTAATACTGCAGCCCCTCGCAAACATAAGCACAATATCTTTCGCATCCCCAACCACTGAGGCAAACATAAAAATGTTTGACATAGCTGCTGAATGGTGCGTAAGTCCTCGACGTAATGGCGCGCGTGTCTGGCACTAGTCAAATAAATTAAATTCGGTCAGCCACTTGTGGACTCTCTTTCTCGGTACACACTCGAGTTTACACACTAAACTCGATGAGCTGCGAGGCTTGTGCACCTCCAATTTACCGGGCATGTGTTGGAACAAGCACCACTGGCCTAGAAAATCTCGTGAGTTCAAAAAACTGCGCTGTTTATGGTCTGTTGTTGGCGGAGGTAGAGCGAGGATCTTGGTTGTTTCATACTATGTGTTAAACATTTTTTTTTCCGCGCCAACATCGACCGCGACAGCATCGTTCACCAGATGATGATAATTGGCCCATTTTGCGCAGATTCGTTGAATTCTCTCTTCACGGTTGCCACCACATGGGGGCTCGTTTCAACCACATCGCTAACGAAGGGTTAATCCTATTGTACATTGACGCGTCGAGGTTAGTGCGTGACGAAGCCGCGTTTACCGCCGGTACCTAACTCCGAACGGAGAGGAACTCGACGAATATTGCCCATAAAGGGTAGCTCGAACCGTTCGATATACACCTACCCCAACACCGCGCGATTCAACCCCTGCAGCTTATAAATCCCATTCATTCTTATCCAAGCTCGTTTCAAAGGGGGTGAGAGGACTGTAAGTCGAGTAGTTGTCGGATGAAAACTTCCTGAATATGAATGACGCGAACGTGGTTCACTTCATTTTTTTCTTCACTCTTTCCGCCTGTAACATTCTACATCCGGATCGATGTGGAATAACTGAGAAAAAATTCGATTTCTCATGATTTTCATTTCTTCACCGAACTGCTTATCCACAAGCTCATTTCCCGAAAAACGTGTCCTAATAGTTGGACTCGATAAGCATGTTTGGTGAGTTTGTATCATTCGAGAAAATGGTTTCAGGTGTTTATTGTGCGGTTGAAAGTATCATTCATTTGGAACGAAGAATTAATTCGCGAGAACAAAGAGAGAGTGTGAGAACGAGAACCGTAATAAAGATTAATGGAGAATTAATCCTAGAATAAATAGAATGGAGGGAAAATGACGAAACGCACAAAACGCGGACATGCGACAAAATGAGATCAAAAAAAAAAAAAAATAAATAAATAAATAAACCAGAAAGAAAGAGAAAATACCCGTAATCGAAAAACATAAAACCGCGAAATGAGGGCTCATCTCACGTGTTCTTACAACAGCCTCTAGGCGACCCTCGATACAGGCACTAGTCCAAATATAGTCGGCACACACATATATATAAGGAGTTTTCTTGTTACGTCTGACCCTTCTATTTCCAGGGGGTATTTCTTCTCCCCTGGCTCCCTTCCTTTTCCTCTTTTCATCGCATCACGTTGTCGAGTGGAACGATCCCTGAACGGCGCTGCGACCGGGGCACGAAAAGTGGGCGGTGGTTGGTAGGCTGACAAAAATGGTGGCGAGGCTATTCCGTTGACTACGAGCTTAAAGCACACACAGGACTCTCTCCCGCCCCCTCCATCTCCATAACGGGACACGCGGGCTTACAAAGCTTAAGTGATCCCCACAATAGCGAGCGGCGCGAAAACGAGTCAGCGGTTATCCCGCGGCGGCCGGCCGGCCGGCCATAACGCGGCCGTACCGGCAAATCGACCACCCTTAAGTGGGTCGCCACCCGTCCGCAAAACACGGAAACGCGGGTGAAATCCACGCGTCCCGAACGAAAAAAGGGGGGTAAATGGCGAAAAAAAGCAGCATTGCGCCTCCGGCCCCGCGAGTCCCCCGCATCGTTCTCTTGATAATGCGGTGAATTATGATAGCGGTTATACACTTTGAACGCAACTCGTATATCTCCGGATCAGCCGGTTATTTCTTTCGCAGATTGTGTATCGGGAAATATTGTCGGCGGGTGGGCGGGGCTGCAAGAAACCGAGCGTAGGTGCCCGTTCACGTCGGAAATGATGAAGGTGGATTTCCTCCGCCGTTGTCCGATCTCTTCTCTGCCCTCATATCCGCAACGCTTATACACGCCGAGGATATGGACCCCTGCTCCTGCCGGTCCGGCCACCATTATATATCTATATGTATGTATATGAGCATTGTGCCCCTCCGATTGAAATCTTGACAAGAGTTATCATCCGCTCGCAACTCTCCGGTGGAACACCTCAGACAACACCGAAACACCGATCGATCCGCCTTTCCTCGACTGTACAATGCTGACCCAGTATAAAAAGGGAATCGTGCTTCCGCGGCGTAATTGCACCGCGACTGATTTTATTTCCTTTTTCTTTGCTGTCGAGAAAATCTCCGACAGATTTTAAATATCGTTAACGGTTAGTGTTAAGGTTTATTTTCACCTAAAAACGCTGGGCTATTCGTTCGGGAATAACGGATATTCAATCGGTTGGAATCATGGTGCCAATCAGGTGGAAAATTTCAAAAAAGCAATGGATATCAGTCGTGGTAGCGCAAGCTTGGCTGACCTTTTGACTATGAATTCTGTGAAATCAGTTGTAATAAAAATTTATCGACAACATGGAATGAATGTTAAAAGCCTGAAGTTGCCAATTGACAAACTCGAACGAAACGACTTGGCATGGTAGAAATCTTTTTTCCAGATTTTATGGACCCTATACCGTTGGATAAATTACAATACTACTCGGCGATGAAATTTATCCAGTGTTAAAATATGATGCGCAGAGTTCGAGGCAGAGTTTTATCCGGATGACGCACGTTGCAGAATGCGTTTAATAGGTAGTGGCAGTCTGCGAATAGAGTGGATTAACAGTTTAACCAAACGGGACTAATTTCGTTAATACCGAAGCGATTGCCTGTTATTAGAGTCGCGATTATTGATATTAGCCCAAACACAATCAGAAAACAGACGGGCTTCGGCGTGAGTGGGGTTATATCAAACGTTATCGCAAAGCGCGTTGAATATCCATGATATTGTGTCCCGATAGCGAATTATCGAACGAGCCGAGCTGCTAATCCCTGGGATCGAATAGCCGGAAATAAAATCTGACGGAAAACCCTGCCGAGGTTAAACGCGGCCGTTGGATGGTCGTCGGTTTTCTTTCGACCCTCTTTCCACGAGGTCGAGAAAAAAAGTCTTGCAGGTACCTAACTAGCCAATTCCACTGCAGCTTTTGTCCGATTCGATGATTTAGAAGGTAATTTGGCACGCGGCCACCAATCAATGCCTCGCCGCGGGTTCGCGCACTTCGTATATCCGGCTTCTGCGGCCCACCGAAGCGACTTGATGTACCTACCGGATTTTCACTCCGACGCCATTAGCTCGGAGAGATGCTTATCTCTTCGACGTTGGCTGGCCAATCCGATTCCGCTCTTAGGTTATATGAAGTCAGTTGAGTGTAAATCTAACCTCCGCTTATTGTTGAAACATTTGGGAGTGGCCTTTTCGGACGCTTGTATGGTTCTGAAATCTTCCAGTCGTCGTATGCCGTAACCAGCGAAGTTCCGAATTTATTTTTTGGGGCCACTGTGGCGTTTGAAGGACAGAGCGGAACAGCGTTTGAACCTTTTTTTAACGACTCGGAAAAATTCGTGAACCTTAATTTAGCTCGGCGGCAGTTGAAACGATTGAAAGAATCGCGATAACGCCCCTGCAGCGGAACAGAGGTTGAACACAAAAACTAGGAATCCGTGAGCCGTAAAGGCTGATTGGCCGATCTGATTGTTGGCTACTCCGCAGCCCGCAGGGTGTACTAAATAAACAGCGGAGAAGAACCGAACGAAACGAAACGGTGAGGATCGCGGATCGAGGCTGTCAGTAATTGGAAGGATAGTGATGAAAGTTAGCGAAAATGAAAAAAATAAATAAAAAACAGGTACAAAATAACAACAATGGCGGTACGCGAAAGCTGCACCCCTTCGCCGAAACCCCGTTACTGCGAAGGCACCGGCATCTGTGGAGAACCGCATGCCACGCGGCTCCCCGTTATTCGAGGCATTTAAATGCGTACGATAGCGGAATGCGTAAGTGAGCGCGGAAATTTAGACTATGGTAGATTTAAATGCGGATACACGCCGTCGGCATTCATCCGGGCTTGTTTTTGAGCCTGCATGGAGCTTATAAACGTATATAATCCGACATCGATGCCTGTCTGGCATCCGCTTCCGGAATTCAACTGTCCCGGGTTTTTGAACCGGACAAAACCGGGGAAGGAAAAACCCGGGCGTGTATCCGACTCATTGTCCATATTTCTCGTCGTTCCCGTCGCCATACTTTTTAACGAACGACCGAACAGAAAATAAAATTACAAGGACAGGTAGATCAGTGGAATTTCGTTCGTTTATATTTTCTCTGACATGGATGATGTAATTGCCAATTTGCTGATCTATTTTTCTCTTTTTTTCATTTACTCTTATTCATATTCCGTCGTACTAAAATTTCCCAACCTTTTTTTCTCCCTCTGTTTATCTCTCTGTTATTTGCCAGCAGCTGGAAGCAGGAGAATCGTATTTCGTTTGAATATTCGCTTTCACGATCCTCGTCAGTTAGACATTGGGTCAGAGACCAGAGGGGTGAGAAAATCCGATAGGGGCGAATGACGAGCGCTGGACAAGACGGCATTGTCTGTCTGTGCGAAACAAAGGACGCGTAGGAACCTGTATTACACCCAACCTGAACACATCTTTCGAGGAAAATCGAAATACATTCAGTTTGATTACAAGGCGTGACAATCGGGGGCGAGGATTTGGCACGAAGATCACCCTTGTGAATTGTCCGAAGTTAAAAACTCGATAGGACGAAGGTTATTTTAATCTCGCACCACGTTTATTGAAAAACCACGTTGCCCTGCTGAAATCGAATCAAATAGGGGCGGAGGGGGGGGGGGGGGGGTTGAAAAGTCGAATCGACGGAAACATAGTAGCCAATGTACAAATACCTGACATAGGGAAGAATCCCACTCGGCCAGAACCTCGTACTCCGGTACCAAAAGCAAAACCAGGACGCTCGGTCACGTGGCTTGTGCCTCCAGCTTTCACCCCCATCCCTATGAATCCCTCCGACATTCTTCCAGCGACACCTGCGACGTTATATCGAGCATTTGACGTGCTTCGCATGTCCAAAAAACCCCTTTCAAACGAAGAACGTGTACATTTTGCTGACGAATAATGAAGCGATTCGTCGTTGTGAACGTTGCGAAACCCGCGAGGACAAAAAATGGCAATCGGTGGACCTGACTAAGAAAGTGGAAAAACAAGAACGGTATCGCGTTTGTCGTCGGTGGAGAAAGCTACTTCGAAAGTGTTTTAAAATTCTGTTTGAAAAGTTTTCCGAATGCGTTGGAAGGGGCGCTGCGTCAGCCGAAATGTTCGGCAGCGTCACTTCGCGTCGCCTATTTTAGTTCCCCGAGAAAATTTCCCTATTTTTCTCATATACCTACCAGTTTCAGGGAACTGCTGTCACCTTCCGTTCCGGGCCGAAAAACTCGCAACTTTCAAACGGAGGTAAAAATTCCGAGGGAACGAATTCGCTCCGAGTTTCTACCATGGTGACAGTCTGCGGGTATCACCCGCCCACCAAACCACCCTATGCAATCCGGACCAAACCCTAAACTGAAAAACTTTGAGGGGGTGAGATGCCCACTTGTCGCTACTAGATCTTCCATGGGTGCGAAAGGGGTTGTCGTCTAATAACAGGGAAGTCGATAAACTGTCGTACGGGGTGAGAATCAGGACGCTCTTTGAACTTTCATCGCCCGCAAGTCGAGCAGAAGACTCGCGGAGCTTTAAACAGTACACGTGATAATTGGGGGCAGTAGTCCGTTGGATGCGATTCGCAAAATGGATGAGGAGGAAGAGGGGAAGAAATTTTGATCAGGATTAAAAATGACCCGAAAAGGCACCTTGGAATATGTTGCTAACCACCCAGCACCACGTTGAATTAGTTCCGATATTGTCACCGTGTTGCGGTAAATCACAGATCAAGGTTTCGTCGCATAAGCTAAGATAGCTTCCAGAGGAAACAATACGCCTAATAGCCGGAGTCAGGGTCCCGATTTGCGGGCGCCTCGAGCTTTGAATCATTTCAACTACTTCCCTCCATCACCATCTCGACCGACTCACCCCTGATCGACCAAACACGCTGGAAGCGTTGCTCGGCCTTCCTATAAACCGGAGATTCGCTGATGACAATAAGGACTCGTCGGTACCGAGGACAATGGAAGCAAACTCCGATACAACCCCAGCTCCTCGACTCACCAGCTTCTCGTGTACTCAGCTCTACCCCTGGAGGAGAAACTTTATCCGTACTTGATTCTCGACTTATGCAGGCTATTCTCTCCCCAAAACGTCGCCGTGTTTCGCACCTTGGAATAATCAGAGCCGTTGTAAGACTACCGGTATTCTTCTTTGGTAAATATTGCCGCACGAGCTCGGCAGTTCAGACTGTTCCAAGTAAAAATCGTACTGTGTACTTATTCTTCTTTCCGAGTTTTTCCGAGTTCTTAAAATATTCTTCACAGCGTTATTTATATTTTTAAACGTCCGGATGAAATTTTTTCCATTTTGTGTTATCAGGGAACTTAAGTCACTAATTACTCTCGTTTATCAAAGCAGCCGTCCAATCATAAGCATTCAAAATAAATTAATCCGATTTAAATTATTACGCGAAAAGAGTTTTGGAGAAATGTAGAAAAATTCGAATTTTTACCGTCTTGTCTTTATTGCTCGTTCCCGGCCCTTTCCGAGATCGTGTATCTCACCGAAACCCGCAGTTATGTCAGACTGCCGGCGAAATATATCTGCGAGGAAGAGACTCGTGAATTCTGGATTTCGTGAAAAGTCAACTCACGTTCCTTCCCCGTGTATAAATAATAATGGTAATAAACACGCACAATGACCCGAGCCAAAGCAGCGAGTTGGATGATTGAACGTGTGTCGGGAGTTCTGCAGGTTCTAGGAGGCTATTTCGTTTCACTTTACTGCTCGTCGATTTATATTAACCGTTCAGGCAATAAAATTCTACCCTCTTCTTCATGGTTATCATTCTTCTCGCGATCGTTTCGCCGGTGTTTTATCTGTGAGCTTTTCATCTCTTGTTATTGATGTATTTTGCACAAATGTAATGTTGAGTAATGTGATAATTTGGAAAACCATCGAGTTCCGAAATGCCAAGCTTTCGCAATTGAGAGCGTCATTAAGGGATACGCAAAAAATGTTCGTCGAAACTGATTGAGCGAGGCGACATTTCATGTCCGTGAATAAAAGCAGAGCACCCCATGATTTCCTATCTTTAAACAGGCGGCGTAATCGTTTTATATACAAGTCTGTAGAAATTCCTTAACATTACTACGAAACGATGTTCATAAGTGTGAATGTGCCTCGTTTGGGTCACCGTTAACGATGTCAATGTACAGTAAATGCATAATAGACGTAATATCGACCCCTCTAATGGGCAGATAATGGCAGCGATATACATCGAATGATGTCACGTTAATTTTCGTGAATGCTGAGCGTATTGATTGACGATTGAATCCAGCAATTCACCACCGACCATACGCCAAAGAAATACCAAGCTCGCTAACGTTGATGCCTGAGGAAAAAACAGAGCCGTGTGCATACCGCACATAGTTTGCGACGCAACTTTTTTTCGGTGAAACTAATCGGGTGAAGAGGGTGTATTGTGGGTATAAGGCACATGAATACAGTTTCCGAAAAGACGCGGGAAACTTGGCAAAGGCTTATTTGTCAATATTGCGTTGTTTTCCGTGTTCCTCCCCCCCCCCCCCTGCCCCACCTCGCCTTTCTCTCGTCAAAACTTCTATCTATATTGAAAAAGCAATCTTCTCGGGTTTGACGATAAACTTAACACGATATCTGGCTATCCAGCTGCGCGTTCAAGAATGTAGATGGGTTGATAGGTACGTCCCTATTTCTATTCTCGTTCATGACTATCTGTGTACGAATCTTCATCAACCGTAGGATAGGCGAACATTATACTGTCTACCGAAGTACAGCCGTCTATCACGCACGCAGGCACGCGCTGAGTGTTTATGTCCTATAGTTTTATTGACGTTGTACTGAGAGCTGTAAACATTCAGGCTGAACATTTTGCTTCATCCATATCTAAGAACAAGTTTTCTGTTTTCAATTTCTGCGAATTACCTGAGAAGCACTTTTTTTTAAAATCTTTTCACTGTCCGTATGGAGATGCTCTTTTTCTTAGTAACTTTTTTGCCGGCAATTCATTTTTATACCGTCAAACGAAAAACATTTTAGTCTGAGAAAGAAATTACTTCAAGGCGAAAATAGTCGCACTGTTAGCGGTTCGCAAATGACGTAATATAACTTGTAGAAAAAAATAGAAGATTACACGCTCCCCCAACTCCTCTCTGCAGGTCATTCTACTCTTGGGAATGCTTCGAACAACCGAAACGTCAACCGGAAGGTCGAGCCTTTTGTATCCGTCACCTGTACGAGTACCTCAAACTTTACCGTATAAAAGACAATATTTGCACGTGCGGTGAAAGAGGAGAGAAAGAAAGAGGTCAGAGAAAAGGAGAAAAAACGAAGGAAACCGAGGCGGGCATGGAAAAGAACCCCAAGAGGACCGAAATGTAAACCCATACAACAATCGTACAATAAACCTGTATCATCCACACGCGAGATGAAGGCGGGACAGACTCTCCGCACACAACCCATCCGTCCTGGACAACGCCTCGTGAGACCCTCGTCAAGCTCTGCGTTCTGCCCTCCCCCATCCTTATCTCGTACTTTTCCTCTCACTCTCTCCATATCTATCTCTTTCCCACTCCGCTTCCCGGGGTCACGAGCTGCAAAGGTTACGCGGGGCGCAGAGGGCACCCTCATTATGCCAAAGTTTGAACCTCTTGTCTTGAGGGTTGCGTATTGTTTTAGGTCGGTCCTCCCGAAAATTGCTACCCAGACGGTGGTGCGACGCTAATATCCGCAGGCCGCCGGTCGGAGGCGTCCGATTTGGAAACACGGGGTTCGTTCGTTGCAAGGGTATTCTTTTGATTGGTAAGTGGGTGAGTGGCTGAGCCCTGACACCTTGCCGTGGAAAACAGGCACTTGATTGACAAAAGCTCGCTCACTCGAGCCTCGCACCGCAGGGACGATGCGGAAGTATGTTTTGTCCCGCTTTCGTGGTTACGCCCACGCGTACCCGCGCCGAGTCCATTGTCATATAATGTCGGTGGGAAAATTGAAAAAACGTTAATGACATCGGGTGGAGCGCGGCTCGTACTCCGTAATTGGGGGGCGGGAGGCGGCGGCTCGCTTCCTGCTCGCGTACGTATTACCGGTGAGGCTAATTTGTTTCACAAAGGAAAAGCGGCGCTCATGCTCCCCGCCCTCAAAGGGATAGCGAAAGTGAAATTTAAAGATCACAACCGCTGCCGCAGTGTACCGAGTGGTGCTTGCCCGGGGAAATCAATTGTTGTGAGGCGTCACCGCGAGCTAGTTTACCCCCCGTAATTTCTCAAGCACCACCCGCGGGCAGCTCTCGAGATCAAAGACGTTGAAAACCCGATTCCTTGAGACAGCGTTGGAGTTTTCCGGTAAAGAATTTTGATTCGTCGAGCTCAATTAACTCGCCCGAACTCTGCGAGACGGAGAACATTGAAGTTTTATGAATTGGTGACAGCGTTGGGATATGGCGAAGAACGTAGGAATTTAAAAATCGTGCACCGGCGCAGTTTCGAAGTGACGGGGTTGAAACTATTTTCTGGGATGGTAGGAAAGGGAGGAAAAGGAGGGAGAGGCTGGGTGAGGCTAACCGCTTTAGTTGAACGACGGTACGTGCGATTTTGTTCTTTTTCACGGTGAAACTTCTTCTCTCGAGGTACAGCGAATACCCTGCACGTGATAAAGCAACCTCGGGAGGTCGTTACAGTCGCTGAGCCCGGGGACCCGGGTAAGACGAACAGATCGTCTTCGCGTGCGCCGCAGTTTCGGCTCGATACTCGCGGGACCGGAGAGGGCAGATTGATACGCGTCTCGCTTTCTTATTCGCTTCTTTATCATCGCCGCTTAAGGATCGAAAAAACGAACGCAAGCTGCACCGAAGTAAAATTTCCCCCTCCTTAAACCCCGTTTTCATCTCTGCGAGTAACGCCTCAAGCCAGCTCTGCGGCACCGAAAGAACTGTAAAAGCTCTCTTCGTGCAACGGAAGCGTCCATACGCGTTTATTCACCGCATCGAGGAGGGTTCGCAATTTCGAGCGTGAGGTCAGAAGGGTGCAGGCGGGGGCGGTAGAAGCTCGTTACCTTCCCCGATGCCTCTGGCACGGTTAACGTCTGTCGCTGGAATCTCCTGTCTCTGCGAGGCAGAAAGGTAATTTGTGTCAACCTGACAGATAGACAAGGCGGACTGACAGTCGTGAGATACGGTGATGTTGCTCAACTTATTTCCCAATCAAAATCCTACCCCGATTGAATGTCGCCATTTCGTTATAACGCGGAGCGAAATTCACCGCTCAGACGCTCAATGCTTTCCGAAAGTTGCACACGGATTCTACCTATTGATTCTCGAACATATTGATCAGGTTTTTTCTTTCTATGTTGTAACGAACGAAACTATTCCCGCGACCAAGCGATTGATGAATAGATAAACGTCAAAGCATCGCACCGTAAAATATTTGCTCAGAAATTTCTGTAAGACATTTTTATTCACTTTAAATATTCTCATCACAATAATTCGTGGCAAACTCTTGATTTGGCAATTTCTGGTTACTTCCTCCTCCTGCAAATGATATAACGTCTGTATTATTTCCGATAAAATTTTCATACCGTATTATGCGACCCTCAGCTGTCTCCCGACATGAGTAGCAGTGAAAATTACAAATCAGAAAATTTATTCCCGGCGTTAGAGGGAACTTTGAGGAAAATATTTCCACCAGAGTTCAGACAGTTGCTTGCTCCTGAGATACGCAATTTCCGGCAGTACCAAAATAACTGCACGATAACGAAGTAAACGACAGGGTAGAAAGTGGCGAAGTATCGGAAATCTGGACGATCCAATGTACGAATCGGCGTTATAACCAAGGATCAGGCGCACCAGTTTAGGCGGAGGTAAATGAGTTTGTTGGCCCGTTAACGGTCGACCCTGTACCGATTGGGCGACGGTATATTGGAGGGCGAAGGGACATATAGGGAACGTGTGACCGAGGGGGTGAGGGAGCGAAGGTATCGAAGCGGATATTGGCTCCAATTAGAGGAATTTCCGAATCCCTTGAGCATTTTGTCACGGATCGAGCACTCTGCACCGCCCTGCAGGACCCGCTCCGAGCAAATATTTTGAAAGCGTAGGTCCTCGATGCCTCTTTTCCTCGCCCAGTTGACGAAGAGAGAGGCCTGGCAGAGGAGAGCCTAGACTGTCTCGTGGCACTCGCAGCGATCCAATTACTCGGGTGGCAATACATTCCCGTTTCGGTTGTTCCGCTTAATTAACAAGATACGTAACCCATTTGCCCTTTGTCACGTATATCTTACCGGATCTTATCTTTCACGTCTCGGAGTCGCGTTTTTCAACTCCGACACATACGCTCGCTGTCCCTTTATCTCTCTCTCTCTCTCTCTCTCTCTCTCTCTCTCTCTCTCTGTCTCTCTCGTTCTCTTCAGTCAACTCCGCGTCTTATATACGCCGAAGCTGTGCCGACTTTAATTAATTTACTCTTCTCTTAAGTGCACGTCTCCCTCTCTCGCTTCTTCTTATTCTTTGAATTTCTCTCACCTTTGTTTCTTCCGACTGGTTCACCTCCTTTTTTCACTCTAATTATCCTCAATTATTGGCTCGACACTTCGGCCGCGTCATCGATTAGTCGAAATTGTATTTCTAAATACGATTTCATTTTCTGACATATTCAGAGTGCTTTCTTCACCTTCTTATAGGTTCTTTTTACATATTACAGACTGCTCAAATTTGAGGGAGAAAAAACAAACGCTACATAAATTCACTCACGCCGCTTCGCTGTTGTTCAGGCTCGAGGTTTCTGAGCGCAGAAGGCGGCACGTTGGTAATTGGAAACAGGATCCAGCTCGTATTCTTGGCGTTCCTTGAACCGTGAGGATCGAAACGAGAGTACATGGAGAATGTACGTGGCGCGGAGTGAGGCGGTAAGTAAGTTTGAAAGCGAAGTATGTATTCGAATGAGGAGAAGGAGGATAAGGAGGAGAAAGTCGATTGACGGCTGCACGGTCGGGTTCGAGTTGACAATTGAAGATCGCGTCGATTTTTCACCGCCTGGAAAAAGTGTGAGTGTGTTTATCTGCCTGTCTGACTGTCTGTCGGTCTATCGTAGTAGTTTCTAAGTAGGTAAATCAATTTCCGAGTTCAGCACCAGCGCCCCGACCTTTACACCCGCGGTACCGTCGACCCGCATCCCCAAGGAATCCCGGGAGGCAGCTCGACCCCACTTTTCCGGATACGGAAGCGTCAGGGTTCTCCTGTATTTCAAATCAAAGTACCGGTTTTAGGGTTCCGGGGGATGGAGAAGAAGGCCTGGATTCCATGTCGCGAAGATACAAGATCGAGGAATTTTTCATTGTCGACACAATGACTTCACATGTTTCATACAGCGCAGCGCATGTCCTATTTTTTACTGGAAAACCTCGATCCAAGGTCCTTGTCTAGCTCGCCTTCTAATCTCCGATTGGAATTCCAATTAATTTCGCATCACCGATCCACGGCTTCCACACCTGATGACTCCTTTCTTGCTGCCCGCTTTTAAATTAAACCACCCCGGAGTGAAACGAAAAAGTCGTGGAGTCGGCCTTCGGCGGGTGCCAGCCAGGCTTGCACCAAAACAACGACCAAACGCCGTCCCGCCACCGACTCTTCGTCCGCGAGGGGAATTCTAATGCACACATTCCGCACATATTGCTTTTATGCGATGCGCGGTCCGTTTTAAATATGAACGCAAACGTCCGCCGCAAATGGAATACAAATCTCCCGACACCGTGATGCGCACCTTATGTACGGGAATTTTGGTCCCGCCCTCGCCTAGGACTCCGACTTTTTCGTGGTACTTATCGTTTACCGGGCGTTATACTTCCCTCACCTCTCCCTAACCCCGGAACCCGATCGGCATCGAGCTTTTTTCGGCTACCCCGACCCCCGAGGTTCCTCGGTCTCGGACTATATACAGACGGAGTGTCGTGGAGAGACCCCTTCGTCGATGATGTCCTCTCCGTGACTGGAAATGAAAATTTCTGGGAGATAAGAGGGGGAGCAAAAACAGGAAAAACGGGGCTGCTGAGACTTTTTTTCATGGGGTGCACGGTGGCCAACAAATGGAGGTATTAGAGAGAAAATCCTGTCCTCGTTCCAGGTGAATAAGAAATGGAACGGAGAGGAAAAAAACAGAACGATGCAAAAAAGCGTGGAGAAAAATCGGGATTCTATATTACCGATGATTTTCTCTCGCCCGAATAATACTAACCTGCGAACGCAAAACGACGAGGGATTTTCACCGCTTCTTATACGCAGACGGGAATGTAGATACGTAAGAACTATTTTCTTCTTAATCCGTTCCCTTTTACCGCAGTACGTGCAGCAGGATTTTCCGCTCCATTCGATTCCTGACCAACCGGTGAAGGTATAGCACGGTGATCGTTCCCAATCTCTGCATAATCCAACTTCCGATGCAGTTTGTATTAATACGTCGTATTATTGCTATTCAGTTAGTTCGTCTATTCCATCGTTTAATCCAACCGTTCAATCACTGGAGTACAAAGGATGCGGGGATGCGAAATTGGGTCGGGGAAACAGAGACTTTGGAAAGAAATATGTTCAAGACAATGAAAAATCAACCCCACCTTCAATAACATAAGAAAGTATGTGCATACATATATATTATATATACGTTTATATATATATATATATATACATATATATATGTATATGTATACATTACATACCTACCCTGAGATGGGTTAAGTGGGGGAAAAAATATGGGGATGATCATTTAGCGGAGAAAAAAAGAGCTCTCCAGGGGGTCCCTTGATTTCGAGGAATCGTCGATATCGTTCCGACCCTCTCCCCCCCCCCCCCCCCCTCTCTCGATTACTTCTTTCTTTTCCTCTCCACCAACGGCATCGTATCTTCGATCTGCCTCCCCCCCGGTTCGCCGCCGTGCTTACCGCGGCTTCCTTCTTATAAGCCCTTGAAAGTGTGGAGAAAGAAGATTGAGAAAGTTTTTAAGCAGAGGCTTATCTACTGCCAAGAATATTTCTTAGGAGCCCTCAAACGGCCCAAGAGTAGGCGTGACGTGATCCATCACGTCATTTTCTCAAACTCTCGCCTCGCGCCTTCTCGCATGGATGGTGTGGGGTGTACAAGTTCACTTTTATCCTCTTTTTTTTCGTTATTTACTCTCTGTTAATTTTTTCGTCTCTCTGATTTATCATTGAATTGCCGTTAACATATCATGATCGTGACGAACGTGTCTCGCAAATTCATAAATATTCGAGTCGATGTGATAAATCGATCAGGAGATGCGATCACAGAATGGAAAAAGCTTTGCGTAATTTCTCCTCTGTTGTTCAAAAAATGAATTTTCGCTCAGAAAGATTGTATTCGAACAATCGTAAATTATACTGCTTCGACACGCGCCGCGGACGCAAAACCGACCAGGGATCGTGACAGGGTAGCTCATTCCTTCGGGACCCATTAGTGAACAATATAGCAGCGTGACTTCGGTCTATTCACCGCTGATTCCAAGATTCTTTTTCCGATACATGTCCCTTTTTCACCTATTCAATACGGTGTGCTCATCAATTTCGTCGCCTCGTCCGTCCGGAACTCGAACACCATAAAATAACCGGCGTGAATCGATTCTCGGAACTGGCCAACGACTTTTGGTTTCCGTAATAATCCTTCGATTTCAAATGAATCATAGAACATCGGGAAATTGGGAATGTAATTCGATGAATCAAATTTGATAATCACATAAAGGGATTATCGTCTGATTGAGCTTTCTCACAATTCGTTACACGGTCCGATTACAGGCTTGTACGATACACGGCATGGAAATTTGCGGAACACGTGCAGAGCTGGCAGAGAGTATGTAATTGGTTACCGCTAATTGCGGTATTAATAGTGATATAATCGGGCCAATAGCTATAATCACAGCTACAGGAATAGTACGTCGAATTAGGACGATATAGCGAATCTAGACTAAGGGAAAGCCAGCCCGCAGCGCTGCTAACTACGGCGATAAAGTGGTTTTCCCTCTAGTGAATTCGGTTAGAATTTGCGGATTAAGCGTGTCCGAGAAGCACGCGGAAAAATTATAACAGATATCGGAGAAAAACGGATTTGCATAACCAGAAATGCGAGGATCACCGAAAATGGAGCAGATTTCGCTCACGATTTAAGGGCTGCTCGTGCAGATGTCAGAGAACATACGACTCGAAAATATTAGTCGCGAGCAATCGATCAAACAATCCAGATCCAACCCTCGTCACGATGGCGGCTTCCTTTCTTCCACGCTTCGGCTACTCGCCTAGGGTCGAGGAGGAGGAAGCGGCTTATCGGGACGCAGGAAGCGAAACACAAACGGATCAGGATCACCTGTGAGTACAACCATGGTGTCCAGTGAAAAATTCGTAGCAAATTCGAGGACATTTCAAGGTTATTCAAGGATATTCAGAATGAATAAAAAAACGGACATATACAATACTTGTACCAAGACCTGTGAGTAGGCAAAAACAAAAAACGCGAATTGAGGTGGGAAACCATTTTTTAAAAACAGTTACTCAGTGGATGCAAATAAATATATCATTCGCAGCAAATCTTGAAAATAGAATAGTTCCAGGGCATATGAAAAATTCAAGGATATTTCCAGGACTTTTTAAGCACAAGCAAATTTCAAGGACATTTCGAGGACTTCAAGGACTTCCAGGACACGATGATAATGATCCTGGCCGCAAACATTCGGTACACAGATATACGTAAGCATACCGCCGCCCAGACGTATGGGCACGGAGGGCAAAGCAGCTCTTGCACAATGTCTGTAACCCTCGAGTGAGGAAACCGGTCTGTAATCAATCAACCCTCATGATCGAGCACTGTTAATGGTCGGGAAGGAGATATCCGGTTACTCGGTATACCGGAACTGGAGTATAATAATAGTCGAAAGAAGTAGACGTACAAGTCGCGACGAGGAAGGAAATAATTGGTATAATACTGACGAGATGGAAGGAAAAAGGAAATACAGGCTAACCGTGAGGTGTCGAAAAACCCTTCTCGATTCGACAAAACCTGTCATACGTTAAACCGAATCAGAGATTTGTCGAACGTAGGTACGTAACGACGTCAATTTCTTCGCACGTGACTTGCGAGCAGGGTAATCCCAGCGGTTCCAAAGTGAAAAATAAAACATTCGCCGTTTTTATCCACCAGTATTACGGTCGTGGGTGCGGAATGAGTTTCGGAACGAAGGTGCGAAACTCGCGATCGGTAACGGCAAGTGTAACCCAACCTATCTTCACCCAAAGCCTCTAGTCCTGGCGAATGATGAATAACTAAAAGGGGTACGTCACTCGCCTGATCCACCCCAAGGCTTTGCAATATTTTACAACCAGCTGACGCAAAACTTTGCCGCTTCTCATATGAAAATTCTTATCGTTGGTGAAATTCTATTTTGCACATGCCCGTGCAGCCCACATATCCACTTATAACCTTGACTCGCTTGCCCGCTCCTGCTTTTCCTCCTCCGCGGTCTCAATATCTCTTGACACGTATCGCACGCTGCCGTCCCGATTCGATACGCATACATACTACCCTTACCCCACCGGCGAACAAGGAAACCGGTAACAGCTTACTCAAATTTCATACAACTTTTTCCTTCTCTTGAATCGGGGCATCCATGTTTTATAACCCAACGCCGATCGGGGAGGACTTTTATACAGTAAAAACTCTGGATCGGGAAGGAAAATCGAATATACCCAGATCAATATTTAGGCTCCAAAATCTGTTATTCGATTAAACCAATTAGCTCCTTGATCCTGAATATTCATTTCAACTGCAGGATATCCAATTGGTTTCAAGATGTTCGAGAGGGGATCGGGCACTTTCGAAGCGTGTCTACACAAGCCCAAATGTGTTTTGCCACGTCGGTTCCACACCTCACGTGCCTTGCGGAGGCGTTAATTATTTGGCGAAGCCTCCGGCGGCGAGAACCGGGTTCACCATCAACTTCAACACAAGCCGAGCCTCTCGGTTTAATTCGCGAGTATCCAACTGGGATATGGCCAGATCCCTTGTAGCGTGAAAAACCGATGAAAGAATTCGTTGACGGATTGATTTTCACTCATATTTGTATAGAATTTACCATTTTTCGTTCTCCCTTCAGTTTCGGGACGACGAAATAAAGAACCGGCATCGATCATCGGCTGCAGGTACTCGCGGGAATACGAAGTTACACCGAATACCCAAGGCGTGGGGGAGGTTTAATAGAGAGAAGGTTTGACGTGAGCGAGATTGAGAACGATGCGAAGCTTTCGACAACCCCTCAACGGGTTTTGACTAATGACCTTCACGATGTGTGGATTGAGGGGTGAGCAAGAAGGAGCAGGAAGAAGGGAAGCTTTGTATTAGTGCCGGAGTAGTACCAGCTCTAAGTACCGACTATTATCTCGTGTTTCCAGAAGTTTACCATGCCCGGGTCTAGAAGGGGGTGGGTGAATCCCTTTGTGAGAACATAAAGGCTGATGCGCCACCCCCGGTGGTCGGCAGATCCCAAACGGTGGGGTCGACGGGGCGCCGGTTTGTGATCACGAAAGCACGTGATCAGCCGGACTCCAAAGCCTCGCGTCGTTTCTTATTCAGCGCAACAAATGGTTCATAGGTTCATGAGCTCGGCGCTAGATGTACCTACGCATGCGGGTTCTGGACGCGTCAAAGAGCTAAGTAATAAGACACCGATGTCGGCCCGGCTGGCAGCCAGGCGGGGGCGGTTTATTAACGTGATGAATGATAACCCGGGTCCCGGGAAAACGGCGATATGAGACAGAGTTGAGGTAGGGATGTGGCGCAGTTGGTAATGCAGCGACCTCCACGTTGCTCAGCGTCTGACGAATACAAATCACTTCTGCCTCGTGTGGGTTATCCCCTGCATCCTCTCCTCACCCCGCAAGCCGCCAAGCTGGCTGTCTGGCTGGCCACCGAATAAGGTGAAACAGGACGGGATAAGATGGAAGCTCCCGGAGCTTCGGTGGGACGAATGAAATTCATCCCGGATAACCGAAAGGCTCGCCTCTTCGCCGAGGAGAGCGCGGCCCTTATACCCGCCATGTTTCTGGCCGCAAAACACCGACTCAACCACGGTGCAGGACCGACCGAATTCTTGGCCGCAGTTCAAACCCATCGCGGTATACCGAGTCAGCCATGGGTTCATAACGCGGAATGAAACTGGGGACAAGTGATGTATGAAGTCCCGTAGAAATGTGGTTCCAGGCTGTATAACTCCCAGAGTCACATACATACATACATACCTGGGTGGGCGTGTGTGTATAACCAACCCTTGTGACAGGGGATTGCATTCGTCATTTTACAAGGCTCGAGTTTGTTCACTTTCCGTCTCGGTCCCCGGCATTTTTCATCCTCACTTTCATCAACCGTCATTCCTTTGGCACTACTCTCTACTTCTAAAATTTATGATGCTGCACCCTTCGAACATCGCGCCTTGCGCGTACCGATTTTTTACCCACTTCGAAATCATGGCTTTTTCCTATAGAGCCTCGAGGTTTCGCGATCAGCTGATCGAGAAGCTGACGCTGGTTCAAATCTCAAAGTCCAAATTAATCCTGGAAGTGTTGCAGAGTCTGAACCACAGCGTATAATGCAAGTCGCAGGGGAATCGTTAGCGGTAAGCTCGTCCTCAATTAATCACTCCAAAATTGGTTAACTGCCTGGAGTCCTGATTCAGCCCCTATGCTATGTGTGTCTTGATGTACGACTGGTGGAGTAATCAGCTCACCAACGAAACGCTGTGAACGTGATGTTCGAATGCCAATTCGTTTGTGGATCAAAACTAGCCGAAGACTTCGTGAAAAATTTAGCTCTGTGGAAAATATAACTTTTTGAAAGGGGTGCCAAAGCTGTGCGAGGATTTCGCGATGGCGCATTACCTCGTCTGCTCCACATCAAATATACCATATCAAATATTACAAAGTCACTCCGTAATACGCAAATCTTCCGGAAATCTGATGGGAGGAGCTACGGGGAAATGAATGGGCGACAGCGATTTGGTGAGGTTCGCGAATTTTTCACGAAGGATCAAGCAAGTGTGCTGTGGTTTCGAGGGATGGATGACTTGAGGCGTGTATTTTTGCTCAGGGTAACTTCTGAACGATATCATGCCGCGCAGCGTCTTCGATGTATTCGCAAACTAATTCCACGACGAAATTTCTAAAACCCTAAAGAACACGTAACATTCGCGGTAAAGATATTGGCCAGCCATTGTTTCAAATTTCGTTCGACTAATTCACTCCGTTCGCGTTTCTTCTAGGATATGGGTATCAGGACGTCCGTAGTTAAATTGAGGTAGTGCTTTCGTATTATCGATCCCTGCGACAAGGCTCTGATAATTTATTAAAATAAGGTAGCTGGGTTCTTCTTAATTCCAGCATTAATTCATCAGGGTTATAAAAATGTTCTCATAATGTTGTGTTCATTATATCGCAAGCTTTTACTCGACCACACGAGTATACGATAATCATCACGGCCTGATTTGCCCGGTTAAGAGTAGGCGAGTGAATATTCACCTCGCCGGTATAATTATATGTAGACCTGGAGGAAAACTGTTAGGTAGGCTTTATTTTTTTTCCCTCGTTAACAAAACTCATTTCAATTGCCCGGCACGATCGTACAGCGTGTATGGTACAACATGGGTATCCGCATACTTTCCAACGTACATGAAACCACCCCTCAATGCTGCAGCCGCACCTCGGCTGAGGTGAAAATATTTTCCGTATGTAATGAAAGGTGGATGTGCTCAATGCGTTCTATCGATCGGTGGATTTAATTCCTGAAATGAATCCATTAATTAGAAACCGCAAACATCGTTTCCAGCAAATATCACGTACGTAAGTTTGCTTTCCGTTTTTTTTTTTTTTTACTAACAGTCGAATAAAAACTCAAACTCGCATTTCGGATCCACGAGTAGCTTTAACAAAAACGAATAAACTACGGTCGAATTTGCACCCAGCGCATCCTTGGGAAGAAAAGTGCAAATTACTTTTGCGGAGTTGAATGCAAATGCCGGCACGCACCGCGATGCGGAGATGTGAAATTCGGGTGATTCACCCGCAGTCGGCGAGGATCCTGTTTGTTAGATGTTATCAAAATTTCATCGCATGAACTTCTGTACCTAACCCAATTTGGGGAACGGGCTGCGGATAAGGCAAAAACACGGCATTCTCTTTTTTCTCTCTCTCTGGAAAACTGCGGTGGATCTCTTTCTTGGTTTTTTCTAATCATTTTCCCCGTTTTTGTACTCGCACCCCTGAAACGAGGGATCCTCGCGTGATCCGAGTACACGGTCGGAGTCTTGCGACGAGTGGAGCAACCGAATGAGAGTTATAGAAACATCGTCGCTTAAACTTACTTCGGCGGCAACTTTGCCCGAGAAACAACGAAGAAGACGAGACCAAGAGCATCCCAATTGCGTCTCGTCGCGACTCTTAAACTGCCTGAGTATAGGCTATTTCTAAAAAATTTATACCGAGTTTAAAACAGGCAAGTTGGATGAAGCTA